>NC_134404.1:73171890-73871890 GCF_038048845.1 Mixophyes fleayi
GGTTTCCTCCGGGTGCTCCGGTTTCCTCCCACACTCCAAAAACATACTAGTAGGTTAATTGGCTGCTATCAAAAATTGACCCTAGTCTCTCTCTCTATCTGTGTGTGTATGTTAGGGAATTCAGACTGTAAGCCCCAATGGGGCAGGGACTGATGTGAATGAGTTCAGCGCTGCGGAATTAGTGTCGCTATATAAATAAATGGTAATAATAATAATAATAATAATAATAATAATAATAATACTGCAGAACATTTCAGGTCAACGTATCCTAGACACATGAAGAGCTAGTAACAAAATTAAAATTTCATTTATAAAGTAGATCCACATATAGGGTCTGATTTACAAGTCCATTTGTGCCATATAAGAATGTGTTTTGTGTAAAATTGTCACACTACATGTGCACAACCTCTGCCCTGTAATTTAAATTAACTTGTGCTTGGAGAGGCTAGTCGGGAGGGTGCGTGTGTAAGTTCAGTAGAGTAGACAGGTGTCCAGTTCTGATTTACACATATCTTTAAGATATGCCTTTGAGGAGGTGTATCTTTGTGTGCTCTATGGGACTAGTACAACTTGATTGGGGAGGGATAGCAAATGTTGACCTGGTGGGCAAGACTCGATTCAGCAGAATATTAGGAACATTGTAAAGGGAAAAAAAAAATGTAGGTGGCCCAGTGACCCAGCAAAGGTAGCCCACGATGGGTCCGGCCCGGTGGCCAGATGCCCCCCTGCCCCTGTTAATGACTGTTATTTTGCGCTGGACATATGGATACACCAAGTTTGAAGTTACATGTATTTTACAGATACATGCAACTCAAATTACAGCCGTGGAAAGGCGAGTGTATGACCATATTTTGCATGTATGCAAGAGTTGCAAGTTCACATTGAACTCTAAATTAGGTCCATGGTCTAAAATTATAAACATAGCGCTGGTAACATGGTAATCTTCTCCTAGAAATCTCAGTTAGCCACATGGATATCATCACGTGCTCATTAAAATATTGCTTTCGTTTTAATTACTATTTTGCTACAATCATTTTCTATTCATCCTGTCCCAGAGCAATAATTGCTGAACTTACTGCGCAGCTGCTTGTTCACAAATTTCAGAGGCTCCAACCACACCTAAAAATAGGAAAAGATTGGAGAGTTTACTTTTTATGGGCATTTACAGAGCTATATTGTAATAATTAAAAACATAATATTATGGGTGGATCTGTTAGACTCCAGCTTTGCTATACTACTCATTATGTAAACCACATTTCATACACACACAGTGCAATAATTACAAGTGGTACTTCCATACACAACAGTTAAATGTGACAAACAGCCGAAGTAGATGGAGGAATCTGGGAATATTTTATATTTCTAAAATATGTATTTTGAAATCAGAATTTAAAAATATATTATTTCACTACACTAGCACGTAAATGAGTAACAGCAGCATTTTCTGATTCCTTCGAATTCAAATCCAAACAAAAAATAAGCCTATTGATCTGCACCATAACAATGCAATTAGCCAGTCTATGTTATTGGTATTACTGCTGTTTAATGTAAGGAGCATCACAGAAAACAGAGGACACACACAACAGGGACATACAAGGTAACTGTACACACATTTTCTGACCAGTATTTGCTTCATGTCAGCTTGTGTCATTTCCCAGCAGCATTCACAATAGTCAACCTGGTAAAATCTATTTGTTTTGAGAGGTGTACACAGGGCCGGATTAACCATAGGGTTAACTGGGCTACAGCCCAGGGGCCTCGGGCATTCAGGGGGCACTTGAAAGTGCTCAACAGCATTATTGATCGGTCGGGGGAAGGGGGCGCCCCCGGCTCCATCAATGCTGCTGAGCACTTTCATTGCGGTCCTTCCCCAGCGCGCTATTGTCTCCTTACTGAGGAGATCTCGCGAGTCTCACTCTCACGAGATCTCCTCAGTAAAGAGCGTACATCGCGCCGGGGAAGGACTGCAATGCCAGGAGAAGGAGGTAAGTGCCCTGGGGGTGGCTCGGATCACAGGGGGGGAGGGGGGGGGGAGGAAGGGGGCAGGAGGGGGGCTCGGATCATGGGGAGGGCCCTCACTGGGGAATGGAGGCCCCCTTAGCCCAGGGGCCTCCATTCCCTTAATCCGGCCCTGGGTGTACACCTGTCAAAGGCGCTATGTAAAGTGCATAGTACACTTTCATAAAAAAGCTCTTTATTATACTTTCACAAATGAAAATTACTCCACAGGAATATATTTATGGCAGCGAGTTAAACAACAGATTTTATATTCAAGCGATTTTCTATTATATTCCTAGGGAGGTCAGCTCTAAGGATCGATCCAATTGCATTCCTAGCATTCCTTCTGAGAACATGGAAGGAGATTTACGGATAGAAATTTAAGCTTACTATATAATTTTGTGGTTCATTATCTGCAATGGAACACATAACAGAGGAGATCTGCAAGTTTACAAGTACACTTTATAAATAAGGCTATTGGTTTCATCTGGTTTGTAACAGTTTTGTATTGCATAAAGGCCTATTAGAAAGCCCTCACTTATTATCTAACAGAAGTTGCATATTATATATCCAAAATACTATATTCAGTAATCATTTTAGGTCCATATGCCATTTATGAGTGTGCAGCTTTTTATTTTTATAAGTAGTTTTTTAATTTCTTTACAAATTAGTTTTATTATTTTCACACATTTACAATTTTAATGAAAAAAAGAAAGAAGTAGAAAATACATTTCCTTATGAATAATATTATATTATTTTATTGTAATTATTTGCATTGTTTTTATATATTAATTTTTCATCATTACTTTTACATATTGGTTGTTTTTACAGGTTACTTTCTCATATATATTTTCCAGGATGTATATGGATAGTACACCTTTTGGTAGTGCTTTCATCAGACTAGTCAATAATATTATTATTATATCTTGGTATGAGTTTATATCATTGTGTCATTCTAATCTCAGGCTTCATTTTCCATTCACAATTGAACATTATGTTCAGTGATATAGTTACTGCCTCTCGTCTTAATCTCTGCCCCTTAAGACTGGTTTCTCCTCTTCGTATATTCCTACAGATCGGTGCATCCATCTGGCTTCCAGGCATAGTGACAACTTGCCCCGATCACCTCCTCTCCTCAATGAGGATATCTGATCTACAGACATGTAGCACAGTTTGGACAAAGTGTCACTACTCAGCAAAATGACAAGACACAGGTAAAGCTGAATAGTCCATGCCAACCCATGTGACACCCAAAGCCATTTCTGAAGGATCTCCTGTGTAAGGCAAACTTGACCTTTAACATTCTGGTAATTTTTCCTATATAGATTTTAGGGCAGGGACATACAAGTGAAAGTTGCTTTTGATTGCAAATCCATAGGAGGGATTTACAAAAGTTGGCACTGTAAGCAAAAATGTAGTCAATACATTCTGAGCACCTGAAGATGCCTGACTGAAGGTCTGATGACACTGGCACCTCGTACCACAGGTTACAACTTACAGTAAACCATCTGCAGTTGCACGCTCGTTTCATCTTGCACTTTGAATTCCTGCACAGCGAATGCACTTACATCCACTGTTGCCATTTGTGGAATATGTTTTTCTCTTGGAGTTCCATACATCACCTTAGACACTGATGAGCATGAAACTGCAAGTCGAGCCGTCTTGGGTCACTGGAGATACTGCCAAACACATCACCCCTCTTTTAAAATCACCACCTTACCTTGCTGCAGTCATGCTAGCCATAATTACAGCCAACCAGGGCAATCCAGCATCTTATACATGTCCTGACATCGCAAGAGGTTATTTTCTTAATTAACACATGAGCCAACAAGGTGCTGGAACATGCCGTAGAGATCCTAGTCCATGGTGACATGATAGCAACATGAAATTGCTGTAGATTTGTTGTCTGCATATTCATGCTGTGAATCCCCCGTTCAATCACATCCTAAAAACTCTATTAGATTGAAATCTGGTGACGGTGAAGACCATTGGAGTAAACTGAACTCATTTTCACGTCTGTGGAACCAACTTGTGATGATGTGTGCTTTGCATCATGATGCACTATCCTGCTGGACGTAGCCATCGTAGCCAGAAGATGGGGAGACTGTGGCCATAAACGGGTACACATGGTCAGCAACTAAACCCAGGTAGGCTGTGGCATTTAAACAATGCTCAGTTAGTATCAAGGGGCCAAATGTGTGCCAAGAAAACATTACACACACCATTATATGACCGCCACCAGCCTGCACCAGGATGGATTCATGTGGTTTATAAAAATATTCTAACTCTACCATCTGCATGTCACAGCCAAAAGATTCTTCAGACCTAGGGGACGTTTTTCCAATCTTCTTTGGTCCAGTGTTGGAGAGCCTGTACTCACCATAGCCTCCGTTTCCCATTCTTAGCTGACAGGAGTAGTACCCAGTGTGGTCTCCTGCTACTGTAGCCCATCCACTTCAAAGTTCGATGTGCTATGCGTTCAGAGAAGTTCTAATGCATACCATCGGTTTAAAGCATAGTTATTGTTCTCTATAGCTCTGCTACCCCCATACTCATTTTGCTTGTCATGGCTATTTGAGTGAAGGGAGCAAGTGTTATCACAAGATGAGACACAGTTCCTGTGCAAGCCCCTGGTGGAATCCAAATCAATAAAACCAACAGAAACTTTAGCTTAACATTTCTGAAACACTGATTACATATTTAAGCTGCACAGAATAAAAAAAATACACTTAAAATCTCTTCCTTGTGTCATTTAAAAGTTGGCTTGTGTGTTGGAAGTGTAGAGTATTCACTGTGTGAAAGACGATGGCAATCTGACGAACCCCATACCCATACACGGGTCAGAAACATGCAAATTGTTCCTTATATGTCCCTGTAGGTCAACTATGATTTTATAAAGGCAATTTTAAAATGATTGCAGAAAACTAGATTTTTACACTTACCGTAAAATTTGGGAGTAAAGGCACTAAACACTTGTCTAGCCTGCTCCCCTCCAGTCAGAAGTACTCCGTTTATTTAAACTACCAAAGCTGCAACAGAGGGCGAAACACAGCCAACATAACACTCAACAGAACTGTCATAACAACAAAGGGCGGGAGCGCAGTGTCTCCCAACTTGTGTCCAGGGATAGAGATTTTACACCAAGTACCAAAAAATCTTGTTTTCTCTTCCACACCAGTTGGGGGACACTGCTCGCCTTGGGGATGTTCCAAAGCTGCACCTACATACAGGTGGGAATGCTCAGACTGAGTGTCAGGTAAAACTTCACGGTCAGTAGTGAAACACAACACAATAGATCCATAGAATATGTTAATTCACTCTATATCTATGGGTTCTCTTTCCCCAGGGAGAGGTGTGTGTCTGTGCGCACCAAAGGCAGGAAAGGAAAGGGACTTCTGAGCTTCTGAAAGCCCGGGAAAAACAGGGGGGTTAACCGCTGTGAGGCCCCACCTCCAATATGGCCTGTCACTGTAATGGTGCTACATTCATGTAAAAGCATAAAACACACACAGAACACTGGTGGGGACGGCACTCCAGCGACTGCTCCCCACCAGTTAATTGTCCCACTAACTGTTTCTTCCATCCAAATATCTCCTTCTAGTGCTGGTTAACAGGCTGGGAAAGGGCCGCTGACAGCTCCGCCTTCAGTGACCACCGTCAACTAGACCATGCTGCCGCGACTCCCGGAACGGCCCACACCACCTCCCTGGAAGTGGCTGGGTCCTGCTCACTTTAATAGTGCCAGGTGACCCTTTTTCCGGGAGCCCTACATTATTCTGGGGGTTGGGGGCCATGGGCTCTCTCCCTGAAGTAGCTGTGGCGTTCACCAGGTGATTGGCGCTGAGAAAAACACACTAACAACTACATTTTTTTTTTTTCAATAATCCAAACAATGAAAGAACTAGACTAAAACGTGCATATAATATATATATAGATAGATAGATAGATAGATAGATAGATAGATAGATAGATAGATAGATGTACTTGCTCAGTGACCCTTGCAGGTTTTTTTTTCCAGGTTTTCTCTTTTTGCAGGATTATTTATCCCAATTAAGAGCCCTGCCTATGGGGCCCCCTTGCCCGTGGGGCCCCCGCCCATCGTGCCCAATGGAAAAGATGGCCCTGGTGCCTTTACTCCCACAGTGCCTTCTATACCCAAAGGTGAACAGTGTCCCCCAACTGGTGTGAAAGATAAATATCTAAACACTTTCTGCTTACAGATGGATACTAGTGTATTTTCATGGATCTACATCGCTGAGTAATATGTCTGTGCTTTATAAATAAAGGGTAATCCTACTGTATGGAAAATATTTAACATGCCAAACAGGATAAAAAGACATATATATTTTACATTAGGTACATTTCTGTGACAAATTAGTTTCTACAATATATTACGTTTATAATTATAGTAGATGAAAATGTGTTCTTGGCCAGGAGTGAAAACTGCATGGCACCAAAGTCAGCTAAATTTCCACAAAATAGAAAAACAAACCATCTGTCTGCACATGTAACCACTTCCTGGCTACTAAATTATAGATATTTTGCCTACTCTGCAGTTATCCATGCCACGTAAATTAATTCACTTTTGCTACAGGAAAGTTAGCAATGAATATTATACATTCACTACCTAGTCACACCACAACGCCAACAGTACCTGGTCTGTGTATGGTAGGGAATTTAGATTGTGAGCTTCACTGGGGAATAATAACAATTACCACCACCAAAAACCATCAGAATGACTGACACAGGTACTGCACACCAACATGAATCTAGATAGTAAGATTGTTACGCATTACATAAAGGCACATCTGTTGCAGGCATTAAGCAGGTCTGTTGAAGATACAGTTGCAATACCTTTTATTAGATCAATATAAGCTAATACAATATTACAGGAGCTGTTTTTTTAAATTTATAGATGTATTTAGTGTAGGAGAAAAAAAAAAAGTCAGCACGATATCATTTTTTTTTCCGATCACATAGAGAAACCGGCAAAAGTAATGTGCAGTATAAATAGGGACAGGCAGAATCTTTACATACCCACTGCGACTGAGCTGTCTGGAACTCAATGCCAAAATAGTCTGTCTCCACCACAGTCAGATGAGTGAACAGTTGGCTCAGCAGTGTCTGGCCCGTGGTCTTTGGCTGCATCAGACAAATAGAGACTTGTTAAGAAACAGACAGAAAACATCTCTTTACCTCAGAATAGAATTCAGAGCCTCACATTTCTCAAAAGGTAGATATGACCCTATATATGATAAAATGCCAAAGTAATAATGATGCTGGTCTAATGACAGAGACTCCCTCATTGTAACACAACATGCTTATCCCCAGGTATAACCTCTTAAAGTGGATCTGGCACCAACACACAATGGAGGTATCCATTCTGTGGGCAGAAACAGCATCCAGCCTATCAATCTGATAGTAACTAGTGACTTCACAGAGGCGCACATGAAATCAGACATTGATGTATGAGGTACTAAAGAATGGATAGGCCACAGTCCCATGAATATTAGTTAAGCCCACAAAATGGACGCCTTCACTGTCTGTAGGTGACCGGCCCACTTTAACAAAATGGCATTAAAAGATATGTGTTTCTTCTCGGTCACCGATGTTATAAACCCAGCTTTGACCAGTATTTTCAGCTGCCATCATTAAGAGGGTTCAGTACTAAAGCTGGGTACACACTGAGATAGCACGTCGGTCTGAACAATTCTTCAAACGATTATACCTACGACTGAAAGTCCAATCAGTCTGACGATTCATGCATACACACTGACACAATTCACCTTCAGATCTGTGCTCTTCATCTGGTCCTTTGTCTGGTCCTCTAGTCCAGAGAATGACAGCGCAATATTTATTCATTCACTACTGTCACACTAATACCGCCTTGTTATAGCTATCCACATGCCCTAACGAATTTCGTTAGCTTCTGTGACTCTGAAACAAAATATTCTGTCTCAGAACGAACAAATGAATTATTCCTTCTACAGCACTCTACATTTATTCACTCTGACATTCAGTGCTAACATCAGCTGAAAAGAGCCCAGCTCTGTAAACGCTATGGAGATCATCAGCATGAGTGCATACACACTACATGATCGTTAGCTGATTGATCGGAAAATATTGAATGGTACAACCAACCAAATGAGGCGATAATCGTCTATTTGGGCAGACTTTCGACCAACGTGTCACTGCACACACTGACCCGACTTTCGAACGAGCAGTCATATGTCAGCTGGTTGAGCCGGTTATTGAACAAAAACCCTGTAGTGTGTACCCAGCTTAAGACTAATGATTGAATTTACCAAACAAAAACTTCTAATCTTGTCATAGATTGGGAACCATTAACTTTGAAATCAAACCGATCACTGTAAATGTTGGTGGAGCAATAAGATTTAGAATCCGACAAACTATACTAGAGGGTTAGTTACCATAACCATACAAAACCCAGTACTGTGAGATCACTTATGTTGAGTGTATCTTACGGTCATAGTTCACAGTCCAGTTTCTATGCCCACTAGACCTGATGTTGGTAAGACAACTGAAGAAAAAAATAGTAGAGCCTAATAGTGCAGAGAACACACAACACATAAAGGGAGCTTTCAGTCATGCACAGTATAATGTTACAATATAATGGCTCCTCTTTAAAGGACACTAACAAAGCTATAAATAAGTCTTCCCAGGAAGGTCAATACAGTTTTGGCATCTTTAGATCTTTTGTAGCCAGAGGGACCTACGTAGACTAAAGAGAGAATTACGCTTTGGACTATTAAATAGAGAGGTCTTAGCATCTGGACACAATTCTCTCTGGAATTCAGAATATTCCCCTACAAATGGTAATAACAGAATCAGCCTGGGTGAGGCCAGGGAAATTCCACTGTGTTAACCCCCTTACATCCATTAACACATTCTGCATTTCCAGAACTTTTTGTGTGAACTGGACAGGTCAAAAGAAAAACCGTCATTTACTGTAACAGCATCATCAGATAGAGACACACTTATGACATTCATAATAGTCCTATTGTTTCTATACCCTGTAATAATGACATGAGGAGTGTACTAATACCTAATAAGAATTCAACAGTACATAAACAAATAAATATCCTTTTTATAAAAGTAGTTTAAACTGTTGTTTCCATAAATGCTGTTTAAAATATACAAGTACGTTTTTTTTCCTATTTAAAAAGGGCCACTAAATTCATAAACAAGATGGCTTCTAAAATAATCTACACATGCCAGCCTCTTAACAAATAAATTGTATTATTAGTTCCTTTATAGAAGTCGTCATGTATTTTCCATTTAGTAATCCTTCAAGGTGAACCTGGGACACTAATTCCTTGTTGAAGACAATTACGTTATATCTTCCTCCTGCTATCTGGGTGTGTATTAGCCCCTTCCTTTCCCCTCAGGACTGGATGCATCCAAGCAGGAAGCAATCAAGCAGCTTTAAAAATCACTGTGGTTTCCTGTTGCAGCCTCAGAGAATAGTTTATAACTGCAGCAGGCAATTTACCTTTCAGACAACAACATGAGTGAACACGTGCGTACTGAAACTTATAGCGAAAGGTATCCATTATCCAGGTATCAACTAGTAAGGATTGCTTTAAAGTCTGATTCCACTTTCCAAAACATGCATTAAATATACAAAACAAGTTACATGTACAAACTTTGTTTCATTTAGAGATTGTTTTAAACACAATCTTGCTTTAATGTGAGGCTCCTTCCGCTATCTCTCAGCCTGAGGCTTCCTGCTTGCTTCCATTCCCCATATACCTTCCAACATCTACACAGGCAAAATTAGATTAAAAGGAGTCCCTCCTCTGTGCAAGACACGTCCCAATTTCACACAAAACATGTCGTAAATCCAGTTAGGCTCCACTTTCTAAGGAAACGCAATTCCTTTTGGGGTGCACAAATTGGGATTGTCACACTGCAATCAGGATGTATGTGACACTGCTCATGTCACATGCTGTGCTGTCCAACCGAGGGGATAGGTCACTATCCCAACATTCCGATAATCCCATTGGCTGCAGGTTGTTCTATATTTGCAAAACTAAGGACATACAGGAGCTGAATAATACATAGTGGTGCTCAGACCTAGACAAACCCACCTTAAGAAAATAAATTGTACTTAGCAGGTTCTACAAAATGGATCGTTTCCAGGGACAAAAATTTCACATTGTTCAAATCCTGAGATCACGTAGGAAAATTAGAGACAACTGGCAACTATATTATTATATGCCAAACTGATTTTTTTGTACATGTTACATCTAACAAAGATTTTAGGGTTATGTTTGCTAAAAAGACTTCCTATCAGAGAGAGTGTGTGTGTGTGTGTGTGTGTGTGTGTGTGTGTGTGTGTGTGTGTGTGTGTTTTAACCAGACGCACTAACCAGACGCACTATTGCAACGTATCTAGAGTTTCTGCATTATTTGCCCATGTTGTGCAGAGTAGATAGTTTAAACTGTTGATCACAGTACACGGTCTGCCCCAATTGTGTCATTTTCCTGATTCAGAGTAAATGGTGCACCACTACAAGGAGTTAAAGCCCGATAACCATCCAGCACAGTGGAGCAAATTTTTTTTATAATCAAATCATGTCCAATAGGACAGTTTAATCACATACACTACATTCTGAAAAGCTGCCACTTACAAAGTCTTGGTAAATGTCCTCTTAAGAGTCTGTTGCTGGCACTGGCAAATCTTGAACAGGGCATCTATCCAAGATCGTTAACTACAAGATTATTACAGTGCCCAAAGCCTTTTCTCCTAACCTAATGTGGGTGTTTGTGTGCCTCCCTCCTGACTCATACAACAAGCAGCAACAGATCTGGGAGCCAGAACTGTAGCTTCAATTACACAGCTATTATACTAAAACATTCCCAAGCAAAGCAATAAGGCACTCATATATTTATTGTGCCTCCCTCCTACAGACATACATTAGAAATTAGGGAGTAGGAAGCATCAGGGACAGTTGTCCTGCTCTGGCCTTTCTCATGACCTCGTAAATGAGATATTAAAATACTGTCAAGGCCACTTAACTGTTCTAGCCAACATAGTAGCAGGGGTGGATTGGCCATACAAGCTACCTGTACTTTTCCCAGTAGGCCGCTGGCCTCAGGAGGCCGTCAAATGCATTTTTTAAAAAAATAAAAATAAATTGTGAGTCCCCGTCCCCCGTCCCCCCCGGAATGGGTGCTAGTGGAGGGAATCAGTGTGGTAGTGGGTGGCTGGCGCCTCCTTCGGGACCAGCCACCTTCCTTAATGTGGCCGCAGCGCGGATCTCTGTGTCTGGCTGCTTACTCCTATCAGAGCTATAGACAGGAGTCACATAGGATGGCACCTGTCACGTGATGCGCATCCCAAGTGACTCCTATCTATAACACTGATAGGAGGAAACAGCCACACATGCAGAGCGGCAGGAGAGGCCGTCTGCATCTCTGAGAGCGGATGTTATAAGGTAAGTGTAAGCGGAGAAGGTGGGGGTATGTTAATACAGTGTGTGATTGGGGGGGCTTTTAATATATAGATAGTGTATGAGGGAAGGAGAGGTATGTTAATATAGTGTGCGAGTGTGATGGGGGAGCTTTTAATATATATATATACACACACACACACACACACACACACACACACACACATACATACATACATACATACATACATATTGGGGGGGGGGGGTTCTTAATATTAAGTGCAAGTGATGAAAGGGAGGGGGGTTCTTAAAATAGAGTGTGAGGGCAGGGGAGGGCTGGCAAAGTTTAGCTCATGGGGCACGACTAGACTTATTTTATTTTAGAGGGAAAAAAATGCAGGTGGCCCCGTGACCCAGCTCAAGATAGCCCACTAAGGGACTGGCCTGGGGAAGGGGGGGGGGGGGGACGGGACAGATGCCCCCCTGCCCCTGGTGTGAGGGGGGTTCTTAATTAATGTGCGTGGGAGGTAGGCTATTGATGGTGGTGTTTAGGTAGTGGCTAATTATTTAGTGGGTAATATTTTATTTGTGGGGTGATGGTGGGGCAATTTAATTTATTGGTGGGGGCTATTAATTTAAGATGGGGTAGCTTGCGGTCTATTAATTGAATGTGGTGCTGAGCTTGGGGAGAGGATGGCTATTTAGTAAATGTATATGCTATGGATTTAATGCCGGGGATGGTTGGAGTTTTCTAAATTTCACGTACCTGTTTTTTTTCTCCACAAACAGGGCCTCCAACATTCCAGGATCCAGAAAAGCAGAAACTGAGCTAAAGACACCAGCAGCCACAGGAGGTGAAAATGTAAAGAACAGGACACACGTATACAGGTACACACACACTGGGCACACATACAGGGAAAGACACACTGGGTGCACACACATACTGGGTCCCGCCTACCATTTATTTGGCCCCACCTACATGAGGCCACTTCAGACTTTTTTCCTTGGCCACTTTAAGTTACCAATCTGCCCCTGCAAAGTAGTAGTTTATACATAATTATGTGCCCACCACCTCAAACCTACAAATAATGAATATATTTATTAAACATCGAAATATGCAAATGTAGACAACCTTGGTTATATATATTAACATTTTGTAATTCAACAGTACAGTAACAAGACTATTTACAAATCATCATGTGATAAATATGTTTTTGTTTACTTGGCTTAATAGGAACAAATATGTATGATCATGAGGAATAAAATGTATTGGTGCTTTACATTACAGTATGCTAGCTCCTATAAGTGACCTATGTGATTATACATGTGTGCGTTGTTGGGATACATTTTTTTCAATACTTATAAAAGGTACATAACAGGACCACTCTAAGCAGGTACTTTTGTGATGTAAGTGTGGAAAATTTTAAAAGCAGAGCATTGTATGGGCACGGTTAATAATTCTGCAGAGTTTTGCCTTCACATTTGTTGGTAAAACTTAATTTTCATAAATATCACTAATGTACTATCTACTCATCTGCAAGCTGTTATTCACAAGCTGGAAGTTTCATGTGTACAGGAAAAAGGACTACATCAAAAGCGACTATATGCTGCAAAGCAAATTGTATTTAACTGCATGTCTAGTAGTGCAGGAGGTAAAGTATATTCTGAATTATCTGGTTTAGAAAAATAGCCTTTGTTTGTGAAAAGAGTCATGTTATAGTGTTTTTACAAATTAGTGGAATATGAAAGTAACAGAGATGTGATCCACCACCCCGTGGCTGTCCTCTGATGTGGCCATCCACGTTCGGGTGTTTGTGGTTGCTTTGACTGGCCAGCAACATAGGTGTTGCCTATGGAGGGTCCTGCGTTCACTGGCTCTCTCTCACAAGATACTTAGCGGAAACACTCTAACCCCCACTCCCCCATCAATTAAAGTGAAGTTGTTTATTTAAATTGTAGGTGCAAATCTGTTCTATGGACAGCCCGGACTCTCATATCAGATAAGTGCTGTCATTTATGGAGAGTACAGTTTCCCATTGTTGTATAGGGTTAGGACAGACACGACCCCTGTAGAAACCAGTAGGCTCTATTGTTGATCAGAGACACCAAATACAGCACACAAAAACATAGAATAATCCACATTTTATACTGCTTCTTAACGGGTATAAATGAGATTAATAATAGAGCCATTTATGTTTGCTCTGCCGTTAGGAGAATGTCCAGACACTACTATTGAAGATGGATTTGTACACATAGGAGGTAAAAAGAGCAAAGCTTGTTAGAACAGATTATCCCAAGTCCATCTGCTCCCCATTCAAAACAAACCTGTCCTGAGGATACCAGCTGCTTAGTCATTACATGCAATCAAGCACCAGATTACACTGGGAGCCTTGGCTTTATGTATACCAGTCACACAAACACAGAGGAGTTCAGTCACTTACACTCTCATGCCAACCACAATCATCCAGCTAATATGCCAATCAATTACAGCAGGACAATACTGCCAACTTCAAAGGCTTTCAAGAACTAAAACCTAAACTGTTCCTCTATTTAGCTTAGCACAACATTATAGTCACAACCATATTCTGCATACAGTATTATGCATTTTAGCTTCTGATTTTTTTTATTTTCAAAATTTAATTTTATTCCCTCAAATGACAAACAGAATGGTAGTGGTCTAATCCCCAAGACGACCACCAGACCCCTCTGTGATATAAATATCTCAATCACCAGTGGAGAATTCTGATAAGGATGAAATCCATTTTACTTGTGCTTTTCTAGTACTGAGTGTGACATCTCCATACAATTGTCATCTGCTAGTGTACTCAGAACAACCACTATACCGATAACAATACAATCAAACTTGACAGGATCCTTATTGGCATATTGGTAAATACAGGCAGAAGATGATGACAATCGGCTTGTGTGTGCAGCCATCTTCTGACTGGAACAACAGGTCCTACTTCATTCTGGAAGACATCTGGCTCAGCCAATCTTTCCTGGCTGGATCTCGTTGGACAGCAATGTGTATGGCCCCATGCTGAACGCTGACAATACACACTTTAGCTATAAAGTGCTAGAAACAAAACCGTTTGGATTTGCTGCATCAGACTAACATCTGTTCAGTTGTTTGGCAACTGCAGATTTAATGGCCATTTAGCAAGAGGTTTATTTTACCACACATTTCTATTCCGGCAATGAAAACTGCAATAATCGATGTGAGGAAAACAGCACTCAGAGTGCGTCCCACCAAATGGACAGACCAGGAATGAACTCTTCAGTGTAAAGTGAAATATTCCTGTTAGTTCTTTGGCATTGAGAAGCTGAACTTTCTTCTGGCAAGAGCTCACTGAGAACTGTATATAAATAACACCACATATCCTCCAACCTCTGGTACATTTGCATCTTTTTGATTGACAGCTGAAAACCTGATTTAGACACTAATTCCCGTTTCTACTATTTAATCTATTGCCAATACCAGTCAGTCATTCTCAATTACAGAGGCGAGAGTGTGAGACACCCAGAGCTGTTAAGCCAAGTTATAGATTTATAAATGATGATCATTTAATGAGACCAGCATAATTATGTGCTCAGAAAGCACTGCTCATTCAGGAAATATTCAAGGGTTTTTGTAATTGTCCATCATTTATATCCTTTGCTTTTTTTTGTGTTGTTCTTAGAAAGAGTCTTTAAAAAAAACAAAACTAAACCTAAATGTACCTTTTTGGAGTTGTAAGTGGTTTGGTAACATGACACCTGACATTCATTTAAAAATAAACTCCACCCAAGATGAACAATTTAGTTTTGAGTTCACTATGTTATGATAAAACATCTAATCCCACTTACTTGGAGCCCAGGAGAATGCACTACCACCCGAATTTGTGCATCGTTGGGAGGTTCTGCACTGGGGACCGGTCATTTACTGTAAATGCAGCTGATTCCAATGCTCAATAGTGAAAGCTACAGGATTGTAGTAAAAGAATTGCACTGCTCAAGTGGCAAGGGGGCCAAGAGAGAGACCTTCAACAGTGGGCTAGTCTAAAGTTGTAAACACCATTATTTATTATAGTGACATGTAGATAACTATTCTCAATTAGTGAATGAGCTATATCAGCAGCGACATTTATCTATATAGCGCCAGCAAATTCTGTTGCGCTTTACATTTGGGAACAAACACAATGATAAAACAATACTGGGTAATACAGACAGAGGTAAGAAGGCCCTGCTCGCAAGCTGATCTATACAATGGTGCTCACCTGGGGCGGGGGTCAGGGGGTGAAACAGAATAATGTTTTTTCAACAGGGGTATTAATCAGACCCTTAATCTATGGGTTGTTTGTTGCACCTATATCATGAAAAATCAGAGAGGAAGAAAAGAGTAAAGATCAGTTGCTCCCATTGATGATGTATTCCTGCTCCACAGGCTGTACTGAATCCTGCTCCACAGGCTGTACTGAATCCTGCTCCACAGGCTGTACTGAATCCTGCTCCACAGGCTGTACTGAATCCTGCTCCACAGGCTGTACTGAATCCTGCTCCACAGGCTGTACTGAATCCTGCTCCACAGGCTGTACTGAATCCTGCTCCACAGGCTGTACTGAATCCTGCTCCACAGGCTGTACTGAATCCTGCTCCACAGGCTGTTGTCAATCAGATCATGCACATAGAGTTTGTCTACAGGGATGTTTTCTCCTTCTATACTAGATACACAATACAAGTTCACAAGCAAACATTTAAGAATGTGCTACAAAACCATACCCCTATTTCCACAGGAAGCTCTGTTCCATCCAGTAGCAGGACAGACGAGCATAAATCTGGATTTGTGGCTTTGGGAGGTGATGATGATAGAGCGGTGCCGAGGTTCTGTCCTGGCTCTAGTGTGCTAATTCCGGTGTTCCTCTGGGTACCTAAACGAGCACCTGGAGTCTGCAACACACGATACGTGCCTTCTATGTCCCCCATAGTGGCTACCTCCTGCTTGATTTCTGCAACCTGTACAAATAAAAAAAGGGTATAGTTATAGAAGTATACATAATACAAGTCAAATGTAACCCCATACGGCAGCCTAGTTTAAGCCTTTATGTCAACATGTGGTCAAACGTTCCTCTATTCTTACCCCTCATTAGGTATGATTAAGTTGAACACCACTAATATTGTCCCCAAGATCACAACTCATAATTGCTCAAGCAAAGACTTCTTAAAAAAGTGGCAAGTTTTAGTAAATACAAGATTGCCGAGCAATGGCTGGAAATTGTAGTGGTAGAAATATTAGGATAAAAGGGGAGAGTGTAAGGTAGGAATCTGCACTGCGTATCGGTTGCCCTTGACTGGACATCCTATTTAATTTCAAAATCCCTTAACCTATGAACCATGTCACATACTTGCTATACAGTCGAGAGTGCACACTTCTTGTCAACTGTATAGAAATCAAGTGGCTTCTTAAGAACAGACTTACCCTTCCTGATATAGGAAAATAAATTCCCAGAGTTAGAACCTTGTCTTATTAGTGAAATGTGATGTGTGAATGTTGTTAGGAGCTCATTCATACGAATAAGCTAAAAGTGACGGGTGTCTTCCACTAAAGTCACATAACCAGTTTAGCAAAACAACTTGCTTTACATATAAATAAAACAGGTCAGCAGTGCAAGGAGGGGAGGAGATAACATGTGGCTAATAGCACAGACCACTTCATATATCCTCTCCTTGCCAGGACAACAGAAGCCTTTATTATGTTTAGGTAAAGATCAACTGTCTGAGAGTAGAACACATTCCATACAAGGCAAAGACAAAACACTCATGAGAGCCTTATGAAAACAACACATTTACAAACAATCAGGTCTACACAGAACTGCAGTGCTCAACACTCTGATCCATATGGTATCACTATCAGCAGCTTCATGTGAAGAGTGAATTACTGGCAAGTGGATAACATATGTAATTCTAAACTATAGCTGTTACATGACCGAGAGCTCACTTAGCATATAAGAAGTTTACCAAACAATTTACTGTAAAGCCCCCCCCCCCCCCCCCGTCTCCTTCCCAGGACACCCCTAAATAATAATTGCGGTTTTCCAGAGCTTTTGGAAACTGCAATAAATAAGAACCATGCTGAAAATGAATTCAGTGAGCTGGGAAGGAGCAAAAATGGTCATATTACTGTATTTTATTTATAAAGTGCCAAAATATTTTGCAACATTGTACAGTGAAGGGATCATAATATTAAGAAATGACATGCAATTGTTTAAATGTTTTATTATGAAAACCTGAGCAATAGGATCTGCGCTTATTTTGAACACATATTGGCCAAACAGACAAATCTCTTTCAGCGTCACTGTTGATATGATCAGAAGATAACTGCACACAAAGGGGATCACCAACACGCCTGACGCTGATCAGTTCAACTTTGATCAGATAGTTATCTGCATTTTGGTAACAATTCCACAATATGACTGCAAGGTATTTCAGTGTGTGCCCAGTTTTACACAAAAAGAAGGTTGTATACACAAGTAGCTCTCATACCGGGCCTTAGTATATGTCTTGTAAAACTCAGAGGAATAAAAATGGATCAATCACTAGATCATCAAGTTTCATAAATTCACTGTGGTTGAGGCACAGGCCAGAGGTGGGCTGGCAGATAGCGGTGTCTGCTTGTTAGGACAGGCCCGGCATTCTGGTTGGTGGACAACACAGGCAATTCAGTAATCAGAATGTCAGGAAGGGCAGACACGCCGACTGCTGACTGGTCAAGTAGTAGCTCAGTCGCGTAGCCGTCTGTTGGCTAGGATGTCTTCCCTGCATGGCCAAGCTATTTCTACAGTGCGCCACTGTAGAAATACAGTAAATCTACGTAAATAAAGATTTTCTATCGCCGAATATCGCACTGATAGAAAATCTTGTTTCAACACAGGAATATAGGAGTACTTTAGAGTTACTTTTTGTTTGACTTGTTTCAACACAATTTGACAAGAAAAGTTCTCCAGGACAGTTAAGAGATACACAGCTCCCCGACTATACTGGTTGGCAAACAGTCATGGTCAATACAGCAACAGCCAAACACACTAATTAGAAGGGGTTCCCACATACCTTTGGCCATGTAGTATACCTGTTTGAAACTGGAATTACAGTTTAACCTTCTGCATGTTTGCACTTCCTACCAAATGGGAGCTGTCATTGTTTCCTCGGTCAAACTGAAATGAAATGAAATATCAGGCACTGAAGCAGCCCATACCCAT
The DNA here is from genome assembly GCF_038048845.1 of Mixophyes fleayi. Taxonomy (NCBI): domain Eukaryota; kingdom Metazoa; phylum Chordata; class Amphibia; order Anura; family Limnodynastidae; genus Mixophyes; species Mixophyes fleayi. The sequence continues at coordinate 73,190,537 of NC_134404.1, forward strand.
CTCTTCACTCCAACATCTAAAACACTAAACATTAAGAGAAAGTACTAAGCTTGTCTTTACCAAGGAGACATTGTATAACAAAGTATACATGTCATGCTGTGCTAGGTTTCTTGTTTAATTCAACAAGTTAAATAATGGCTATATTGTTATAGCAGCAAGGTTTAATGTAATGTCACCTTCTGCATTTGGACATTGATATATCTCCATACTTGCAGGTTCCATGAGGCTCTCGTGCAATCCCCTAATCCAGCTGTCCATTTATTGTCCATTTTATATTTTTAGTAAATGTTAATTGAACATATGAACTAAATAATTTTTTATTCATATCCCAAGTGTTTCTTTTAACTCACATTGCCCAACTGTAAATAGTGCTTGTAAATCAATTAACCAATTTACCATTACCATTCTTATCATCATTTATATAGCACCTCTAATTCTGCAGCACTGTACAGACAACTCACTCACATCCCTCCCAGCCTCAGTAGAACTGAGGCTGGGACTGAACTATAAATTCCTTAACACAAACACAGACAGACAGACTAGGGAAAATTTGATAGCAGTCAGTTAACCTACTAGTATGTTTTTGGAGTGTGGAAGAAAACCAGAGCACCTGGAGGAAACCAATGCAAACGCGGAGAGAACATACAAACTCTACACAGGCCATGGTCGGGAATCAAACTCATTACCCCACTGCTGTGAGGCAGAAGTGCTAACCACTAAGCCACCATGCTTCTTATAGAAAGAAAGCACATACTAACACAATCTCTTGCTCTAATGCATAATACAGCACACTACTATTAACACAACGTAAAAAAAAAAAAATCTAAAAAAAAATCAAACACTTGCTTATACAACTCCACACCACTTCTTACCTTTGGCTCATTTACTAGAACAGAGCATGGACACATTTATTTTCTAACATCATGTAATAGAAAATAATAATAATAATGATTGCAAACAAACTTGTCAAACAGTGAATATGATGTAAAAAATGTGGCACTCTTATTTTCCTTCATATAAGATCTACACACATATATAGTACATCTAAAGTCGCATTGCAAGGCTCAGTTTGTGTCTATGAGTATCTTTGTGTGATTCCATTGTGGGTTGTTGAGCTGTGGTAAAGTTCAACATGCCAATAGCGTACTTTATTAAATTACTGTTCCAGGACAAATGACAACGGAACTCTTTAGAAATATTGACAAAGGCACAATTATTCTAACTTTCCTGGATTACACATGGCAACACTACAAGATAGCAGCTTCCACAGTAGATTTGCCTGCATTAACATTCTCCTTGGTTATGCAGATCATAGTGTCCCATGTCAATGATCTTGTACACAATGATAGCAGGTGCCAGGTTTTACTAGTGAATTCCACAGGGACTAAAAGGAGGCACTCTTTACACCGGTTCATAAAAGCATCAAACGGCAGAGAAAGTTAACTCATAAACTGCCATTTGTCATAGATACAAAAATACAGTGCATGCTGTATCAAGGATGGATTGTGCATGCTGCACAATCCATCCTTAGTTCACTAAATTCATTTGTATGTAATAAATGGCTGTGCTAATGATCCTTATGTTTATGCAGTGCACCAAGTAGTGGACCACATGTAAATAAATAAAACGTGTGCATCAGACGTAACACACAAAACGTTTACATACCCATTCAGCCCGTTAGCATGCCAGTGGTGGCAACAAGCAATCTTAATCATTTGTAGCTTCCTCCTGATCAGACTGATTTTCCCTCTTTTTTGTCTTCTTATAGACTCAATGTCGCAGTACATTCATACAGGCTATGTAAAGGTTAGTCCGTCATTGGACGGTGATGTCACATTAATAGAGATAGAGCAATCTACTGTTTGAATGGTTAGGAGTCAACCTTGATCAGATGCTTTTTCTTCATAGAAATAATATATGGTGCTTTAAAAAGGACCCTTAAAAACATCAGATTACTCACTATAGGACTAAGCAATGCCTTCCATCTTAAAGGACATTGCGCAATACAGCAATGCCCTTATGCGGTTCATGACCACACCCATATTGCATGCACAGCATGATGGCACGGCTCTTGGCACCTTTGTGAAAATTTGCCCAAGTCTGCCCTAATACATGTTTGGAAAAATGCTAGGAGTCAGTCATTTTGTAATAAAAAATTTACGACACGCATTGGCTGGCAACCACATCCTGCCTAATAGCAAATGATTACTAGATATATTATATACTGACTGTACCCAACAAATTATATCACACATTATGCCTGTCTGGTTCAACAAATAAACCAACATTTACCACTCAGATGACCCAAATACACATGTTGTGAACCATTTGAATTGATCCCAGCATTTAGTGCCTCTAACCTTAGGGTCACTATTATCATTATTGAGGGGGAAGTGCTAGCAATGAGGTTATCAAACAGACCCAGGGAAAAGGTTGGGGACTGCACAGAAGCTGGGGATTCCTCCTCTCGAAAAAATGACACATTACCTAGTTGCTATGGCAACCTAAATTTGTCCTGCACTCTCCGAATATGTAGCTTTAAATCTTTACAGATGACAATACACTGTGCGATTTATTCACCTAATTAAATGGTTTGTATCTAATTATTAGCATCTTGCATTGTGTTGGCCCAAACTGATATCTACCTGAAAGGTACTGGTGAAATATGTATATGGCAAATTACTGCAATTGGATTGTGTTTGAGGTCATTGTTCACAAGCAACATTTGTGCCCCACAGAATAGCTTCTTTCAGACTTGGCCAAGTTACCAGTGTTTGTAGCCTTAATAATACCCCATTCATACTGCACCAAAAACCCGGGTTTTTGCAGAGGCACGCTGAAAAACCCGGGTCTTGGTGCAGTATGAATAGTCCAACCACAAAATCCCGGGTCTAAAATCCCGGGACTTAGACCTGGGATTTTGCGAGGGGTAATTCCCGGGTTGGACCCCGCTCGCCTGCAGTATGAATGGTGCAACCCGTGTAATTCCCGGGTCTCACCATTCATACTGTAAAAAAAAAAAAATGTGGAAGTAAAAAAAAAAAAAAAAAAAAGATTTTAATTAATAAAAAATACATAACAAATGTTTACTTAACTTATTTTCAGCCAGCGGTGTCTCCGGTGCGTTGCCGGCTGTCAGGGGGACCTCTGGGTACTAAAATGACGTCATTTCTAATGGACTAGAAATGACATCATTTTAGTACCCAGAGGTCCCCCTGACAGCCGGCAACGCACCGGAGACACCGCTGGCTGAAAATAAGTTAAGTAAACATTTGTTATGTATTTATTTTTTAATTAAAATATTTTTTTACACTTTTTTTTTTCTAAAACCCAGGTCGGGCAGGTGCAGTATGAACCCGCCCGACCCGTGAATCTTCTTATATATACTGCCCTGTGCCCCGGCAATATGAAAGTGGTATAACAGGGCTTTTTAAGTCCCACATCACTGGGGAGTACAGATTTCCTACCTCTGATGTTCAATGTGCTCTGGCTTTTCACCTTTTAAAATATATATATATTATACATATATATATATACACACACACTGCATAACAGACATGACCAACTGTGCCATATTCATTAGAGTTGGCAAAATGTGCATGAGCTCAGATAACCAACTTTAATAATTATATGTCTGCCTTTTTACCTGCAGTCCACTGGACTTGATTATTGGTGCTATAATATGCTGTACCTTGCTCTCTCCTGCGCTCACTAATCACGCACAAAGTTCAAGTTTTACCTTTGTGGGTGAGGTAGGGACAGTGTACTCTACTCCTGACAGTTCTGCCTAAACATGCCTTTATACACTAATCACAAGATCATTTAAATACAAACTCTGCAGTTCATTTCTATATCAGTATTACCTGAATGGGTCTTATACTAAATATTTCACAAATTTTCCTTGCATTATAAATTAATTTGATTTGATCTAATCAAAAAGCTACTCCGGTGAACCCTAGCACCGAGACTGCTCACCCACCACCTAGTCAGATATCTATATTTTCTGAACAGCAGCAGAACTGACCACTAGTATAAATATGCCAATTCCCTTTCCTTTGGCAAATAAATCCACTGTACATTGTGTTCTAGGCAGGGATCATCATCCAATCAAATAACTCAGCATTTTTTACACACACAATATGGGGAACTTAACACTTGGGGTCTTTCTGAATATCACTTTGGTGGCACTTAGACACTGGCTTTTCCAACTCAATTTATTTACTCAATCTTAAGGCCTGTTCAGCTCTTTTTTTTTTTTTTTTTCTTAAGCCATTGCTCCTTATCTTACTAAATATTTTCTGAGGACAGGGTTAATGAGAGTGAGTTAAAGGGCGTGTGGTTAATATGTGACGCTTGGATTTAAATAAAATAAATAATAAAAATTGTATTAGGCAAAATACTCTCGAAAAACCTTTTAAAGTGGACAAACTGTTTAAATTGTTTCATAAAATAAAAACACTAAAGCTTTGTGTTTTGGTCACAGAGCTTTGATGTAAATATCTACTCTCATACAGTGTAATGTATAAGACCCAAGTGTCTAATTCACTGCTTGCTTAGTGCAATACCGAGCAGCGCTCCCCCGTACATCACTCAATGTATGCATACTACGCCGCCTCAATTCTAGTGCCCAGGTGGGCAGGTAAGAGCAGATTTGTAAATCATAAACGGAAAGCTTAACTGTTAAGTATAATCTGCACTTTGCTAAAATTGAAGTTCCTATGGGGGGAGGGGAGGGAGAGGGAAGGTATTCTTATACACAAGTATATAAGTAATTATTATTTCATGAATATTCATTGTAAAATGACTAAAAAGGCAAAGGTCATTTATATACAGGGCAAAATAGTATTCCTAAAAAACTAAGGAAGTTTAATTAAAACTACTGAAAAGTAATAGGCAGCTCTGTAATACTATAGTCTGGCAATATGCCTTTAAATTCAGCATCTTCATTCTGCACCTCAAACTCACTTCACAGCAGGACCTGGATTTCAAAATCTGTCCATTTACTATAATGATGCTGGATTATCTGATCATTAACTCTCAGCAGTAATTAAGGCTATTTAGTGGCTCAACCACACAAATGTCTACAGATTTACCTCATATTAAAGACAAATATATTTTATCTGATGGGAAAGTAGCCATGTTTAGGGAATAAAAATTAAGTGATATAGCAATATTACTAATTTCATGTAATATATGTATTACATATAGAGCCTGATCAGTACGGTAAGGGTGCTCCCATATATGAGGGTTGATCTTTTAATAAGGACTACTACTTGGAAAAATAAACAAGTATTGAACAATTTTACATCTGCCTCCCAAGGGCACTTCCTCTAGAGTCTATGGTTAGTTTATTACTTTATATTACCCTGGCAACCTATATGGCTCCTCCACTACCCTTGTGAAAAAATCCAAATATTTACAGAAATAATGTTTTCTATACAGAGGAACCCATGTCCATATTTGTAAATTAATGTGTACAGAATATAAACCCAACAAAGGATATTTATTCTATTTAACATGGACTCTTCCCCTACCCACATTAGAGGAGGCTATTTTGTAGTCTGAACCAATATTTATGACAGTTAAGCTCCTTAAAATCATTAGGATTCAGTGATAGGACTAAGGGCAGCGCTGTGACACACTGAATAGCATTGTTGCTTCTTAAGGCTGATTCTTTGGACTGGATTCCAACCATGGTGCAATGTGTGTGTAGTTTATAGGGCAGCACGGTGGCTTAGTGGTTAGCACTTCCGCCTTACAGCGCTGGGGTCATGAGTTCGATTCCCGACCATGGCCTTAACTGTGTGGAGTTTGTATGTTTTCCCTGTGTTTGCTTGGGTTTCCTCCCACACTCCAAAAACATACTAGTTTGTTAATTGGCTGCTATCAAATTGACCCTAGTCTCTCTCTCTCTCTCTCTGTCTGTGTTTTGGGAAAATTTAGACTATAAGCTCTAATGGGGCAGGGACTGATGTGAATGAGTTCTCTGTACAGCGCTGCAGAATTAGTGGCGCTATATAAATAAATGGTGATGATGATGATAGTTTTGTATGATCTTCTTATGTTTTCAAAGGTTTCCTATGAATGCTTTATTTTTCAAATGGCTGAAAAACATACTAATAGGTTCATTGCCTTCTGACCTAACTGTCTGTGTATGTCTATTGATGGAAATTAGGTTGAAATATCAACTGTGACTGGAGTGATTAAACAAAGTGTCTGATTGCAGAGAGCTGTCTAATATGGTGGAGCTATATAAAGAAGGAGAAGGAGATTTGCCCCCACTGTTTATGGGCAACTGGTACACGTTATAAATAAATTGTTTTTACAGATGCTTTTAGGTCCTAGACAGGACAAGCGATGCAAAACACAATAAAATGATGCCATGCATCTGTTGTAGAGTAAGTGTTTTACAACCCAGAAAGTCAGATTGTGGACTTAGAGAACAACTAAACCTCAAACACTGTCAAAACGGTACAAAAAGATTTTTTATTTTTTTTTGCAACAAGTTAAGATGTTTAACATTGTATATATGAGTGACAAACATGGATTCTACTTACAGTAAATAAAAATAGTCATGAGTATTGTTACTGCAAGCCTTAGTCCTCAGCATCAAGAATTGTTCCTGTATAGTCTGATAATGTAAAGTACATTGTTGGATTGGTCATTGGAGGTCTTCTCACACAAGGTCTTCAGGTAGTTGTAGGTGAAGCATTATTACATAGCAATGTTTTCCCACGAGAACGTATTAGTTATGCAAGACTCCACAAAGCAAACTAAGACATGTAAGCAGAAAAAGACAGTCTCCAGGCAATTGCTTGGGTTTTACCCTTTTTCACAAAAACAACATGTAGGGGCAACACAGGTACTAAAGTTAATGATCACATTCCCTGTAACTTCTCTGCTATGATGAGTCATATCAAACTGACAGCATAGTTTAATCTCCGGGGAGTGAACTATGAAACTAACAACTGTAAATTGGGATCTCATGATAAAGGCAGGGTTTAGTTTCAATTTATTTGTCTGCAGGAGTTAAGGAAAACATGTGAGCACAATTCATTGGGACACAGAATGAGACACTGCCAATTCAATCACAGAACATGAAATACTAGCCATAGTTTTGTTTTTTCCTTTAATTTGACACTGGAAACAGAACTCAGGCGACATGTGACACAAGGATTCTGTCACCACGATCAGTGCCGCTACAAGCTCTACAGGTTTCAGCACCAGCCAGAGAATGGTAGGACATTTTGCAAAGAAAACACGTTTGGGTCTTTTCCCTACCAACCGTCATTAAAGTAGACAGTTTATTGCTATTTTTTTTTTTAAAAATTAACCAAAGTGTACAATTACTGGTGTGTGATGTCCCTCTCGCATGCTGTGAATGTGACACTAAATAACACTTTACTTGCAATTGCAAACTTTTCATTAAAAATACCAATTCTGGTGATGTATTTGGAACACTGCTTAAGGACATATCAAGTCTCCATACATTAACTGCAATAACTTTAGAAGAAATAACCTTTATGACACAATGGTACTACTACCACCCCCACCACCACCATGACTGGCCTTGGTAGCAGCAACTATTACTGAAAGCCACAAGTAGATGCCAACCTCCTTCCGTTATGACTCTGTGATTAACCGTCTGTCCATAGTCTCAGTTCTCCCGAATTTGATTTACGTCCTTTCTACATACAATCTGCTTCTCTGTTTAAGCCCCTTACCCAATGGCATTAAAAATCCTACTCTTACATACACTATGGACAATGTTCTTTAGTCAGCAGCCAATTAACCTACCAGTATGTTTTGGGAGGAAACAGGAATACCTGGTCAGGAATTCATGACCCCAGAGCTGCGAGGCAGCAATGCTAATCACCGTGCTGCTTTGGGTATGGGGCATGAACATATTTGTTCCAATGAACCCATCCCTACTTGCGAGTGGTGACGTGTTTTGGATGCTGCTTGTTCTACTGACCTAGTGTCACTGAAATTGAAAATAACAGAGGCCACTTCATTGATCCTCACTCCAACCGCAAGTGCCGATTACCACTGGCATTTTCCTTACAACTATGGGTAGTCAGTCGTAGGATTGTAAATTTAAACTGCAGTCCTGCATAAAGATCCCTTTTAAAGTATTTTTGTTGTATAATTTTAAAGGGCAAGAATAACTTCTGTATTATATACACAAACAATTTCCAGGCAAGAGTTATGTGCAGAAGACTGTCAGCGAGCGCTTGGGAGCCGTAAAACAGCTACAGGCAGATTTTGTGCCCCACTTTAATAGTCTTCCTCATGAGCTCATTGAAATCAGGCAGTCTGTGCAACAGGTTAGTCGTAGTTGGGCAGCAACGCCATCTCTCCAGCTAGACTATCCAGCCATAGTTCAATGTTTTGTCTCCAGCTCAACTATCCAGCCGTAGGTTAACGTCTCTGGTATCCAAGCCTAACTGTACACAACACAAATTGCAGCTAGCAACCAGAACAAGTAAATTAATTGTTTACAGTTGGTCAACAGAAAAATTGTACAGATCTCCAAAATCTGTGCTTGCCCTTGGAATTCAGGGTCACTAGGTAACAACTAGATCTGCATCTTCATTTACTTCAAAGAAACAAAAAATACCCTCATACACAGATTAAAGGTTAGCTCCATGGATTTATAGTTTGCATACCATAAGATAGCAACGTCAGATAAAATTAATGCAACAATGTTTTTATACATGTACAAACTATTGTATTAATATAATTATACAAGCCCAACATCACACAACCATTGGCATTGCCAAAAGCATTGTTCAAGCCTAACAATTCAATCAAAAGTATTCTATATCAGTCTGCCAATTGCAGAATAAAAAAAATGAAAAACATCCATTGAGTCCACCTGAATATTTTATTAGCTGGGGAAGTGTAGAGTGTGATTCTACTGTATAATCTTTTTTTCTTACTGCAGCACTCACAAAGTATGCAGTATTGTAGATATAATATATGTAGACAGTAATGTATACCCATTCAAAAAAAGCATACCACCTAAATGTGAGGCATACTAATGTACCTTTGCCAAGGACTCATGGACTAATATTGTGGACATGTACATCCACTGATACAAGATCCTATATTCACCCAGGTCATACTACTAAATCAACACTTGTTCCAGAGCTAAACTGACGAGAGTTGCGCCGGCATGGACGCACGGTAGTTAGCATTGCTGCCTCACATCACAACTAGTTCTATTTCAGCCAGGGAACTATCTTTGTGCAGTTCGCATGTTATCCATGCATTTGTGTGGGTTTCCTTCGAGAGCTCTGATTTTTTTCACAAAGTCCAAAAATATATTGGTAGGTTAATGTTAGGGTTTGTGTGTGAGGTAGAGAATTCAGACTGTAAGCTCCGCTGGGGAAGGGACTGATGTGATTCATTAAACATTCTATGTAAACCTCTGCGTAACATGATGATGAGCATCCCGCAATATGTGCAAATCTCATTACTGAATGTTGATCTTAATATATATGCTAAAATATTATTGAATAGATTAAATCTTCTCCTTATAAACAAATTTAACATATCAAACAAAAATATTTTCTAGTACCTACAACTGAGAAATTTCCATAGCTCAGGACATGCTTGGGTGCCCTTTGAGTCTCTTATACCCTCAAACATTCATCGACAAAAGGTCTTATTTCTTTATTATATGGGGAAGGCAAACCTATAGGGCAGGCTACAAGAGACCCACACAAATAAGCCTGGGAGGAGGATCTGGGAAAGACAATGGATAGCGAGGAGTGGGAGGAAATAAGAGAAAATACAGCCTCTAGCGCAAGATGTGTTCGGATAAAGGAGAATACTTAGGGGTATATTTACTATGCAACAGATTCATAGAACTGCTGATTCCGGCGCTTTGAAGGTTTTTTCTTCAAACAACAATTTTATTAAAGACAAAACCCAATGTGCTTTGTCTTTAATAAAAGTGGTTTTAAAAATGCCTTCAAAGAGCTGGGAATCACCTGCTGTGCATAGTAAAGATACCCCTTTGACTCCTTTATCGCTGATACCTACCAGATTAAACACAATCCTCCCTGATGTGTCAAGCAGATGTTGGAGAGGTTGCCCAACAGACGGCTCATTGTCCACATCTGGTAGCAGTGTCCCAAATGATCTGCATTCTGGGTAGAGATTACAAAGTTCTCATCCACGGTGTTGAACCTCAATGTTCCCCCCTTCCACTTAGCGTTCCAGCAGCCACCAGAACAAAATATCCCATCATATTATCTCAGCAGCTACATGACAAATAGGAGTAAACTGTAGATAATCCCATGTTACAGCCATGCAATCAGTCATCAATAGAATATTTAATACCTATAAAGTGGAATGACAAGCCTTCTTCGCAACTCCTCCAAATCTTTTAACAAAGTTTCAAAGTCTTGTGCTTCACACTTCAATGTACACCTGGTAATACCTGCTTAACCTTCTGACTTGTTAGGATTGATTCACCTGGATCCCTTTCCCTTCCAGCTATCCACCCAACTTGGCAACCAGCCACAGTACAACACCCCCCCCCCCCCCCATGTTTTCTTTACCTAACATCTGTTTGATACTTCATTGGATCCTACTAAAGTATGAGCTACAAACATTATAGTCAAATATCCTGGTTAATGCTGCACTAAGATTTTGTGATATGTCTTCAACCACCACTTTGTTCTTTCCTCCTTCTATGCCACTTATCATATAACTGCGTTCAACACTCTACCACATTCTTACTACATTTGTTATGTGCTGACCTTTAAATAGTCTTTAATAATAATGAGAGGTTGTGCAATGGCCACTGCTCTAAGGCATTTGGGGTCTCTAACCTTCCCCAACAACCTCAATAGACTCTGTTGTATTACACCATTATTAACCCTATTTGGCCTTCAAGCACATAGCTACAACATAACCGTGTCTGAAGTTAATGTACATTCTTGAACTGCAGCGATATACAGGATCACAAGTAAAGCACTGAGAACCCTTTAAACGGTAAAATTAAAAGTCTTTATTTTTTTTTGCATTGTTCAGAATAATTTGTCCATCACATCTATTGTCTTATTAATCAAATAGACACGTTTAAGTGTTGATGATGGTGTTATAAGATACTGGAAAAGACTGAAGGCAGTATGACTATTACATGGGTAGCATTATGCCACTGAACTTTGAAACATGCTACTGAAGGACAAGACTGTAGGGAAACAAACCCAACTTAATTACAATGATGTTGCTTTACATGCAAACATCAAAAGATACTCAGAGAATCTCTTGTAAATACCACAATTAAGAAATTCCGGTCCTTTCTGTATACAGTCATTACCTCAGAATACCCATTAGCAAACTTAGGTAGATATTGTTCTTCCAGTGGAAACAAAGTAAGAATCAAACATATGTCCGAATACATTGTATTTCTTACAGGCAATGTAAGTAATGGTATGTCAAATATATTTTACTTATTATATGTACAGCTAACAACAAAAACACATTATCAACATTAACCCAACAGCCACAGAATTTACATGTAAAAGTGAGTAGCCTATGCAACAGAGTATCAACAATGCAAACATACCACATCATCATATGAATGCTGAAGCAATAACAAAAATAAAATAAGGATGTGAGCCAGCTTGCAGAACATATGACACTACATAAAGTGTATGCTAACTAAAACAATGCTACACAGAGGTACATTAAGTATTGTACAGCAGCAACTGCTGGTCAAACATTGTGCATAGCATGTCCTCCTCATGTGTGCCACCCAGGCACCAGTACAGTAATGCAGCAACTGCTGGTCATACATTGTGCATAGCATGTCCTCCTCATGTGTGCCACCCAGGCACCAGTACAGTAATGCAGCAACTGCTGGTCATACATTGTGCATAGCATGTCCTCCTCATGTGTGCCACCCAGGCACCTATACAGTAATGCAGCAACTGCTGGTCATACATTGTGCATAGCATGTCCTCCTCATGTGTGCCACCCAAGCACCAGTACAGTAATGCAGCAACTGCTGCCCATACATTGTGCATAGCATGTCCTCCTCATGTGTGCCACCCAGGCACCAGTACAGTAATGCAGCAACTGCTGGTCATACATTGTGCATAGCATGTCCTCCTCATGTGTGCCACCCAGGCACCTATACAGTAATGCAGCAACTGCTGGTCATACATTGTGCATAGCATGTCCTCCTCATGTGTGCCACCCAGGCACCAGTACAGTAATGCAGCAACTGCTGGTCATACATTGTGCATAGCATGTCCTCCTCATGTGTGCCACCCAGGCACCTATACAGTAATGCAGCAACTGCTGGTCATACATTGTGCATAGCATGTCCTCCTCATGTGTGCCACCCAAGCACCAGTACAGTAATGCAGCAACTGCTGGTCATACATTGTGCATAGCATGTCCTCCTCATGTGTGCCACCCAAGCACCAGTACAGTAATGCAGCAACTGCTGGTCATACATTGTGCATAGCATGTCCTCCTCATGTGTGCCACCCAGGCACCTATACAGTAATGCAGCAACTGCTGGTCATACATTGTGCATAGCATGTCCTCCTCATGTGTGCCACCCAAGCACCAGTACAGTAATGCAGCAACTGCTGGTCATACATTGTGCATAGCATGTCCTCCTCATGTGTGCCACCCAAGCACCAGTACAGTAATGCAGCAACTGCTGGTCATACATTGTGCATAGCATGTCCTCCTCATGTGTGCCACCCAGGCACCAGTACAGTAATGCAGCGAAGCTCTTTATATAAATCAAGTTCCCTGCACTCTGATATCCATTGCACAGATAATAGATAAGGGGATCATCAGACCACACCTACCTGGGGTCCCCAGCGGCCGCCGCTGCTCTCACCTCTCTCTACCGAAACTCCAACCGACACTAACGGTTGCACTCAGGATTGGCCACTTCACCGCGGAGAGGTACGGCCTTGCTGGTGGGCGTGGTGCAAGTTGCATGAAGTGGGCGGAGTCGCGCCTTGTATATCCCACCGCTGCGTGTTTCGCATTATGTGGGTGGGGCAGACGGGATGATTGACAGGTCTTCTAATCGTCTATAAAGCGGAGCTGGAGAGTTCGTTGACGTCAGCGCTATAACTTTTAGAAACTTTTCTTATTGGTGGATAACGCCCCGATTAGAGGTCACTAATCTGTGATTGGGTACAAGGAGAGGCACTAAGCAAGACTACTGAACACGTCGGTCGTCAAGGGATACAAGGATAAACAATGCTGGAGCGTCGACAGCCATGATTCTTTTGGGCAAATGATAGACTTAATCTTATCCATTTGACTGTGAAGTAATTTACAAGCTGAAGCAATTCTTATGGATATTTTTGGGTATTGATTTATTGAACATGTGATCCTAAAATCAGAATTTATAACATGCTGCAATTAACGGTATAGGAAAATGATATTTCCATGGATACAACTCATATTTTATCACTGGGTGATTTTAGAGTAGATTTCAGAGGAAACCCAAGGTTTACTATGGAAACCTTTGTCCGTGATTTTGAATTTTGACCCATCAAAGTACTAATTTACTTTTGAGTGCAGGCTGTCGTTATCAATACACACTTTTCTTATAAAATTAAAATGTATTAAAGAGGATTGTTTAGAATTCATGTGATCTTTTTTTTATTTGTAATCATATTATAGTCATCAATGGGTTAAAGGTTAGTTCCCAAAGCCAAATATTTATTTCTTTGTGGAGTTAGGTACATACATGCCTACAATTTAAAAACATTTTAGGTTGATTGTGCAAGCTACACAGAGGTGCCATCAAAGGAGGGCATGTTGAGAAGGCAATTAATGGGTTACTGGGATAACAACAAGAGTGTGTAACAGTTGTGGGATCTCTTCTTCTGTTGTATGTGTTTACTGTAACCATCTAAGGGAGAGATATCTGTTTTTAGCATTACAACCCCTTGTGAAGTGTTAAATGTCACTGTGAATTGTTTGTTCTTCATATGGTCACTAGGTCTCATAACAAGATGATATATATGTTTTGTACTGCTGTGTCAGTTTGACCAGGCTCTACTGCAATAAATTAACAAAACTTAATCGATATCTGGAAGTTGAATTCTTTATTAATGTCCTGCTCTACCCAAAAGACATGTTTGGCACCAACTTGGTGGGACGCTGGGACATAGCGTCGCATCACATAAGTAACGCCACTGTGGCTCCCGGTATTTTGGAAGGCACAACGAGGATCCGTGAGGATAGCCTACCTTACAGGTATTCCAGAAGACCTCCTAATATTCCTGGTGCAGGCAACTATGCCCCAGTGTTACCTCAGGAAACAGTGTGTGAGTAAATACTACATCCGTGTGCCGGAGAGCAGCTGCTCACATAGAAGAAGGGGATGTGGTCACTTTTTTTTTTATTTTTACTAAAAGCCCAATACAGAGTTTGCTGCACCATACTGCCAAAAAACTAAAAACACCCAAAAAAAGTGAAAACACATAGAAGTTACAGGGGTGCAACAACTTCAGGCCCTCCACTACAAAGGAAGGGCGCCTCTATCCCCTACCCTGGAATCATAAGGTCCCTTAAGGGGGCAAGGGTCAACAAGCCACAAAGTTAGGGGGGTCCCTTTTGTTCTGGATTCCTCTGAAACTTCCCCCAAGGCAATGGAATGTTTTGTCCCCCTCAAAAAAGAATGGATTTCAGGAAGTTCGGGGGGTGAGAACCTCATGGATACACCCCCCTGTAGATTCTGGGGATCAGAGCCCATAAGGGCTTCCGCACCACACCATCTATGAGAGAAAAATAAAAATATAAAGTGCAGTGACAAACAAGAAGAAAAATAAATTAGTGCTATGCCTTCTGGCCCGCAATATACAAAATTGGCTGGCTCAGCCAAAAGACCAGAGCAAAGGAGGAAGGGTACAAACAAGTGGTAGATTTCCAGGCACCCCCAGGTCTGCCAGCCTCTTGGCCAAAGGACCTAGGATTCTGTCCATTTTGGGAGGGCCTTTCCACACCCTCCTAAGACAGATCTACACTTGATCATAGCCAAAAGGCTGAGGGGGGTGGGTCAAATGTCAGGAAGCGTAGCCAGATCCCCACCGGGGGCATCTTCAGCCACCTTCAAAACACCATTTTTCAATGCCATGCACAGCTCCTATTTACCAATGCTCTGCAAAGCAACAGTGAATGAGACATAGCAACCAATTGTCCCACCTAGGGACAAAGCCTTTAAATATGATGTAATAACTTCCCCGTGTCAGCTTGACCAAGTCCAACTACATATCCATGGAGATAGCCGTAACTGAGTAACATTCATTCTTGATAAAGATTTATGAATGTATGATTTCAGGAGATGTTATTTTCTTGTCTACAGCAAATGAAAACATAATACATCCTATATTTTAAAGTTTCCATTTGTATTTGTCATCATGGTGACCCCCCCCCCCCCACTTTTTCTGAATTCATGTTATCACATGCCCCTGCACTTTCACAAACCATGTGCAGTTACAGCCCCTCTAAGCTTAGGGAACTGGGGATTCACTCAAGCAGTGTTCCACTCATCATAGCTTACAGGCAACATTTGCACAGTATATTACTACTCTTGTCACAGGAACTCACCAATTACACACATTGTTCCCTAGAATAAGATTTGCAGGCACAAAGTTCTGATCTTTAGCCTGCTACATGGCCAGTACAATGTTTGTACAGCTCACTCCCACCTATGCCCATCACAGTGAACAGTTACTTCCCCTCCCTTTATCTCTCTATTATTTCTTTCTTCCTCCATCACTTGCTTCATTTACAATATTGTTTAAGCATAGCTATATTTGCACCTGTCCATGCCTTACATATATTTACTAATTCATATTTCCTCAAGTGTGATTTCCTATTGTAAAGTATGCCTGGCTCATCAGAACACACTGTGTCCAGTTATGCTGTATTTACTCCATACTTGCCAACTCTCCCGGAATGTCCGGGAGACTCCCGCATTTGGCGAGAGTGTGCCACAGGCATTGGATAATGGAATATTTATTTGTGTTGTGCCTTTCCTCATTTAATGTTTTTATTACATGGATTAGTGCGAGTTTTCTTAACCGTTCTAGCTGCACTAGTGAACTTGGTTAAATAAAACCTTACATACTTTAATTATGCTTGAATGTAAAAATCATCACCCGCATCCACAATACTGCGGAGTGAGAGACGGGCTTAAAAGCATCATGGCTGCATCTGATGGCCATGATGCCGGCAGAGGAAGCTCCCCAGCTGCTCCGATTGAATTTTACTACAAAACACGGATCAGAACGTTTATTAGTAGTACCTTCTTCATGCTTCACAGCACTGGGCAGCCACATAGTTGCTGGGTTCACCAGCAGAGCTAAAACTCATTTACTGGGTTTTACAATGTAGATCCCTAAAATCTCTGGTGGCTTTGGAGTGCACACCACATCAGATCTATGCGGGCTGTACTATACAGACCTTCTGGTGGTGACCCAAATGAATTACCTCCTATGTTCCCATACTGTTGCCTGGCATGTTGGAGAACATATTTGCCTATTCTGGGACATAATCACACCCAATAGATTGCTCCTAGCAAGCCAACTGGTAGATGTTGCTTGCCATCTGCGATGTCCCCACACACCGATTGGTGAATGGCTTAAAACTACCTACCAATCAGCATGTGTAAATATATATATATATATATATATATATATATATATATATATATATATATATATATATATACACACATATACACACACACATACATATACATACATATACACACACACACACACACACACACAAGTTAACCCGTGCATGATACTCATGCAGTCTAGTCAAATCAAGCTACTTAAGGTGTTAAAAAGGTTCTTGTCATGCATTTGGTCCCAGCCCAGGCCTCCTCAGGGGAAGAGCGTTACTTCCCGACGCAAGCGCCCTTTTTTAACGTGGTTTTGTCCACATGTCACCACCTCATCATTCTTCTCCATCACCTCATCCTTCATTTTCATCGCCACATCTATCCAGATGTCTATCCAGACACAGGGATCTCTCTCAGCGGTCCTGAGTATCACACTCCTCTCGCTCTGTCACCCCCGGCAACCACCAACCACTCCCAACTGTCACCCCCGGCAACCACCAACCACTCCCAACTGTCACTTCTCCTTCAAGAAATATATATATATATATATTTTTTTAAATCTTTATAAACACTTTTAACAATTAACAAATTAAATTAACAAATTAAAAACCTCTTAGTATACCAAATTTCAGCCCTTTGAGGGTTTTTTCCCACACACACTAAGAATTTAGTAGGTCAGTGTATAACTCCGCCCAGCAGGTGGCGCTGCAGCTTGGTTTTATTTTTTCCACACACACACAGACAGACTAACACACGCCAATAGGCATTTATATTATAGATATAGAGAGATAGATATATATATATATATATATATACACACATACATACATATACACACACACATACATGCACACACATACTAGACTAATAATCAGATATGGCTGGTGTTTTATTTGATTATAGTTCTGAAACCACACCCACATCTTTCAACATGCCCATTATTCTAGTGTGGTATGCTGGTAGAAAAGCCTGGACCTCCCACTTGTTCCTCCCATCCCTAATCCAAAAGTTGCTCCAAGGCCTCCCATTTAATTTATATATTAATCCTAATTTTGCCCTTTAGACAGACATATGTTTATATGAACAGGCACAGATCTGTATGCTGTAACTATACCTAGTCCTCCTACTTGAGCCCCTCTTATATAAAATGTATGCACTACACACAAATACATTTGTAACATAATAATACACATGTCTATAAATTACACAATCCTAATCACCAAAATAGATCATGGGATTCACAGGTAACAAACATAAAAGTATAAAAGTATAAAACAAGAGTTGATGCTGGATATATTTATTTAAAAACAAGTTTATTCATTGAAAAAGTCATAATACAAACAGTCAAATACCAAACACAGACTCCCTTGTATAGGAACACAATCCAATGAAAGAGTCAAAAGTTAATACAGTATACAATAAAAAAAAAAAGCAGGAGTAGTACATCTCCTGTGATATATGGTTGTGATTTATACAATAATGCAGCTTAATAGATATAAATGGAGAACACATTAAAGCTGGATAAAGGGCTCCACTTTTTGCATCAACATCCTCTGTTGGTTTTCTTGCAAGGCACTTTCAGGGGGGAATTCAATTCCCCCCGAAGTACCGCCGCGTTAAAGATATTACCGTTATTATGGCAATATTAACCCAGCTTTCTGTTCGCAGCTCGTGTAGCTGCGAGCAGAAAGCTGGCGTTAGAACTGCCGTAATAATGGTAATAGTTTTAGCGCGGCTATACTTTGGGGGGGAATTGAAGTCCCCCCTTAATTTGAATAATGTTATTAACCCATTAAGTGATAGAACCAGAATTACTCACAAGAAAAGTATACAGATTGTATGGGATCAAAATGTGTGTTAAAACTCACAACTCATTCAGAAGCACACTCAGAGGCTATGGCACATTGAAGGATTTACAGACTCTTGGTAGGAATAA
Organism: Mixophyes fleayi; assembly: GCF_038048845.1. Classification (NCBI taxonomy): domain Eukaryota; kingdom Metazoa; phylum Chordata; class Amphibia; order Anura; family Limnodynastidae; genus Mixophyes; species Mixophyes fleayi. The sequence goes on from NC_134404.1 coordinate 73,209,106, forward strand.
TGGGCTTGTTCACTGCAAAATTTTGGTGGGATTGAGGCCGTAATTAAGTAACAGCAGAGAAGGCAAGAAATTATTTCCTTGCCATTTGTCATTCTATACAGAGCCAAGAGACCAACTTCATTGGTAGAATACATAACTGAATTAAATGGACCATAAACCCTTAATACAGGATGGGTCATATAACTAGGTTACTGGTAAAATGTAGAAATATTTATGTAAATGTCCCAGGAGCTGAGCTTATCAGAGCGGAGGATATCTGAGATAAAGTTGCGATTGTGAGAGGTATTTTTATACAGCAGACTTTCATTTCGTACTGCAGCTACATTTAGCCTCAAATAACCTAAATATCCGATTACAGAGGGGAAAAACATGTGCTCAGCTCCACGGCAAATGTAAATACGACAAATATCTCAAGTTCTGTCAGGGTTTTGGCCACTTGTATATAGCAATATTTGTTTACATTTAACCCAGACAAGCATGTTACTGTCAGATGTTTAATGGCTTTACGCATTCATTCAGTTCAGTATTTGTTGAAAAAAAGGACCAGACTGTTCTTTTCTGCAGCCAAATTCAATTTGTATCAATAGTGCATGTACCCTTTTGCATGTACTTAGGTTATCTATATATCTTCTATAATAAACATATGGTCTCCAATTATTTGCATTTATTAACAGGAGTGGCAGCTGCCATATTTTTGTGGCTGATGATACATAACTAAACATTGCCTGTAACCAGCAAGAGAACAGTGTCACCCAATAGCCAATTTACCAATGGAAACAGAAGACCTGCATGGACATAACTTTTGAGCAAAGCAAGGGAGTGCCCTGGCAAATCTTCCAGAATAGAAACCACAGAAATATCAGGCCATGATCAGTATTAAGAACTTCTCATTTTCAAATGAGAAAAGGGATGAATTAGTAGATGGCAAGAAAACCATTGGGAGACCTTGCTTAAAGCAAGTAATGGAATTTTGACGGGGACAACATATGGTCTTTCCGACTTGTATTAATATATTGCAGAGTAATAGACAAATCATTTACAACCGCTAAAATGTGTGCTATATAAAAAAAATACATATGTAAAATGATCACATCCAAAAATGCTGAACTTGATGAAAAAAAAAAAATTAGACCTAAAATAGGACAAAATTGAAGATGTCAAAATGACACTTTGTAACAGAGGAGTGAAAACCAAACTCCAGACCGAAGCGGCAGTGAAGTTATTCCAGCTTCTTAGCAAACTAGCTGCTCGACTTACTCCTAAACCTCAGTGGTATGAAGCTTATGTTCTAAAATACATTTGTAGTTCACCAATTACAGATGTTATTTTAAACATATGACCTTGTGGTGCGTAGAGATGGAGCTTATTATGTGGCTGTGGTCTGTTCAGCTACATGGTGAAAGTAGCAATTATGTTATTTACTATGTGGATTGTTGATCCCTATTTGAAACATGGACACAATACAAACAGGGCTCATAATTAACATGTGATGGGCGATGAACATAAGTACATTCAACAAGTAACAGTCTTGTTAAATTCCAGCATTCACTAAGAATGCAATGTGTACAATGGCTGTGTTACCCAGAGAGATAAGCCACTGTGTGTATGCATCCTTAGACAAACACAGAAAATAAGAATAAATCTGTAGTTGCTTTCCCGGTTGTACCTAGTAGAATGTAATCAGTAGATTAGGTGAGGTATACATACATGCCTAAACCATGTAAAGGATTGTAAAATTTACCCAACATGTATGCAAAGTACAACTCTGCCCTAGCTCAAACTAGAAGAAAGTCCGAGGGACCAGTGCACAGGATCCTCACATTTGGACAATGGACACTTTTCCCAGAATAAAAGGTGGGAGAGGTTAGAAAGTAAAGGCAGCAGCTGACTTGACCATCCAGTAGGCTACATTCACAACCTTCCAGTAGCCAGAGCCAGCTTCCAGCTTCTTTCATCTGCCAGCAGGGTCCATTACCGTGCCAGATTGGCAAGTATCTGGTGAAATGTGGGGTTTGGTGCTTGGGACCCTCGCAGCTCAATCGTGAAAATCTAATGTTTAGGTGGTGTTAACCCTTTACTGCTGAGACATATGTAACAGTCTATAGAGAGAAGTGTGTGGCTAATACTTCAGTGCATCATCATAAGCTAAAATCCTGTGAATGCACATTCTAATCACATATAACAAAGTCCTGAGGCTTTGACACAAGTCTTTAGGAATATCTAGACTGCACAAGCTGGGTTATCTGGGTCAGGCAGAAAGATAGCTTGGCTCGGAATTAAGAAGCCTTGAATCATTGACAAAATACCTGTGTTTTGTTAAGCACTCACATTTTATCAAAGATGGTTTATGGATTAAAACCATGCTTCATCTTTAAAGACTTTATGTTGTGTTTAATATTTCACATTTCTGGGTTATTTCATTTAAAAAGTTCATTCATAGTGGTACTTTCCTTTTAGCTGTAACAGCATCTTAAGCAAATCTGAAGAACTTTAAACAAATTAACGAAGCCCCATTGGCTTAGAAAAGTGGTATAAAAACCAATACCTTTACTCCAACATTGCATGCTTTATAAATTATAACATAGCTGTAATACATAAACTCCAGCTTCTAAGATCTTGAAGTGTTTGGGCGGCCAGAGATCATGTTTGAAGACAGCTGCTTTAACTTTCAAACCAGCAACACATTCCTAGCAGTGCAGGTTCTCCACAGTCACCAGTGGGTGTACCGGGCAGATCACAGAGGCAGCTACAAACGCCCAGATGTCAGAGTGTTTGAGGGGAATGTCTCCTTCCCCCCCAATTGCTTATTAGGTTTAAGAGACTGTTCCTGTAGCTGCAGTGTCTACTTATAAAATGCCAAATGGTGTAATATAGATGGAAATGTGTTGAATTGGACCAGAGAATTCATGTGATTGGTTACCTGTCACAAGTAAGAAGAGTGAATTGCAGAGTGTATGCTCATCCAGCGCCGTGAATGGTGTAGAAAGGCTTTGAGTGATAGTTTATATATGTGACGGACAATGAGCAATTGGTGTAACAGACAGTAGATTGTAAAAAGGCCTCCTATATACAAGTTATAAAATGTGTGTGTCGCTATAACAGTGTGTAATGCTTGTCAGTATGTGTGCTGTACGATAAGCCACAGGCGAGTCTCTGCAGAACACTGCTCCTGCTCTGCAACGCGATTGTAAACCTAGAAGAATGAGATATACAAGTACATCAATACTGTGACATAAAACAAAAACCACTGAAATGTAAGAGATGCACCCTTACCATTACACATGTGCATCGCCTTCTCCATGTCTCTGGATCTGCATCTGAGCCTGCATTCTCGCAATCATTTCCTGCATGCGTCGAAGCTGCAAAAGCAGAATAATATTAACGACTACCCCATAGCAGACATTGGATCTTTCTGGACTTTTCTCAGCCACCACAAAGAAATGGCCGAGATAGCAGTAGAAAGTTGTTTTGTTTTGGAGAAAGCCTCCATGCGGCAGAGGTTACAGCGCAAGGTAACACATAGCTAATTTCCACCATTCAGGATTGCTCACCTCGGCTTCCTTTTCCAACAGTATCTGATCCTTTGATACTTCCACGTTCTCCACTTTGCTGTAAGAGAATGGTAACAAATACTCTGAACATATGCTAGAACTCAGAACATTCACACGATAGACTCTGGCTTAACAATTGGCTTGGTTATAGGTCAGATTATTTGTACTCATTCCAAAGCCACATTTCCACCTAAGTGGTCAAACATTTTATTTCACCCCTTTAAAAATGCCTACTGTGTGGGGGTGACGAGTGTGAGCATAGGTCCAATCAGAAGCCACATCTTAATATTACACAGGGAGCACTTCAGAAAACCAGTGTCCAGATTGTTTTGTATTTCAGTAATCCATGAAAACCATGTGCCTCACTGTAATACAAAGCCAACACTAAACGGTGTTATCCCAGATAATTATGATAGTGCTGGCACTGTACCTGGAACCACCTCGTTTGAGTCGCTCTGAGCGGAAGTTTTCATAATGCAGATCTTGGGTCACTTCTTGCAGATCCTGCATGTGTGTGCTGAAGAGAGAAGGGAACACCACATTGCGCTTAAAATACTGGAATATAAATGTAGAATAGTAGCCACAACTCAAACATTAGGGTACTCAATTTGACTATTATCAACTGGCAAAACATTTCAGTCCCAATAATTTCATGCATATATATTTAGAAAATGAAGTATAATTTTCATTGTTCAAGCACCAAGGTACCACGTATGTAGGAGAAGAAAAACAGGAAAGTGTGCAACTAAAACAATGTTTTCTTACAAAATTGCACCTGAACTAAATTGAATAATTCATGCTAACCATGTTTAATTATGCCAGTTTAATTAAATGGGGAACAAAGTGAGAAAAAGCAGAACTCTATGTCCCAGGTAAAATATAAGGTGTGGTCAGGAACATTTAGGTCATATGCCATTGGACCATTTTATCCAAGCTGCTGTCATTCCCTTTTCAAATGGTGTTCACAATGGGATAACTAATAGCTATAGAGAACACTGCCACAGTAAATACTGCAATGGACACCATGCTCACACTTTCTTGGTGTACTTCCTTGTGCTCACGGTCTACTGCAGAATTCATTATGAACACTATATGTACTGGGTATGTTCATCATAGGAATAAATTGTTCCATTTTACAAACTACATTCATACTGTGCCATAACATGCAGTTGACTAACTACTCAGTACTATACTACAAGCAGAAAGAATCACAGGTGTCATCAAGGTTGAGAACAGATAGATGAATAATTTCATAAAACACAGGGGTCTAATAAGAGCTTATTCACCTGTCTCTCTTAATCAACAACAATATTTTGTGCAAAAAGGCAGAAACGCACAACCTGTGGGGTGGGACACCAAGCTTGGTCCCAAAATCTGTTTTCAGGTCCCTTGATTGTCAGATGTTAAATTATTTTTATTGCGCACTCCCTTTTAGGAATCCCTGCTTAAATGGTTGAGAACCGCTATGCAAGAGCTTTGCTACCATAAGGATATTTTAAACAGGTCGGTTTTTCTTTATTCTGGTTTTGACATGATTAAAGCAAGCAAAGCTGGTGGGGAAAAAAAAAAAAACTGTTGAAAATAAGTCACAATGCAAACCAAGGTATTTCCACCAAATTGTATAAAAAATGAAAAAAAAACAAAAAAAAAAAAACTATGCAGCAAAAGAATAAAAACGTCTGAAATTTTTCAGCTACACTTACATAAGCATTGTCCTCAGTTTCAGGAAGTCATTATGTTCTGGGTTTTCCACTTCAACCACTCCCCAAGGATATAGACGACCTCTGACCTTTTTACCTTTGGCCTCAATAAGCTGATTTGATCCAACAACAGAGAAGGGGATGCTGGCCTAGAGAATGGATACAAAGTTATAGCATACTGCCTCTATAAGCCAATCTTGCTGCAGATAGAAATTGGACAAGATTTGGCTGTATGACTGAATCCATTTAGTTATCCGATTGATTTAATTCATCCGATTGTCGGACACTGAAGTAGTTTTCAGTCCACACAAGCTGCAATATCAAGTCAATCATTCAACATCATCCTTAAGACTGTATTGTGCATGGCCAGCATTACAAGTTGCATACAGCCCACATAACTCAACCCCTATATCCTACTCCTGGTAATGGGAACAGGGATAATGTCAAAAGGTGTTTAGAGATGTAGCACTAAATGTGCTACATCTCTGATAATGGAGATTTAATGCTATCCATACTTTAAAGATTTAGTTTAAGAATCACTACTATCCTTTTGCCCACTATAACTGGCTATAATGTTATATATTAAGATAGAACATTGAGGTATGGCTAACACTAGATTATAGCAGCATAAAGGACAGAGGAGCATTCAAAACCTTGAAACTAAGATTACAGTGGGAAATTTGCGCAGTTTGAAGTGGTAACAGTCAGAAGTCTATTTATTGTGGTTATAAGACAAGTATAGTTGGGGTCTTTTAGTAAAGCTAGTCTAGACAGCGGGGTTGGATGGGGTGGGAGCATTAGCAAAAATAGAGTGGAGAATGTCTATAAATACAGCTGTAACTAGGACAACAGGAACCAGGCAGGCCAGGGACACAAATACACACCTTTAAAAGCCTTGTCTGTTCCTTAAAGTCCTCGTCTTCGTCAGACTCTGCATCTGGAAGCTGATAAATTTTTATTCCATGTTCTTCAATTTCATCCAGTACCTGACAAACAAAACAACTACAATATTATTCATGATATACATACATGTTTTATCAACACAAACATAGCTACATATGTTATATTATTTTGTCATACTATGGTAGAGATTTAAAGACACTATAATGAATTAATTCATAAAGGTCACTTTCGTATTAAACATCACTGATAAACATTCCAGGATTGGGTTGTGCTGGTAAAATGATAAGGATGGGGATTAGAGATACATATATACTAACAGGAATTGCATTCTAAAATTTAAAATGTATTTGGAATAGTGGATTAAATCTCCATAGGCAGTAGGAATAGCAACCAGAGCTCCTTATCCTGTTTAATACTCGTGAGCACTCAGTAAATTCAAATGACGAGCGAGTGATTTAAACTGAAATGTAATATCTTGAAATCCTAGTATCTGAGGCAAATCAGTTTAAAAGGTTTTATATTTGTTGTTATGCTGTGAAAAAAAATTATTTGGTAGTTCTGTAATTTTCTGAACCATGTAAGATTTGACGAAAGAATAGTCTATTTATGTCTTCATAGTATGCAATGTATGTGATATTTATTATGTTCCTAGCTATTGTTTGTAAGGGTTACATTGTATAACAACAACAACAAAAAAAACAGTGATACAGACACCCCCACCTTCCCACACTCAGGCAGATCTCGACACACACATACATAGTCGAATTGGAAAGATTTAAGCTTTAGGGCAAAATGGAGCACAATTAGTGTGGTCGGACGATGATCCCCACACATACAATCAGATCACAGGGATTGTCTGTAATATCCAGAACATATGTAGAAATGCCATTAGAGGGAACAATGCATAAGAGATAAAAAAAGGTTTGCAGTGTCCCCCAATGGCAGGAAAGAGAAAAGGTGAGTAAGTTAGTAAAAAGGCATTTGAGCATAATAAAATACCCATCTAAATTCTTTCGGACATTGGTTAATTAAATAAAATCAAACCTCAACTTTCCCCTGCTCTGTATCCTCATCCTGTAATGAATTCAGTTAAGTCTAACAAAGCCCCACATTATAGAAAAAAACCAACAAGAGAAAGAAGCATTTAATAGCGGAACTAGAGCCTAAAAACCGGTGGGCACCCCCCACGAAGGAGGATTATTGGGAGGTCATAAGGGAACAGGTTGCCACCAGTTCTATTTCCACCTTCGTTAAGGAGAACGCATATAAAATATTCTATAGGTGGTATTAGACCCCTGACAAACTTACTAAAATGTTCCCCTCTGGCCAGATGGGATCCTTCTTACATATCTGGTGAACCTGTCCTAAAATATCCTCCTTTTGGGACAGAGTCAGGGTACTCCTTCCGTGTCCCGACCGGAAAGACCCATGATCTTTTCTTCTCTTTTATCCTCTGATTGATAATGATAGTCAGTCTGCGAAATTGGCTTCCCATATCTTTGCTGCTGCGCGATACCTAGTGGCCAAGTCATGGAAACAAGTCAAGCCCCCCCACTATGGCAGCCTTACGATCCTATATTTGGTTTATTGCCCAGATGGAACAGATTACATACCATCTACATGATAAGGATGATAAATTTCACCAGATTTTGGCTCCTTGGCTTTACTTATAACCCCTTAGCTCCTCCACCGACTCCTCCCTGTTAAGTGAAGTTCCTGTGTTTCCCATTAGCGAACAGCTCACAGGCGGTCTGGTTATTAAAACTGTTCTCCTTTCCTAAGTGTCTGGGTAGTACTCTCTTCTGCACTTTTTAAAGAAAAATGTTTTCTCTTTTGGTGACGACCCGGTGTCCCCAATTTTCAGAGAAAGGGACTTCATGTATTTATACAAAGCCTGTTTTCTCATTCATCCAATCAGGGAGATGCTGGTAAAATGGGGATATCACAAAAGTGCCCCTTCTGGTGGCAACGCACAGAGTGGCGGTGCACAGGATGTTATGACCAAAACCGGCATCCTTGACGCAAAGACATTGAACGTGTAAAAAAATGAAAAATATGCATCGAGGACCATGTGGCCATCAGACACAGCTGCAGTTCTGTGATGCACGGTCCACAAAGCACTTATTGAACTGGTAGAATTAGCCTACACGTTATAAGGAACATGCTTCCCCACAACAACATAAGCGTGACGAATTACCAAAGTCATCCATCTGTTTGTAGTCAATTTAGATGCCGGACAACCTCTTTTAGAAGCATTGTAGATATGCAATATGGACAAGCATTATGCGATATTCCACACACAAAATGTCAAGACAATTGGATAATATCTGCACGATTCTTACTCTTCGCTTGAGTCTTTCACGTTCCTTCAGAGTTAATGTATCGGCTTTGGCGATCACAGGAACAATATTTACCCGGTTGTGTAACGCCTTCATAAACTCAACATCAAGGGGCTTTAAACTGCAACACACAAAACACTGTACCATTACACTTATACATGATTCTGTAGGTGGGGGGGGGGGGGGGAAGGAAGAGAAAAGTAAATTCTGTGTGTTTAAATTACTCTGTGTACATTGATTGCTATATGGATTTGTGTTAACAGACATTGCGGTTTACACTGACACGAGGGGACAGATGCTCATTAGTACAAAGGAGACCGGATGTCAGTGGATGTCTGAAGGGGAGCAAATCATATGTCCTTTACATACCCATGACCAAAGGGGGAGATGAAATAAAAGCAGCAGTGGACACGGTTATCCACAATGTGTCGTCGATTCAAGCCACTCTCGTCATGAAGATATCGCTCAAACTGGTCATCCACATAGTGAATGATGGGCTTGAAACTGCATTTAGTAGAAAAAAAAAAATGAATTAAACTAAGATAATATATCTATCATAACCAATATCCCAAATATAAGCTTTCATTACACTGCAGCTTTGATCAGTTGACTTGAAGCATTTTTATTTAAGAAGGTCTAAAAAGTTAAAGGTCAAAGTGTGGACGTCTGCTGGAGCTGGAGATATTGACTTTACTAGTCAGACTCAGATGTTTACAAGTGATATCTTTACGTTAAGTGTAATTTTCCTTTAAACAGCAGATATTATAATCAAGACATGCCTTGTACATTAGCGTTAGGATATAATTACTGAAACTTACGTTTGTAGCTTCCGGGCACTGTGCAACACATGGAATATTAACCAATAGCTTGTATAAATCTAAAATGAATAATATCACCATGCAACCCCACCACTTGTTCTTTGCAACATTGTAGCAGCTTAGACAAACTTTCTACCACAAAGAATTCTCCTGTCACTAAACCGATCAGCAGGAAAAGACTGTGTGCGATAAAGTTGCTGCATCTGTTCATAATGAAATCTAGGAAATATGTCAAACTGTTAGTTGTAACATTGGTGCTTTATGTACATTTAATGTATTAAGATGGGCAGAACAGTCAGTTAAATGAATTAATGGAATACTCTCTCTTTGAAAATGTCTTAAGGCTGAAGAATGCTACCTTAGTTAAGTTACATACTGGACATCACATACATGAAGAGTTGATGGAACGTTACTGGTTTATAAAAAGGAAAACAGCTGCACACAGAGGCTCAAAAGTTAATGATACACAATAGTTGTAGACACAGGAGAGAGCATAGCAGCATTTTCTGGGTAACTAGTAATGTAGTCCTAGGCGGTAATCGGTTTCCTGCTTGGGACATCGAATACACCTATAAAAGAAACCCGAACCCTTAAATTAACGACCTAATTAAAAGATACACTTACCTCCTCACCGACAGAGTAGATTACCGGAACAACTGGTACGACTGCTGCAAAATCCGAAGATGCTGGATGTCGGCGCTTCATTGTGACGTCATTGAGGACAGCAACATCTACATTTAAACAGGTATATTAACATTAAGTATTAGGCTACGGCTGTGTGAAACGTCGCCGGTGACATCACAATGAAGCGCCGGACTCCAGCATCTTCGGATTTTGCAGCAGTCGTACCAGTTGTTTCGGTAATTTCCTCAGTTGGTGAGAAGGTAAGTGTAGATTTTAATAGGTCATTGATTTAAGGATTTCCTTTGTAGGTGTATTGGGTTTCCACATTTCCATAAACACAATGGGACCTTATGACTTTGTTTTCATGTAAGACTGGCGTGTACCTGTAATAGGGACCAGAATCAATAGTACATAGTGGGGCATATTCAATTACGACGAATCCTAATTGAATATGCCCCAGTGAGTCATCTACAAGCTGTTCATGAATCACAGCAACCTTCCTATCTGTTATCACTTAAAAATCTCTGCTTGCTTCATAATTTTGCACAACACAAACTGTTTAATGAAAGGGAAGATTTTTTTTTATTGTTGCTATATATAAAAGGCACTTTTGAGAAACAGACTGACTCACCAGTCCTCGCAATTCATAGCATCACCATAGCCTGGAGTGTCAACCACAGTGAGACGCAGCTTCACACCTCTCTCCTCTATCTCCACTGTGGACGCCTCAATCTCCACTGTACGCTCAATCTTATCTGGAGGGATCACAGACACCACACGTGAGCAGCACAGACCAAACGACATGAACAAGCATCTCTATCAAAGGGCACTATGGGATGTGCCAATCTATACATAACATATGAAATTGAATAGAATACCACTGATAAAAAGTGAATTAAACCCTTGAACTTAAAAATATCATGCCCCTCAGCATAAAATCTTAAAAAGTTGTAAGTGATGGTCATACCAGTGGAATAAACTTCTACATTACAAACCCCAAGTATAGTTCTGAGGTTTGTCTACTTTGAGCAACCCTTTCTTAAATAAATCCTACCCCATAGATATAGCAAACAGGGAAACCCAGTTACCTAAACTGGAGACTGAGCGTTGGAGGGCTCAATCCATTTTAGCTTGGCCTTCAAATGAGCACAGGTATAAGTCAATTTGCTTTATGTTTCAGGAAACAGAAGGTTCCCCTATTTGCTATAAGTTGACAACCCCTATACTTCTCACTGACCTGTCCCATCTATAGCCAAAACAAGAAGGGGGAAAAAACGTATATGACAAGGATTAACTAAAGAGAGGCTTCCTCTATTTACTTAGTAACCCCTATATAACCCTACCAAGCTGGTAGTGGCAACTGTCTCATGATGAATAGAAATCAACTGAATAGTGGAACCACTCACCTGCTGCACCAGGCACCACACGTTCTGGGTACAAATCAGTGAGGAAGAGGCTGTTAATCAGAGTTGATTTCCCCAAACCAGATTCACCTGAAGTAAAAAACAAACAAACAAACCACACATTAAAAAACAAAACACTCTTGCAGCATTAGAGCAAGTTCACATACAATACAAGCATACATAGTAAAAGCATAAGAGCACGTAAACAAATAGCAAGACAGCATGTTCTTTGTGGAATGGAACACCCCCTAAATTAGTCCATGTTCTAATAAAGGTGTGTGTGTGTATAAATACATACATACATAGATACATGCGCACAGAGTCACTGGAAGGAGGCTAAATGACATGTAGTTGTAGTCTGATCTATACACGCCTCCCCCAGCCACTACTTACTGTCACTCCAGGGTACAGATGAGGGAAGATATAAAGCCCCAAGGGCAGGGGAAAAACACCACCACCACTATTATGGCCTTTACAAAACTTAAATCGTTCTACTATGAGCAGGGCCTGTGATCGCTAGTTTGCACATTTCACAAATACAGGCACTATTTGGGTCTTTTCATTTACTAAAAGTAATTATCGGTGTCAAACAATTTACATTCCCAGCTCTGACCCTGTCCTAAATGTTACTGTGTTTTGTAAACACCCCTTTGGCATACATGTTTCAAACGCATAGGATTTTCATAGCATATATATATTTTTATGTTTTACAGGTCAAGGTGGCAAATAGTTTTGGTCTATATGGGATTCAGTCTGACTACTACCCCTTAACGGCCTATCCCTTGCTCTTCCAGTAGGCTCAGTGCATCCATGGCTTTAGGTTTGCGATTTTTTTTTCGTATTTGATTTGTAGCTTTCTTTTTCTTGTCTGCTTTCTTTTCACGAGCGGCCAGTTCCAACAGATATTAATGCTTTAGTAGATAACCTATTAGCTATTTGGGAGTACACCTTATATTTACATGAAATGTCTGACTGTTTATAAATTTTGGGCCTGATTCATAAATGATCTTAACTTGAGAAACTTCTTATTTCAGTCTCCTGGACAAAACCATGTTACAATGCAAGGGGTGCAAAGTAGTATTCTGTTTTGCACATAAGTTAAATACTGAGTGTTTTTTCATGTAGCACACAAATACTTAATAGCTTATTTGTACACTGACATTTAAAGTTGATATTTGTGTGTTACATGAAAAAACAGTCAGTATTTAACTTACGTGCAAAACAGAATACTAATTTGCACCCCTTGCATTGTAACATGGTTTTATCTAGGAGACTGAAATAAGACGTTTCTGAAGTTCCTTTATGAATCAGGCCCCTTATCCCTATATGTCAGTGGGATGAATATCCCCAGGAAAAGATAACTTAAAGATTGATGTAGCTTTATTAAAAGAATCTCTTCAGGAAAGGTATACTTATCCTTTTTGTGCAGCATATTCTCTTTAAGCTCAGAGACAGTATGTATAGTGAATGGCCACATATACAACATCACACACTTGGGCCAATGTTTACACACCCAATAAAACACAATCTTTGCAAGATTTTGTCCATGTTGGATCGGTTCCAGCAGAGGGCTCTCCGGTCTGGAAGATATTTTAATTTCATCAGTTTGCGCCTCCTATATCTGGTGGAGACAGGGGCGGATTGGCCATTACCTTTACCCACATGAGGCCACTTCAATAATTTTTTCCAGGGCCACTTTAAGTTCCCAATCCACCCCTGGGTGGAGATTCCCATTTTGAGCATTAGGTGGTCTTACAATGCTTTGGTCTTGCTTACGCTTCAGTTGTGTCAGCCAATCAAGGTGCAAAGGACATGAAAAGTAAGCAATTCAGGATCAAATAGTTTCTCAATGACTTAAAGACAACATTGTTAAATTCCATGAGGAAGTGCAGTGTCTTCCATGCCTCAATATGTGAAGTAAATAACAGGCACTTTAAGATTTTGTCTGATAAAGATTGTGCTAAAAACCCCCCAAAAAAAACAAAACAAAACTGGAAACAAGGGCAAGTCAAAATTACAGGATCTAGAATACAACTAAAACATGAATCACAGTGCCAAGTGGTTATCACTTCAGCCTTACAGCACTGGGGTCATGAGTTCAATTCCCGACAGTGGCCTTATCTGTGTGGAGTTTGTATGTTCTCCCCGTGTTTGCGTGGGTTTCCTCCGGGTGCTCCGGATTCCTCCCACACTCCAAAAACATACTGGTAAGTTAATTGGCTGCTAACAAATTGACCCTAGTCTGTGTTAGGGAATTTAGACTGTAAGCCCCAATGGGGCAGGGACTGATGTGAGCGAGTTCTCTGTACAGCGCTGTGGAATTAGTGGCGCTATATAATAAATGGTGATGATGAATCCAGTTCGCCTACAGAAATTGGCCACTCTCATACATAGGAAAAAAAATGTTGACACCTCTTCGTTAAGACTTTAAAACAAAGGCAGGAAAGTATAGAAATAGGATGATTGATAGAAGTCAAGATAAAGGCCTATTTTCTTACTTAATGAAGACATTTAAACATACTAAAATCTTAGCAAAAATAGGCTTCAAGCCATGTTGTCTTCATTGATCCATTCCGATGAAGTGAGGTTTGTCCCAGGTAGAGGGAAACAGACAACACGACAAGACTGATAGATTTGCTCCACCAGGTGAACAGGAGAGAGTGTGATGGTTCTATTGGCTAGTGCTGAAACAGTGCTTGACCTAGTAAATTAGACACCGTTGTCAGGTGTTCTCCCACTGGAAGTGGAAGGAGATTCCTACATACAGTACTGGCTGTTTATCAAGCCTCTAAAGCCAGAACACGAATAAACGTTTCTTTGTCAGACACACTCCAGGTAGCCAATGGATCAGCACTTAAAAACACAATAATAATAATAAGAATAATAATATTATTATTATGTTTTTAATGTTATTTTAGGTGATATATATCGTACTGTATTTAATAAGAGTAATATATTTTCTACTACATGTGAATCCAAGTAATATGAATGCAAACATTAGTACATTGGCTTATTTTGATCTTTTTAGGTGATGTTGCGTTCCATAAAACAATTAGTTTTTTTTAATATGGTTTATATTGGAACTGAACTCCCTCTAGTTTCTAGGGAAAAGGTGGATTGATCTATGCCCAGTTTGGCCACACACACACAATTGAAAATATTCAGCTTTGTGGCGCTCAAGAAAAACACTATCCTATGGAACAGGATTAGTGCAGTGGGACAATGACTTATACCAGTCTAATACCGCTTTCATACTGCCGCCCCGGCAATATCCCGGGTTTTTCAAGCCGGGTTTTTGCCGGGGCTCGGAGCGTCCCAGCTCAGAAACACCATTCATACTGCACCTCAGACCCGGGAATTTCCCGGGTTGACCCCATTCATACTGCACAAGTCTGTGCCCTGGCAATTTGTGGGAGTCATCACCAGAGCAGTTTTCATTGGCTGAAAACATTTTTTTTTTTTTTGTAATAGTCTGCTTTTCTGCTGTTTTGTCCATAAAGATGTGAGTGTATCTTATAAGATATTTTAATTTGTATTGTTCCATTGTATCATTTGTAAACAATCAGACATTTCTTCAGTGTTTCCACCAATTCCGTTCTGTACTGCTCACGGCTCCGTACTTTACTTTAGTTACCTATGTAAAGTATGTGCGACCTTTCTCTTTCGTTTGTTTCTTATAGTGTGGATGATAGAAGTAGTTGTTTCAGTCTATACTGTTGTTTTCCTCTCAAGTTTTTTTTTCCTGGTTTTATGTATGCAGTTAATGTAAATATTGTGAGCATTACAGGTCAGACAGCCAATCAGCTTGTTTTCTGTGCAACCATTCATAGTGCAGGGAATTACCCCTCGATAAATCCCGGGTTGACTTTTACCATTCATACTGCACCAAGACCCGGGTCGTTTGAGCTCGCCCCAGCAAAAACCCGTGATTTTGGTGCAGTATGAATGGGGTATAACTGAATTTTACGCTTTTCCTATCAGACCCATGCATTCTGCCATTTCTTTCCAACTTGTGTTAAAATTACCTAATTGTCTGGCAGAATTGTAGCATGTTTCGGCAATTCTAGCCTACAGACCACATTGAATGGGTGTATTTGGGGAAAAATACAAAACAAGCATGCTTCGATATACGGACTCAGGTGATAGGGTATGTACAAACTTTTTTCTTCAATACAACAGTCACGATGAGCAACCTAGGCATGAAATAGTACATCAACCTTTCTGTCTAATGTGAAAAGCAGAGGATTGGTCTTTGATGCTTTTAACTTGCATAGCAATTAATTTTGCTGATAAGTTTAGAATAAAGGCTAGGCCTATTGTATTTAAGATAAGGTACCTACAGAACATTAGTATGGAGTAATATATTCAAGGTCATTACAAAGAGCTAGCTGGAGAGGATTTTAGCTTAATTTTACTGGCACATGGTGATCATCTTTTTTTACTTTTAGGCTTTTTTTTTCCCTAAAGGAACAAGATGCCCTGCTTTAAGGAGAATGTAAAGACTGCTTTAGAGAACTGAAATGTTTCTCAAACTTATACATCTATTGTTACAAAATGAAACATTTAGATTGATTTCTATGTTGCATACTGTATAATGTTTAGAAATTGGGTTTACATAGATCTTTATACACTTTCTTTTTATTAATGCGCTAATACACTTTGTCCACAATTGTCATGTTAGATTTGCTCTTGGTCTGAAGGTGCATCGCAATAAGACTCTAAATTATGCGTGTAAAGCACTATCTGCATTAAACATTCTGCACAAGTATTTTTATATGTCTGGGACGCTTTTCTGATAAGAAATATAACACTCTATTTATCCATGGAAACTTCCTATTTTCAATATATGAGAGTCTTTTTCTCATAGAATTGCTCATCTGGAAATATTAACAGTGTATACTGAAACATTTTTTGAGAAGAGAAATTACCAGTTCCGTATACATCATTACATGATTGTGGCCCCACAGAAATGCAATACATTAGATACTGGATAAAAAGACTGCTAATTGAGTATTTTTATACAGACTGGATAATGTAGCTCAAAAAAAGCCAATTTTATTGCAGAGTACATAGCTGCTACAAATGTTTTTTACAATACCTGTATTGATTTTAGAATGCATGATAACATATTGGGATAGAGTTCATGTATCTTAACTGATTTTATGTTACTGTTTTTATATATTAAAAACTTAAATATAAACATATTTCAGCACATTTTAATTCACAATTGCCATTTGCTGATTTAACAGAAAGAAAATGAATAAGACAGTAAATGTGGAATAATGCAGGCATCCTTCCAGTTGATTCATTAGTAATTATTTTTTATTTTTGTTTAAGGCCTTAAAGCTTGATTGTGTTAAGCCCTAAATTACATCCAAACGAAGTTGAATAAATACCCAAACTTTAACTTGATGTTTAACCTACAACCAGTGGACAGAGGACTTGAAAATAAAAATAATTAATGTAATTTTATAATAGATCATAAAAATATAGCTAAACAGTTCCACTGTCAAAAACAAATCATTAAGAAATGTACGTTAAGGAAAACTTTGAAATTAAAACAAGATCTGGAAGAGCCAGAAGAATATCTGATAGAACTGCTCATAAGCTGGTCAGATATGCCAAGCAGGACCTACATAATCTACAGAGATGACCTGCAGGAAGCTTTAGCTGACAACAGTTGTAGTCCACAGAAGAGATTTTCTTAACACAAAACAATATTTAGATATGCAGACACTTTCGAGAACAAGATGAGAATGACAAGAGGGTGGCCAAAACTTTACATTCAAGGTCAATGTAGTGTCTGGTCCTAGCAATCTTGGCTTCTCTGGCTCTTTTAGGGTGAAAATTCATTAGCTATATTAAAGTTAAATAAATATAGTGTTATTAACAGTGTAAAAGGCACTCTAACCTCAAGTAATGTGTTTGCTTAAGTGGGTCTAGTAGAGGGAAATGCACCACACAAGGGGTTTTTAACTGCCTCCTCTTTGCTTGTACAGTTATTTAACCAGGACCTCTGGTTGGTGAGCTTTAAAGGATGTCAATGCTCCATATTTCTTACCTACAACCATGAGGGTAAACTCAAATCCCTTCCTCACGGACTTTCGATGAACCTGATTTGGGAGATTGGCAAAGCCGACATACCCTGGAGTTTCAGGATTTGAGAACTGAGCCTGCTGCAAAGGAAAAAAAAAAAAAAAGAAATAAAAATAAAATAAAATAATGGACATCACATTAAAACATATACTATCTGCCAGAAATCTGTAGGGAGGGCGGGGGCTTTCGTTCCGGTTAACAACTTAATGCACATAAGCAGCACCTTTCCAGCATTGCAACAACAGGTGCACAGAGTCCTTCAATGCAGAACAACTATAGCATTATATAATCCCCACAGCTTGAAAGTTCCAAACACAATGGACAAAACAAACTACAGCCACATATACTGTGTGATCGCAGGCTAGGAAAGTATATGTGCAAGGAATACAATGTATCTATTATCTTGGTTATCATTAGGGATCTAATAGTGTACACCACCTCCCCCCAGGAATTCGAGCTTGCCACAAATGCCTCTCTCTCATTTCTGCAAAGCATAAATCTATAAATGAAAGTTTAACAGGTGTGGCTAAAAAAGCTTTTCAAATAGTTACCCCAAAAACCATTTTACATTTCTATTAAATGGCAGCAGTTAAAGTTTTTTTGTTCTTACCTTTGACATCTTGAAGGTGGGCAAAAAAACTGCAGGACACAAACAAAAACAAAAGTCACAAGTCAATACCTAGAGTTTATAAACACTTTAAGAGACATTTAGGCAAAGTACAGAGGTGTTTTTCAGGTTTCAAAATTATTAGCTCTTTCATTTCTGTATCCAAGCCCGGGAGCGTGTAAAATGACACATGCATGATTATCCTCAGTGGGACTTTGCATTACTAAAGACATGAGCCCATACCTGCTTAGAAGTGTTTGAGGAAATGATGGTGTGATTTATGGGTTTCATTTCAGCATAACTGAGGAGCATGAATGCATTCATCCATCAGTGTGCATTTAAAGTAGCATATTAATTATACTGGGAGGGTTGGGTTAAACTGCAGCCTAAGCTGGTCTTTGCATGAAACTGCAATTTAAGAAACTGGCATTAAACAGAAGCATTACCAAGTGCAAGCCATCCAGTAACAGAGCAATAGGAGGGGCCCCAGTAGTGGGCAGTACTGCAGCTTCTCAAAGGAGGAAATGACACAAGCCAGCAATTGCATGTCGCTTAAAGATGCGCATATTGGGTCTATTTATAATAGTTGGTGAAGATTAATCCTTTGGTCATCACTCAGACCGAAGATATACTGTCAAACACTGCTCCAAGTTACAAAACAAGAATATTTTTTTTTCTAACAAGGAATCGGCTAGCCCCAGTGCCCCAATATAATCTACTGCTGTGCCATTCTGTAGGCAATTTCTACATATCTTAATGGAATCATGCCTTCCAGTTTCGAAGATTTTAGAGACTAGTACCTGTATTCCACCTCTAATCTAATGAACAAAATGAAAGGCATCACAGTAAATCAAAAGCACTATGGTCAAAAATAAGGAACACAGCAGCAAGGAGAATGATAGTAAAAATGCATGATGGCAAGCGCCATATTGTATACATATTACCCAGAGGATGGTGCAAGCTTGCTGGCAGATTCTCGCTCTCCACTGACATATGTTCCTGGGATCTAGAGATATGCGAGAGGCCCCTGAAATGTGATCGTTCACAAAGCTACACAGGAAGGAAGCTGTGCTAGGAGTGTGAGATCACTCAGACACCAAGGCAAATAGCTGCTTCCTGTATATCGCAGACCTCAAGATCACTGACACAGACCTTCTGTTCACAGACAAAACACTACAACTGCCGCAGAAAAAAGGCTTTGGAGTTTATTTTGCATTATTAGTGTTGCAAAACATTTTTGGACTAGTTTCCATCAATATATTTAAGTGGTCATGGAACAGACACTTCCTGGTAAATATAAAACACTGATATTTACCAATAAACATAGGAGTGTTATTGCACTGGTAATAACATGGGTCATAAATAGCACTGTACATGGATGTAGGTCTGTGCAGCTTTAAATCACTCTCCATCAGGTCATTTGCTTCATGTTCATTACAGGGGTAAACGCAATAGCAGATTATTCAGAAACCAGTCAGGCAACTCGAAGTACCAGAGGGACAGTTTATTGAGTCAGGGAAGATGAGCATCCATTATCTCAACAGAAAATACTCCCAAAAATTTAGGCTCCGACAATTATTTTTTATTTTTAGGCAAAACAGTTACCAGACTCCTGGAGGTAAAAGAATCAAGCATCGAGATTCTGACAGGTTTGATAAGTGGAGATAATGCCTATAGCAACCAATCAGATTCTAGCCAACACTTATTTAGCTTATTCTACAACATTATAGCTAGAATCTGATTGGCTGCTCCATTTTTCAAACTAGTCAGAAACTTGCAGCTTGATACAATTTACCCCCTGGAATTTGTCCAACTCTGTCATTACCAGATGGAAAATAGGTCAAAGATACGTAGACCTGTGTCTGTGTACAATGTGAATTAACACAATAGATCATCACTAATGGTGTAAGGTCCTTATGCCTTAAAGTTACACTACCATATACACTTGCTTAATGCAGCCATGTTTACTAATGATTGGACCTGCTCTCAATAGCATTCCTCCACCATATAAAGATGGTCCACTTATTTAACTTGTTACAGAACCAGCAGAGACCCAAGTAAAATGCATGGGGTGTGGGAGAAGGCACATTAGTATAGCTAGTTCAGCTTTATAGTCACCCACAACAAGAAATTCAGGGTTTACCCTGCTAAATAACAAAGTTGCCAGAACATTTACATTTTTTGCCATAAGGGATCTGCCCGACTGGCTTATTAACTATATATTAATTTGTCCAGAAAAGATGTTGAAAAAAACAAAACAAAAAAAACAGGGTTGTTTTTAATAGAGATCTTCAGAAATTAAAGTACTGCCTCATTATACAAGCATTTTATAAATCGGAGTTCCCTACAATTACATCTCCTCTTACTGGATAGATAGGCGAGGCTTGATGGTAGGATGGGTTAGTTATGAAGGGTATTGAAGTCTTGGATAACATGACATGGAAAAGCTGTTTAACAAGAATATTTATTCAGAATCATGGGTTTTGTTGTTCGAGAATGCTAAATAAAATACAGTTATCTCATTTTTAGTTATAAAGAGATATCCCAGAGTTTGGTGCAAAAGAAGATTGGCCAAACGGTTACATGGAGGATTTTAATACAAGGACAAAATTGTGAAAAAGTTTCATTACGTGCAAAACAACAAGAATAAAATGACCGTTATCCATTACTCACACAAGGGACTTGGCAGAGGAAAGAGCAGTAAAATAGTGACACTACAAAGTCACCACTATTAAATGCCCACTTGGAGCTTCAACTAAACAGTTCCTAAGCCATGCCTGTAAAGCGACTTACACTATAGGAAGGAATTATCTTTAACCAGCGGTAATTACTCTACGCAAACAGATTCTCTTTTCAGGTTTTCCATCGCTGCGATACAAGTCATAGGGGCATAATCAATTGTTGGTGTTACACGGAAAAGTAACGTGGCTTGCGCACTATTACCGTCATTACGGTAATAGTGCGTGTAATTACCGTTATTACAGTACCTTTAACGCTGGATTTCAGCTCACAGCTTGGGGAGCTGTGAGCTGAAATCTGGCTTAGAATTACCGTAATAACGGTAATATATTTAACGCTGCGGGATTCGCCAATAATTGAATATGCCCCATACAACATAAAATTATGTAACAAAGAAAAAAAGCCAAGGCTGTAGCTAGGGCAACCACTTAGGGCACAAAGCTGAAGGGGCAGGGTGGATAGGGAAAGGCTAATTTGGTTAAAATTGAGAGGGCAAGACTGAGTGTTCTTGCCCTAGGTGCTGAAATCTTTAGTTATGACTTTGTGAAAAGTATCTAAACAATTCTAACAACAGAAGAATGAATATCTGCAAAGAGTTTAAGGATATAAAACATATATATAGTACTGCAAACATTTCCTCATAATTCTTCATCATGAGGGGGAGTGGGGAATTCAATAAGTAGCAAGTCCTCTCAGGGCTGATCATAACTCAAAAGGGAAAAATCACGTTGATGTTCAGGCTCAAATCTCCACTTATCTTTCCTCGCACCCCATAGATAAGGTGTGCGGCTGGACATTGCCAGCAATTGGTTCTCCCCATATAGGGGAATTCAATTAGCCGCAAAATGTCTCACAGATGTTCTAGAGAAACTTTGTGGTTGAGGTTTCTGTAAAATCTCTGCTCATTTTTGGAGTGTGTGGAAAAATGAGCAGAGGTTTTTACCGTAATAATGGTAATAGTGCACAGGTTGCGTTACTTTTTCAAGTAATGCGGCCAATTGAATTCCCCCAATAGACTTGTGAGCAAAAGTCAGCAATATTTCCGGTACCATAATACTTCGCAATTAATGTAATCCCCCAACCCCCATTGAATCAAACTCATGTGATATGAGGAAATAATCATTAAAAAAAATAAAAAGTCATTATTGGT
Source organism: Mixophyes fleayi (assembly GCF_038048845.1). Taxonomy (NCBI): domain Eukaryota; kingdom Metazoa; phylum Chordata; class Amphibia; order Anura; family Limnodynastidae; genus Mixophyes; species Mixophyes fleayi. Next base: position 73,231,036 of record NC_134404.1, read on the forward strand.
ACTGTATTGAAGAAATGCTTCACTAGCCAAAAAATGTTTTGTATGTGCCACAGGGAAAAACAGCCATACACACACACTGTCATTCCTCAGTGCTTGGTATGTGGATTGGGAGGGACACCACCCCACCCTTACAGCACCCCTCCCTCCATGTCTCCCATACATCACATTACACAGGATACCATTCATTGCGATCAATCCATTATTCTGGATTTTAGCTCTCATTTCAGGCGATGTTTAACTACCGATGCCATAGAAGGAACATACTGTATGTGATATAGATGCAGCATCCAGGCGTGGTCCTGCTTCCCTGATAACATACACTCACTGGGGCAGCCGGACATTGCTAGGGCAGGCTTATGCAAACCGTGGCTGATGTGGTACTACAACTCCCAGCATCAACGGTCAGTGAAGTCTGGGACTTGTAGTTCCACAGCAAGTTGTTCAAGACTAAAACGTCACTACAATGTAACTACCCGACAGAGACACCAGAGATGTATTAACAACTATTACATTATTTTTAAAGATTAGTGGCACACTGAACACACAGCGGGTGCTGCAGGCATCACACATATAACACAGACAAGAAGACACAGCCGCCAGCTCCATTACCTCCCGGTTTCCGGTGCAGAACAGTCCGTAACTGAGAACTTGCAGCCTGAGATAAACTCTACAGAGACACTGACACTACCCGCCAGGAGCCAATCAGCACTGCTAAGACATTCAGCGGCACAGCAGCGAACCAATCAAATGTCCGCTATCATAGCCGGGACGTGGACAATCTGTTAGATGTATATTACAGCCAATAGGCAAGTTACTAACAGGCACGAGCTTCTCTAAATGCTCCGCCCATACATGGGGGGAGGGGTCCGATGTGACTTAGAAGACACGCCCCTTGTCTTTTAGCTAATAAAAGCTCAGTAAAATGAATGTTCAGGAATGTAATATGGTATGGGGCCTGTGGTTCATTGTAACATAGTATCTAAATCAGTTAGTTAAAACACAACAAGGATTTTTTTTTTTGGTAAGAAAGGAATAAATGTTGATAAACACCAACTGGACCATCTTATTTTACTTTATTTAGTAGAATGGGTGATGAGATTTAAATGTACATCACTATCATTATGTTCCTTGCTAAAAAAAAAAAATCTCCACAGCTTTTATAGTCTGTAAACTCTAGTTTGATATTTGGTTTGCTGTAGTACATATACATACTTCACATACTTTTGCTAACTATAATGCACCAGCAGCACCCTGTTCCTACCAACATTTTATGTATCCGGTATGCTGCATGAAACTAACTCCTAGCACTATAGTTAATACCTATGACATACACAATACAATAGAGCTATACAATAAGAACACAGACAACAGATATCACAGATCAAATACCAAGTCTACTTTTAATTAGGGATGTGCACCGGCGACTTTTGAGGTCTCGTGTTTTGTGTTTTGGATCCGGATTTTCTCAATGTTTTGGGTTCGGATTTGTTTTGCAAAACACCTGCCGAAACGTTTTGGTTCGAATTTAAGGTTTTGGATTCGGATTTTTTTTGAAAAAAAACTAAAAAGTGTAAAAATCAAGTTTTTGGGCTTATTTTCACTCCTACGCTATTATTAACCTCAATAACATTCAATAACAATAATTTCCACTAATTTAAAGGCTATTCTGAACACCTAACACCTCACAATAATTATTTTTTTTTAGTACAAAACGTTGCAACGAGGTATCTTTCTGGACTGCGTAGAGGAGTGTTCCCCACAATACAATTAAAAACCCATCAACTGGTCTGAATTACACCCAAAAATAGTATCTGGACTGCGTAGAGGACTGGCCACTGGCCACCACAATATAATATATAGAAAACCTTCAACAGGACAGAATTACACCCAAAAATAGTATCTGGACTGCGTAGAGTAGTGGGCACTGGGCACCACAATAAAAAATATATAGAAAACCTTCAACAGGTCTGAATTACACCCAAAAATAGTATCTGGACTGCATAGAGGACTGGCCACTGGCCACCACAATAAAAAATATATAGAAAACCTTCAACAGGTCTGAATTACACCCAAAAATAGTATCTGGACTGCGTAGAGGACTGGCCACTGGCCACCACAATATAATATATAGAAAACCCTTAACAGGTCAGAATTACACCCAAAAATAGTATCTGGACTGCGTAGAGTAGTGGGCACTGGGCACCACAATAAAAAATATATAGAAAACCTTCAACAGGTCTGAATTACACCCAAAAATAGTATCTGGACTGCATAGAGGACTGGCCACTGGCCACCACAATATAATATATAGAAAACCTTCAACAGGTCAGAATTACACCCAAAAATAGTATCTGGACTGTGTAGAGTAGTGGGCACTGGGCACCACAATAAAAAATATATAGAAAACCTTCAACAGGTCTGAATTACACCCAAAAATAGTATCTGGACTGCATAGAGGACTGGCCACTGGCCACCACAATAAAAAATATATAGAAAACCTTCAACAGGTCTGAATTACACCCAAAAATAGTATCTGGACTGCGTAGAGGACTGGCCACTGGCCACCACAATATAATATATAGAAAACCTTTAACAGGTCAGAATTACACCCAAAAATAGTATCTGGACTGCGTAGAGTAGTGGGCACTGGGCACCACAATAAAAAATATATAGAAAACCTTCAACAGGTCTGAATTACACCCAAAAATAGTATCTGGACTGCATAGAGGACTGGCCACTGGCCACCACAATATAATATATAGAAAACCTTCAACAGGTCAGAATTACACCCAAAAATAGTATCTGGACTGCGTAGAGTAGTGGGCACTGGGCACCACAATAAAATATATAAAAAAACCTTCAACAGGTCTGCATTACACTGCACATACGGCTGCTCCTCCATCCTCTCCATCATATACATGTTGGAGTTTCAGCGTGTGAAAACCTCTTGTTTTTGATAATGTCAGTGCATTTTGAATATTTTTCAATTTGCCCCACACCACTGAATGTACTTTATCTAGGATACTTTCTTAACCCTAAAATTGTCCCTGTTGCAAATATTCGTGTAATGGACAGTTACTTTTTCATTGAAAGACTCAAGCTTTCAAGTGTAGTGTTTATAAAATATAAACAACAATACAGTAGTTTTAGAGCACGTCAATACCTCTTGTTTTAAATTATGACAGGGCATTTTACTTTTGGTTTAATTTCTTGAATTTGTTTAAATTTGGTTTTACTTTTTGAACATGGCAAACGACTGTTGATTGGTCATATAATGCAAAAAAAAAAGTTCCAAGATGGAATTGTCCTTGGGCCCTCACACCCACCCTTATGTTGTTGAAATAGGACATGCACACTTTAACAAACCAATCATTTCAGTGACAGGGCCTACCAAACAACTTTGGCTGAAATGATTGGTTTGTTTGGGCCCCCACACCAAAAAAGCTATTCATCTCTCCCTGTACAGACTAAACAGGCTCTACTGAGGCAAGATGTCGTCCTCATCCTCAACCTCTGATTCCTCTCCCCCTACAGTGTGTACTTCCTCCTCATCACACATTATCAATTCGTCCCCGCTGGACTCCACAACCACAGGTCCCTCTGTACTATCTGGAGGGCAGTGCTCTACTTCATTGAGGAATTGATTATTCATTTTTATAAACATCATTTTTTCAACGTTATGAGGAAGCAACCTCCTTCGCCGCTCACTGACCAGGTTCCCCGCTGCACTAAAAACTCTTTCCGAGTACACACTGGAGGGGGGACAACTCAGGTAAAATAGAGCCAGTTTGTACAGGGGCTTCCAAACTGCCTTTTTTTCCTGCCAGTAACAATATGGACTGTCTGACATGTCTACTTGGATGGTGTCAGCAAAGTAATCATCCACAATTTTTTCTATTATGACAGCATCCAATGCAGCGAGAGTAGACATGTCTGCAATGGTTGGCAGGTCCTTCAGTCCGGACCAGATGTTATCAGCATCCCTGCCAGCGCCTCTTTTGGGAAAACTGAGCTTTTTCCTCGCAGCCATAGATGTGGAAGAAAATGAGGGTGGAGCTGTTGGCATGTCACGGTCTTCTTCAGAGGACAATCTCCTGACCAGCACGTCTTTGCACCGCTGTAGACTTGTGTCCGCCGGAAACAGAGACACAACATACGCTTTAAACCGAGGATCGAGCACGGTGGCCAGAATGTATTCCTCTGACTTTAAAAGCGTGACCACCCTCTGATCCTGGCAAAGCGTACGAAGGGCTACATCCACAAGAGCTACATGCTTGGTGTAATCGCAATGGCTTACCAGCTCCTCCCTCACTTTCTCCAGCTGCTTCTGCAACAGCCTGATCAGGGGAATGACCTGACTCAAGCTGGCAGTGTCGGAACTGACTTCTCGTGTGGCAAGTTCAAATGGCTGCAGAACCTTGCACAACACGGAAATCAGTCTCCACTGCGCTTGACTGAGGCGCATCCCCAACTCCTTTGCCTATGTCGTAGGTGGCTGTGTAGGCCTGAATGGCCTTTTGCTGCTCCTCCATCCTCTGCAGCATATAGAGGGTGGAGTTCCAGCGCGTCACAACCTCTTGTTTGAGGTGATGGCAGGGCAGGTTCATGCTTTTTTGATGTGCCTCTAGTCTGCGGTAGGCACTGGCTGAATGCCGAAAGTGTCCAGCAATTTTGCGCGCCACCGCAAGCATCTCCTGCACACCCCTATCACTCTTGAGGTAATGCTGCACCACCAAATTAATGGTGTGGGCAAAACATGGGACGTGCTGGAAATTGCCCATATTTAATACCCGCACAATGTTACTGGCATTGTCTGACACCACAAATCCCCATGAGAGTCTAAGTGGGGTAAGCCACTGGGAGATAATTTCCCTCAGTTTCTCTAATATGTTGTCAGCGTTGTGCCTCTTATTAAAGCCTGTAATACACAATGTTGCCTGCCTTTGCACGAGCAGCCATTTTGTAGATGCTGCTACTGATGCAGCTGTTGCTGTTGCTGCGGAAGGGGATGCATCTACCCAGTGGGCTGTCACAGTCATATAGTCCTTCGTTTGCCCAGAACCACTTGTCCACATGTCCGTGGTTAAGTGGACAGTGGGTACAACCGCATTTTTTAGAGCACTGAGGACACTTGATCGTACTTCTCTGTACATTTTTGGTATCGCCTGCCTAGTGAAATGGAATCTCGATGGGATTTGGTACCGGGGACACAATACCTCCATCAACCCTCTAAATCCCACTCCACTGATGGCGGACACCGGGCGCACGTCTAACACCAACATTGCAGTTACAGCCGCAGTTATACGCTTTGCAATAGGGTGACTACTATCGTATTTTGTGGTCATGGCAAACGACTGTTGGACGGTCAATTGTTTTGTGAAAGACTTAGCGGTCTTACGACTTCCCCTCTGGGAAGATGACCAACTAACAGCAGCAACAGCAGCAGTGGCAGTAGTAGGCGTACCGCTGCAGGATTCCTCGGATGAATCCCGTATTGAGGAGGACTCAGTCTGGCTGCTGACTTGGGCTGCAGGACTGAATCTGATGGAGATTGTGGAGGAAGTTGACGAGGAGGGTGTTGCTGGTGTGTATCCAACTGGACCACGGGATTTAGGTGTCCCTGTACCGATGAGGGTCCTAGCCCCAGTTCCTGAACTAACCACTGAACTATGAAGGTTATTCAGGTGACGTATAAGGGAGGATGTTCCTAGGTGGGCAAGATCCTTACCCCTGCTTATTTGAGCTTTACATAAGCTACATATGGCCATACATTGGTTGTCTGGATTTGGTTGGATAAAAATAACTCCAGACCGAAGAGGTGCATTTTTTGGTCTTCTGACCAGGCATGACGATGGGCTTTTTCATCCCATGGACATCAGCTGTTTCCCCCCCTGGTGCCTCATTTACAATAACCACATCACCATCCTCATCATCAAGTTCCTCCACAGCGCCAGCTACATCATCAATAGCCTCCTCCCGAGCCACCTCTTCCCGTACAGTGATGGGAAGGTCAGGCTTGACAACCACCAACACCCTTGGACTCGCCTTGAGGATTTGTGATAATTTCTCTTTAGAAGGCAGAGTTGTTTGCTGTTTTGTTGCTGACAGCATAACTCTCTTCAATTTTTTGTAGGGGGGGGGGGAGGAGGAGGAGGGATAAGATCCGTGGGTGAAGCTGAACCACTAGTCATGAACACGGGCCAGGGCCTAAGCCGTTCCTTGCCACTCCGTGTCGTAAATGGCATATTGGCAACTTTACGTTTCTCCTCAGATGATTTTAAGTTTCTCTTTTTGCTACTTTTTTTTAACTTGGGCTTTTTGGATTTTACATGCCCGGTACTACGAGATTGGGCATCGGGCTTGGAAGACGACGTTGATGGCATTTCATCGTCTATGTCATGACTAGTGGCAGCAGCTTCAGCATTAGGAGGAAGTGGGTCTTGATCTTTCCCTACTTTATCCTCCAAATTTTTGGTCTCCATTATATGTAGCACAAGATACTGCAGAATGTGTGAACTTGGTAATATTGCAGTACCAATGGACTTATACTGCTGGATTGGTTTTGAAAATTTGGTTATAATTACTTTTTTTTTTTTAATTTTTAATTTTAATATTTTTTATAACTTTTTTTTAATTTTTTAAAAACTTGGGAATAATGGGGAAATAACTATGCCCTTAGAAGCACAGAGCACAGGACACAGCACCACTGGACTGAACAGGACACAGCACAGGACCCAGCAGCACTACGGAACTCAGCAGGACAGAGCACAGGACACAGCACCACTGGACTGATACTGCAGAATGTGTGAACTTTGTAATATTGCAGTACCACTGGACTTTTACTGCTGAGTGTGTGAACTTGGTAATATTGCAGTACCAATGGGCTTATACTGCAGGATTGATTGTGCAAATTTTGTGGTAATTAAAAAAAAATTAAATTAGTTTTTGGTATTTTTTTAAATAACTTTTTTTTATTTTTTTAAACACAGGGGAATATTGGGGAAATAACTATGCCCTTAGAAGCACAGAGCACAGGACACAGCACCACTGGACTGAACAGGACACAGCACAGGACCCAGTAGCACCACTGACCTCAGAAGGACAGAGCACAGGACACAGCACCACTGGACTGAGCACAGCATGAGATATAGCAGGACAGAGGACCACCTAACACACCCTCCCTCTACCCTGATCAATGCCCGAGTGAAGATGGCGGCGACTAGCGGGGAATTTATAGGATCCGAGTATCGCGAGATCCGACAACGGGATTATGAGTCAGAGCCTCAGTTTCAGATTTGAATTTGGCGCCAATACCCGGATCTGTCTCGGATCCGACTCGGATCGGCAACGTTCGGGTGGGCTCGGATTTCATAAATCCGAGTACACTCATTTCTACTTTTAATGGGGTCTGACTAATGGATCCTAAAAATAGGGGCACAACAAAAGCCTACCTTTAATGGGTTCCAAACTGATGAGTGCTATAATGATTAACTCACAGGAAGAAGGGGAAGAACAGAAAGGACCTGTATACAGTACTAATGTATACAACAAAAATGGGGCAGGAAAATGTATCCAGGGTGAGTCCTCCAATGAGCGGGACTGATTGCACTAAGCCAAGATTCCCTGGTGGTCTAATGGACGAGGACACCTGAAAAATGGTAGGAAATCTGTGTCAGAGCAACGAGTTCTCAGCGCCTGGCTTCCTCTCTGGTGTGTCCTTTCCCTGTGTGCTCCTAGCGTTGACAGGACCTGGATTTACTTTTGTGTATGAAACCTGCTTGTCTCCTGGCTAGGCTACTCTTCAGTCTCTCCCCTGGCATTACTGTTTGGATTATACTGTGTACCGACCAGGCTCATCTCCTGGCTATTCTTAAGTCTCTCCCCTGATACCACTGTTGGATTGATTACTGTGTACCGACCCGCCTTGTTTCCTGGCTATTCTCTAGTTACACCCCTGGTGCCGTGGACCGGAGAGATTCCTGCATTCCAAGCCAGTTATACCTCTCAGGATACCACGGTTGGTGTGTCTCACTGTTTACATCTTGTGCGCTACTGTTACCTTGCTGTCCATCTCATAGAACTTTATCCTTACGTTGGTAGGCTAACCTGGGGACCGCGACCTGCGGTTCTCCGACAGCAAAAACCATCCTGCCTTGCAGCGGTTCTTGGAGAAGACCGGGAGGGCCGTTATACTCCGCGCCCTGGGGAGGTCGGCACAAATACCGACTAAGGTAACTCCCGAATTGTAACAGTTTGCTCTGACCCAGCCTTTCTATCTGATGGACGGATCTGGAAATCCCTCCGCCAGGGAGTTACTGGAGCATCTTGCTTGGACGGATCTGGAAATCCCTCCGCCAGGGAGTTACTGGAGCATCTTGCTTGGACGGATCTGGAAATCCCTCCGCCAGGGAGTTACTGGAGCATCTTGCTTGGACGGATCTGGAAATCCCTCCGCCAGGGAGTTACTGGAGCATCTTGCTGTTCGGGTAGAAGAGCAAGAGAAGAACCAAGCACATTTACTTCAGTTCCTCCAGAGCATGTCTGCACGATTGGACACTTTACAAAATACCCTCTCAGCTCAGGCGGCTGCCCCTCCGCCTTATCCTCCGCAACCTATTTCCTCCCAGGCTAGCTCTGCCACCCTCGTTCCTGCAATTTCTCAACTTCGCATCCCCAATCCCCCCAGATTTGATGGGGATCCCAAGGCCTGCCGTGGATTTTTAAATCAGTGTGCCATACAGTTCAAACTTCAGCCCGGGAACTTCCCTACGGAGAAAACGAAAGTGGCTTATATCATCTCCCTGCTGTCTAGCCAAGCTCTAGCCTGGGCATCTCCCTTATGGGAGCGTAATGATCCTATTCTACATAATTGTGCCACCTTTCTGGAGACCTTCAGACAAATTTTTGATGAAACAGGACGCGTTTCAAGCGCGGCCTCTGGCATTCTTCGTCTTCGCCAAGGCTCCCTTACTTTAGGCCAGTATGCCCTTCAGTTTCATACCCTGGTGGCTGAACTTCGCTGGAATAATGAGGTCTTGGTAGCTACCTTTTTAGCAAGGGCTGTCCGACCGCATCAAGGATGAACTGGCAGGTCGAGAGCTCCCAACTTCTTTGGATGCACTACTTTCTCTGTGCAACCAGATTGATATATACGGTTTTGTGAGCCCTCCCAGGAGGAGAGTTTCCGTCGTTCCGCCTTTCGTCTGGCTCCCCGATTCCAGAGCCCGGTGGTACCGGAGGAGGAACCGATGCAACTAGAAAGAGCACGTCTTTCTCAGGAGGAGAGGGAGAGGCGTTTTAAGAATCGTCTGTGCCTGTACTGCGGGGAACCCGAACATTTGCTAAGCAAGTGTGTTAAGCGACCGGGAAACGACCAAGCCTAACTGACAATGGAGAAGTCGAGTTAGGTGTATTTATTTCTTCTCTAGTGGATTCCAGCTTTTCTGTCCAGGCTCTTCTATTATTCGCTGGTAATCAGCTTTCTCTTCCTGCACTCATTGACTCAGGAGCTGCAGGGAACTTCATTAGAGTTGATGTGTTTGGGAGATTGTCTTTACCTACGCTACCTCTGGACCCCCGATTGCTATTACGGCTATTGATGGAAGCCGTATCACAGGTGGATCTATTAAAATGCGTACAGTCAAACTATCCCTTCTCAATAGAGTACTCCATACGGAGAATATTTCCTTGCTAGTCATACCTGAGGCTGTGATACTCGGTCTTCCTTGGCTCAGACGTCATTCTCCCACCTTGGATTGGCACAAGCCCGAGATTCTTGCCTGGGGTCCAGCTTGTCATTCCCGTTGTCTCCCCAAACTTGTGAAGCCCCTTACTGAGAGTCCTCCTTCTCTCTCCACGTCTTCTGTCATCTCTTCTTATTATGGGTCCTTTTCAGATGTATTTTGTGAGAAAGAGGCCTCCAAGTTACCGCCTCACAGACCTTGGGATTGCGGTATTGAACTACTCCCGGACAAATTGCCGCCCAAAGGACGGGTTTATCCATTGTCATTACCTGAGTCCAACTCCATGTCCCTTTATATTACAGAAACCTTTAACGGGGCTTCATCCGGAAGTCCTCCTCTCCGGTGGGGGCTGGCTTCTTCTTTGTTAAAAAGAAGGACAGAGGTTTGCGTCCCTGTATAGATTATCGTGGGCTTAACGCCATCACTGTTAAAAACAAATATCCTTTGCCCTTGATTTCGGAGCTCTTTGATAGAATTAAGGAGCCACCGTCTTTTTCAGACTTGACCTTAGGGGTGCCTACAATTTAATTCACATCAAGCAAGGGGATGAGTGGAAAACCGCTTTTAATACTCATGATGGACATTTCGAATATTTAGTCATGCCCTTTGGGCTCTGCAACTCCCCCGCAGTTTTCAAAATTTCATCAACGAAAGTTTTCAGGATTTCCTATATCGGTTCGTGGTGATTTACCTGGATGATATATTTTTTCCCCTGACATTATTTCGCATCATGATCATGTTTCCCTGGTGCTTGAACGCCTGCGCTTACATCATCTTTTCTGTAATTTGGATAAATGTGTCTTTGAGAAGGATCGTCTTCCCTTTCTTGGTCATGTGGTTTCCGGTTCTGGGCTATGCATGGATCCGGAGAAGTTAAAGGCGGTTTCTGAATGGCCTCAGCCGATGGGACTTAAGGAAATCCAACGTTTCATCGGGTTCGCTAATTACTATTGACATTTCATTAAAGGCTTTTCTTCTGTGATTGCACCTATTACTGCCTTAACCAAGAAGTCTATCAAGTCAGGAGTCTGGCCACCTGAAGCAGTGAGGGCCTTTTCCTCTTTAAAGAAAACCTTCACCTCTGCTCCTATTTTACGTCAACCAGACCCTACATTCCCTTTCTTCCTCGAGGTCGATGCATCTTCGGTTGAAATTAGGGCTATCTTGTCACAAAAAGACTCTTCTGGGAGATATTCTCTGTGTGTCTTCTTTTCCCGTAAGCTGTCTTCTGCGGAAAGGAATTATGGTATTGGGGACAGAGAACTCCTGGCCATCAAATTAGCCCTGGAAGCATGGAGACATCACTTGGAGGAAGCTATGTTCCCAATAACAATATTTACAGATCACAAGAACCTCCTTTATTTGTAATCTGCTTCCTGCCTGAATCCCCATCAGGCCAGATGGTCCTTGTTCTTCTCCCGCTTCGATATGATCATTACTTTCAGACCAGGATCCAAGAATAAAAGGCGGATGCTCTTTCCCGTTCCTTCGACCCCATGGACACTGAAGAAGAGGCCCACGAGGCCTATCTTGGATCCAGAATGTATCTTGGCTACCACTCCTACTCATCCAGCGATTCCTCGTGGGAAGACCTTTGTTTCTCCTCATATACGGTCCAAACTCCTCAAGTGGGCTCATGCCTCTCGATTCTCTGGCCATGCTGGTGTCAAGAAAACGTTGGAATTTGTTTCTCGTAGTTATTGGTGGCCTTCCATGCACTCTGACGTCCAGGATTTTGTTGCAGCATGTTCCACTTGTGCTCAGAACAAGGTTCCTTGACAAGCCCCCTATGGATTTCTACAGCTATTACCTATTCTGGATCGTCCATGGAGTCATCTCTCCATGGATTTCATTACAGATTTACCTTCCTCCAAGGGTTTCTCCGTGGTATGGATCGTCACGGACCGCTTTTCTCGGGCTGCTCACTTTGTACCTTTGAAGAGTCTTCCTTCCGCTCCTGTCCTGGCGCAACTTTTCATAAAGGAGATCTTTCACCTCCATGGCTGTCCAGATGTAATTGTGTCTGATCGCGGAACTCAGTTCGTGGCAAGATTTTGGAGAGCTTTTTCTCGTGTCTGCGGGATCAAGTTGAATTTTTTTTCTGCCTACCATCCCCAGACGAATGGCCTGACTGAAAGGACCAACCAGGAACTTGAGAAATTCCTCAGATGCTTTGTTTTGGCAAAGAATGACGACTAGGTTGATTTGTTACCTTGGGCGGAGTTTGCCCATAATAACCACTCCCACGACTCTACCTCGGTATCCCCCTTTTTCACTCTCCATGAATTCCATCCTAAGATTCCTCCATTTAATGATCTACCCTCTTCCGGAGACCCTGCAGTAGATACCCTTTTTCAAGATTTCTCTTGCAGGTGGGATATGATTAAACGCAGACTGCTTCACACCTCTACTGCTAGTAAGAAAGCTTTTGATAAGAGAAGGAGACCATCTCCCTTACTCTCTCCTGGTGACAAGGTATGGCTTTCTACGCTGAATCTTCGCCTGCTAGTTCCTTCAAGAAAATTTGCCCCCCAATTTATTGGTCCTTTCAAGATCTCTGAAGTTATCAATCCGGAGGCCTTCAGGCTAAAACTACCTCCTACTTTAAGGATTCCCAATGTTTTTCACATTTCTCTTCTCAAGCCACTTGTTGTTAACAGATTCTCCTCTTCTAGAAAACCGCCTGCTGCCATTTCTACGCAAAATCAGGAATTTGAGGTCAAAGAGATTCTAAACTCTCGCATTTCCAGAGGTTCCTTACAGTTCCTGGTTGATTGGAAAGGCTACGGACCGGAGGAGCCTTCCTGGATCTCTGCAGGAGATCTTCATGCTCCAAATTTACTAAAAAGATTCCTGCCAAGTTCCCTCAAAAACCCTATAGGCTGTCCAGAGGCCACCCCTAAAGGGGGGGTACTGTTAGGCTCACCCGCTCTGGCGCGCCGCACTTCTGGGTAGTCCCGGCGGTGATCACCTGACCTAGGGATGGGGAATTCAAATCCTATTTCTCTCTGCTCCGACACACTATCTGTGTCAGAGCAACGAGTTCTCAGCGCCTGGCTTCCTCTCTGGTGTGTCCTTTCCCTTTGTGCTCCTAGCGTTGACAGGACCTGGATTTACTTCTGTGTATGAAACCTGCTTGTCTCCTGGCTACTCTTTAGTCTCTCCCCTGGCATGACTGTTTGGATTATACTGTGTACCGACCCAGCTCGTCTCCTGGCTATTCTTAAGTCTCTCCCCTGGTACCGCTGTTGGATTGATTACTGTGTACCGACCCGGCTTGTTTCCCGGCCCTTCTCTAGTTACACCCCTGGTGCCGTGGACCGGAGAGATTCCTGCATTCCAACCTGGTTGTACCTCTCAGGATACCATGGTTAGTGTGTCTCATCTTTGACTTATAAGGCGCCACAAAGGGTCCGCAGCGCCGTACATTACATATACAGAAAACAGAACCAAGACACAACATGATACACAAATATATACAAACACAGGTGACAGGGTAAAGCAAATCAGATTATATCTGACAGATAGTGAAAGGGATGGTAGAAATCAGCAAGAAGGCCGAAGCTTAAGAAAACAGGGAAAACAGGGCTAGCGAAGCAGGCCAAGAGGGAGAGAGGGTGAAGGAACAGTAGAAGGAGCACACAAGGAAAGAGGGCCCTGCTCATGAGAGCTTACAACCTAAAGGGAAGGGGGAGACACAAAAAGGGTGGTACTAACTGGGAGAGAGAGCCAGGACAAGGAAGTTAGAAGGAGGACTGATAGACTTGAATAAAGAAATGAGTCTTAAGGGCATGCTTGACTAATGAGCATCCCTTCAAACAGGGCCCGATCAAGGGTACCAGCCGCCCTAGGATATTACCGCCACAGCGCCCCCCCCCCCCCCCCCAATATAAGCGTATAGGAATACTCCTGAATATGTATATTCAGGAGAATTCACCAGTATTCAAATTTAGACAGCACATTCTCTCTTACCTGTTCTTGCTCTTCTCTGTTCCCTGTTCTTGCAGCTTTGTTGTCTTCTAGCTGGCTTCTGGAAAGTCTGGGTCCGGTTTTGAAAATATGCAGCAATTGTATTACAATGCTAAATGTCAACAAATCCTGAATGATTAGGCTCCAAAACACAACAGTCCATTGTGGCCAGATAAAACTACCCCATAGCACAGGCAGATGTAGGCAATAAAACATATGAAAATTGTTGTCAAAGAGCTATAATCAAATATAAACCTCTATCAGCTCCACCTGACTAATATTTAGCATTCTAATGACCCTAGAACCACAGAGACCATCCTCATAATCGCCACATAATACAAAGATTATGCCCCCCCAAAACTGCTATAGTTTTTTAAATAGTCCTCTTAACCATTTCATCAGCCCCGATCAGCCTCATCACCTGCCCCTTTATCACTATCTGCCCCCATTAGCCTCTTCACCTGCCCCCTTAGCATTGTTATCTGCTTCATTAGCCTCTTCACCTGCTCCCTTAGCATTGTTATCTGCCCCCATTAGCCTCTTCACCTGCCCCCTTAGCATTGTTATCTGCCCCATTAGCCTCTTCACCTGCCCCTTTAGCACTATCTGCCCCCATTAGCCTCTTCACCTGCCCCCTTAGCATTGTTATCTGCTTCATTAGCCTCTTCACCTGCTCCCTTAGCATTGTTATCTGCCCCCATTAGCCTCTTCACTTGCCCCCTTAGCATTGTTATCTGCCCCATTAGCCTCTTCAGCTGCCCCTTTAGCACTATCTGCCCCCTTAGCATTGTTATCTGCCCCATTAGCCTCTTCACCTGCCCCTTTAGCACTATCTGCCCCCATTAGCCTCTTCATCTGCCCCCTTAGCATTGTTATCTGCCCCATTAGCCTCTTCACCTGCCCCTTTAGCACTATCTTCCCCCATTAGCCTCTTCACCTGCCCCCTTAGCATTGTTATCTGCCCCATTAGCCTCTTCACCTGCCCCTTTAGCACTATCTGCCCCCATTAGCCTCTTCATCTACCCCCTTAGCATTGTTATCTGCCCCATTAGCCTCTTCACCTGTCCCTTTAGCACTATCTGCCCCCATTAGCCTCTTCATCTGCCCCCTTAGCATTATCTGCCCCATTAGCCTCTCCACCTGCCCCTTTAGCACTATCTTCCCCCATTAGCCTCTTCACCTGCCCCTTTAGCACTATCTGCCCCCATTAGCCTCTTCACCTGCCCCCTTAGCATTGTTATCTGCCCCATTAGCCTCTTCATCTGCCCCCTTAGCATTGTTATCTGTCCCATTAGCCTCTTCACCTGCTCCCTTAGCATTGTTATCTGCCCCATTAGCCTCTTCACCTGCCCCTTTAGCACTATCTGCCCCCATTAGCCTCTTCACCTGCCCCCTTAGCATTGTTATCTGCCCCATTAGCCTCTTCATCTGCCCCCTTAGCATTGTTATCTGTCCCATTAGCCTCTTCACCTGCTCCCTTAGCATTGTTATCTGCCCCCATTAGCCTCTTCATCTGCCCCCTTAGCATTGTTATCTGCCCCCATTAGTCTCTTCACCTGCTCCCTTAGCATTGTTATCTGCCCCATTAGCCTCTTCATCTGCCCCCTTAGCATTGGTATCTGCCCCCATTAGCCTCTTCATCTGCCCCCTTAGCATTGTTATCTGCCCCCATTAGTCTCTTCACCTGCCCCCTTAGCATTGTTATCTGCCCCATTAGCCTCTTCATCTGCCCCCTTAGCATTGTTATCTGCCCCATTAGCCTCTTCACCTGCCCCCTTAGCATTGTTATCTGCCCCATTAGCCTCTTCAGCTGCCCCCTTTAGAATTGTTATATGCCCCATTAGCATTGTTATATTCCCCCATTAGCCTTTTCACCTGCCCCCCTTAGCATTGTCATTTGACCCCATTAGCCTCTTCACCTGCCCCCTTAGCAATGTCACCTGCCACCATTAGCCTCTTTACTTGCCCCTTTAGCTTTGTTACCAGCCCCTCCGCCCCCAGACATTAGGACTTACCTGTTCTTCCTGCACAGCAGTCTTCTCTCCAGCGCTATACATGACAGGCAGTCTGGCAGCGATCGCTGCTAGCTGCCTGTCAGGACGGCCACGGGCGCTTCTTACTGTGGTCACGTGAGATGCGGAAGTCCTGATCTCACGTGACCACAGTAAGAAGCTCCCGCGGCCGTCCTGACAGGCAGCTAGCAGCGATCGCTGCCAGACTGACTGTCATGTAGTAGTGACAGTCGGGCCGCCCCCTTTACACCAGGGGCAATCCCGATGATGCAGGCCCGGCGCTGCCTAAATTAAAAAAAAAAAAAAGGCAGTGAAAAAAATGAATCTCCGTGACGCTACGCCCCCCAGGCTCCATCGCCCCAGGCTGCAGCCTGGTCAACCTATTGGCTGATCAGGCCCTGCCTTCAAACGTTTTCAGCAAACATATAAGTGAGGCTAGGGAAAACTGGTCGATTGAAAACAACAAATCCTGTATTGTTGCCCATGGCATTTTTATTATTGTTGGTACATATTTGCCCACCGTAGTTTTGACCTTTTGCCAGAACCCTTTTCTTTTCCTAACTACTGTTGTGTGAAGCCTATTAGCTTCTAATCACAGTTGCAATCCCCCTATGCTCCACTAGATGGCATCATATTACAAATGTTTTTTTTGGCAAATTCTATTTAATGAAAAAGTACCTTAATAAATATAAAGCTGCATCTAAACAAATCTACAATATCAAATCTTTCAGAAGATGCACTGGGCTATCAGTTTAACAAATTTGACAACTCAAATTTTCAACTACCCTCTCAAAACAGATATAAAACGCTTCAAATGTAAAGCCCTCCAAAATGTCTGTAGTTTTGGGACTGCTACGGGATAAAAAGATAGCTGGCATCAAGGGATCGAGTGATATGACACTTACCCAGCTGAGCCAACAGACCCAAAGAATAACAAATGCAGAACAAAGAATTTCCATTGGGGACTACATCCAAACAGCTCAACAAACGATCACACAGCAAACCAAACGAATAAGCTCACTAGTTGACAAAGGTGATGACCTTGAAAGTCGCAGTTGCTGCAATGAGCTTAGAATCCTGGGCATCCCGGAAACTGATAAAGGTCCAGAGTTTCTCACTGTACTATCCACTTAGCTTCCACTGCAACTTAACCTGACACCAAATGCAAGCCCCTCATCATA
This sequence comes from Mixophyes fleayi, assembly GCF_038048845.1. NCBI lineage: Eukaryota > Metazoa > Chordata > Amphibia > Anura > Limnodynastidae > Mixophyes > Mixophyes fleayi. The sequence continues at coordinate 73,247,941 of NC_134404.1, forward strand.
GAAGAGGCACACTGAATTGGCCCTGATAAAAAAGAGACCATCTGTGCCCATGACCAGTAATCATGAAAAACGACCACTATAGGAAAACCTTCCTTTTAACTACCAGGTAGAATGTCTGCTTATATTTCATGACTTTTCAAGGCAAGTTGTCAATAATTGCAGAGTTTAGCCCAATCCACAAGCAAATTTTCCAGAAGAACATGACATTTTCACTCGTCTGTTCTTCTAAGCTGAATATCGTAGAGAACGTATGTAATAGAAAATCCTCAGCCAAAGAACATTAGAGTAAACAGTGGGACTGATAGGGAACCATGTTCAATTCCAAATTCTGTACTAAAAGACAACAAATTAGGGATTTGTAACTACAATCTAAGTATGGAGGCCATATCAAATATGTAACTTTTTTTACAATGGAAGTACACGATTGGATCCCAGTCTTTTCTTTAATGCACCTTCTTAAGTGTTAAGTCTTTCTTTGAGTCGCTCACCCAACATTCCAGACAAAATCCACCAAAGGAAAACTCTTTACTTACTGGGACAGAAGGTAGCTCCACTCAACAATCTTTCATTATGTCTCAATCAAGATTTGGATGAACCTACGCCTACTCAGCTAATGACCCCTTCTCAGGATGGAGTCTTCACTCAAACTTTATTTAATATTGTTTCATGAAATGTAAAGAGACTGAATTATCTTATAAAAAGGAAAAAGGTCACATTACCCCTCAAGCTCCTTATAAAACATTAGATTCACAGACTTTATTTCTGGTCCTTATGTGACAAAAAAGAGGGGCTTCAATCCTGTTCAACAAATCACCTATGTACACTAAGACAACTGACAGATCCGGAAGGCCGTTACATCATTGTTGGTGAAACTGTTGACAGGATAAAACACACATTGATTAATGTATATGCTCCCAACTGTCCTAATAATTTTTTTGCAGCTTTGTACCAGAGAATTCTGGGCTGAGGAAGGCACAAATTGATCGCTGGTGTCAGTGATCCATCCACGGACAATTCGGTGGTGAGTGCACTGAATACAATCTTCAAGACACACTTGGGGCTAGATTTACTAAGCTGCGGGTTTGAGAAAGGGGGGATGTTGCCTATGGCAACCAATCAGATTCTAGCTGTCATTTTGTAGAAGGTACTAAATAAATGAAAGCTAGAATCTGATTGGTTGCTATAGGCAACATCCCCACTTTTTCAAACCCGCAGCTTAGTAAATCTAGCCCTTGGACTTTATTGACCCCCTGAAGAGTCTCCTATCCCCTACAAAGGGATTTATTCTTCTACTCACATTCCCACTAAATACACTACTTTATAAACTATATTATTTTATCTCAACAACTCTTTCTGAAGTTTGAAAATCCCTGTATCAACAATACTGTTTCCAAACATGCCCCTATATCCATATCCCTATAATTGGACGAGACTAGACAATTTTCAAGAAACTTGCGGTCCCCTTTGTATCTGAGCAAAACCGAAGCCTTCCGCCAATACTTTTAAGCCACATGGCATAACTTATGTCTCATGTATCCTGCTGTCTCTCGTCCATTTCATCTTGGAAGTCCCAACACTTCCTTAAACTCAATATTTACAAAACTGAACTAATCGTCTTCCCCCCTTCCAGAGCTCTCCCACCACCCCCCCCTCTCTATTTCTGTTAATAAGACTACCCTCCTTTCTGTCCGTGAAGTCCGTTGCTTCGGGGTCATCCTCGACTCCTCCTTCTCCTTCAAACCTCACATTCTGTCCCTATCGAAATCCTGTTACTTTCACCTTCGGAATATATCCAAGATACATCACTTTTTCACCACGGAAGCCACCAAAAATATTATTCACTCTCCTGTAATCTCTCACCTTGACTACTATAACCTCCTTCTCTCTGGCCAACCTGACACTCACATTGCCCTTCTTAAGTTTATCCTCAATGCTGCTGCCCACCTCATTTTCCTCTCCCGCCGGTCTATCTCTGCTGTTTTCCTCCACCAGTCCCTACATTGGCTCCCTATGGCCTACAGAATTAAATTTAAGCTCCTCACCGTCCAAGCTCTCAATCAATCCCCCTCCTAAATCTCTAACCTCATCTTTAGCTACACTCCTTGAAGCCCCATCCGCTCTGCCAATGACCGCCGCCTCACTACTTCACTGATCACCTCATCTCACTCCCGCTTTCAAGAAGTTGCCCGGGCTGCCCCACAGCTGTGGAATGATCTCCCACGCTCTATCAGGTTAGCCTTTACCAGGGCCGCCATCAGGGGGGTACGGCCAGTACTGCTGTGAGGGGCCCGGACAGACTAGGGGCCCGGACAGACCTCTCCATCTGTCCAGACTCCCTGGACTGTCCGGGCCCCGCAGTCACTGACCGTGTCTACCCTTTTTTTTTTTACTTACCTTCTCTGCCTCCCAGACTCTGATAGCCTGGGAGCGCAGGGCGCGGTGACGTCATCATCGCACGTCGCACTCCCAGTGTGTCAGTGACTGGGAGGCAGAGCTGCAGCATTGCGGAGAAGATAAGTAAATAAACCATTATTTTTTTTGAGGGGGGGAGGGAGATCCCGGGGGACCATAACTGTGTAGGGAGGGAAGGGGGAGAGGGAGAGACTGGGGGACCATAACTGTGGAGGGAGGGGCGACAGGGAGAGCCTGGGGGACCTGATCTGTGGAGAGAGAGGGGGGAGCAGGGGGACCTAAACTGTGGAAGGGGGGGAGAGGGAGAAGGGGACCTTAACTGTGGGGGGAGAGGGGGGACATTAACCGTGGGGTGGAGAGGGGAGATGGGGACATTTACTGTGATTGCGGGGAGGGGAGAGGGGGACATTTACTTTGGGGGGAGGGGAACATTTACTGTGATGAGGTAGTGGGGGGAATGTAGTGTGATGAGGGATAGGGGGCGCATGTATGGCGAAGATGGAAGGGTGCATATTAATGGAGAGGGGGGCACATGTATGGGGAGGGGGGCCCCGCCAGATTAATTAGTACTGGACCAAGGGGGGGGGGCAGATTAATTAGTACTGGGCCCCACAGTTTCTGATAGCAGCCCTGGCCTCTACTCTCAAATTGTGCCCTTAAGACTCATTTCTTTATTCAAGTCTATCAGCCCTCCTCCCAACTCCCTTGTCCCGGCTTTCACTCCCAGTCGGTACAACCCTATTTGTGTCCCCCCTTTCCTTTAGGATGTAAGCTCTAATGAGCAGGGCCCTCATTCCTTGTGTTCTCCTTCTATCACTCTCTGTACCTCTTGGCCTGCTTCCCTAGCTCTGTTTTCTTAATCTTAGGCCTACTTCTCATTGATTACCCTCATCACTCTCACTCACTATCCCACAAAGAATTTGATCTGCATTACCATGTTACCTGTATTTTTTATTCATAAAGTATGTCTGGTCTTTGTATTTTGTTCTTCATGTATCATGTTATGTCTTATGGATCACTGCTTTCTGTGGTGGATATGGAATTCTTAGCTATACTCTCCTATATCTCCTCCCATCCATCCTCATTCGGAGGAGAACCAGGTCTCTCTCCCATTCTCTCTCATGATGACTTTGCAAAACAGTAAGGAAGTCAAGAAATAAACATATAGGGTCAGATTCAAGTGCGGGCGGACGTACGTCTGTTTGCATAGTGTATAATGCTTGAATTTGTGGTGCGCATGACCAGAAACCAAAGGTATGCAATTTCATGGAATTAATATCCTCGCACATATAACCCTTTACAATTTGAGAGACCAAATAGGGGAGGGAAGGGGTCGGAATAATGCAAAGAGTGTTCCAAAGTAGGCTTTTGAGAGGCCATTTTTAAGAGTGAAAAATATTTTTTAGGGAGAACAGTAAATTGGACAATGGTGGTCTGTGTCATTTTTGAATGAACCATATGGATGAAAGGGTTAAGAAATTTAAATATTTAGTCCCAATATCTAACTAAGAGACTATTGGTTGGAGTGAAGCTAGCTGCTAGTTGTATGATATGGGAGGCTAAGTAATATAATTTGATGTCAGGAAACCCCTTCCACCACTTGTTATAAGTTTAAGGACTGAAGTTGAAATCCTCGTGCATCTACAATTCCATACAAATTTTATTAATGCTTTTTGAATGTTTTTAAACATGCAGTATGGGATTCTTACTGGAAGGGTCTGAAGACATTTTTAAATAATATTTTTTTAAATAATATTGATCTTCACTGCTAGGATCCTGCCCAGTCACAAGATTATGAGGGAGCCGGAGGTGGGTGAGGTGGTGTTCTTGATATAGTTGGTTGTATATATTTATATATATTTTTGCTGCCAGTTGAAGTTAAAATTGATTTAGCGCAGTTAGTTTTATATCCAGAAACCTCATTATATCTGTGCATATCTTTGTAGGGATTAGGAGAGGGATATTCTCAGCAGTGGAGAAGTCAGTCCTAGATGAGTTCATTAAAGACAAAGAAGTGTGGGATACCAACAAATGATTGGCTAATGCTTTAGTGCAGAATATTACAAAATCTTGAAAGAATCCTGACAAGCCTCATCCAACCTAGATTCCTTCGCCCTCAACTTGGTTAACCAGAGTACCATGAATGCTTTAAAAGCGTCCCAGAGGACCGATGATCTGACTGTGGTGGCAATAAGTGAGAAGAACCCTTTCCAGTCCGCCACCAGGTTGCTACCTGTTCCCATAAGTGAAGGCCAAAACTGGTTAAGTTTCCAGAATTGAATACCGGCGTCTGAGTCAAGGGCAGCAACCAGCAGTACTGGGGAGTGGATATCAGGACCAGATCTATGCAACAAAAAACATGGTGGGAGGAGTAGTAGGAAAATAACCACTACAACTGAAAACGAGTTCTCCTTATATCTGTTAGGCCGATGTCTGCTACTAATGTAGCAAAAGGAGTAGAACCCACACTCAGTACGTGGAGAGTGCAAAACATTTAGAGGCCTTCTTGAATATCTCAGAAATGAAGGTGGAGGAATGTACACGGCCAGGAGTATAACAGGAGAATTATCTATCAGGGCTCGGAGAAAGACATACCAACCATAGGGATCCAGCTGTACCTCTTCCAACACAAATCATACTTCTTTTCACCAGTATTGACACCCCTCGTAAAAGCGATGAGTATGCCAAACGATAAGCCCACCCCACCCAGGACTTTTTTAATGCCAGGACATGACCCCCCACCAGGTCTCCACAAGACATGCTACGTCAGGGTTGTATTTTTTAATCTGTGCGAGGACCAGGGATCTTTTAATCCTTTCGTTAATCCCCACCCATGGCACATGGCATTCATTCCCTGGCAAATGCTGTAGCTGAACACATACTGTGGGTAAGAATAGTCAGAAATAGTGCATTTCCAAAGACTACATTGGAAGCAATCAAAATAGAAAAACATATAACAGTGTAGGAACACATATCATGTTAAGACCAATCTCGTCAAGTGTAAAACATAATATAATGCAATGGCAAACAAAACAATTGGAACTACGTCAAACATCCTAACTACTACCCTCACCCCCACCCCACATACCTAGCCAAAAACAGTGGTATACTTAATCCCATAAATCTCCCTTACCTAAACTAACAAAACTCAAACAATCCTAACTATAAACTACAAGAGAGCTACCTAACCCTAGCTTACGGCAAGGGACCCTCCGAAAATATAACCCAATACACAAGAAAAAAGAGAGCATAATATAACGTTATCTTAGCTTGAGTAAGAAAAGCAGGTAAATAAGCAGTAGATTAGTCAGAACCAGAACTGTGAAAATCTTTATGTCGCCTGAGATCCGGCCCGGGGCCTGCCATACAGCCAATCCACGGCCTACTTGGACGTAGAGAAGAAGTAGGAGCACACATCCACCACCACTTGGAGCCTCGCAGGGAATAGCATTGCATAGGGCAGTTGTAAGGCTCAAAGCTGCCGTTTAATTTGTGCAAAATGAACCTCAATAGCGAAGTCGGGGAAGACTAACACTACATGATTTTAATATTTGAGAGGTCCCTGCGTTCTGGTCAGATGAAGAACGGCGTCTCTGTCTGTTATGAAGCAGCTTGGCTATGAACGTACTGGCCAGGGCCCCTGGCTGAGGTGGAAGGCAATGAGCCTGCTCAACCGCAAACTGGGAAATGGAGGCCTCCTTGCTGAACTTACGTATAAGCCAAGTCTTCAGGAATGATTCAGGAGCTTATCCTTCTGCATGTTCGGGGAGGCCCACAAAACGGATAATGTTCCTGCGGAGCCGGCCCTACAGCTCAGACATCTTCTCTTTACACATGTTAACTTGAGTAGCTATTTCCCCTCTCATGGGAGCAGTAACATCTTCCAGTGAGTATATACGATGTTCCCTCGTTTTTTGTAGATTTTGCTGAATAAGAGAAAGATTAGATTGCACCACAACAATACGGTCAGTAACCCGCTTTACAGAGGAGCATATAGCAAGGAGAACTTGCTGGATGGAATTGGGGTCCTCTGTGGGTGTGGAAGGCATGCCAGCTGTAGTTGCAGGTGACTTTCCAGGGCCAGAAGCCTCTGTCAAGCAAATGATGCTTGGGCATATTTCTCTAGCTTGCAGGTGTAGTGGCATTAGTCTTGCTCAGGGCAGGTGCAAGGTTGCTCGGTGCCCTAGACAAAGCTTCAGCTTGCCGCCCACCCAAAAAAACTTTTTTTTTTATTTCCCAGCCCCTAACACACTTGACATTTCTAAAATAAAAATAATAACTCTAACCTCCTCTTGGCTGGCTAGGATGCAGTCCGGATGTCTGACACAGAATGCTGTCCAGGTTTCACTGCTGCCCAGGAGCAGGATATCTAGAGGGGAGGCTCTAAATGTTAGATTTCAGAACAACAACAAAAAAAAGAAATCTTAACAACACTCACCTGTTTAATGCAGTTTAATGCTTAATGGTTGAGCAACCATTTTTTATTTGTTTTTATTTGTTTTAGTATTTGCCCACTACTTGACTCTCCTCTGTTGCTGTCTATTAATGTATTCTGTAGATGTAATATTAAATATACGAACACGTGCAAATAGAGAAAGGTAATCTAAAAGACAGATAATCTAGACCGTTCTATATTTATTTGCATTTGTTAATGTATTCTGCAGATGTAAAATTAATTATACTAATAGAAAGCAATAAAGGACAGCCAAATAGAGGGCAAACACTAAAAAACATAAATGGTTCCTTAACTATCTTAGAGTAGCCCCATCAAGGTGAATTAAAGCAGTGCTTCATTATACATAGCTGCAATTTGTCACGGCACTATTTTAGTACATAGGCCCCATAGTCTCTAACTCAAGGACGTTTCTAGTGTTATCCGTCTCCCCATTTTCTGTAGCATCCAATCTTCCCCCTGCACATTTTCTGTAGTATCCATTCTCCCCCCTCCACATTTTCTGTAGCATCCATTCCCCCCCCTCCACATTTTCTGTAGCATCCATTCTCCCCCTCCACATTTTCTGTAGCATCCATTCTCCCCCCCCCCCCACACACATTTTTTGATACATTCAATCCCCACCACACACATTTTATATAGTATCCATTCTCCCTCTCCCCCCCCCCCCTTTTACTGTAGAATCCACTCCCCCCCCCCCAGTTCTCTGCAGCATAATTCTCTCTCACCCTTCCCTCCATTTCTCTGTTGCATACTTTCACTACCCTTCCCCGTCTGTACCATCCCCTTTTCTGTACTCACCTTCTGTCACGGTTGGCTTACAGGAAATTGATCCCTAGGCTCTGCTGAACATGGCTAAGCCAACCCACGGGCACAGAGTCACAGGTGGTTTTCACCAGGAAGAACAGGCATCAGACAGGTGAATCCAGGAGGTTTAAATAGTGCTCCAGAAGTGCTTAGCCAAAAAAAAAAGAGGGAGGAGGTCCAGAAGTGCAAGAGGCTTGCACCTGCACAGATCTGAATATAGCTGAATGAATGAACTGGAGAATGTCTGATGCTGGAACATGGCAGTTTCCAGATGAATGGACTGCAGGTAACGAGACAGGTACTATCTGTGGGACCGGAGCGTTACACCTTCACTTTTCTTTTGTTCTCTTCTTGCCCGCCTCTTGTTTCTTGCTTCTTTCCTCTGTCTTTACTTCTGCCAGACTCCTGTCAGCTCCTCTACACTGGCAGCGTCGTGACATCACGACGCTGGCAGGCGCCGGGCAGATTTGAAAATTCGGTGCTGCACTGTAGCAGCACCGCTCTGGTCTGCAGGAACTCTATATTGCGGGCGGATGATCTGCCCTGGGCGATCGCACCGACCACATAAACTTAACTGATTATTATTATTTTTTTAATAATCACAGCCTCCTCGGCCACAGTGCCGCTAGGCAGCTGCCTAATGGTGACGCCGGCCCTGGTCTTGCCATGTTCAAGAAAAGTCAATGCAGGAGCAGTGAGACTGTAAGTTAACATGTAAGAACCAACCAGGTACAACATAGGTAGAGGTAAGTATAGTACAAAGCAACTCCCTGTCACAGAGACTGATCACGCAAGGATTTAGTAACCAAGCGGTAAAAAGCTGTCAGTGAATCAGGGCAGTTTGGACTTTATCTTTATTATACACCAGCCCTGCAGTACCTCTGTCTCACCAGTGGTGCTGCTATTGTCATTTTCCCTTCACCAGCAGGAGTTAACCTTTTTCATGGTTAATTACTGCACCTGTGTCTCTGCCTATTTATGCCTGCTTCCCACAGTGCACTTTGCTGGTGATTGTTGTTATTCCCTTGGACTTCCTGCAAGCTACTAGCTGTCTTCCCTGATCCTGGCTATTCATCTCACTCAGCTAGTTCACCTGTACCTGCTGTAGTATTTTTTGCTTCTTACCTGTTTCCAGCCACACCCGGATATTCGTTGTTTATACTCAGCTATACCTGGTCTGTACCTTCCCTGCATTATTTTGGATTATGGTTGTTCAATAAAACTTATGTTTTTCATCATACTCTGGGTTCCATAGCTGTTATTACTAATTCCAGCTATTTGCACAGAAATATGACATACTGACACTTTTGGATTAAAGTAAGGAGCTGCTATACCTTTCAGAAAACATTCTTCTATTTCCATTGATAAAAGTTTAGTACATACAGAGCCACTCAGCACTATCAAAAGGCCTTATTTGCATTGAGGGTCATTAGCAGTATAAATTAGTTTAATTGTACATCCTGTGTTATCAGACATTTGTCTACTGGGTATAAACCTCATCTGGTCCAGGTGAACCAAAGATGCATTTATTAAATTTAGTCTGTTTGCTATTTTTTTTTTTAAAGGAGCTTGAGGTCAACATTCAGTAAATAAATAGTTCTAATAGGTATCAGAATGCCTGGCAGGTTTGAGTATCACAACTATATTTGCCCTGTTTTGATCCACAAAGGATGGAATTGAAGGGTCTGATTCGTTAAGGAAAGTAAAGCAAAATAAAAGGAGTAACCTTTCACCTTGGCAAAACCATGTTGCATCGGAGGGAGAGGTAAATTTAAAATGTGGGAACAGATTTATAATTAGGGTAGGGCATGTCCTAGATCAGTGTTGGCTAACCTGTGACACTCCAGGTGTTGTGAAACTACAAGTCCCAGCATACCCTTCCAGCAATAAGCTGCTATATATATTGGCAAAGCATGCTGGGACTTGTAGTTTCACAACACCTGGAGTGTCACAGGTTAGCCAACACTGTCCTAGATCAACTTCAAATGTCAGTGTAAAAATAAATTTATGAAGTATTTGTGTCCTACATGAAAAAACAGCTAGTATTATCCTTATGTGCAAAATAATAAACTAATTTGCACCCCTCAAATTGTAACATGGTTTTGTCCAGAAGAAAACGTACTAATTTTTTTGCCTTACTTTCCTTAATGAATCAGGCCTGAAGAGTTCTAACAGCCTGGGCTTGAGGCTATGGATAAACTAGAGAGGTGTGAGGTACAATGGAATTCATTACTGTGGCTGGATCACTTATACATAACTAATTGTATAAAGTTATTTAAATTAATAGCGCAGTGCACCAATTTATATAATTACAAATGTACTGATTTTTGTATTGGTATGTGTTTTACATGGAAATGTATTAATTTCTGAGACAGTATGTCATGATTTGGTTTTGTAACTTTTCTAGAGGAAATCCCAATTAGGCACATGTATGGACGAAGTGTGTTTTTGGAACTGTCTAAAAGCAGGTAATCTCATGTTAATTAGACCTTTTCATCTCAGTGATGAATATGACTCTTTAACCTGAAAACACAGGAGGGGTTAATTAGACTTGCTGTTAGACTTCCTATCTCTGTAAGACTCAAGAAATTACAGAATGATGTGAATTTTGTCAAAGCTGGAGAATATATCACATCCTGATTTTAAATTATCTGTTATAACCTCAGACATTTTGGTGCCAAGTTTTTGACCATGTAATGTATCATTCCATCTAACTTCTGGATGATCACCAGTACCTGAGACTGGTGTGTAAAAGTCCTTGTCAGGACTCTTGAGCAATAAACTGTGACAAAATGAGTTTGATAACACTGTAACCATCTTGTTCCTCGTTTCGTTTCTCACATAATGTTGATTATAGCAAGTACTTTTTATAGCCCTTGTTCACTACAACTGCAGTGCAACTGCACTACAACTGCAGTGTCTAATTACATGTGGATAAGTGGGACATTGTAGCTCATTGTACATATGTATATTGTGTATCGTATATTGATGATGTGGCAGTGAGGTTGTTATTCATTGTCCTTAAAGTGAAGCCAGGGGGATTATGGGTAGGGATCAGGTTGCCGGATATAGATGAGGTGGAAGGCCAATTAGTATCCATTGTTCTCAACATAACTAGTTCAGACATTTTATCTAGAGCCCAGCAGGGGACTTTCTGTGGAAGTACAGCTCATCTCCACTCCCCCTCCAACCCCTTGATACCAATGGTTAAGAAGGATAGACCCAGGGGTTGCCCAGGGAGTAGAAAACATTATAGAAATTAGATCCTAGATATAAGGAGCCTCTCCAGGGGGGAGGAGATATTCATCCTGGGATTGGAAGCTGCAGGGAGGCTGGTTTTTAGAGTTGCCGTTGCCAGTGAAATACATCGGCAGATCCACGTGTCGTCAAGTCAGGATAGGCAGGTGACTGTAGCTCCTTAAGCTAGTGGGGTAAGGGACAGATGATGTGATAAACATGCCTGGCATTTATTTACTGTGTGTACATAATATTCTAGTGTTGTTTTTATTACAATAAATGTACTGTTTTACTTTTCTAGCTGCATTTGAGTGACTAATAAGAACCTTAGAATGTACTTGGTAGGCTTCCCTGGCTTAGGAAGGCAACCGTGGGTGGCCAGCCAGAGTGAACTGGATAGAATTGGGCCAGAACACCCAGTATGTTCACATTTTTCTTGGCAAGCAGTGGGGTCACTCAGTCCCAGGTCCTCTCTGGGTAGAGCTGCAGGGAAACTGTATCGTTATACATTCCTGGGTTCTGCAAAGCAGTTAGCACTAGAAACCAGTAACCACATTATCCTGAACTTACTCCTAAAGGCAGAAAGTGTCACGAAAAGCATTGTGGGCTTTAGGTGAGGGAAGATGCCGCCTAAGTGCTGATTTGATAAGGGGAGGCGCACCCCACCAGTGGAGAGCGGGAGATGGAACCGTGTCTCAAAGAGGGGAAATCACTGTGAGGTGATCCCTGGAAGTAAAATTGGTGTGAGCGCTGGGAAGAAGAGAGCAGACCACTGCCCAGTGTTGAAAAAGTTCCCAAAGGATGGGATGAAACAGTCCAGTGCAACCAGTAGAAAGGTTTTCTGGGATGAAGTACTGTGGCAGTGTCTGAAGGATGGGGATATGGATGTGTTGCACCACCCCACCACAATGCAGCACATTTTGAATTATTGGGATGAGGAGTACTCAAAGATTATTATGTGGAAAAGAACCAGTCTACAGAAATTGGAGAACCTGTTGGATGTGTTCCTAATGTTGAAAGAGGAAGCAAGTGCCTGGAATTATTGGGATGAACCAGAATGGGATGATTTTACAAATGAAGTTATTTGTACTATGCAGAATCTGGCCAAGGGAAAATCCTGTTACAACAATAATCAGCAGTACAAATAAGACGAAAATGGACTGTTACAGCACAGGAACTGATTCTACAGATCCACTAGAGTCAATGAGTATGGAGGAGCCGATAGTGAAATGCCAAATCCGGGGTGTACCGTGCCTGTACTGAACGCACAAGGATATCCTCAAACGTCTTTTAAAAGATCAGAAGAATCCCATCAATGCCTTTAGTGTCTACAGAAAATTGATGCTCACTTTAGGTCCCCACATACCTCTCTGGGAACAAATGCAATGTCTGCAACAGAGTTTTAAAGGAGCAGAGGACAAGGTATGGCGACAAGGACTTTCTGACACTGAAATGTGGCAGGATCAGTGTTATCGAATGAATACTGAAAAATGTCAATTACAATATCTTTTGTCACATTCTAAAAAAGGGCTGCTCAGTCTGTTAATCAGGGGGAGGTCCATTCCACTGGATTATACACAGCTGCCCAAGCTACTATCTTGGGGGAGACTGGAGAAGAACTGCTTGGTGAGCATATTGTACCTCAGACTACTCAGAAAGGATTAGGAGAAATCCTCCCATTTGGTGACTTGGATAGAAAAGAGCTACCATGCAAGTACCATTTAGTAGCATCTTCTGATATTTTGCCAGTGTTATTGGCACTTGAGACTGTGTCTGAGTTAGAATAGAATTGCAGAAAAGGCTAGTTATCCACCCCTGTTGTGTCTGAACATGTTTTATCTAATGAAGTAACGCAGGAAACCGCATGTGTGCTCTCCAGTGCAAATGATGTACAGATGTACCCAATTGTGAGAGAAGAGAAACATAAATTTGCTCAACATATGATCTCGGCAGAAATCATGATTACAGACTGTATGACAGGATTAATGGGAGAGGATAAATGAAATGTTATATCAGGGGCCACTACCATGGCATAGGCAAACCGAAGGGGGGGGGGGGATTCCTAGTGCCTGGAACCCCCCCCCTCCCAGCCTGGGGTACTGTATGCTTGAGGTGGCTGGACCCCGCCCTGGGACCAGCCACTTTACAGATTGTGTGCAGATCTTTTCTGTCTGCACTGTTCACAGCCATCTTTCCCCAACAAGTTTTGAAAGCATCAAGAACAGGTAGGAGAGAGCAAGACAGTCCGTCAACTGTTCTGACACACTCAATCAGGACAAAGATTGTAGGGACAATTGGGAGGTATGTCTCACTTTACACAGCTCTGCTCGAAAAGGGAGAGCTGTGCCCCTAACAGTAGTGCACACAGCATTGCCCGTGTATATGATGGGGATAGGAAGAGTTGAACAGCAGCCAAGCACTGTCTAAAATTATAGCCACGCCCTGAAGCATGCTGGCCACACCCACTGGAGGTATGGCATGGAAACCCCTCTCTACAAATCCTGTGTTTGCCCCATGATGGGGCCCTGGGAAAACTACTCCTACACCTTTCCCTATGCAGAATTGGCAGATGAGATGTTGACTGAGTGGGTGTCTGAGAGTGCACCAGCACAGCAAGATTCACCAGCCCCATGGGCTTTGAAGCATCGCACTCCAAATCTGGGGACCCAGGTGTAAGAGACTTACCTGTCCCTCGCTTCAGTTCTCGATTGCAGCTGCTGCTCTGTTCTTTCAGGCGGGCGGCGCGTGGCTGCGGTCATGTGACACAGAGGCGGGAAATTTGAATTCCTTTTCCCTATATCTTGCACGCTCTGACACACTGTCTGTGTCCGATCAATAAGTTACAGCTTGGCATCTGACTCTCCCTCTCTGTGTATTCTGTGCTGCTTCCTGAACCGTTTATGACCTCTGGCTTCTGGATAACTCACTGCCCATGCTCCTGTGTATCCGACTTGACTATTCTTACGGACTACTCTACTGCCTGTGGATCTGACCCAGCTATTGATACTGACTACTCTGCTGCCTGTGCCTCTGTATATCCGACCTGGTTATTATTATTATTGTCCATTCCGCTGTCTGAGTATCGGTGTATCCGACTCTGCGACTCTCCTGAAGCTGGTATCTCTTCAGTGTATACGACCCGGTGTTCCACTGAGACGTGACGGGATTCTTCAGTGTGTGCTAATCTATTTCAGCTAAATTATCCTGCCGTGCTTTACCGCTTGTAAGGCCTATGATAACTTTGAGTCTCCCGCAAGATGTAACAGTTTGCTCTGAACCCTACTAGATGGACGGATAAGGTAACCCCTCTGCCAGGGATCTCTTGCTGCTCAGGTGGAGGAACAAGAAAAGAATCAGGCCCAGCTATTACAATTTCTACTGGATATGTCTGCTCCACTAGATACCCTTCAGAATACTCTAGCCTCACAGGCGGCTACGTCACCTTCTCCACCTTCTCCTCCACAACCACCTCCTTCTCTTGCACCAAGTCCTACAGCCTCTGCATCATAGACTTCTCAGCTTCGGATCCCAAACCCTCCTAAATTTGATGGAGATCCTAAAGTTCGCAGTGGTTTCTTAAACCAATGCGCCATCCAATTTGAGTTACAGCCAGGAAATTTTCCTACAGAAAAAACTAAGGTGGCATATATTATTTCTTTATTATCGGCACAAACTCTAGCCTGGGCATGCCCCTAATGGGAACGCAATATTTCCATTTTGCATAATTGTACCACATTTTTGGAAACCTTCAGGCATATCTTTGATGAACCCGGACGGGTCTCCAGCGCGGCCTCTGGTATTCTGCGGCCAAACTTTGCTGGAACAACAAAGCTCTTGTGGCCACCTTTTTGCAAGGACTCTCGGATCAGATCAAAGATGAATTGACTGGTAGTGAACTCCCTTCTTCTTTGGATGCGTTAATTTTTCTGTGTAACCAGATTGATATGTTTCCAGGAGCACATTCAAGAAAAGGGGATGTCCTGCCGACCATGGTTTCGTTTGGCTTCTCGCTTTCAGAATCCTGGAGCACCTTTAGAGGAACCCATGCAATTAGGAAGAGCCCTTCTCTCTCAGGAGGAGAGAGAGAAATGATTCAAGAACCATTCATGCTTATACTGCGGAGAACCAGGTCACATTCTGAGCAATTGTTCCAAACGGCCGGGAAACGATAAGGCCTATCCTGCTCCGGAGAGGTCAGGTTAGGTGTCTTGCTTTTTGTCCATCAGATTAAAGTTTTTCCATCCAGGCTCTCCTTCAATATGCTGACAGTTAGCATTATTTTCCTGCTCTCATTGATTCCTGGGCAGCAGGGAATTTCATAAGTGCTGCCACAGTCACCATATTATTGTTACCTACACTTCCCCTGATTCATTCCATTGCTATTACTGCCATAGATGGTAGTCACATTGTAGGAGGATCTATTAGGAGATGTACTATCAACCTGTTCTTTCAGATTGGAGCCATGCATAAGGACATCATTTCATTTCTGGTAATTCCTGAGGCTATAAATCCATTGATACTAGACCTCCCTTGACTTAGACTACATTCCCCCACCCTGGACTGGCATAAGGCCGAAATACTTGCTTGGGGACCCGCTTGTCACTCTCAATGTCTTCTAAAGATAGAAAAAACCTTGGGGGCTACCTCTTCTGTGACCGAGGTATCCTCTGATATTCCTCCGCAATACAGCTCATATTCTGATGTATTCTGTGAAAAGCAGGCTTCCAAGTTACCTCCCCATAGACCCTGGGACTGCAGCATTGAACTCCTGCCGGATAAGATGCCACCTCCAGGGTGAGTCTCCCCGCTGTCATTGCCTGAATCACAGTCTATCTCAGCTTATATTGAAGATAACCTTAAGTGGGCTTTTATTAGGAAATCTCCCTCGCCTGCCAGGGCCGGCTTCTTTTTTGTTAAAAAGAAAGATGGTGGTATATGTTCCTGTATTGACTACAGAGGAATGAACGCTATCACCGTGAAGAATAAATACCCTTTGCCACTAATCTCTGAGTTGTTTGATAGAACTAGAGGGGCTTCTATTTTCTCCAAGCTGAATATCAGAGGTGCATATAATTTAATCTGTATCAAGCATGGAAATTAATGGAAGATGGCATTTAACACTCATGATGGACATTTTGAGTATTTGGTTATGCCCTTTGGGCTACGCAATGCCCCCCGCAGTGCTACAAAACTTTATCAAGGAAATTTTTCGAGATATTCTTTAATAATTTGTGGTGATATACTTGGATGATATCCTTATATTTTCTCCTGATATCACTTCCCATTGGAAACATGTTTCCATTGTTCTTGATCGGCTCCGATATTGGAGTACCCCCAGCCTGTGGGTCTTAAGGCGGTTCAACGGTTTTTGGGGTTCGTCAATTACTACAGTTCATAAAGTGCTTTTCTTCCTTGGTGGCACCCATTACCGCATTAACTAAGAAGTCCTCTAATTATAAAGTTTGGCTGTAGATGCCTTTACTTCACTTAAGAAAGCCTTTACATCTGCTTCTATCCTATCACAGCCTGGTCCCACTCTTCCTTTCTCCCTTGAAGTGGATGCCTCCTCTATCGGTGTTAAAGCCATCTTATCCCAGAAGAACTCCTGGGGAAGACTGTCTCCATGTGGCTTCTTCTCTTAAAAATTATCTGCTGCGGAGAGAAATTATGGTAATTGGCGACAGAGAACTTCTTGCCATAAAATTGACCCTGGAAGAATAGAGACCTCACTTAGAGTGGGCCTTATTTCCTAAAACGGTATACACTGATCATAAAAATCTTCTATATCTACAATCTGCTTCCTGTCTCAATCCTCGACAGGTCAGGTGGTCATTATTCTTTTCTTGTTTCAATATGATTATTACGTTCAGGCCAGTTCCAAAAACAAAAAAAGCGCACGCCCTCTCTCGTTCCTTTGACTCTACCGGTCTGAGGTGGATTCTAGAAGACCTATACTTGATCCAGAATGTATTGTGGCCACCACTACTACTCACTTAACTATTCCACACTGCCTGTGTCAGAGCAACAAGTTACAGCTTGGCGTCTGGCTCTCACTCTTTGTGTATCCTGTGCTGCTTCCTGGCGTTTCTGCTGTGTATGACCTCTGACTTGTTAGACCCCATACCAGAGGCCTGCACTGGGCCATCCACTCAGGTTTGCTGCCAGAAGGACAAGTCTGGGTGCATTGAAGAATCACACTACCCCGTTGCGCTAGAGGCGAGGGAAGTAGTGCAACAGTTGGATGTGGTAGCGGGGGAGATGCACTCCAACATACATACAGGGGCACCCACAAGTGGTTTGGGAGTGGGACAGAGGATTCCCCAGCAGCAAAGAATTAATGGAGACCCACGTTTGCCTGCCATTGGGCAGTTGTCCCTTGAGTGTTTGCTGGAGGGGTGATTGAATCTTTTTTCCAGAAATAACCGGACAAGGAGCCCCAAAGTTTTCCAGCCCCTGGGCAGTTTTTACTCGAATATGTGTGGGAGCAGAGCATAGTCTCCAGAAACAGAAGACAGGCCAAAGGACTATTTGCAGTTGGGCATTTAAGGGTGGACAAGGCACCCAAGGGATGTTGGACTACAACTCTCCTACCACAGATATGTGCACAGGAGTGGCCCAGTTTTAATGTTGCCTTATCTTATTACACAGGGCAGCATAAAGCCCCACTCCAGCTGGGTGGGATGATATGCCCGCACCAATGGACCCTGATGGGAGATTGAGGAACTGTGTACTGCTGTCTACCTTACCATCAGGCCCAGGTGAAACCACAGCAGGCCAGAGACTTTGGACTTGAGGGATAAAGGTTTACTTGGGGCAAGGGAGCCACTGGCGAACAAGGGCTAAAAAAAATGGGGGAGGTATATGTGACGAAACGAGATTGATAACACTGTAACCATCCTGTTCCTTGTTTCCCACATAATGTGGATTATAGCTGTTAGGCTGCTGGTCTGATCACCAACCCACAGAACTAGATGACGGAGGTTTTCACCTATAGCAGCCGCCTTTCCCTAATAGCTAGTTGCACTCACCGGTACTCAGATGCCCCCAGGACTTAGCTACAGATGTAGTGTGGGTTGGTAATGCAGACATCAGCGGCAGGCCAGGAGACTGGGTAGAAAGCAGTGGATAGTCAAACGATAGCCAAGGTCAAGGGTCACAGGCAAGCAGGGTAGTCAATCAACACGCCAAAGGTCGGGGCCACAGGCAAGGTAGCGGAGTCCAAGGTACAGACCAAAAGGGTCAGGGTCACGAGCAAACAGGCAGATTCCAAAATCCAGGCAGGGGTCATACACAGGAAGTCCAACAGAGTATCCACAGGATAGGGTACAGCAAACAGGAGCAGGTTAGCAAGACTGGGTCAGAAACGCTATAGCCGGCAGTGAGGCTCAGTCCTCACTGCCTTAAATACATAGAGCAACCAATCAGGGTTAAGCCCTGTAACCATACACATGCCTGGATTAATTAATCAAAGCCACATTAATAAGCCCACAGGCTGAAGAGATTACAGCGCCTGCGCCTGGCTGTCCTGTTTGCCGGGGCACGCTGTGCAGGGAATCGGCATCCAGCCGTTGTCCTGACAACGGTCGGGCCAGCTGGTGGAAGTGACGCCCCGGTCACTAAGGAGATGGCCGGGATGCTCAGCGGGGCAATAGCTGAGTCGCGGCAGTGCCCGTGGCCACCGCGGCTCCTAAGAGCACCCCCCCCCTTAAGGAGGGGTCAAATAACCCCAGGTTTCTTAGGTAATTTTTATTTATTTTTTTATAACTTTTTATTAGAAACATCTTTTCCCATAGAAAATGCATTACAAAATCTCGAGAGGTTAAACAGAAATAGATAACACGTATTTACATACAACAGGTTCTCTCGCACTTGGGAGATAAATGTACATTTATCTATCTAATATTGCAAAGATGTTGTTTTAACTTTTCAAGTTTGAAGGGTATAAAGGGGGGGGGGGGTACTTAGGGAATTTTTTTGAACTCCTGTAGATGTTTTGTAGCATGAAGTCATCTTCGCGGAACCCAGGACCGCTCTTCCAACCCGTGATTCTTCCACTGCACTAGAAAGTGCACCTGACCTTGCACTCTTGGAGTAGAGAATCTTCTGGATGATATACTTCCGTGGTTTGTTCCAATCCTGTACATGATAACTTGAAGGCTGAGATTGGTCTGGGTATAACACAGGCTTAAGAAGAGAACAATGAAATGTGTTGGGGATCCTTAATGAACCAGGAATTTTCAACATGAAAGATACAGAATTAATCTACTTAATAATGGTGAATGGACCAATGAATTTACGCCCCAGTTTCCTGCAGGGCTGTCTGAGCCTAATATTGCGTGTCGAAAGCCACACTTTTTGGCCCACTTTAAAGGAGCAGGTAGTACGGTGGGGAGCCAAATTTTTTTTAGCAAAAAATGAGGCTTGTCTTAAAGAGGACTGTACTTTCTTCCAAATAGTTTTAAGATCAATAGCTGTGGCATGAATCTGTGGAATACCAGTGGACTTGAGAGAATACAAAGAATTGGACCTAGGATGAAAACCAAGGTTACAATAAAACGGAGACACTTGAGTGGATGAATGACATGAATTATTATAGGCGAATTCTGCCCAAGGTAACAAGGAGGCCCAGTTATTGTGGAATTCTGTGGTATAACATCGCAGGAACTGTTCCAGGGACTGGTTAACTCTTTCTGTTTGACCATTAGACTGAGGGTGGTATGCGGATGACAGACTGATCTTGTTTCCAAGGAGGATGCAGAAAGCTTTCCAGAACTGTGCCACAAATTGAGAGCCACGATCGGAAACAATACCAGTAGGAAGTCCATGGAGACGGAATATGTGTTGAATGAACAAGATGGCCAGATCTTGAGCACTAGGAAGCCTGGTTAGCGGAATAAAGTGTGCCATCTTGCTAAAGCGGTCTACAACCACCCATATGGTATTATGTCCTGCAGAAGGTGGGAGATCAACAATAGTCCATTCATAAGTGTGTCCACGGTTTTGAAGGGATGGGCAATGGAACCCACTGGCCTGCCGGGCGGTTCCTGAGGACCTTATTTTTGGCACAACCTTTGCAGGAGAGGACATAACTTTTGACGTCAGCGGATATTGATGGCCACCATACAGTATGGGAGAGAATTTCCAAGTTTTATGGATTCCGGGATGTCCAGCACTATTGTGTGCTTCTGAAAGGACCGCCTTCCTTAAATGGACTGGAGCTAACCTTTGGAATCTGCAAAGCGTGGTGCTCAGGTCTTGAGTTAACCCAGCATGGATAATAGAGGAAGAGATAGGCATAGGATCTGTAACAGGAACATGATGTGCCAAAAAGCTCCTAGAAAGAGCATCTGCCCGGACGTTTTTAGAACCTGGTCTATAGGTGATCACAAAATTGAAGCGGGTAAAGAATAGCGACCAGCGGGCCTGTCTGGGGTTCAGGCATTTGGCCGACTGTATGTACTGTAAATTCTTATGGTCCGTAATAACAGAGATTACATGTATAGCACCTTCCAGCCAATGTTGCCACTCCTCAAAGGCCCATTTAGTTGCCAACAGCTCCCGATTGCTCACATCTTAGTTGGCTTCTGCAGAAGAGAACTTACAAGAGGAATAGGCACATGGATGTAAGCGGTGAGTATGAGGGTCCTTCTGGGACAAGATAGCACCGGCGTCGGAGGCATCGACCTCTAAAACAAAAGGTATTTCTGGATTTGGATGTCTAAGGACTTGAGCAGATACAAAGACTTTCTTCAAGGTTTCAAATGCGGTTACTGCTTGGGGAGGCCAATTAGTTGGATCCATTCCTTTGCGGGTCAGAGTGACAATAGGAGCCACAATATCAGAAAAGCCACGGATGAATCTCCTATAATAATTGGCGAAGCCCAAGAACCTCTGCACCGCCTTGAGATTGTTGGGTTGTACCCAATCCAGGATAGCTTGGACTTTGCTTGGATCCATGGAGAACCCAGCAGAAGAGAGTATGTATCCCAGGAATGATACCTTCTGCACCTTAAACTCACACTTTTTCAGTTTGGCATAAAGATGGTGTTCTCGTAGTTTCTGTAGAACCTGCTTGACGTGATGTATAGATAATGACTGAGTATATGAGGATATCCTCTAAATAAACAACCATGAAGTGGTCAAGGAATTTACGAAGAACCTCGTTAATCAGATCCTGAAATACTGCAGGTGCGTTGCGAAGACCAAATGGCATGACCAGATATTCATAGTGGCCACAGTGCGTATTGAACGCCGTCTTCCATTCATCTCCTTCTCTGATACGGATGAGGTTATATGCTCCAGGGAGGTCGATTTTAGTGAAGACAGTAGCGCCTCTTAATTGGTCGAATAATCGAGATGAGAGGAAGGGGATAGGTGTTCTTAAATGTGATTAGATTCAATCTTCTATAGTCGATATAGGGTCTCAGTCCACCATCTTTCTTGGATACAAAGAAGCATCTGGCTACTACTGGAGATTTAGATGGCCTGATGAATCCTTTCTCTAAATTCTCATCAATATAATTCTGCATGGATTTGGTCTCCGGACCAGAAAGAGAATACAAGCGTCCCTTAGGTAATTTGGAACCAGGAATAAGCTCGATGGCACAGTCAAAGTCACGATGAGGTGGTAAAGAGTCAGCAGCCTTTTTAGAGAACACATCTCAGAACTGATGATATTGTGAGGGAAGCTGCTCAGGAATTGATTGAAGAATTCGAAGAGGCAAGGTAAAGCAAGACTGTGTACAATAAGAGCTCCACTGGATAATTTCTCCTTTTACCCAATCCACAACAGGGTTATGATGAGAAAGCCAGGGATGGCCCAGAATCAAGGGAACAGACGGGCAGTGGATAAGGAAGAAGGTCAAGGACTCTGAATGAAGAGCTCCTATGTTTAATTGCAGCACCGGGGTCTCCCAGATAATTTTGCCACCAGGCAATGAACTTCCATCTAAGCCACAGACGGTAATAGCAGAGTTGAGCTTCACTGTCGGAATTCCAGCAAAACGGGCGAACCCGATGTCAAGAAAGTTGCCTGCAGCTCCACTATCAATTAAGGCTGACAGGGACACAGAACAGGCACCGAAGGTGACTTGTGCAGGAATCAGGACAGCATTTTGTGGGGAAACAGTTTGCAGACCTAAGTGAACCTTCCCCTTGTTCCCTCGGCATGCTCTTTTCCCAGTTTGTTAGGACGAGAGCGGGAGAAGCGGCCTTTAGTACCATAATAGAGACAAAGTCCTTGTGACCGCCTTCTGTCTCTTTCCTCAGGAGAGAGGCGGTATGCCCCTAGCTGCATGGGCTCCTCAATATCTGTAGGAAAAGGAATGTATGCAGAAGAAAAGGAAGATGTCTCTTTCTCTGTCTTCCTCTCCTTAATTCTCCTGTCAATCTTAATGGCGAGTTGCATAAGGGTCTCCAACGAAGTTGGAGAAGGATACTGCATCAGTGAATCTTTGATCTGCTCTGACAGTCCTAAGCGAAACTGGCTGCGTAACGCTGGATCATTCCATTCGCTGTCAGGCGACCATCGGCGGAACTCAGCACAGTATTCCTCTGCAGAACTCCGGCCTTGTTTTAATGCCCGTAGATGAGCCTCAGCGGGGGCCACTCTATCCAGGTCATCGTAGAGCAGACCCAATGCGTTAAAGAAGGCTTCCACAGACTGCATGGTAGGACTCGTCTGAGGCAGAGTGAAGGCCCAAGACTGGGGGTCACCCTAAAGGAGGGAGATGACAATCCCAACCCTCTGCTGTTCCGAACCAGAAGACCGAGGTCTCAACCAAAACTAGAGCTTACAGCTCTCCTTAAAGTTCCGGAACAGGGCTCTATTCCCGGAGAACCGGTTCGGCAAATTTAACTTGGGTTCACCAGCGGGACCTGATATGGCTTTTGTAGTCCTTGAGGTCTCTTCTTGAGCGGACAAACACTGGGACAATCCCTGAACCATTTGTGACAGTCTGAATTTGACCAGCCAGAACTTGAGCTGGAGACAAGTTGGTTCCTCTTTCATCCATTCCAATTTTGGCTCCGGAATACTTGTACGGCCGGTTATAATGTTAGGCTGCTGGTCTGATCACCAACCCACAGAACTAAATGACGGAGGTTTTCACCTATAGCAGCTGCCTTTCCCTTAGAGCAAGTTGCGCTCACCGGTACTCAGATGCCCCTAGGACTTGGCTCCAGATGTAGCGTGGGTTGGTAATGCAGACAACAGCGGCAGGCCAGGAGACTGGGTGAAAGCAGCGGATAGCCAAGGTCAAGGGTCACAGGCAAGCAGGGTAGTTAATCAACACGCCAAAGGAAGCGGAGTCCAAGGTACAGGCCAAAAGTGTCAGGGTCACGAGCAAACAGGCAGATTCCAAAATCCAGGCAGGGGTCATACACAGGAAGTCCAACAGAGTATCCACAGGATAGGGTACAGCAAACAGGAGCAGGTTAGCAAGACTGGGTCAGAAACGCTATAGCCGGCAGTGAGGCTCAGTCCTCACTGCCTTAAATATATAGAGCAACCAATCAGGGCTAAGCCCTGTAACCATACACATGCCTGGATTAATTAATCAAAGCCACATTAATCAGCCCACAGGCTGGAGAGATTTCAGCGCCTGCGCCTGGCTGTCATGTTTGCCGGGGCGCGCTGTGCAGGGAATCGGCGTCCGGCCGTTGTTGAACACCTTTGGATGAACTAGAACGTAGATTGCGAGCCAGGCCTTCTTGTTCAACATCAGCCGCTCTTCCTCTGCCTCCCCTCTCTGCCTTGCCTTACACTGGCTCCCTTTTTCTTACAGAATCCTCTTTAACCTACAAGGCCTTCCCATTCCACTGCCCCTTATATCTCAAATCTCCTCTCCATTTACACTCCCGTCCATTGCCTGCGTTCGGCCAATGACCATTGCCTTTCCTCCTCACTGATCACCTCATCCCACATCAGAATTCAAAACTGCCCACCTCCACTGGAATGACCTCCCTCCCTCCATCCGTCTGTCCCCTAATTTTAGCACCTTCAAACGGGATCTCAAAACCCATCTGTTATTCAAGGCCTACCAGCCATCCACTTAACCCCTCATCTCCTCAGCTCGTTCTCCCCTCTCTCCTCCTGGCTCCCTTCTTCTCTCCCCCATGCTTCAATTGGCTCCCCTTGTGCCTGTTCTGTTTAACCTCCCTTAGGATGTAAGCTCGCATGGACCCTCTTCCCTCCTGTCTCTACCTGTTCTTCTGCTCCGTCTTTACTGCATTTGCCTGCCTGGAGTTTTTGAAGTATTGGTATTTTTCGTTTATTGTTCTGTATTGTTTCACCCTCTATAGTTGAACCGCCTTAAGACCCACAGGCTGGGGCCACTTGGCCTTCCTTGTTCTCCTCACCTCCCACTTCCCTGCTTCCTCTTGCGCTTGATACCCTCTACTGACTACTCTTGTGCCTGCTGTCTGTTTCCCCTCCCCTTAGGATGTAAGCTCTTATGTGCAGGGCCCTCTTCCCTTCTGTCTCAATACCATTTCTTCTTTTTCTACAGCACTGTACTTGCTATGCTCGGATATACTGAAGTCTTGGTTATACTCGTTTTACTCTGTACTTTTGTACCCTGGTATACTGTCTGTACTGTAATTTTGTATCTTGTACAGTGCTGTGGATACGGTCTACCCAGGTATTTGTCTGGGTGTCCTGCACTGTCCCCCGGCAATATCCCAGGTTCATATACCCGGGATATTACCAGGGTGGTAATCTGAAAGTGGTATGACTCAATTTTTCTGTTCTTATGATCTCTACAGGTTAAGGTAACATGCTTTGCCAGCCTAATAATAGTTGCCTTTATTACTAGGTTTGAACTCCCTTCAATAATGTCTTCATTTCTTACTGGATATAGTAATGGGAATGAATTTAAGACTGAACATTTCAAATTCTGTCCCCACCATTCATCTAAATATATTTATCTCTTCCAACAAAGAAAATCTACAACTAAATGTCAACATTAACACAAATTTAAAGTCACGCACCAGGCTCTCAGTTTCTGTTACTTACCCCTTTGCTGTTTTTCCAAGCTGTCCCTGTGGTCCGCAGGCTCTGCTGGTCTCCGATCTCTCTGCAGGATGTTGCCCAGTCTGTCTCCACTCCAGAGATCCCTCCAAAACCAGTTTCTGGGTGCTGCAATCTTGGATTTAGTCACCTAATCCATCTCAGCCAATCAGAGTGCTGATTCAGCCCAGCTGACCGCAGTCTCCAATCAGCTAACAACAGTTAGTATAAAAGGACTTCCTGGAGCCCTTACCAGTTGCCAGTGCAAAGTTGTATCCTCAAATGCTAACCTGGTTCCCTGCAGTCTTTTCTATTGTTCCAGCTCAGACAGCGCAGTCTATTGCGGTTCAGCAATCCGGTCCAGCATTCTGGTTCCTGCCTGGTCTCTCTTGCTAGTCTGGTCATTATCTGTACCAGTCCTTTCACATCCATGCAAAGGAACATAATCAGGCCACCTTTGTGGTTTTTGCTAAGAAAAAAGATGTCAGTCTCCATCCCTGCATTGACTACAGAGGTTGAACGATACCACCATTAAGTCATTATCCCTCACCCCTTATCACAGAACTGTTTGGTGTCAGAGGTGCCACCGTCTTTACCAAACTAGATATGAGAGGAGCTTATAATTTAATTTGAATGGAAGACAGATTTTAACACTCGTGACAGGCATTACACAAGTACCTTGTCATGCAATTCGGTCTGAGTAATACTCCAGCGGTATTCCAGCATTATGTCAATGAAATTTTCCGTGACCTCCTCTACAAAACAGTTGTTGTCTACTTGGATGACATTCTTATAATCTCCAGCAATCTGGAATCACATCGTGCCCACGTCAAGGAGGTTCTTTCATGCACTAACCCGCTCTTTTGCAAATTGGAGAAATGCACCTTTGAAGTATCATTCATCTTCTTTTTAGATTATATTATTAATGGCACTGACTTACAGATGGACCCAGAGAAGCTCAAGGCGATTCTCAACTGGCCTCTTCCAACCACTCTCAAGGCAGTTCAATGTTTTCTGTGCTTTGTGAACTATTACAGGAAATTCATTAGAAATTTCTTTACTCATGTGGCGTCCATCACAGCCCTTACCAAAAAGTGCACTCTGCAGTAGGTGTAGGTGCTGAAATATCCAAGCGTTTTGAAGTTTGATATCTTCATCCCTGTGGATATTTTTCTCACAAATTTCTGCCGGCAGAGAAAAGTGGCTCTATGGGAGATCAAGAATTATTAGTCATTAAGTTGGCTTATGAGGAGTGGAGACATTTGTTGGAAGATGCCAAATATGCCATCTCTGTCGTCACAGATCATAAAAACATTCTGTATCTGAAGTTAGCCCAGTGTCTCAATCCAAGACAAGCATGTTCTTTTCCAGGTTTGACTAGAAGCTGTCAATGTAATTGTTGTCCTATAAGCAGTCTGGTTCCGGTCCAGTTCCAGCATTCTGGTCCAACAATCTGGTTCCAGTCCGTTCAAGCATTCCGGTTCCTACTTTGTCTCCATTGGTAGTCTGATCACCATCTGCCCCAGTCCTTTCACGTGCATGCAAAGGAACATAATCAGGCCACCCAGCTTTGTGCACGTAGCCACCAGCTTAGCTCCAGACACACAACCCAATCTGGATACAGACAGATCCTCAGGCGTGACATTCAACAACAGATTTTGGATGGTCATATGTGTGTTCTGCCAGCATCTTGGAAAGTGACTCATTCCTGAAAGGTGAATACTTTCAATTTAATATTGTCTGGTTTCACTGGACTGCAATAATGGCTTCTACGCTCTCTGACAGAAGAAATATAACATTTTGAACGCTACTTGGGGCCTGTAATGCAGCGTTACCAGACTTACTATTGTATAATTGCTGGTTCCCTTTAAAGGGCAGCTGACGTAACTATCTCTTTCCTCATACCAACTTCCTCCATTTTAATTATCCTTCTTTCTAATTTTATCTTATAATTACAATGTTAGCCATAAAATGATTTGTTAAACTTACATTTGATGAATCAATAGTAAGCATTTATTTAGTCCCTGCTTAAAGGTGCACTACCATATAGTAAAAGATTATACTAAGACGCCCGTCCCTTAGCTGTTGCCTCATTTCTCTGGAGCTCCTCAGTTCTGCTCACAGCCCGGAAAGTGGGATTTGCCGGAGGACCAATCACAAGCCGTAATCAAGAAATTATGGTTTGGGATAGGTCCACCCACGGCAGCCATTTAAAGTTGGCCATCTTAATTGGATTACCTTTATTACAAAACAACCAGCTAGGGGTAGGGGCACCTTAGTAAAATATTTTACCTAGGTGGGAGTGCAGCTTTAATGTCAGATAATGCTAAAAATAGTTCCATCACTTGTAAAAATCTGAGCAATCTTTAGACGAATCATGACCAAAAATCCTATAACGTTATGACCAAAAATCCTATAACGTTTTAAATACCCCTCTTCAATAACGTTTAATGCAACCATACATGTTAACTGAAGGCAATGGAGCCCTGTAACCTGTATACAGCATATGTGTCAGTTCGTCTCTTTCAAGTTTAGGTAGTGCCCCCACTACAACTCACTATGAAACGTGTCATTGCAACAATGATTTAATAAAGTTTCTTCAATTAAAAAAACAAACTCAGTTACTCCATCCGGCTTTTCGTGACGCATTTCCGCTTCCTAGTCTCAGTCGTAAGAGGTTTCTCCAGCCCAGCTCTCCGGCTGACGTGTCGCGGCTGATGACGTTCCTCTAACTGATAGGCTAAACCGCGTTGTATATAAGTGCTGGACGAGGCGGCCGGCGCTTTCCCCGGCAGTCAGCGGATCGGGACACGGAGTGAGTGTGTGAGGAGAGCAGTAACCGGGTGTGGGGGGGAGCGGGGTAGAGATATATGTGGCAGGGCGTGATGTCAGCTGGAGGGGGGCGGAAGTGCGGTGGGTAGGGACGGCTCCTGCCTACGTGGAGTAAGCCGTATGGTAGATAGCAGGAGCCGGGCTTGTCATTGACTGATGAGTCTCTGCATCAGCCGGGTTCCTGTCATCTGTATTGTATAGAACCCCTGACACCATGTCGTGACAGTGCTGTCTGGCCGACCAGGCAGCTGATCGAAGTCTTGTCCCATTCTGTCTACATGATTACTATATAGCACGTCCTCGGCTATGATTGCTGGATGCCTCTCAGCACTGCCAAACCCTTTATTATCTGTACAAGTTGGGACATCCTACCTGTCCCATATGTTAGCCCTGATTTATCATCATCTGTACACTGCCTATAACGCTGGTCTTTTACAGATTTGAGAAACTTATATTTCACACCCCCCTGACAGAATATTTGTACCAGGGCTGAACAATTATATATATATATATATATATATATATATATATATCTTGCCAGAGCAAATAGGATTATTTAAAAATATGTGCTGTATATTGGCATAAATAGAATTTATGCCTGAAAATTAGGTACAGTTCCAGCCCTGAACTATCCATATAACTCATTTATTCACTCTTTAGTATAGCATAAAGTATGTTTAAAACAGGTCAGTAAATGTATGAATTACATTTTTTTTGTAATGTGCCCCCATTTCGTTCAATTGAGTGATAATTGGCAGATATACCTAGCTTCTGTAATCTGTAAGGAATGTCCTGTGAGTCAGTGTAACCGGATCTTAGAGTCTCAGAAATGAAAACGATTTATGTTGATGAGAAATCTACTCGTTTCCAAATCTAAGTATTTGTTGAATGGGAATGCTGTGGCGGTGATGAAACTAATAGTACATTTGATTGCTATTTAGTGTTATATGTTGTATCGTTCACCTTAGTGTTTTTGATGTATACACAGGTTTTCTGCCAGATGGCTCTATGTATTGCTGGTACATTTACTAAAGCTATTGGGATAAAAGGCATACTATTTTAGCTCCTGAGTTCTCCAGCAGTTTCTTAATTTGTCTTTTGTTCCTCTTCTGTTTTGTCAGCTACCTGTTTGGCACCTGTAGAGGTGAGCGTTAAATTCTGTACCTAGCAAGAAGCAGAGGTTTAACCTGGGCCTGAAATGGTGACGTTGGCATAGAAAGAGGCCTATAGTGGGAGGGATATGCAGAGTTAAGAGAGGGGGAGTTGAAATCCTCCTAATCCATCTCCTAGCCAGCAGTGTATGTTGCAAGCCCTGCAAGTGAAAATGAGTATTTCTTAAACAATTTGTAACTCGATTACTTTATCTTCTATGCCTTTACTATTTTAATCTGACCGGTGGATAATAATTACATAGACTTTTGTCTAACTTGTAAATGTCTTGTATATACATTGTCAAATAGCTGCCTGTTAGCAACACTCCTAAAATGTTCAATGCTAGTCTAATCAATATAGTTTATCCGGATTGAACGTAATATACCATAATGTGTAGTTTACCTTCATTCGCAATGTCCAGCAATTGCTAATGATTCAAGATATAGTACAATGCTTGATGACAGAAATGTAGTGTTTTGTTTGTATCTGCCATAAAAAGGCTAGTAGATCCTAAAAGTACTTTGTACCCCTTAAACTTTGCTGTCAGCATTATTTTGGTAGTTACAAAGTCAGCAGTTCATTAACCTGTAATTTAATGTTTTGGTTATTTTTAGAAGTAGGCCTAATAAGATGTTCATGAATCCTCAGAAGTAGGCTTTAAAGTTGCTACAATAGTAAAATGTAAATGAATGACCCATATGCCCAGGTAGATGAGCTGTAGAATAGCCAAATGCACTTTAGTGTAATATACACGTGTTGCTGTTCCGCTCGTCTTAATTAGCTGCCTCAACAATGGAAGTTTTTTGTGAATAAGTAGGATATGTTCTATAAGAGTGTAAGAACAACTCTATTGAATCTACAACACCACTTGCATCCATGTAAAAAGTTGTGTACCTGTGTAAACAAATTCTGTTGTGGTGGTCTTGCAAAAAGTGCTCCTTTCAGATTTGTACTACTGTATTTTAGAATATAATCCACTATTGCTCAACATGTATTTCATACTGGTAAAACATTAGCATGTTACCTAGAAATATCCATCCAGAACAGTGTCTTTTCTGGTGGCTATACCTTTTTATACACACACTGGATCATATTTAAAAATAGTGAATAAAAAATAGTCACACATTATGGAATCTTAAGGTTGCCTAAGGACTTATTAACCCCTCACCTGCATAATGCAGTTGAAGTCTCAGGTTTATTTTTTTTAAATGGTTATTTATTCAATAGAATTGTTGCTAATTTCTGGTAGATAATGGGTTAATACTGAAACTCTACCTATATGCCAGTTGGGCTGCTCTGCTGTGGCAAAAAGAGGCTCTGATGTAGCATTAGAGAAAACTGGTTTAGCGAAAACCTAATTCATCTGTGAATTTAGCTTCAATTATAGAAGAACCATGCAATAAAATCTGATAATCAAGCACCATAGGACTACTATATAGAATATTGCCATTAAAATAAGAATGGGAGGGCTTTCATTTTTATTTAAATCTGTTTTTGCAGGGGACATTGCAACCCCCCCATCCCCTCAGTCTGTGCTGATCATTGTCCTGTTGGGTCGCCGCCCCCTATGTTAAAGGATTCGTAAAAAAAAAACCCTGCTCTTTCCAAGCACATTCCATAATTCCAAGCATTCTACCATCTGAGGGAATGTTTCTGTTAAAGAAACACTGTTTTTTGACGGAACTTCTAATGTAACACGTTTGTTCTTTTATTTACCCAAACTAAGGTTTTTGATTAGACCTGGTAGTCCTGCAAAATAGTGAAAGTAAACCTAGAGGGGCCTCCTTTTAGACTTGGGAGCAAAAAGAGGAGGAAACAATGTTGCAGTGCAAGGGGTGCCTATGCATTTGTTTTTTGCATGCAGGGAAAATAATGGCTGTTTTTGCATGTGCACACATATACTCAACAGCTTTATTTTTACACAGCAATTTAAAGTTGAGCTAGGACTTGCCCCCTCCAAACTCTAAATCTGACTGCATATTTAAAATTTACCCCCCACCCTACTGCACTATAACAATGATTTTGCCAAAGTGCAAATTTGTTCCCTTTTTACTAAATTATTTTTTAACTTTGCTCCTACAATCTCTAAGGGGTAGATTTAATTCCCTGCATTGTTCTAACAGGACTACACAGGCCGCACAAAATTACAGTTACTATGGTAATTGCTGAGCATTTTTTCTCACTTTGTTTTGTTTAAATGTGGTTGATTAAGTGGACAACAATGTAGTAAGAGTTTACAAAGATATAACTTAGAAACACAAATCTCAACTGTACTTGGAAAGTTAGGTTCTCCTACCATACAGAGTAGTTTTCATTTTTGTTTTGTTACTCAATCACTTTTCTGTGTGAAGTGACAATTTTGCAGTAAGGTGAGGAATTACAAAGTTGTTTTTCCCCTTCTGATGATTGTTGTGCTTGACTATAAAGCAACAGCAAGACCACACACAATCTAATGTATATTAAAAAAAACTTGTAACAGTAGATTAATGTGTATTTTTCTGTAAATGGCCTTAAGCATATTATATTGCAGGCAGCAAACTAGTTAATGTGTTTGATGTATGCTGAGCTGGCAGGGAGCTCTGGCCCTTTAAGTAGTCCCCTCCCCCATACCGGTAATACAGGCTGTGCTGAGGTGGCAGTACAGAGGAGCCTGTCCCTGCTGATCACAAGCCTCCATGCTCTGCGACTGAACCTCCTTCTCAGCACATACACACCTGCTAAGGCTCTGCACTCTGACAGTGATCCTGGCTGATCCCTAGTGTGCAGCGACCCCTCGTCTTAACACTTCTTCATCAGTTGTATTGCAATGAATCCGCCTACAAATGTTTGTCTTCCTTAGAACTGAAGTTTAGTTGGTGGAATGCAGCAAGGCAGGGTTACCACCCCAAGATGTCCTTTTTATGTAGGAAAAAAAAAAGTTTTCACTTTTTTTTTTCTGTCGTGCTGCTAATTTGATCAAGCTGGATCTTAAGCAGGCTGTACGAAGACCCAATGTGTCTGGGAGTACAATTCATTTAATGATTTTTTTGTCCAGTATAACATTATATATGCGTTGACCAGCACACTGGTTTTTTTTTTTTCCTGACTTTATTTATTTTTTACTTTAAGTAAACATGTTGGAAAAATTAGCTCAATCCTTTTAGAATCTTTAGTATGGTCTTATTACAGCCCTGCCTCAGAGTTGTCCTTCATTGTACTCTTTATTTGCAGAGTAATTGTGGAATATCTGTTGATATAGCTACCAGTATATGCAGATGTAGCAAGCTTTAATTTAAGTTTCTAAAGCAAAGGAGTATTTTCTACAAAGGTTACTGTGCAAATGTGTAAAATGTCAGACTGGCATAGTATCCTAACCTTTGAACTTTGGTTGCCATCCTAAGTTTTTGAAGGTACTGGACCTTGTCTTCTACAATCGTGCAGCTACAGAGCAAAGGTGTTTTGTTTTTACCTTTTAGAATTAACCTGTACGGACCATAGCAAGTTCATGCTCCTATATACTTAATAGCTACTGTTAAACCAAAGGGGTTTTTTTTTCTTTATTTTTTTTTAACCTCTAGATGGTTTTTTAGCTTTAATGTGCCTTTCTGCAACTTTTATGAATTACACAGCTTTTTTTTTTTTAGACTCGTTTCGCCCCTCTTAGTTATATATTTACATCATCAGACAGACTTCATTTCCAGAGCCCTGGTGTGCTTGCCATATACATCATCATCATCACCATTTATTTATATAGCGCCACTGATTCCGCAGCGCTGTACAGAGAACTCATTCACAGCTTTGTTTTGTGCAATTGTCAACAAACACAAAGTAGCTTTGCTTTATATCACTGTGGGATGAAATAAAATCGCCCAGCAGTTTGTAGAAAAAAAAAAAGCAATTAATTTAGTAAATGTTCTAAGAGTATATCTACTTGCCTGCATATTAGTTGTCTGGAAGTGAGGAAACCCCTTTAAATATGTTACCTGGAATTGTGCTCCTTGTGTGTGCTCTGTCCATATGTTTACCAAAGGCTTCATTTACAAACAGATTTCAGCTACATAAAATTCCTTCTGGTCAGGGTTAAGAACACTAACTTTATAATGGTGAGTTATTAAGCAAATTTGGCGTTCAAAATTGTTAAATTGTTTGATAAATTAAATAAGCATAAAAGCACACAATGGACCGTGTGGTTGATAGTACATCAGAGTAAATCCAGCCCTGTTAGTTTCCTGATTTGAAAGGAACTTGGTCCTTCAAAGCCAAATTATTTAAGAGGTTCTTTCCTGAGTGACAGTTTGCCCTTCAGAACATAGGTCATGCAACATTAAGATGTACAATAAAACCACTTACATGACAGTCCAGATAGTAGTCCATTTATTTTGATTTATGTGGCTATATGGCGTAACCCAAATGCTGTAGCGCTAATTTCTATCTTTTCAACAATTAAACTACCAGAATGTTTGTGAAGTTTGTCATCTTTGTATGTAATCCCAGTGGCTACCGATATGAGGTTGGCAATTGAAATTTTATAAAGAAAAAAATGTAGTGTTTTCTGGGACAAATTATTTGTAATGTACTAGTCAGTAGTGGAAAGTTAATGTACTGCAAAGTATACTTGCTTTTAAATTGTAGTCTAAAATAGCCTTAAGTATTAGGGATGCCTCATCCCAAGTGGATTACACCGAGGTCATCTTACTCTGGATGCGGGTTTTCATGCAAGTGTTGCGCTCACAGATCTGTTCATACTATACCATTTGACTGCTGGATATGGGTACATTGTGTAGGCTAAACTTGGTAATAAACTTTTCTCTCAGTTCCAGAAGAGCAGTGTAACTACAATTCCCATCATGCTCTGCCAGCTCCATGACAGGTTGCCTACTCCGGCTTTAATTGTGTATCAGACATTAGTGCAGTGTATGGAAGTTTGAGCTTTCCACGTCCTATTCCACAGCGCTGTGCAGTCAGGGGTAATTGGGACAATTTGAATATAAATGACAAATATCATAACAACAGTAGCAGAAAATGTGAGAAGACCCTGCTAGAGCTTACAGTCTGATTGCTGCATGCTGCTCCTTGTTAAATGAAACATTGATTGGAAACCACTGGTACAATGAGGTTTCCTTGGTTATCAGGCTTACTGTAGCATTCAGCTTGGTGGGAGGAGTTGATTCTGAAGGTGATTACATGTGCAGCCGGCGCTTCAGGGAATTGTCCTTCCCTGGAGGCTCCCACCCTACACATGAGACAGCGCACATCTGCATTATTCCCATCCGTGCCCCAGCAGCACAGAAAATAAGAACTGTACAGCAAGCAGGGTGTCTTGTGTGTTGTGATAATTGGGGCGTATGCATATTAATCCTCTCATTCCATCTTTCTTTGATTCAACCTGCTAGAAGGTTCATACATTTTCTTTTATTGGCAATAGCAGGCTGCTTAGTAGTTAAAATGGTGCAGGCTCCAGCTGACTGAGCACATCTGTTTCAACTCAGGGAAATCCCTGCTTCCACACACAGCGGACATGGCATTCAACAGAGTTGTCCAAAATGGCCAACAGGATGTCTAACAGCAGCACGAACTGTTTAAGCTACTACTCCACTTGTTTGCTTTTTAATTGGTCTGTTTTCACAGCTTATTACAAATTGATAGTGTAACTACTTATATTAGTTGGAAAGACTAATCGCCCTAAGTTCTAAGTGAGTGACAATCATTTATTGGTTTTTATGAGACAACGTAACATTTCACTTGAAATACCCATTTATTCACACAATAATGTAAGTAACTTCAATCATCACGTTAATATTTTAAGAAGTGCAGGTTTGTTTTTCAGTTTTTGAATTTCACCTGTAGTGTAGCATGTAAACTGTTCCAAGATGTTTTGCCTCATAGAAGAAATGTGAAAATTGTCTATGCTTAAGTCTCTATAACTAGGGAAATATTTTATATTGTTATTCCCAAAGGAATTGCAATATAAAATAGTTTTTCAATAGTCTATTTGAGAAACATGCAAATTGTGTGGGGCAAAATGCAATTTACTGTAGTTTTGCACCTTTTTTTTTTTTTTTTAATTAAAGTTTGTGTAACCTCAAATATGTATTTCTATATGTGTAGTTCAACTGGTAATGTGTGCAGGAATAACGAATGTTTACCTGTTCACTTAGAAGTCATACATCCCAGCACTCCCAGGCAAAATGTTCTGAGTAAATGTGGCCATGCCACTTATTTGCCCGTACTATAAATATAATAATGCCAGTCCCCAGTTGTGTAGGCCCAATCCTTCTTGTAACCATGGGACTGTGTCCTAAAAAATGTTATATATTATCTGCATGCACAGCTGGAACATATAGTTCTGCAATGGTTACCTAAAGTGGGGACAGATTTTAAGTCTCTTAACTAAAAAAAATCCCCCAAACCCTGGTTTACCTCTTTATTAAACTCCTAAATCTATAGCGAATCTCGTTTGTCAACATCACCAACATTTATATAGCGCCAATAAATTCCGTAGCGCTTTACAGTTGGGAACAAACCGTAATAAAACAATACTGGGTGATAGACAGTGAGGTAAGAGGGCCCTGCTCACAAGCTGCTGTACTCACACTCACCCTCGACCTGCCTGTCCAGACATAAGGTGCAGCAAGTGCGAGTTATAACTTCCGGCCTCGTTTTACTGCACAGCAAGATAAAGCGTATTTTGTTGCAGTTGCTTTAACTTCCAACTCCAAGTAAGATCCACACTGGTCACTTTGGTCCATGAAGGGTTGTATACTCTGGTCATACAGACTACACAATTGTGTTAATTAGTTATTCATATCTGCTGCAATTGTATTTTGCTGCAATCATCGCACAAAAGTAAACCACTTCTATAAGGCAGAAATGAGGTTATTTTCCCATGAATACATATTGTGCAGTACCTGGCACTGCTTTTATCTTTCTAGTTCAAGGTACAGACTGTGGTAACACACAGTATGCTAGAAGCATTGCAACAAGATTGTAAGGTATTCACAATTAGCACTTTTTACACAAGACACGGTCTATGGTAGGGAGATATGACAAGGAAACAGTTGCTTTAGGAAAGATTAAACTGTCATCAACATTTATTTATATAAATATAATATTAATTGGGCAGCTTAGTGGTTAGCACTGTGGTCATGAGCTGATTCCCAACCATGGCCTTATCTGTGAGGAGTTTGTATGTTCTTACCATGTTTGCGTGGGTCTCCTCTGGGTGCTCTGGTTTCCTACCACATCCCGAAACATACTAGTAAGTTAATTGGCTGCTATCAAATTTACCTTAGTCCAGCGGTTCCCAAAGTGTGTGCTGCTTCATGGTCACAGGGGTGCCGTGGCCAGGAAGAGAAAAACAAAACAAAAAACTTACCAATCAGTTAGTGCCCAGGACCCAGCATCCTTCCCCTAGCTTCTCACTGAATGTCGTGCATGATGTCGTCACGCCTGACATTCAGTGAGGAGGGAGGGTGCTGGGTCCCGGGAGCCGCCGGATTGGTAAGTTGTTTTTTTTTTTTTTTGTTTGTTTTTTTTTGTTTTTTTTCCTCCTCTTACCTCCGCGACGCAGAGGGGGCACAGTGTGTTAGCTGTAAATTATTCTTTAACAGAAATATAATTGAAAAAATATATAAAAATATTATTTTCCCTTTGATTTGTGTGTATTTTTGCATACAACTAAATAAGTATTTCTGTTCTAACCTAAATACTTATTACGTTTTTTTGATCCAACTACTGCTCGCTACTGCTCGGTAATTATTTTGGAGGGGTGCCTTGAAAATTTATGGAGTCTCTAAGGATGCCGCGAACTGCAAAAGCTTGGGAACCACTGCCTTAGTCTCTCTGACTGTGTGTGTAGTTTAGGGAATTTAGACTGTAAGCTCCAATGGGGGCAGTGACTGATGTGAGTCTTCTGTACAGTGCTGCGGAATTAATGGGGCTATATAAATAGCTGATATAATGTCAGCAAATTCTGTAGCACTTTACAATTGGGAGAAAACAATACTGGGTAATACAGACAAAGAGTTAAGAGGGCCCTGCACACAAGATGTCTGATTCATTAAGGGGCGCATACTGAGCGCGATGTGCGTTTTGTTTTAAAACCCACGTAAATCGGGCAAATGTATGGTCGAATTGAACAAGGAGTGGATGCAAAGTGGTGTGGTGATGAATACAGGTGCAGGTCTAATCTACTTTAGGAGACAAGACACTGCAGGATATGTCCAATACATATGTGGAATATAAACTCAAAAGAATGCACAGGGGAAAAAAAAAATCTATTCCGTTAATATCACCTGCTAATAAAATAGGCATTAATGAAAAAATGTTAAAAAAACAAATTTTTTTTTTTTTATCTCCCATGAAATGCATTTATTAGGATGTTATGATTTGTCTCTGGTACATAAAATGCATTTACTGCTGCTCCTGTTTACAAACATGCACACACAAGTCATCACTAGTGATTAGCACTTAGACTAGACCTGTAGCTGGAGCAAGAAATAATGCTGAAAAGCAAGTGCTTGAGATGCCCCTTTGACATTTTCTCACATTTTGATTTACATCAGGAACATGACTACCACGGCTCCATGAACATGACTACCACGACAACACTTACTCCGACATCTTGAAACGGAAGGAGGTGGCGTCTGTACAATGTAGTCAAGAAAACTTCTGTAATATACAGGCGCCACCTCCTTCCGTTTCACCCTTAAGAGTAAGAATAATAGTGCCGGCGTTGAGTCGCGTGATTGCATGCGCCCGGCTTCTTAAAGAGTCGCACTGATTGAAAGTCATTTTTTTAATGAATCGATATTCACACCATGTCGGGGTCCCGAGATTCGCAGTGAAGATGTCTGGGTAAGTGTTGTCATCATCACACTTGTGTACCCAACCCTCATGGAGTAAAAACAGGTTTATGTTGAAGTTTTTAACTTTTTCTTCATTTTTAATGCAGATAAAGAACCAGATAACTACATAAGTCCTTTACTAAGGTATAGATAAGCAATGTTTTCAGAGGCAACATTAAAAACTGAAGTCTGTGTATGATTTGTAATTATTTCAAAATTAATCTGCGTGTGAGAGGTTCTGCAGATGGTTAGTGTTTCCAAATAAGGGTTTCATCATGAAGATCAAAGAACATTAAAAACAGTCACTTTATAAGCAACAATTTGGAGAAAGTTGAAATTAAATTTAAATAACTTAATATACCTTGAGCAATGCCAAATTAGAAGACAGTTTTACAAAATCGAGCATCTGTGCAAGAAGAGCATTTGTACGCGAGCCTACGGTTAAAAAGGATGGTCTTCCACGGTAGAGATAGTGAAACTGTCCAGGGGGATCACAATAGCCTGGATACTTAGCAGATCTGCGATCTGGGAAGATGGCATAAGAAAACCACTGTTGAAGAATACACATGATCTCACCTAGGACCTCCTTAAGAGTTGGGAGCAAATCCAGGCTGCAAATGTGCACCTGGACAAACCTGGATATGATGCAAGGGGTGCAAATTTAATTTTTACTTTGCATGCATGAAAAATACTGCCAGCATTTGCATATAGCACACACATACTGTGCAGCTTTACTGTAACATTGAGATTTAGGTTGAGATAGGATGCCCCCCTGCCCACCTTTAAATCTGTCCATACACTTAAAATGCGCCACACTTCCCTGCAACTCAGCAGCTCTGCCAAGGTGCACCTTCTAACTGGATTGTACTTCTTAGAGTCCCATTGTGTTTGCCAGAAAGCATGTTAGACCCTCTTTCTATGTGGAGAAAGATGCGATGGTCTGATGAGAACAGAGTATTGAGCATTG
This sequence comes from Mixophyes fleayi, assembly GCF_038048845.1. Taxonomy (NCBI): domain Eukaryota; kingdom Metazoa; phylum Chordata; class Amphibia; order Anura; family Limnodynastidae; genus Mixophyes; species Mixophyes fleayi. The sequence goes on from NC_134404.1 coordinate 73,286,634, forward strand.
AGGCTCCATTCAATTACTGGTCCAAGCCTAATGCTGTACTTAGTTGTCATTTATTTGTATGTATGCACATGCATATTACACAGCACTTTACAGAATGTTTAATCATTCACTTGGCTACCCCCAGTGGAACTTATTCTACTTCCTAGACACACACTATTGGACCATATTCATCTGACTTTGAGAGGCAACCCATGCGACCCCCGCACAGATCGTGCCCTGGTCAAAACAGAACCTATTGCCTCAACATTGCGGGGCAGCTATGCTAAACCCTGTGCCAAATAGTCCCCATCCAACCTAATGGTGTTCAAGCAATACTGCAAAATAATGGGTGTACATTGCAGTGCCCAGATGCACAACGCTGGTAGTTACAACTGCAATTAAGCATTAAAATAAGGAGATAAGTAATCAGCTATTTTGTTTTGTTTTTCAGTAAGAAAAAGCTTGTGTGTGTGTGTTTTTTTTTTTTTTATTTTTACATTCATCGGTGGTAAAACATCTGTTTTTATTTCATGATGTAAGAAAATAAAATCTCAAAAGGGCTGAATAGGTTTTGTAATGATTGTAGATGCAATACTTGTGTTATTGCAACTGTAAATGTGTTTTAAATGTGTAATTTTTTGGTTACAAGCTTCAGAGTGGATGAACTTGTGTTGGTCATTGCTGTTTGTGTAGCTATTTGCTTTCTGCAGTGTTTGAATAGTTATTGATAAAAGCAGCATCCTGGACTATAGTGCCATGTTTTTATTGAGTTGTATCAGTCTAGTGATCAGTGCCATATACCTCTCTATTTAATCTGTCTCATATGTGTTGGTCATACAATAGAAGCTATTGAGTTCTGTAAGTTGGTAGTATAAGAGCAGCCCATTGCAGAGTCCATATTTTGGGGTTGTCTAGCACCAAAAGTGCATAAGGGGTGATTGGTTACTGGCCTCACTTACAATGCCATAACTTAGGGTGTAGTAAGATGCATCCTTTGAGTATATAGTTTTTAGATGAGGTTTAATATGTAACCGATTTTTTATGCATTACTTGCTGTGGCATATATTGATGATGATTAAATCCCATAGAAGCTGGCAGGCTGAAAGAAGCGTTCAGCTCACCGGACGGACTTTCTGGCTTTTGACCCTTTAGCTGGTAAGTTATTTTTTATTTTTATTTTTGTTTTGTTTTTTCTTCTCATTTTCATCTGAATTTTTGCCAACAATAAAATTTCTTTGACTCGAATTTGTTCGAGACCTTTATTTGAATTCTGGTGACATTGAGCGAATCTGTTTACCGGTATGCCAGGTACTAACATGAAATTGTAATTGAGCAAAAGATCTTTCATTGCTGGTAATGTTGCTGTATTTGCCATGTGTACAGCAGAGTGTGCCATTAATGCATGCTGTAAAGCACATTTAGCAATGGACTGAGAAATACAGGTGCAAAAACCCAACTAACTTGCCAAGCCTGCCCTAATACCTGAAATACCTTATTAAAGGGCCTGGGGATGCAAATGTATAGAGTCAGTGTCAGATTGACCTATTCCAGTAATTTGTGTTGGACTATTCTGCTGCTGAGCAAGTCTGTTAGTTGTACATTTATTCTTGTGGCATTTGTTTTTGTACTCTAAATTGTTCTGCAATAACCTCAGGTTCTTCAGATGAGAACAAAATTAAGGATCCACTGAACTGAATGTGATTTTTGCACATTCAAGCAGTCCGTTCATTACTGGTATATAACCTGAGATTTAAAGTGCACCTTTTGTGGAGGAAGCCATTCTGTGGGACAATATGCAGCCTATGGGTTCACTAGGACTAGTTCCTAGTGAATTGATAGACTGCATTCTCAGATCAAGATTGTTTCTTTGAACAAAATGTCTGCCCTCATTGAATAAAAGGTTACACTTTTATGAGGGCAATGTATTCTTCTTTTATGGGTGAAGAAAAGATCTATGTCTGCCACTAAAAATTGTTGTACAAATTCTAATCTGCGTAAAAATGTCATAAAGCACACAGAAGTTGCCTTTCACTTGTTGTTACTCTACAATAGTATGTGCCCTATTGTTTGGTGCTGTTTTGTTTTTTTTTGTTTTTTTTTGTTTTTTTTTTGTTTTTTTTTGGGTGCCTCTTCAGTAAATAACTATAATGGTTAGTAAATGGGTGAAAGCAGATTTCAGTATGTCCTTCTTGCAGTGGTTACACGGATTTGCGTGGGACAATGAGCTCGGTGGCGGTTCTTACCCAGGAAAGCTTTGATGAACATCGCAGTGGGCTGACCCAACCAGCGGTCAGAGGTTAGTTCAATCTTCTGTATACACACATCCATAGTCTAAGCTACAATCTGCTCTTAATCACATATATTTTTATTTCTTTTTAGGTAACAATACAAAATAATATAAGCTCTAGTGCATTAAGCCTAAGCAAATAAAATATACAACATATTGATCACAGGAGCCTACCCTAAGCATTTATAGGTCCCATATTGGCACAGTACAATCTTCTGAATGTTCTATAAATAGTCTCACAATTGTTAAATCAATTGTTAGTGATCCAAACTGCATTATTCAATCTCCAAAATCTACATGGTATGAACTGTACTCTGCAGACCATGTCTAGCATGATGTGGCAGAAAATAGTCTGCTTTTCATTTGAGTAGAACATACTTAACCAATTCGTGATTTTTCAATTACAGTGGCGGCCATTGGATCAGAGGAGGAAAATGATCCCCCCACTTACAAAGATGCATTCCCACCCCTCCCGGAAAAGGCTGTTGGCAGCGAGACCCCTTCTGAACCTGCAGGTGCATGGAGCAAGATCAGGCCTATCAAGTCTTCCGTTATCACTCAGGTTGGTTGGTGGAGCTTCTCATGAGTGAATTATCTTATCTTCCCTCCTGCCAGAGTCACCACTTGCTCTCAAAGCTCACTCACGGTCAATAACACCCATATAACCACACTTCAATCTATCCTAAATGCTGCTGCAAGACTGATCTTCCTCTCTCACAGATCTACATCTGCTGCACCACTTTGCAGATCCCTACACTGGCTCTGTGTGTCCTCCAGAAACGAATTCAAATGACTCACCCTTAACTACAAAGCCCTCAACAACAACACCCCTGCATGCAACTCAAATCTCATATCATAATGCTCTCCCTCCCGCCCTCTTATCTTATATCGCTCTCTTACCTGCGCCTTGTCTCTGCTCTGATAACCACCTCTCACTCCCGCCTACAAGACTTCTCCCGTGCTGCTTCCCAGTTATGGAATTCCCTACCACGCTCAGTCAGACTTTCCCACAGCCTTCAAATCTTTAGGTGTTCTTTGAAAACCCATCTCTTTTTTTAGAGATGACCTTATCCTCGATAACACTATTCACACTAATGCACCCTCACAACTATCCCAATCTCCACTCTCAGCCACACTCGATCCTCTTATTTCAGCTGTGCCCTCTTCCCTTTAGAATGTAAGCTCTCTAATGAGCAGGGTCCTCCATACCCTTTGTTTTCATGTCTCCATTCATTTTGTCTGCCTTGTCTGTTCCTGTTTTACGCATGTCCTGTTTTACGCATGTCCTGTTTTACGCATGTCCTGTTTTACGCATGTCCTGTTTTACGCATGTCCTGTTTTACGCATGTCCTGTTTTACGCATGTCCTGTTTTACGCATGTCCTGTTTTACGCATGTCCTTGTGTTCCCTACAGTACGGCGCTGCAGAGTACTGTGGCACCTTACAAATCTATAATAATAATAATTATTGCAGGTTATGTCCCATATGCATTTGCAGTGACCATTTTCTCCTGTAAACCTTGACACTTAACTGAAAATAGATTGCATCACTGTGATATGGGACAAAGGCCCAAATACGCTGCTAAGTTTGTCTCCTTGAAAAAATTGTTACAGAAGTTTGTGTTAACACTCATAGCAAAAAAAGTATTAAGGAATCTTCCAGGAAATTGGCTTTCAATCTTATACTGTAAATTCCCTGTGATAATATGGGCAAATCCAGCTATGATTTTCCAGGTCAATGCAGTTGCTAAATTGGAATTTGGTGATCAAAATACCAAACTCCTTCACTTGGCTACACTGACTCCAGAGTAGACCAGAAATTATTACATACTTACATGTGATTTGCTATATAAAGAAGCATAATGTTCCTATTTCTCTTTTTTTTAAAAAACATATATTATGTTTACCTTCTCATTACCAAACATATTTCAGTATCTTAATACTTAAAGTACCTCTTTATATTGTGAAGTTGTGTAGAATTCAGCAGTATCATGAACCCGGTACACATCCTATGAATACAGAGAGTGTAATCATGCACATTTTATTCATTGACCGATGAGTGTATTGAATACTGACATTTTGCCACAGTATGATAACTGCATCTAACTGTTCTTATTTTATACTTATGTTTTGCATTGAATAAGGTGTAAACTGATATACTCCCATTTGATTTAGAAATTCAACCCTTATGGTCAGATTTTACATTTCTCAGCAATGGACACAAATGTTTACAGCAGTGTGAGACACTTATACTAAAGCATAGCGGTCCTGCCTCTTTATCCAGGTGTTTCATGTCCCGCTGGAGGAGCGCAGGTACAAGGACATGGCTCAGTTTGGGGAGGGCGAGCAGGCCAAGATTTGCTTAGACATTATGCAGAAGACTGGGGCTCAACTGGAGCTTTCTCTGGCTAAAGACCAAGGCTTATCCATCATGGTTTCTGGAAAACTCGATTCTGTTATGAAGGCACGGAAAGAGATAGTGACCCGGCTGCAGACCCAGGTAAGATGATTGTACTGCTGTATACTGCATAACACAGGTGGAGTTGTAGCCTTGACACCACTACATTCCCATGATGGTGACCGGCTGAGGGGGTTTGAGGCGTCTCTAAGGGCTAGGTGTAGTGGGAACAAGGAGTATTTATGGGCATGATGCAATTTAAATCCCCTTATGGTTAATTTAACATACCTTCTGGGAAAGTTTAATATTGGGTTAATCAACAGACTTTCTGCCAGCATCTAATGTCAACAGAGATTTATTTTTTCCCATGTGCTGTGTATCGAAGGATGGGAGTTTGTTCTTGTTATGAAGGTTATAGGTTACTGAAGTGCATCCATCTCTCTGTCTGTTTTAGGACTGCTTTTTCTGATTTCCATACGGCTGGAAATTATGACCTTGGTCCATTACAGCCTGATATATTTAGGCTTTGTGAATTCTGCAATTTCCCTCTGTAGATGTAAAGCGCAACACTGCAGTGCTGGTGTGCCATGTAATTAGATGTAGTGTACAGTCAATGTGGAGTTCTGCTAGACTGTGACATGGGCAAGACTTCATCCCTGCATAGAGATCAATTAAAGGCAATATCATTATGGCAAAACGCCTGCCATTGCTACGGTCTCCTGTGTATTATGGTAGGATTAGTGGATAATGCCACACACTACATCAAAAGTTTACTGTTAAATAGAGCATGGTACTGTAGATTATCTGTAGGGATTGTGTAGATTTAGCATCTAGTTTCTTTAGAGTACAGTTGTGAAAAGGCACAACTGCAAAGCAAACTACTGGGGTCTGTGTGTGTAGTGAAGGCAACATCATATTATACCCCAAGCTATTTGAGAGTTTTGCGACTTTCAGAATGGAGCAGCACAGTGGATAGCATTGCTGCCTCACAGCTCTGGGGTCATGAGTTCGATTCTGACCAGGGCACTATCTGTGTGGAGTTTGTATGCTCTCCCCATGTCTGTGTCGGCTTCCTGCGGGAGCTCCAGTTTCCTCCCATGCTCCAAAGACATACTGGTAGATTAATACGTTTCTGACAAAGTGGACCCGTGTGCATGTCAGGGGATTTGGAATGCACATTCCAGTGGGGCAGGTGCTGATGTGAAGGGGTATATAGTTGCTTTACAATGCTGGATAATGTGATTGTCTCTATATAAATGTCTGCAGGTGGCTGTTAACTTTAAGGGCTTTCTAATGAAAACCAATAAAACAAATGTTTTCATTTCATTATGAGATACCTGTAAGATATTAAAATTATATTGATCATTTTACCGTATTCTATGAAGAATTAGCCAGACTAATTGGTCCAGCATATGTATAAAAGTGTCCTGCTGTTGTCTTCCATAGCTTTCTGTAAACTTTATATGCGTAACATACATTGCTTTCTTACGGAACAAAGGTGGCATGTTATGTGACTTTTCTAATATTTTAGTCCCTTGTTTTGTTGAGAATATTACAGAAGTGACTCTCCACTGATCTCTCTAGGCTTCAGCCTCAGTCGCTATCCCCAAGGAACACCATCGTTTTGTGATTGGCAAAAACGGAGAGAAGCTGCAGGACCTAGAATTGAAAACCGCTACCAAGATTCAAATCCCCCGGCCCGAGGATGCCAGTAACCAGATTAAGATCACTGGCACCAAAGAGGGCATTGAAAAAGCACGGCATGAGATTCTGCTCATCTCGGCCGAGCAGGTAAAAATGTGGTCAAGTCCCTAAACCTATACAACATTTGAAATGGGCTTTTCACGCTATTCTTAGGCTAAATGGAAGACTGCATATAATCAGAGTAAATGTGCAGCCATGGTAGCAGTTTACCTTTGTCAGTATATACATTACTACACAGAATACATTTGAATTGTACAGCTCTTTGATTTGATTTTCATCTCTTTGTCACCATGAAGGATAAACGAGCAGTGGAACGCTTAGAGATTGAAAAGGCCTACCATCCTTTCATTGCTGGACCCTATAACAAGACGGTGAACGAGATCATGCACGAAACTGGAACAAGGATAAACATCCCACCTCCTAGTGTCAACAAGACCGAGATCGTCTGCACTGGAGAAAAAGATCAATTGGCACAGGCAGTGGCAAAAATCCGTCAAATCTATGAGGAAAAGGTAAGAATGTCTTGTGGTAGCTTTACTTTTCATATGCCCACTTGTTATCTCACAAACACCATAAACTATATGCTCAAAGTACAAAATAAACACTCATTGTTACTGACATTGCGAACTACGAATCCTATTAACACACACAGTACTAACTACCAATACTGCTACTGTACAAACACGCTGTCCTCCATGTTGCTTGTCGTATATATCTCACAACCTCCATAACACAAGATATAACGTCATTATTACAGACCGTACCAACTAAATACAATATGCAGATACTATATCACAAGTCTTCATATTGTCTTAATATGCATCTCGCATGTATTACACTTGCCATATTGTCATCGTATGATGCAATCCCACAAACAATCCACTCTCACCATAATGTCTATATCAATTCAGTATCCATCACTCACATAATACCTATCATCACATCTACTTACAATCCACACAATAACCCTTATACTGTTCCATATTACTATACTCTGCACATCTTGTGTGTCCTCTATTCTTCACCATGTGGTAGGCAAATTCTTTTCTTAAGGCTCCTTTGTGGGCTGAGACTCTGCACAGGAACCCTCATTGACATGTAATTTGTGAAGGTGTCTAGAAAACGGAGACTGGAGGATCACTTAAAATTGACATAGGAAAGTGTTGTCTGATCCAACTTTAACACATCAGCGAATTAATTGTGATATGACCTCATTTAGCTAAATAAGCGGTTCGTGGGCTCCTACTTTACCTTGCAAGTTTTGTCACATTTCATCATGGAACATGGCTCCTTGTCCAATGGGACGTTACTTACCCTCTGAAGGTCTTACTTAATCAGCAAACTATTTACTAATACAAAAATGGATATAAATGCTTTCATTAATGTGACTTGACCCCATAGTAGAAGACCACACGCTTCTCAGCTTGGCTTCATGTTGGTGCTCCCAGTGGGATTGACCCTGGTCACTCGCACATTAAGGCCAAATCTAAAAAAAGAGTTTCAGTCCAAAATGCACTCATTATTTTCTTGTGTAAACTTTGTATAACCTGATATACTTAAACCTTGGGTCTGAAAACAATGCGCACCATTCCTAAATAATGAATTCATATTCAATTGTGTAAAAGCGATGTGGGTCCAACATGACTATCCAAATCATTGAATCAGTGCGTTTTTGCTTTGTATATAAATTTCCATTGGTTGGTAGAATGTCATGTGCTGAAACATCCGTGACTTAATGCCGTTCTACATAGCTGATGTGTTCTTGGAATGCATGGAAGTCTAGCATGATGGCTTTGAGAGAAATTATGTAAAGTTATATTCCTTACATAATACAAGAATTGCTATTTTTTCCTGTTTTATTTCGTAAAACAAAATGAACTGCCTCCCTTTTCCCTTTCTTTTATGAAATGTTAATAGAAAAAAAGACAAGAAAATTCATTTGAGGGGTATTAAGTAACGCAATGGTAATTATGTCAGATATTGATGGCCCTTAATCAGCATGATATTGAAATACTGCATGATACTCTGCTAGCAATTAACCACACCTTGTTCAATTAAATCAATTAGTTTGTTTATAAAACTGCTGATAGTGAGCCAATGTTAATGATTTAAAATACTTTGTATGTATGTGTAATTGCTGATAAGCGAGTCTATGTTGACAAAAAATTACAAATTGAAATGTTGGCTGTTTTGTCTGTTTTAAAGTGTGTACCAGTCATCAACCCACTTTCTTATCATAGATTTGTAAGGTACCACAGTGCTCTGCAGTGTGTGTACAATGGGGATAACAGGACATACATAAAACAGGGATATACAAGGTAGACAAAATAGATGCAGATGTAAAAATAAAGGGTAGGGAGGGCCCTGCTCATAAGAGCGCTTACTTTCTAAGTGGAGGGCACTGCTGAAACAAGGGGAGCGAGTGTGGTTCAGAGTAGAGATTGGAACAGTCGTTTGGGTGCGTTCGTGTGGGTAGTATAGGTGGGATTAGGGCAAGCTCTAATAGAGTGGTTTCCAGAGAGTGTTTAAAGATTTGAAGGCTGTGGTAGAAAATCCCACAGGTGGGGTAGCATTACATTAGTAGTATAGGCAGGAGTGAGAGGTGGTTACCAGTGATGAGGCAAAGTGCAGGTAAGAGGTAGATCAATGAGGTTTCGGATGTATGATGGGGTTGAGCTTTTGTAGGTTAGGGCGAGTCATTTGAATTTGTTTCTGGAGGATGGGATGGGGGTGCAGGGAAAGATGGGTGAGCAGAATTCCAGATAGCAGGATGTTGCAGTAGTCATAGTGATGAAGATGAATGGATAAGCGTTTTGGCAGCATCTTGGGTAAGAAAAGGGCATATTCTGGCAATGTTCCTAATGTGGCAATGACAGGAGTGGAGAAGACTAGGTGTTAGGAATAAAGCAGAGGGCATAGTAAAGTGTCACACAAAGGCAGCTGGCTGGGGAGACTGAGGGTATTGTGGTATTCGTGACAGCACATTGTAGGCAGTCAACTCACAGGGGTCCTGTGCCTCATGGCTTAGGAATGTCTCACACTCATAGTAAATTGATAGGTTAAATATTGGTTCAACCTGTAAAATGGCTGCATCTACTATGCAGATGCTCCTAATATGAAGAGTAAGCTTTTATCTGACCTTTTATCCCTGCAGAAGAAGAAAACCACCAGCATTGCAGTAGAAGTGAGGAAGTCCCAACACAAGTATGTCATTGGCCCTAAGGGTAATAGCCTGCAGGAGATCTTGGAGCATACTGGGGTGTCTGTGGAGATACCACCCAGCGATAGCAGCTCAGAGACTGTCATCTTACGGGGAGAGCCTGAGAAACTAGGCCAGGCACTGACAGAAGTGTATGCCAAGGTATGGGTTGTTGTGTATCTGTGTAGGTCATAGCATGTGTCTCATTCCTACCAACATTCTAAATAGAAACCTCATACGTGCAATCTGTGGTTTCTTCTCTAGGCGAACAGCTTCACGCTGGCCTCAGTATCTGCTCCCTCGTGGTTGCATCGGTTCATTATTGGCAAAAAAGGACAGAATTTGTCAAAGATCACACAGCAAATACCAAAGGTAGGTGTAGCTAAATGCTTTTAATTTATGGTGCATTCTGAAAATGGAGCCTCTAATGGTCACTGTTTGTAGACTGCACCATATACACTTAGTTCTTGGCTTGGATGTCTGTATGATGGGGGATGCTGATGATCTCCTCTTTCTAGGTGCACATTGAGTTTACAGAAGGGGAAGACAAGATTTCTTTGGAAGGGCCCACAGAGGATGTCACAGTAGCTCAGCAACTGATGGAAACGCTTGTCAGGGATCTGGTAAGGCGGTTTATTACTCACATCTGTACTCTAACCAGAACTTTATTGCCTGTTTGTGATGCCACTTACAGGATTAGCTGAAATCCCGTATTAAAACCGAATGCTTGTATAAAACATGGATGGGCTGGTCTCATTGGGCCCGATTCATTAAGGAAAGTACTTATTTTTTTACTTAACTTTTCTCCTGGACGAAACAATGTTACAATGCATATTCGTTTATTATTTTGCAGAGAAGTTAAATACTGGCTGTTTTTAAATAAACTTTAAATTTCAGTGTACAAATAAGTTATCAAGTATTTGTGTGCTACATGAAAAAAACAGCCATTATTTTCCTTATGTGCAAAATAATAAACTCATATACACCCCTTGCATAGCAAAATGGTTTTGTCCAGAAAACTTAAGTAAGAAAACCTACTCAGTTTCTTGCTTAACTTTACTTAATGAATCAGGCCCATTAACTGTAGATGAAGTTTTACACTACATTCATTGGATCTGTACATTGACTACTAACTTGCACATGTTAATATTTTCCTCAATTCAGCTCTGTACTTTCTCATATTCCATCTTGCAGGTTAGGATTCGTTTCAAAAGTGGACAACACCTTTTTGCCTTAATGATCTTTCCCAAGAGGATAATGCCGCTCTTTAGATGTATAGATATGTGTTTTGAGAGATTATATTTAATATAACTTACATTCCTTCTCTAAACAAAATAAAAGTGCTGGTAACAGAGGCCTACATGGTTGTGTTGGGTCCACCTGCTAACCTGTACTAAGCTAGACTGAATATCTACTTTATGTCCAGCCTTCAGGATGCAGGTCTGATACCTGTCATTCCTGTGTAACGCACCATAAATGTACATTAGAAAGTATAGCGATGGCTAAAAATGGGCCTTTGCATCATGGCTAACTAGTCTGTTTATATAGGTCTTGCTTGGTTGAGAATGGCAGGTATATCATGATGTTGTGTCACAGTGAATTCCTAATGCAGTAGCTGCATGCACTTAAACAAATATATAAAACACTTTTTATTTTGCATATTTAGATTTCTCGAATGGATTTTGCAGAAATAAGCATTGAACACAGGTTTCACAGGCACCTCATTGGAAAGAGCGGAACAAACAGTAAGTAACTGGTTAAAGAAGTGAGCTGACTTAAATCTTTAGCTGTGCAAATGTAAATATCTGCGGTTATTTAGACACACTTTTCCCTTTAAACTTGGGTCATCTCTGTCCTGGGAGATGGAGGCGATCTGCACTGTTCCATTCTGTAATATATTAGTGTTTAGCATATTATCTGTATTTAATCTAATTATGTTTAAATCTGGTTGTATTTCATTAATAGGATGTCTCAAGTGTTGATGACCTCATTAGGATTTCCTAGACAACACTAAATTAATGCTATTTGCTTCTTAAATGATCAAGTATTTGACTGCTGGATTAATAACTGTGTTTGTTTAGTTAATAGGATAAAGGAGCAGTACAAGGTCTCTGTACGCATTCCCCAGGACAGTGAGAAGAGCAATCACATCCGGATTGAAGGTGACCCGCAGGGAGTGCAACAAGCAAAGAAAGAGCTGTTAGAGCTGGCATTGCGCATGGTCAGTTGACAGTTATTGCTACATGTCGTATGTTTCAGTCACTGCAAGAGTTTCCTTTAATTATGTGAATGTTTCAATTGTAGGAGAACGAGCGCACAAAGGACTTGATCATTGAGCAAAAGTTCCATCGAACAATAATCGGGCAAAAGGGGGAAAGAATTCGAGAGATCCGGGAAAAATTCCCCGATGTGAGATTGTTTTCTGTCTATTAAAATTCGTTCTTTGACCATCTCCCCAGCAATATTAGTTGGTGCTTTCTGCTTTAATTTTTTCATTACCTTCTCCTTTTTAGGTGATCATTAACTTCCCAGATCCAACACACAAGAGTGATATTGTGCAGCTGCGTGGGCCTAAGAATGAAGTGGAGAAGTGCACAAAGTATCTACAGAAGATGGTATCGGAGATGGTAAGAGCAGATTTATAAGTCACTGTGGTTTTATTTCCATGCTTTGAACTCCTCTGGATTTGCCACTGATGAGTTACTGAACTATCCTCCCCTTTGACCAGATATATTATAATGCTCTTATGATTGCTTTGCAGGTGGAGAACAGCTTCTCCATCTCTGTGCCAATCTTCAAGCAATTCCACAAGAACATCATTGGAAAGGGTGGTGCCAATATCAAAAAGGTGTGTTGTCTTAATTTAGAAGAAAACCAGTTGTCATTGCTCTGTGCCTTTTCCATTCATTGCAAGTTTTATTTATTTTAATAATTTCTTATTTTTAGATTCGTGAAGAATGTAACACTAAAATTGACCTCCCGGCTGAGAACAGCAACTCCGAAATGATTGTCATAACTGGCAAGAAATCCAACTGTGAGGCTGCACGCGATAGAATTCTGGCCATTCAGAAGGAACTGGTAACTAGGATTTACATTCTTTTAGTTTATTTGGAAAGGAGATTACGAACTTTAGAATCGAGGACCTATATGTGGTTAGGTTTCAGTGTGTTTGATGTTGGTTATTCTAGGCTAATATCACAGAACTGGAGGTCAGCATTCCATCTAAACTGCACAATTCCCTTATTGGAGCTAAGGGCCGCTTTATACGCTCTATCATGGAGGAGTGTGGGGGTGTACATATCCACTTCCCAAGCGAGGGCTCTGGCAGTGACACAGTCACCATTCGTGGACCAGCTCAGGATGTGGAGCGAGCCAAGAAACAGCTGTTGCATCTGGCTGAGGAAAAGGTAATTGCTACCTGGGAACGGGAGGCTTATGTCACTAGGTTAATGGCTAATTTTAAGTTATTCATACCTGTGTAGTTACCTCTGTATTTATTTTAAGTACCCAATATGTGTGATCTTATCAGTTATTTAGCATTATCTAGAATTTTAAGTTCATATAATTGACATATCTCTCTGTTTCTTGTGACCTTAAGTCATAAAATTTACTCAAGCTTGTAGTGAAGCCAGTTCAAGTCCTATAATAAGGCATTTGACTCTTGGTAGTATCGAGCAGTGTGAAGGGGAAAAATTGGTTTTGAGCTCTTTCATGTAGAGGAGTTTGACATTACCGTCTTCATGTACCAGTTTGAAAGACATTTCTTTCACAGACCAGGATTATTAAACTGCTTCATGGTTCTCTTCCAGCAAACAAAGAGCTTTACTGCAGAGCTGCGAGCTAAGCCAGAATACCACAAGTTCTTGATTGGTAAAGGAGGTGGAAACATCCGTAAGGTGCGTGACCAAACAGGAGCCCGTATCATCTTCCCAACTGCAGAGGATAAGGACCAGCAGCTGATCACCATTGTGGGCACCGATGAGGCTGTGAAAGATGCTCAGAGGGAACTGGAAATCCTCATCAAAAGCTTGGTGAGACCATTGAGTTTATGAAAATGTTGGATGCTGGTTTTTCTTTTCCCCTTTCATATATAGTAATTTAAAACCTGCAAATGTCCGTGCGGGTGTGGTATTGCCCAGGGCTTGCACCGGGCCTGCGTAGAGAGCGACATTTGTGAAAACCTTTACAGCGTAAAGGTTAGTGTAACATTGACTGGGAAATGCTAAACAGTGAATCAACTCTGCAGTTCCCTGCTGCTAAACTGTGTAAGATCCTTTCTTACACTGCATTTCTTTAATAGGAAAACTCTGCATTTTTCTGCTTGTGCAAAGGTGAATTTTGCCCATAGCAAGCCAGACTGTGTTTTGCGTTCATGCTCTTATCTTGAAAGATATGACAATCTAGTTGGCAGTAGCTGTAATACATTTTCTGCAGTTACCTGTAGCAGTTTTCATAAATGTCCCTTGTGTGTCTTGGCAATTTGCATCTCTAAACTTACTTTTATGGGCAGATGTATATTATACCCTTTTTTCATTCCTTAGGATAACATAGTTGAGGACTCAATGTCTGTTGACCCCAAACACCACCGTCACTTTGTGATCCGGCGAGGACAAGTCCTGCGGGAGATAGCAGAAGAATATGGTGGCGTGACTGTTAGCTTCCCACGCTCTGGTGTGCAAAGTGATAAAGTGACCTTAAAGGGTGCAAAGGAGTGTGTTGATTCTGCTAAGAAACGGATCCTAGATATCGTCGAAGATTTGGTAAGATGAGACAACCTGACTCGTGTTCAGCAACGTGTGTAACCTTTTTGTTTCTTGCTTTTGCTCTGATCATCTGGTCTCGTTTATGCAGGAGGCTCAGGTCACTATTGAGTGCATGATTCCTCAACGATTCCATAGATCCATTATGGGCCCTAAAGGTTCTCGAATCCAACAGATAACAAGGGAGCATGCTGTGCAGATCAAGTTCCCTGATCGTGAGGACAACACTCAGGGAGGTAAGAAAACTTCTTCAGTTTAAACACCAGTGAAAAACATGAAACCCAGTCTCCTAAGGGACTCTACTTCTCTTTACCAGCACCAAATCCGGAGTCACCAGCGCAAGAGAATGGAGAAGAAGGGGCAGAGACTAAAGTAGCTACTGACCCTGGCTCTCCTAAAAAGTGTGACATCATACTGATCTCTGGGCGCAAGGAGAAGTGTGATTCAGCTTATGAAGCTCTGAAGGTGTGTAAGGGAGGGGGGTGGGGGTGAAGATAGTTTTGGGACAACCATAAGGGAAAAATGTACTGATACATTGTGGGCAGCATTATTCATTAATCAGTTAATTAAACCATTACTAGCTCTGTAAAATACAGCTCTTATTACATAATCATTAAGTGTTTCCCCCCGATCACCAGGCTCTTGTACCGGTCAGCATTGAGGTAGAGGTCCCATATGATCTCCATCGTTACATCATTGGGCAGAAAGGAATGGGCATTCGCAAGATGATGGATGAATTTGAGGTGGGTGAATTGTAAAAGGCTATGATGCAGAGTCTTTTTTAATTAATAACCTGTATGTTGCTCCTTCAGCAATAGCAGGACCCTTTGGAGGCCGGGTGCAGGATTTTTTCTTTCCTTTTATTATTTTGTTTTTATTTTACCTGTACGCTATATTGAGACTTCCTCAGCTGTCCTGTCCCCAGGAGGTTGGCTCCCCATCCATCCTCCTGCTTCACTCACCACCTTTCTCCTCTGTCCCCGGCCTGAGCCACAGGTTAAGTGGACTCGCACCCACCTAGGGTGAGCTCAGATAAAAACCTGCAGCTTCACTAGTTCTCCTTTCCCAGTTGCCACAATGCCCCAGGCAGGCAGTAGGCTGATTGGTATCTGTTTAGTTGTGAGCCCAGACTTTCTGAAGGGAGTTTCTCTTTCCTATGAATTGAAATCTAGTAGTACGCTCATTCAGTATTTCAACGGGAACATTGGCCATGATGCAGACGATGGTGCTGTTGAGGCGTGAGTATTCTGCTTGAAGGGTGTGGGACCGCTAGGGTGCTGCACGTGAGACAATGACTGTATAGGAGTGGCCATTATGCCAGCCATTTTCCTGTCTGTGTCTCCAGGGTCCTGTACCTTCAGCCTTTTCCAAAAAAAGGTGACGCTCTGCAGGTTTCTTGAAGTACAAGAATCATCCTTCCCAGGTTATTACGCTCCTGAGGATTGCGTTGGGCGAGAAGAACGCACTAGACACTTGTCAGCCCATCTGGCATATGAAGCGTGTCCGATTCTGTCGACTGTCTCATTGGTGGTATTTTCACCTCTGAACAGTCAGATCTCAGACCAAGGTGAACTCCCGCACATTTTCTCCAGCATCCAATTGGGGGTGACACCGGGTATAGTGTAGTGGGGATCGGTGGCTGGCACTTTAAGAAAGTTGATACCCAACACTAGCTCCCCCCCCCCCCCTTCTATACCACCTTTTCTGTTAGGCTTCAGTTTAGTTTAAATGCCTGGCGTCTTGGGGCTGCATTTTCTTTTACTTGGAGGCTGGTTGTGTGCTGCTTGGAGTGAGGGACCAAAGGTGCCTCTGCTGCTGGGCCCCCCCGGAAACCCACCATCCCCCTCTCCTATTGCTGGACACTGCCAAGCAGCCACCAATAAACGCCGCAGGCTGTTCCTGACGTCCCTGAGAGGTGGGCTAGTTTCAAACTGAGGAGGATAGGAACTGATTAAGTTACAGGAAGCCCTCCCTTCTAGGGGCTTGAAATCTGTCCCCTCCTACAGCCTTGGAGCAAGGAACATTTTCTTGCTAACTTTTTGCCAATTAAGCATTTCTTTCATGTTTAGATACTGTAATGTTTAAGCTGTTTTTGAGAACAGGTCTAATTTTTGCTGCAGTAAATAAAGTACTATTATGGAGTTGTGTCGGTGATCCAGGAAAAACAGCAGCAGCACCAGTGACCATTGGGAAGTGTTTCCCTACAGTTGTGGCAATGTCTCATACATCTGCTCGGATTGTCAGTGTACTGGGTGTTTTCATTCACCATTTATGTCCCATTTCCTTTAATAAAGACCTAATCAGGTGCTGTCAAAGAACCAATGATATTTCAGTAAAATAAACAATTGTGAAGAGATTAATGCTAACAATTACTATATAACTAGAGGACGATCATTTAAAGACAAAACTCTGCCTAAAGTGAAGCCAGTGATGTCCATTCAGTAACCTTAACAGGTCTGTGATGTCACCAGGTCCTGGTGAATGAATAGGCTGAATATTGGTACAGCCCAAGAATGACTGACTGAATTCACTGTGTAGATGATGGGTACAGGAAAAGACTAGTCTATGGGCTCCTTTCTCATTAAACATAACTCGCATGTAACAGTCAGTAATTGTTTTGTTCAGAAAATGATTTTTATTGTAACAATTGTCAGATTGATTGCATTAATCTTACTTAGCAGTGCTTTTTAATGATTTAGGTCAACATCCAAGTTCCAGCCCCTGAGCTGCAGTGTGACATAATTACCATCACCGGGCTTTCTACCAACCTGGAGCGGGCCAAAGCTGGACTTCTAGATCGAGTGAAGGAACTGCTGGCGGAACAGGAGGACAGGGTGAGTGATGTGGAGATGAAAATTTGTTTGGTATAGTGTGTATATCATGGACGCCTTACTTATTTTTATCATCTCTATTTTGCACATGATATAATCGTAGCCACAATTTGTGTTTATATTTTCCTGGTGTCTTTTAAAGTTAACTTTAGTCTTAAAGAAGGAAAATTCAAAGATTTCGTGATGTCTGGTGGACATTTTGCAGACGTATGAGTTTGATGTTGAACATGCTATGTTATCTAATCAGTGTTCTATATGTAATATATTATGGCTCTTGGCTTGCAGGCTTTGCGAAGCTTTAAACTGGTTATCACTGTAGAACCCAAATTTCACCCTAAAATCATTGGTCGCAAGGGTGCAGTCATCAGCCAGATCCGCACTGAACATGATGTGAACATTCAGTTTCCAGATAAGAATGATGAAAATCAGGTTGGTTATATGTTTCTTTATTTTATGGAGTCTGGGGTCATACCCTCCAGTCTAAAAGCATTTTAGACAAGGAGACAGAATTTAGTTATTGTGAGACTATAGCAAGGTCTCAAAACTGTAGTAAGGGAATATTTCCAAGAGCGAATTGATGTCCAGAACCAGAGACTAAATTGATGGGCCTTTTATTTGGGTTGAGGCATGTAAATTCCAAATGTCTTCGTTAGCTTCCTGATCTGCTATTTCTGTATTGGTGCTTAGTTTAGGGAATAGTTTTTATATAAAACATACATAGTATACTTTTTAGTGCCAAACTGTTGGTTTAATTTATGAATATTAACCTTTTTTGTTACTTTTATTGGTTTTAATTTATAATATCCATTTTAATGTCTTAATCTGTCTTCAGGATCAAATCACCATCACAGGCTATGAGAGAAATACAGAGTCTGCTAAGGAGGCAATACTGCAGATTGTTGGAGACCTGGAGCAAATGGTGTCTGAGGACATTACTCTAGACCACCGTGTCCATGCCCGCATCATTGGGGCCAGAGGCAAAGCCATACGCAAGATCATGGATGAATTCAAGGTGTGTGCAGTAACTAGATTCCTCTGCACGTTATAGGTTCAATAATGAATGGTCATATTAGGTTATAGTGGGGAATCAAAAACCACCTGTAACCAGCACATATGATCATGTTCTATTCTTTGCAATACTTATCTGTTTATGGATAGTCTGCGTTCTACCATTTCATAACTGCGTATATTTATAATTGTACAGTCTATTTTGACAGCATTGGTTAGATAAATGCTTTTTTATCTTGCATCACTATGAGCAGTGTAAACCAGAGCTTGTGTTGGCTAATTGGCTTGCAAGTATTATATGACCAAGCATAATGTATAGCCTATGCTTACTTAAAGCTATGAATTATGTTTTACCGGTTATTCATTTGAGGAGGAAATACTAAACTACTTTATAACGGATTCCCTGAAAAACCAAGGTGGAGTGGTGTATTTTAGGTTCAGCTATAATAGATTAGATTTCTGAGTTTTCATCTCTGCTTTGGTTAAGGCATAAGGAGCTACCAGTGCGACTGAAAAATAGCCTGCATTTGGTTTTACCATTTTTTTCATATATCCATTGGGGGACACTTGATACCTTGGGTGTCTGCTGTCCCCCAATGGTCTAAGAGCAAAGTATTTACATCAAGTTTTAAAATATTTCAATTTAATTCTTTATTTTGCTTCTCAAGTTGCTGGTTAGTTGAACGACTGTTTCTCCATTTTTAGGTGGATATTCGCTTTCCCCAGAGCGGAGCGGCTGACCCAAACTGTGTGACTGTGATGGGCAAACCTGAGGATGTGGATGAAGCCATTGATCATTTGTTGAACTTAGAGGAGGAATATGTAAGTGTATTTAGTCCATATACCATTGGGACAATACATTTATTTACATTTCTTGTGTCTAATGTTAAGGTGGTTTTCTTTGTACTGTAATGACCTATCCTTCAGATGTCCGATGTGGTGGAGAATGAGGTGATGCAGTCTTACTTGAAGCCACACTCTCAGGAAGACAACAAGCCTCAGCCATCCAAGGGCTTTGTTGTGCGTGATGCTCCCTGGACAGCAGGAGGCGGCAATGAGAAGGTGAGTGTGATACCGGGTATAATGTGACCCTCTGCACCACACAGCTGGCCTACCCGGTACCTATCCAAGGTTCAAAATCAACCAGGGAAATATCCGAAATAAAATAAGTTTATTTAACAAAATTGTAGCGCCAAACAGCAATAAAAATGTTTAATAATAACCTGCTACAAATAACACTCCAGTCTGGCACAGACAACATACAGGGTCTAATGAAACATCTCACCAGTATCCTAGCCACTCTCAGGGACTGCTGTCTATCCATTCAGGCTTCTCCTCCCCTCTCCTCTAAGGCAACCATCAAGGTAGTGGTCCTGAGCCACTGTCACTCCGCTTTTGGTGGACACACAGCTCCCCAAGACCTGGAGAGGTAGATCAGGGCAAAGACAGTACTCCAGGGACCGATTGTCCCTTTCCTGTCAGGGGCAGAGATCTGGATCTCAACGCCAGCCTGACTTCAGCTATCACTGGGTAGTGAACGCCAATTTGCTCCCCTCTGGAGCTCTCTTTTAAGCCTGAAAATGACCACCTCAGCAATTTCAGGACCTGCCTGATTGGTCCTTTTCTGTGTTTACCTTTTCACAGGTAAACATACAGACAAAGGGATAGCAGATGAGCCACCCTTGATATAATTAAGGATAGGTATTGTTCTGTGGCTATACAGCAGAGTTTGTTCAAACAGGAGAGATCACAATCCAGACACATTACATTTAAATACACAATACAGTCCTCTGTAATTAAACTTGGAGCTCTATCTGTGGACCTTTTCCCTATCTTAATACATAACCTACTGGTGTGATGTACATTCACACAGGACTAGTGGACAATAATGCTTTTGCCTAGGCTGAAACAATGGACTAGTCTGCAGAATAAGAAAACGATGCTGGCAGACATTTTAACTACTTACAAATAGAATATATACAAGTTTAATATGACTGACAAATATGGGGAACCAGAGGGCTAGAAAAAATGAGTTTTTATTTCCACAGTTTAAGAAAAACAAGGTGTAGACTGGTTGAGGTGATATTAATACCTCGTTTCACTACGCTGAGTGTATCACTTCATACAAGTACATTACTGGTCATGTTCCAATTTTATCTAGAGTCCATTCAAAAGGAGCATTAATTTGGTTACATAATAAAACTGCAGGACTATGTGAGACTACCAATGCCAGTAGATACTGGTATCGCAATGTTTTCAATTTTGTGTCTTTTTTATCTAATTTCTGTTTTCATTATCCCTTCTAGGCTCCTGACATGACCAGCTCTGAAGATTTTCCCAGCTTTGGTGCTCCAGTTGCCCACAAGACCTCTCCATGGGGCCCCAAGAGACACGGCGGGGGGAAAGGCCTGATGCCTGCTGACATGTCTGCTTCCTGTTAACTCCTGTCGCTGTGTCTGATTCACTCGCCCCGTCATCCCCTTATATCCCTCTTTGCCTCTTTCCTCCGCATCCCAGGATCCTGTATAACCAGCCACTGCTGCAGGGGTTTACCTGGCACTTCTGGGTTTCTGGTTCCTCACAAAAGATTAAATTGGTATTTCAATTATAGGATAGGAAGAGCCTATAATTACCTGTTTGCCATAGAGAAGCTAAGTGTCTCTACACACCTCCAGCTAAACAAAGTTGCTGCTTCCTCGTATATATTGCCACTACAGCCCCTTGCTAGGTATCTGGAATATATGTGGTGTCTGCCTATTTACCAAGATGCCTTCCCTATTTTAAGGGTTCATGTCTATAATCATAGGATGGATTGCAAAAGACAGGCCCAAACCATTGGAAATGTTTCAACCATTTGTCCTGCTAGTACTGTCTACCAAACTCTTTGGTCTGCAGTTATACTTTGTAGTCTTGCATACAGTATTATATGAAATGCTGTTTTAAACTGTGAGGTTTGGGATGTTTCGAAGGGCTGCTCAGGGCTCCTGGCTGCCATCCCGATGTCCTAAGTTACCATGAGTCTTATTAACACACCGTTGTCCTGCTGCAGAACAGAATGTATTGTGAAGTGCCCTGTAATCCTTTCACTGCCAGAGCCATTTGGGGGGAGGGAGGGATGTGCACAAATGGGGGTGGAAGTTGTGGTGACCGCTCTTTCACCCCCATCCTCTCATCCAGTTTTATGTCCTTATGGTTAATCATGTTCCTTGCTGTGGAGAAGCCTAGATATTACACTGATAGCATCAGGACTCAATTTTACCCCACTGCTGCTGAAGGAAGACATGCCGTGATTTGACTCGGCAACAAATTGGTTAAAAAGCCCATGAAACCTCGATGGTCCTTTCACAGCCCTTTCTCTTGTCCCCTTACCTCTGATGCCGGGGAAAGGGATCATGTTTTGTCCTGGTTGGGTGGGGGTAACATTAGTTCCAGGTTTTTTTCCAGACCTCTCCTCAGCCCCCCTTACCCTTTGGACATTTCTTCTTACTGTGCCTCAGTATCAACTTCCTGTACACAAAGGTCAGGAAATAAACATCCTTTAAAAGCCGAATTCTTCTATATTATTGTGTGGGTTTTCTTTGTTTTCCTCCCCTCAAACCCCCACTAAGTAATGCTGCCATTGATTAGCTGCTTTTGGATCTGACTTGGGAGTCTATTGGTAATTGTACAAGTCTACTGTGCATGAGTGACTGCAAGCAGAGATTTCCCTATTTTGCTAGAATTTGCAGTAGGCAAGTATGACATAAACACTAGCACAAGGAAGGGTGTGAAAAGTATTCCATTGGCAGAACAAAAATAACTTTGAAATGTGTAGCATTTCCATTTGGTATGTTTTTAATACAACCTTCTAATGAAAGGTTGTGTAGATTTGATGAGATCTTTGTTGGTGCAATGTTCCTGTGACAGCAATATTATGCATGGCTTTGCTGTGATTTGTCTCCAGCCTCTGGTGCATGTTTGTCAGCAAGTGGGAATCTGTGGTTACAAAGAGATGCGGTAGCACAGGGCCATCTTTTCCATTGGGCACGATGGGCAGGTGCCCGGGGGCCCCACGGACAAGGGGCCCCCCATAGGCAAGGCTCTTAATAGGAATAAATAATCCTGCAAAAGAAAAACTTCAAGGGTCACTGAGCGAGTACATTTAAAAAAAGCAGTGCATCGGGGCCCCTATAATAAATATATATGTTAACCCGTGCATGATACTCATGCATTCTAGTCAAATCAAGCTACTTAAGGTGTTAAAAAGGTTCTTGTCATGCATTTGGGCCTAGCCCAGGCCTCCTCAGGGGAAGAGCGTTACTTCCTGACGCAAGCGCCCTTTTTTAACGTGGTTTTGTCCACATGTCACCACCTCATCATTTTTCTCCATCACCTCATCCTTCATCGCCACATCCTTCATCAAGCTACTTAAGGTGTTAAAAACTCCCCACTGTCACCCCCGGCAACCACCAACCACTCCCAACTGTCACTTCTCCTTCAAGAAATATATAGGTCATTGTATAACTCTGCCCAGCAGGTGGCGCTGCAGCTTGGTTTTTTTTTTTCACACACGCCACTAGGCATTTATATAGTAGATGTAGATATATATATATATATATCTATAATCTAATTATTATAGGTGCCCCGATGCACTGCTTTGCCCGGGGGCCCGTAATGTTGCAAAGATGGCACCAGGCAAAGAAATCGTAAAAATCTTTTGGTTACTGAACATGTGTCTGCAGGTCTGACAGTAGCCCAACTATTTTCCTTCCCCAATCGAGGCTTCGCTAAGCACTGGTTGTTAGCACCTCATTCACCACACTTCCCTCGATGTGTGGAACTAGTCAGACTACTGTTAGATCCACAGACCTGTTGTATCTCAACAATAAATATTTTTCTATTTTTGGAGTAATTCTCCAGGGGCTATTCTTTTGCCTGGTCTGAGTGCTGCTATATTATTGTGTGTTTAATAACTCTGGCTGTAAATCTCATCTACTTGATTTTTTATTTTTTATATATATATATATATATATATATATATATATATATATTTTTTCTAAAAAAAATTAATACATTTCTTGTAAAGATTGAGGTTCATTTAGTTCAAGTACCTCTTTTCCTATTTACAAGTTTAACGAATGCACAAGTATATACAAGTGAAAGCACTGAGATTAATTCTTATTGACTAAATTTAAATGCTTTTTCATCACTATTGATTCAGCTTACAAAAAAGCTGCCCCCATTGTGATAATTTTTTTTAAGCAACCCATCCTATCCAATGTAATATTGGATGGAGTGAGCTATGTTAAGATTAATGTTTTGCATTCATTTTGTTATTTTGAAAAGTTTTTATTTTTGCAAGTCGTGAAACAAAATGGTAATACAAAATAAGTCGCATTGACTGGCTATGTGTTTTTGAAGACACAGAGAAGAAGAGACAAACAATAGGGGAAGTGGAAGAGAAAGAAATGGAGGGGCTTATTCCAATTTAGATAAGGAAAGAAAGAGTTGACAACATTAATGTGTATTTAAACAATCTTAAGCATGTGAGGTCAACTATTTGAAGGGTTTGTGGTTTGGGTGAACAATGTAGACAAAGTAAGTAAAAGGCCTTTTGCTTTACATTTAATATGCTATCCTTAGCATCCGAGGCACTAACACTAACAGTATTTCGATACCCTTATTTCTCTGGTGAAGAGACACACACACACACACACACACACACACACACACACACACTCTCCAAATGTTGCCACATTACGGGACAGCACTGAGCAGAAGATAGAAGCCACATTAAGACTTTACACAGCAGCAGGGGCGCCTCTGAGTTCCTTGGAGAGGTGCCCATAAATAAGGGGCTCATTGGAGCTAATATTTCAATCTCTGCCATTGTGGGATGCCATGCAATATGGCTGTGGACCTGGGAGGTGAATTCAAGAGGTCTCAGGAATCCTTTCTGTACTCTGCTGAGTGCTGGGTTAGATGACATAATTACTGAGAACACAGGAAGAAAAAGCTCCTTCCATTTAATTTGATTACACCCAAGGGACCTAGGTTTTAGTCCTGTCATCCCTAAGGGAAGGTGAGAGGTCAGCCTTCAAGAATGCAGTCTTCTGCCCCCAGGGGATGCATAGATTCAGGAAGACTTGGACAATTAGCCATCTAACATCTAGACCGGCGGTTCCCAAAGTGCGCCGTGGCTCCCATGGGTGCCGCGAGCCAGATATAAAAAAAAAGAGAAGACAGAAACTTACCAATCAGCGCAGTGCCGGGACCCAGCAGCCTCCTCTCTCCCACAGCAGCTTGTCACTGACGTCTATATTCAGTGACAGCTGCGGGAGAGAGGAGGCTGCTGGGTCCCGCCACCGCTCTGATTGGTAAGTTTCTGTGTTTTTTTTTTTATGTCTGGCGTGGGGCAGAGTGAAAAGGATGGTGGCAGCGGAGGGGGACAGGGTGGCAGCGGAGGGGGCAGCGTGCCTGGGGGTAGAGGAGGTGACAGAGGGCAGAGGAGGGGGACAGCGTGACAGAGAAGGCAGTGTGCCTGGATGCAGAGGGGCATTTTTGCATACAACTAAATAAGTATTTTTGTCGTGACCTAAATACTTATTACAATTTTTTGACCCAACTACTTCTAAAACAGGACTGCTCAGTAATTATTTTGGAGGGGTGCCTTGAAAAAATTTGGAGACTAAGGGTGCCGTGAACTGCAAAAGTTTGGGAACCACTGATCTAGACCCTTTAACAAACCATCTGCATGGTGGGCAGGTTTTCCACCCAAGGACTTCTGTAGTGGGAGCCAGTCTGCTCCTTTTCTCGGACTAGTGATTTTGTTCTAACACAGATGCCTGGATAAGTGTTATCATCCAGGGATCGATATTAGATCTCCAGGCATTACCACCTCGGTGCTATCTTCTCAACTGGTTTCCCAGGAAGCAGGGCAGAAAGACTTGCTGAGTGATATGTTGGGCTTGGATGATAGAGAGAGAAACATATAAAGTCACATATCTCAAAAGAATATCTCTCTATGGGGTGACTGATTCTTGCTCCACCAGTCACTGGGACTTCCATCCTTGTGCCTGATTTGGGATCAGACTCCCATGTCCCACAGTCAGTAGTGCCTCTGTATCCGTGCAGTATTCTCACTGTTGTATTGTGTATCAAATCAAACTGCGTGCAGATGCACTCACACCTGCCTGCTGCCATTTCTGAGCAAGCTCTGCACTGGTGGTGCCCTAATGGCGCAGCTAAATCAACTTTAGGAGACTGTGCTGGGACGTTCTTGGGTGCCCTGAAGCCTTCTTCACAACTATTGAACCTCTCTCCTTGCAGTTCTTGATGATCTCATAAATGGTTGATTTAGGTGCATTCTTACTAGGAGCAATATCCTTGACTGTGAAGCCCTTTTTTGTGCAAAGCAATGACTGCACATCTTTCCTTGCAGGTAACCATGGTTAACAGAAGAACAACAATGATTTTAAGCACCACCCTCCTTTTTAAAGCTTCCATTCTAATGCAATCAGCAGGACAGAGTGATCTCCAGCCTTGTCCTTGTCAACACTGTCACATGTGTTAACGAGAGAATCATGGACCTGATGTCAGGTGGTCCTCCCTTGGCAGGGCTGAAATGCAGGGGAAATTTTTTTAGAATAACGTTCATTGTCATGGCAAAGAGGGACTTTGCATATACTCCAGAATGTCATGAAGGGTGATCAGATGAATTGCAATTAATTTCAAATTGCCATCATAAAAACTGAGGCAGCAGCCTTTGAAAAAAATTATTTGTGTCATTCTCAAAACTTTTGACCATGACTATGTAAAAGTGGATTTAAGGGACGACTGGTAGTAATATTATTAAACTAATTAGGAGTGGACAGGGCCTGATTAAGGGTTCTGGCTGCCTTCAGTTAATACAACTGTAGTGCTTCTGGAAAGTTCGGGTCCTGTTTTGAAAATATGCAAAGATTGTATTATAATGTAAAAATGTTAAACCTTAAATGACTCCATAATGGTCAGATAAAACTAACCCCCAACACGTGTTTACAAATGTTTAGTTTTGGGTTTTTTTTCTAGTTAATGAGCAATAATGAAATATTAACACCTACCAAGCCTGTTTGTCCAGTATTTAATATGCTAGTGAACTCTGAATCCATAGAGATCACTACATAATAGCATCCTTGTGAACGCCACACCCTAGAGAGATCATCCCCCACCAGCCATTTCATCATCCCCAGCCAATTCATTACCTACCCCTCCTCCCCTCAGCCATTTAATCAATCACTACTCCACCATCCCCACATGCCTCTAGGACTGGCAGCCTGCAAATCCCATTGATGTTTGCTGCCTGTTCATGTGGGTGCAGACAGTTCTTAATTCAGTCTTGCGACATGTGGTACAGAGTGCTGTGTTTGACAGCACAACCCTAACGAGAGCAGTGCAATCAGCTCGCAAGGCTAAATGGGAGCAACACTCGGCGCTATATACAAATCATCAAATTATGTGGGGCATGCCACGGGGCAACAACACAGTGTTGTATTTGCCCATTGACAATGAGTCAGTGCAATGAGGAAATCGCCGTCTCCCTATTCTCACACTTGTCCTGACGTGCAAAAATGACGTTGGAATGCTATCAGAATAGAGGAACCAGCACATGAAGAAAAAGCAGAAGCTCAGGAGTAGACTAGAGGAAGGGTCAAGAGTGTGGAAATACAGTTTAATGCCAAAACAATACAAAATCATGCACTTGTGTCCCAAAGACTAATTATAGTATTAATGGCACTATAATGGAACTACTGAGGAAGAATGGGATCTAGGAGTCACTATTCAAGGTTAGTTAATCAATGTAACAAAGCAATGAGGAGGCAAGTCAGATGCCTGGTTGTATATGAAGAATCAGTAGCACCAAGAAAGTAATAATACCACTGTATAGGTCATTGGTACATTAGAGACTACACAAAGAAGGGCAACTAAAATGGTGCATGGCGTACAGCACAAAACTTACCTGTAAAGACTAAAAGATCTAAATATGTATAGCATACTTGCCTACTTTTTAAGTCTTTGTACTCCGGGAGATCTGAGTACAGATCATGTCAGAGGGTAGGAGGGGCCTGATGACATCATTATAGCCCCTACCATAAAATACAGAAATTCAAGGCATTGTATAGCAGGGGGTGGGGCTTAATGACAATTAAGCCCCGCCCCTGCTATCCAATGCCATGAATTTCGACATTTTACAGGGTCTGGGAGGTTTGCCTACTCTTCCGGGAGTCTGGTAGGACTCCCCGAAATTCAGGAGCCTCCTGGAAATTCCGGGAGAGTAGGCAAGTATGATGTATAGGTTGGAGTAGTGAAAGGAAAAGGGGGATAGAAACTTTCAGATTTTTCAAATGTTTTAGTAGGATACAGGAGCGAAACATTATTCAAAGGGAAAGAAAAGTATTAGAACATGAGGACATGCACTGAAACTGGAGGGAAGATGGTTCAGAGGAAATTTGAGGAAAAGCTACTTCACAGAAAGGGTATGTGGAATGGTCACCCATCAGAGGTGGTAGAGACTACTCCAGTAGAGCAATTTAAACATGCTTTAGTATACACAAGGATATCCTTACAAAGAATAAAGGATCAAATAGGGTTTGTGGTTACCAAAAGTTATAAATTGACAGGCTAGATGTGCCAAGCAGTTTTTATCTGCTGTCAAATTCTATGTTTCTATACTAAGGTAATTAAAATACTGCAGGGGCTGGAGAGGACAGAAGGCACAGTTGGAGAGGAGGGGAAATCTAGAAAGACTAAAGATTCAGTGGGCTGGGTGTTGGAGAGAAGGGGGATTTTCTTTGGTGTACATAAATATGATGCATAAATATTATAAAATCAGTAATAAGTCCAGATAAGGTGACCTTAGGCAGAAGGGCACTAGATTAGTGGTCTGAGCAGAGAGAACAGACAGTCTTCTGCAGAGTGGAGTGTGGAACTGAAACTTTTGGGAAGTCAGAGTTTGACTTGCAAATGTCCTTCCTAGATGCATGCAAACCTCCTTCTACAGCTTGTCATTTTGGAGGGAATCAAATGCAGACCCTGGGACACACACTGGTACAGTCAGAGAATCCCGTTGTCTCATTTCAGACTCCTGATTTCTTTAGAGAGAAGTCTTTTGGACACCAATTAATTCAATTCCATCTAGTCCCAATCGTATACATTGAAGTTATATAGTCACATAGAAAGCACATTACTGTTTAACCCTTACACATTCTCCATCAGGAATCTGATGGACTCTTACTCTATTTAACTGAAGACCTAAATGAGGTTAGCCAAGTAGTATTTTACTAGAAACATTGAAAATTGAAATCAATAATGGGGTAGTAAGAATTTAAGGTTATGTTTTTAGTTTTACACCAAGCACACTTCCAGCCATGTCAGCGATCTCACTGTCGAAGTTGTATAATTGGATGAGCGATAGTATATTGGTTAATATTGTTTTGCCTTGCGATCCGTACGCCACGTAACGCGTGGCATGGTGCGATCGCACGGTAAAATGCGCACGCACTATAACATTTAGTTTCACATATAGAATTATAGATTCCATTCCAAAGTGATTTATGAGCAGATAGTATTTGGTTTATTATTAGTTTATATATTATGATTATATGTACACATTAGTGTTATTTAAGGTTCCGGTTATAGGAAATGTGTCATGTCTGATATCATACTAATCCCCTATTCATCAGCAGCTGTCCGGTTCCATCGCCGAAGAGATCGCATATTGCATACTCTAGTTATTGATGTTAGGGAATAAATAGCTAGATTGATATCAGATGGTAAAATGCTAATGGACTAATTGTAACTGGAGCACATCCCCTGGAGAGATGACCCCCACCTTTGGATTCCTTAGTCTGAACTAGCCTATGACCTGTTTACCCTGGACCCACCCTTAGTCTGAACCTATAGAAGCAAGCCACGTGTTTTCTATTCTCTGTAACACTGAATATATATATGATTATAGCTGCTCCCCCATTCTTCAGTCTACTCTGACCACAGTATTCTAAACAGATATACTGTTCACTGGGGCCCGTGGTAGCGCAGCGATAGCAGCAGTATGTATTTATCTTTTGGTATTGGCTGTACTGTACTGTATTATATTACTGTCAGGATAAAGCATAAATCTGATATGCTGAAATAGAATATTGGATGTCAGGACCCAAATAAATGTTTGCATGAATACCTAAATTCACCTGATGTTCAATTCAGATAAAGGTGTGACTAAATGAGCCCAGGAACAGGTAATTGAGTTAGGTAAACCCTTTGTGCAGAGACCAGCTTTAGATATGCAGATCAGACATCCATTGTATTTGATCATGTATTTCCCTAGCTAATTTACTTCCCTTCAATAGGTAGTATAAACACAAACTAACCCCTAGGTGTAAATTAGAGAGCTTGCAGTTATTTACAAGGGATAATTCATAACTGCAGGGTAAATAGGTTGTATCAAATGAATCCATTGATAAGCTAGTGTAACAGTAAAAGACGCAGAGTCTGATGTAATGGTGTTTGGAGGTTTTTACATCCCAGTGTGAGGAGATAAGCCTGCCACTTTTAGCAGCTTCCAGGACATAGCACTGTTTGCTTGTGACACTTGAATAGACTTGTAGGTACCGCTCAGCATGTGGCCTGGCTCAATGAGGCCAGGGGATAACATAGCCTATATGTAATACTGTATAGACAGAAAGAATTCAGTTTTAAAATATGCCACTTAAAATCAATAAAAGCAGAGATCAACCACCTATTCCTCAATAGCATGAGGAAGGGCAGCTCATATGGTAAATTAAGAATTCTGACCCACAGAGAAATGGAGAAAAGGAGTGGAAGCTCTGCGAATGCCCTGTACTTAGGCATGTTTGATATGACAAGATGAACCAAGTCATAAGGGATTTGTTAATGATAAGATTGGATCGATGTAACGCTGTCCAGGACAAATATATCACATTGTAGAATTGGTTAATAAATCAGGCAACAGGTAAATTTGGTTTGAAAAGGTGTCCCAGGACACAACCCCGATTAGCATTAACCCTGCCCCTGTGAATGCCGCACCCATTTGAGGTTGCTTAAAAATCTGTGTTCTGAGGGAACAAATTGTCAGACTTTTGGGGATCAATCTATTTGAAGGACTGTCCATTATTTCTGCCTGCCCCAGGCATACAGATTATTATATGTAAGTAATGCTCTGTACGTTATCTCTTTTATTTTAAACTGTTTTGCTTGTTATGTCAAATTTATTATTTGTTTATTCATTATTTTTCTTTATATCTGTATGCCCTGTACCTTTTGTATATTAAATCTAAAATTTAATAAGTTGCGTCCTTGATACTCTAAAGAATCCATAGCCTGTGTAGAAGAGAGATTGCTTATCCAGGTTACCCTGTGTGTGACTGGTTGATACATTTGATTAACAAGCTGTGTGTGCTTGTATGTACATTTGTGTAACAGTCTGGAGGTGTGAAGAGTTAACCCTGTGGGTGCTGGTGTGAGTCTTGCTAGTTTGTGGAACTAGGAGCCTGTGTGCCAGCGTGGGACAGTATATTGGGGTCCTATTGCCCATAACCAATAGGTGGTGGCTGTACCTGAAGTGTCTGGGGGGTGTGAGAGCGCTGTGTTTGGGGGCGATTCCGTAGGTCTAAGAACCTGTGTGATAGGTGAGAGAGACTGCGGGCTGAAATCGTGTGTGACCTCATACAGCAAACACCCCAACGTCACGGCAGCTGGGAGCGCGTTCGTGACAATTACAATCATGTATTGAACTGTTAAACTTTACATCTGCTAAAATAAATCACTTTGTGCATTAGAAACACAATACAATCGCTTGGGCAATGCTTATTTGAAAACGATAAAATTACTTCAATAATTTGGGGGCTCGTGAGTTTGGAGGTTACGTTGCCGGAATGTATGCAACGCTGACGGAATTCGGTTCCTCAACAAAGGGTGGATGTTGACGGACGCGTCTCATACGGGAAAGAACACAATGTGTTCAAAACCCGTTGTCCATTTTGTGTTGAGAAGCCGAATGTCCGCAGTTGCGTAATCTGAAGGAATGCTAACTAGAATCTAGGGACAAGAAAGAAAAATGTTTCTTTTTATTGTCGTTTTTTCGTTTTAAAAGGTATTGCATTGCCTAGTGTATGTGTACTTCCTGTTTAGCGTGTAGGAATTTCCGGTATTGTTACCACGTGTTTTAAACAATCATGTTCATAGTCTGTTATATATGCATAGTATAATTACTTGTAAAAAAAAAAACTCTGAAAATATATTACTAGTGTTTGGGAAATTCATTTTCTGTACAGAAAACAAAAAGGTTGTGTGTGTATGAGAATGTTATGCACAAATACAAAAGTATACTGGTAACGGAATATAGGGTTCTGCACGTGCACCTAATACTAATCTCGATGTTCACAGATAACTAGTATCTCTGAGCAGTGAGGTTGGACCGCATGGCAGGGCCTTGATTGAGTATTGGGAGGGCAGCGTGGAACTATTGAAGATAGATAGCGCTTTGGTACAGGTGTGTGACAGGGCACGGTAAAAAGGGGACCGGACAACAAAGGTTCTATTCTCTGTGTGAACAGGATATAAAGAAACCTTTGTGTGAAGTGGTGTTCTGTTCTAACAAAGAGCAGGGGATAAAGAGACACCACAGAGTATACATGGCAGGTATACTCGAAGCTAAAATAACAGGTTTTCGCGGCATTCCCAAATATTAATCGCACAGCTTACTGATAGTTAGTATCTGTAAGCGGTGCGATCGGACCGCATGGTTGATTTAGTGCAGCCGTGATTGTGACTTGGGAAATGTGGGAGGAAATACCATGCAACCACTGATATTCTTGATTGATATCGGTTGCTAACAGTGGTAAAGTACTCAAACTAGGAAAGGCAGGGTATTGCGAAGTTGGTACTTTTCTGATCCCAGTTGTGTTAGGTTGTTACTCCGATCAGTACGCTGACAATCGCATGGTATTGTTAAGTGGTACTCAGCAGCGTGGAGTTGAGGGGACGTACCTGTTGAAATCGTCCGGGGCCAAGAAGAGATGGCCAATTGTGTGCTGCCTAATGAATGGCCGGTTGGTTCGGCAAAGTATGTTATGCATAATAAATATGGTGCTTATGCAACGGCATACTGCGACAAGTGGGTCAAGATGACCCGGGAGTGTGTGAAACCTTTCCCAATCATAGGTACTTTTGACTCAGAGTTGTTAAACAATGTTAGAGATAAAGTGCGGTTGATTAAATCAACGAAAATAAGAATCGAACATGATGACTGTTTAAAATTGTGGCAACAAGAAGGGTACACGTGGCAAAGAAGCACGTGTTCAGCGGAAGTAAGCGTACCGGAAACGAGCATTCCAGAAGTGTGCGTTGCAAAGTGTGGTGAACTGAGCGCAAGCGCGCCCCTGACAAATGTGGTCGGGGCGGTAGGTACAGCCAATACCAAAAATTTTAAAAATGTAATGAGTAATTTGTATGATGTCTTAAGTAATGTTTTAGAAGAAGAAGATGTACCCACAGTCATTTCAGCCATTGCCCATGCCAGTAACATACAAGAAGCAGTACACAGACAAGGAAAGGAAACGGTTCCACCGGTAGGGGCAGCGGCTGAAATCAGTGAGAATAATATAGAAATTAATAGAAAGGGGGACATTCATTGTACTGCAACAGCAATTCCAGCAAATAATTCAGAATGTAGCGACTTGGTAAGTCTGAATCCTGTCCGCACAACGGCAGTTCCCAATGGGAAGGTGGACAGAGATGGTGTATTTCCCATGGAACACGTAGTAACGCATGTTCCATGGACTAGGATGGAACTATTTACAATTATGTCTGATTTCCCTGATCCTAGAAAAGATTTGGCCAAGTGTCAGAAATTTATTAGACATTTAGGTAATGCACATGAGCCTACTAATAAAGATTGGCGAGTGGTGTTTAGAGCTGGTCTTCCTCTCGATACTGATATACAAAAGTTCATTAAGGATTGTAGGTTGGAGAAGGATAATTCCTTAACCGAGGATGACAATCAGGAAAATATTGGACGTATAATCACACAGTTGGCCATATATTTTCCAGTGACAGTGGAATGGGAAAAAATCTTCACTATCAAACAAAAAGGTAGTGAGATTACAACTGACTATTTTGCAAGAGCTCTAACGGCCATGATAAAGTACACAGGGATAACAGATATAAGGGAAAATCCACATCATAGGGAGGTAGCTGTTGCAGTACTAATGGACAGTCTCTGGGAGGATCTAAGGACCTGGATACAAACCTCTTTTCCTAATTGGATAGGTCTCACGGTAAATGCAATTAAAGAACATGCTGTAGAACATGATAAAAAATATATGTAAAAAGGAAAAAGCGCAGAGTGATAGGCTAATGATGGTGAGTATCCAAGCACTAGAGGGACTGCACACACGACCACAGTATATTAACACCTGGTTTAAGAAAAAAAAACCAGCATGAGTTGAGGAAGTGTTTTAGATGCCATAAAACAGGACATCAAGCAAGGGACTGTACAATGACAAGAGCGGAAGCAAATAGACTTGGGCCACCTAAGGAGGAATTACATAGACACCCACAGAGAAGGTGCACACAAGTCACAGAGGGTTTCCAACAGTTACCTGCACACCTCACAGCAGCAAATGTTTTGAGGAAGAACTATAGTCAACTAAAGAAAACAAGTCACAACTATAGTCCTACAACCAGGCGTGGTAAATGTTAAACTGTGGTAAGTATTAGTGTGCCGGTTACTGATTTAAAATTAATACGTTGTTGCTTTTGCTCATTTGTTTTTTGTATCATATGTTTGCATTCCTGATCGCTGGCTGAGGGTAAAGAATGAAAATGTTTGGTTTGTTTGTTGTTTAAAGATAACTATCTTGTCTTTTCTTCACAGATAAAAGGTAGACAAAGGAAATATAGACTTAGTGCTTAAGGGGATGGGATAGAGAAATATAAAAACATTTTTTTACTCTTGAATGACAAATTAAAAATAGACAATTAGAACACTCTTTGTTTTAGGCTGCAGTGACTCATGATAATTTGTTTGGCTGAGAATCATTATCAAAAATGAAGTATGTACATACTTTGCTCCAAAATATCGTTTTATGTATTTCAGAGAAATATGAAAGTCACTAAGAGTAAATTTTTCATTTCTCTATCATAAGTTAGGAAAGTCCGTTGCAAAGGTATGTAGTTATGGTGATACAGAGTTCTTAATGAACAAATGACGGACGACACTGGATTGCACGGTTGGTGTAAGACCCCCTAGTCAAGTAGGGGGAGGGATCATAGTTTGGTGAATAGCTAAGGGGATTAGTGAAATGAATACAGCTATTTTCCCATAGAGTCCAATCCAGCTGTCCTTTTTGCTGTAAAATCTCCCTTTCTGCATGTATGTTTGTTTTCAAACCCTTGTATTCAAATCTTTGTATTCCTATTATTCATGGCTTTCTTAAAGCTCGTTTTTTTTTCATCTATGCTAGTCTCTCTCTTTCTCTCTCTCTGCTCTGGTAGAGATAAAAAAAACAGACACAGTCTCATCAATGGGGCTAAGACATATTTTTTTTATTTTTACATAAGACAAACTCAGGGAGATACACACTAGATTGACAGGAGTTACAGAAACAGTTAAGGGGTTTGGTGTTGTGTATAGAAGCTGCTAATGTTAAGCAGAAAGGTTCTGTTGTAGAAATACGATTCATGTTTTATACACTGCATATCTGTTTTCGTTTTCTTTTTGTTTCGTGCCTCCTGTACAAAAATGTGCCTTTATATGGATGCACAAAGGGTGGGGAGGAAGGAGGACAGGTGATTGCTAGAGGATAGGCATACAGATATGCATCTCTGTATAGAACATTGGAGTAGGATTTTTACCACAAGATACGACATAATGTGAAACCCTAAAAAATGTAGAATTTTTGTGTTTTATATTTTTTCACTGTTAAACAGACATGTACTGGGTACTATTATATTTGAAGAAAGTGTTATAGAAATTAGAGATGGTCACTGACCCCCGTGTTTTGGTTTTGGATTCGGTTTTGGATCTGGATTACCGTCGTGTTTTGGTTTTGCAAAACCGCCATTGCGTGTTTTGGTTTTGGTTTTGTTTTGCTATTTTTTGGGAAAATCCATGTTTTTGGGCCTAAATTAACCCAATTTAGTGCTCCAACTGTTTTAGAGACAAGTAATCTAATTGTTGAGGTAATAAATCATCCAAAAAAACAGTTTAATTCTTCGTTGGTAGGCCTTCATTTATTCTACACACAAAACAGATTGTCTTCCTCTCCATCTATGCATATTGGCAATGCAGCCATCGTCTTTGGATGTATATTAAACCCTACACTTATAGTTAAATATGTAAAGAAATGGAAAAAGACAGTTTGCTTTCTGTCTCTATAGGCTCCCCTCCACTTTTTTAAAAAAAACAAAAATTCAGCCATTATAGACTGTACAATATTAATTGACATGGAGAAAACCAGTGTGGTTTCTGTCTCTCTAGGCTCCCCTCCACTTGTATAAAATACTAATAAATTCAGCCGTTCTATACTGTACAATATAAATTGAAATGGACAAAGGCAGTTTGGTATCTGTCTGCATCAGATCCTCTCTACACTAGGCGTAAAATAGAAAACTATTCAGCCGTTATATAATCTAGAATATAAATAGAAATTGAGAAAGGCAATTTGGTATCTGTCTGCATCATAATCATCAACATCATCATTAGCGCCCTCGTCGCCTACACAAATCTCCCCCTCATCCTCTTCTAATTCCAAAGTGGCATCCTCAATTTGGGTATCACCGGCTACACTCGGGCTATTAAGGCACACATCAGAAGAATGCTCACGATTAGACATCCTACTGTTGGATGGACTCTCCACAGGGATTGTTGTCATTTGTGAATCAGAGCAAATATTCTCCTGTAATGCCTCACTGTTATCTTGCAGCTCGGCTTTGACGCGTAACAGTAGTTGTGCACCAATTGTAGGCTGGGTAAATTTTTGGGATCTGCCACTAATAGCCAAAGGTGAAGGCCTAATTCTCTCTTTGCCACTGCGTGTGTAGAATGGCATGCTTGCAATTTTTTTTTTATCGTCACTTAACTTTTGCTCAGTTACACTTCTTTTTCGCTTCAATACAGTAAATTTTTTGGGGGTTTTTGTTTTTTGCACTAATTTGAAAACACTCTGTTTGACATCGCCTTGTCCAGATGACGTACTGGGAACACTAACATCAGGACTGGTGACAGAACCTGGTTGCTCATTCAGATCATATGTGGACTGCTTTGAATCCATTCTGAGCGCAAACCACTGGGGAGTGCTAAAAATTATTTGGTAGATACTGCTGACAGATATGACTTTTGACAGCCAGAAATATTAATGCACAATTAGGGAGTACACCCCAAAAGCACTGAGGAGTGCTAAAAATTATTTAGTAGATACTGCTGACAGATATGACTTTTGACAGCCAGAAATATTAATGCACAATTAGGGAGGACACCCCAAAAGCGCTGGGGAGTGCCAAATATGAAGAAAAAATAATAAACCTCTATCCTCCTCTCTGCACTACCGATTTTGGTTAGAGCAATTGCAAGAACAATATTGTATTCTCTGTCCCTGCTCTAATTAGCCTATGACTACACCCTGCTCTCTCCCTCTGTCAAATGGCGATGGATTGCTGTGGAGGCGTGTATTTATAAAGTTGAAGTATTGCAAGAACCGAGCCCCGAGATCCGACGACGTCACAATGACGTTCGGCCTCGATTTGGATTCGGAATGGACGGGAGAGTACCGAGCTGCTCAGCTCGGTACTCGGATACCCAAAGTTCGGGTGGGTTCGGTTCTCCGAGAACCGGACCCGCCTATCTCTAATAGAAATAGACCCCTTTGTCTTTCTCACTTAGTCAAGTAGCTGAATGTGAGGTACTGAGAATGGCATGTGAGTTGGCAGAGGGAAAATCGATTGATATACATTAGTCTTCAGTATTTTTCTAGTCTAGGGGGCGACATTGAGTTGACTGAAAAAATCTTTTTATAGCAATACCAGTACATGAGTAGGACACTACATAGAGGACTTTACTAGCAGCTACTTCAGTTGGTAACTGTCACTGTATAAAGTCCACACTTACACACACGACCATACATGGCTGTCACACCAGGGCGAACATAGCTGTCAAATAGACAGCAGGGTTTTATGCGACAGCTGACAAATCTATGTCTTGTTTTGGTTTTCGTTGTATTATTTTTGTTTTAAAATGTGAACACACGCACACGTATTAGTTAATATATGAAGATTTGGGCTACCTGAAGAATTTCTCCAGGTGAAACAAATCCACGTCATCCAATTACCACCATGCAGGATCCTCAGGTAGACACTCGTGTACCGATAAAATATGTCTAGGTAAAGGTGTATTGAAATGTGTCTAATAATGTATTACTATGTCATACTCAAAGCTTTTGTTATTCAATGTGATAACCCTAGACTTATAAAAGGTGATAGGGGTATTCATGTTATTGACCTGCAAAAAAAAAACCTACAAGGGTCACTGAGCAAGTACATCTATCTATCTCTACATATCTATATCTGTACCTGTATATAGCTAGGGGCCCTGGTTCACTGCTTTGCCTGGGGGCCCATAATGTTGTTAAGATGGCCCTGGCAGAGACACTGGTACCCATTCCACCCACTGCAGATGAGCCAACACTCAGAGAAGGGTCCAAGGGCACTCATGAATCTGTTCTGGAAGGCCTCAAATGCAGTTAGCAGCACCTGAGCCAAAGGCTAAGACAGTTGTCCAGCATGAAGTTGTAGTTTTCCTGTTCAGTATTTCTCTCATTTCATTCTCTTCTCAGGGCGGTCAATTCTTTTAATTGTTGTCAGGTGACAGAGGCTGGTTCAGGTAATGATATTGAGGAGTTGGGGATGAAGGAGAAGTTAGTAGTATAATCGGTCCAGCCAATTACTCTATTCAATTCAGGGGTAAAGGAAAATTTGGAAACCCTGGAGCTTGGAGAAAGTACGAGGGGCTATTGTCTGAGTAGCATTACGTCCGTAAGTACGTTGACCCCATAGTTAAAAAAAGGAGATACACCCAGCGATGCCAGTCCAGTAGTATTCGGACTTGAGCAGGCATCCTTGAGAATAATTATCAGTCTTGGGAGGGTAAGGTTTTAGACCAAACAAAGTGCTGGGCGTGCTCTCACGAGCCTCAGTGATTATATCAAGTAGGATTAGTTCTCTTTCCACTTAACGTTCTTAAAAGGTACCCAAATTATGGGTGGGAGGTCACTAGGGGAAAAGTACAACACCTAGGTCCCTTAGTCTGGAGTCTCCCAATATTTTGCAAGCCGATCACTGTTTCACATACACAGAAACCTGAGTATTGGGAGACTGGGAAGAACGAACAGACAACAGCCCGCCCACAAGTGTTGATGAAAAGAACTGATGACATTATTAGAAATGTGTATATTAACGCAAGCTGAAGGAGATTGTATATGGCATTTATTGATAGACATAGGATGATGCTATTGATGAACATGAAGTGTTTAAATGTATTCTGAGCTTAAAGACAAATTAACCTGTTAAACAGAATACTCTACTACAGTTCTTCAAGTTTAACTGATACATGTTCTATTGTACTTTGTACCTTTCCAAATAATGTATTACATGTTTTATTGCACCCTTGAAGGGCATACAAAAGGTTATCCCCAGGCTCCAGAAGTGTACGGTCTTTAGTAAAAGAAGAAATCGTTTTGAGGATTAAGACTCTCTCTTATGATAACTTGTTTAGAGCTACAAACAGCATGGTCATACACCAAGGGGGACTTGCATTACATAGCAATGAAACGTGGTACTGAGATCCTGCATATAACATCTTTAAGGTGATAGTTTATTATACTATCAAAGGGTGGACTGTCGAAGCCGTATAATTGGATGAACGAAAGCATATTGGTCAATATTGTCTTGCCGTGCGATTGCGATCCGTACGCCACGTAACACAGATCCGTACGTAACGCGTGGCATGGTGCGATCGCACGGTAAAATGCGCGCACACACACACTAACATTTAGTTTCACATATAGAATTATAGATTCCATTCCAAAGTGATTTATGAGCAGATAGTATTTGGTTTATTATTAGTTTATATATTATGATTATATGTACACATTAGTGTTATTTAAGGTTCCGGTTATAGGAAATGTGTCATGTCTGATATCATACTAATCCCCTATTCATCAGCAGCTGTCCGGTTCCATCGCCGAAGAGATCACATACTCTAGTTATTGATGTTAGGGAATAAATAGCTAGATTGATATCAGATGGTAAAATGCTAATGGACTAATTGTAACTGGAGCACATCCCCTGGAGAGATGACACCCACCTTTGGATTCCTTAGTTTGATCTAGCCTATGACCTGTTTACCCTGGACCCACCCTTAGTCTGAACCTATAGAAGCAAGCCACGTGTTTTCTATTGTTCTCTGTAACACAATGTATATAGGATTATAGCTGCTCCCCCAGTCTTCAGTCTACTCTGACCACAGTATTCTAAACAGATATACTGTTCACTGGGGCCCGTGGTAGCACAGCGATAGCAGCGGTATGTATTTATCTTTTGGTATTGGCTGTACTGTACTGTATTATATTACAATAAAGTATTGAACTGTTAAACTTTACATCTGCTAAAATAATTCACTTTGTGCGTTAGAAACACAATACAATTGCTTGGGCAATGCTTATTTGAAAATGATAAAATTACTTTAATATCACAAAAGTAGGTACAATCTGTTTTTACAGTTTTAATAATTGGATGCACTAATTATATATATATATATATATATATATATATATATATATATATATATATATATCTCCACAATGCAGTGATATAGACCAAATTGCTCAAATAGAGATATGTTGCAGTGAGTGCATTTTTTCAGATTTGTAAATGCTCCTTTCTGAAATGCAAATTAAACATTGTTAAATGAAAATTATAAACTGATTTAGGTAAAGAATGGTAGAAAATTACATTCCTGATATCCACTGAGAGAAGACGTGAGAGGTTGTGTTTTATTGTCTTTGCTAAAGAATGAAGGATCATAATTCAATCCAATGTTCGGAAACTTGTTAAATAAATCATAAGCATTCTTGCGATTACAGATTTTATGGCCAAATCAATCACTAATTTTTTAAATTTTACTTGAAATATCAAAGCTATTCTCACTGCGGAATATGCAGCTTCCTTCTGTGACCTTATACTGCAAGGATTTATACTCACCTTTTCTGAGTTAAACAGAGGCTTCAACAGGTTCATGCTAGATGTCTAAGTAATGGTGTGACAAGGGCCTTCAGAGTTTTTTTTGTTTTTTTTTTTACATAGCAAGATTATTCTTGCCCGTTTTCTCCAGAATGTCTCTCTGGTTTCTGTTTGTTTTCAGGTCAGGCAAATGTCAATCTGATCAAAAGTCTCATGTCAATCCCTTTTCCGTTTTCTCTCTACTCGATTAGTGAAGTTTAGGCCTATGTGGCCTTTCCAGAAATTTGGACCAATATTTTGCAATAAAATGCATTTGCAAAGGGATCAATGATATCCATTTCCCCTATTTTTAATGTCCAAAAAACTGTATAGTGGTTATGGCACAATACAATGGCACTTTGGTGGTTGTAGTATAAAGACTGCAAATGAGTCCTCCACTCTTGGCACAAATGAGATTGTGAATTGTCCCAAGAGATAGCATAGGAGCAGGTTGGTTGTGAAGCTTTGTGTAGACCAGTCTGACACCCATGCTAGCTTTTCAAACAGTTTCTTATTAGGGGAACTCTCCACATTAGGGTTTACACAGCTGTGTAAACAAAAAACAAACACTAACGTGTGTACCTCTCTCCAATACTCGTGTCTTACGCCATCATACCTGCTCTTCGCTGCAGTGAGTCTGTCATTGCCCACGGACACTGTGGTTACTATGCTTGAGCGACTGCATAGTAAACCATCCAACAAAAGTCATCTGCAGCATTCACCGGCCTTCTATTTGTGCTGGCTTCAGCCCAATAAATAGGTAAATTTGATTTTTGTGAGGTTACTATAGAGGCACCAAAGTAGTCTAAAGAACCACTGTTTAGTAGACTTTCCTTTGTCAAGATTAACTCATCTTCAAAGAACATTTCACACCTGTTCTCCATACACCACATAGGACTGATGCCTCAGGGTAGAGACTCATGGCTTTCCTATTAATAAATAAGACTTAGAGGACTTATGGATCAGTGATCTAGCAGCACAGTTTCTGCCCCATGTTATCTAGCACTCCTATGTTTAAATACAGTATCCTGTAAAGCCACACTGACCAGGGACAGGAAGAACCTAGAGCCCCAAGACTTATCAGTATCAAATATACAAACATATATTTGTTGCCACAACAGTGCATTTTCTGCTTACATATTTAAGAATTATAAAGAAATGAAAGTTGCTCAATCAATTTATAGGCTATAGCAGGTGCGTGAGAGGGTGGGGCAAAAGGAACAAACACACAGAGAAATCCCCCAGCACACTGCTATAGCCAGCAACAGATTTGCTATTTCTACTGTAGATAAAAATGCTTATGTTTGACATATTTTTTATTATACCTTTATTTTCAAGATCAGTAGCTTAACAAATATAAACAAGGTCCATATTTATACACAGTGACTAAAAAAGAATTGTATCAAACCAAAAATATGATTCACAATATCAGTGAAACAATAAGGGTCATAAACATTGTAATCACCCGATTGATTTTGTTTAATTAGGGACAGGTGAAGATGAGAGTGAGGAGAGGGCTGTGTGGCAAACTGCTGGGGGATAGGGGGAGGGGGTTATAACTCAAGAGGACAGGTTTTAGGAGGGTTGGATTACCCCTCCAGTGATCTTTTCAGAACCATGAAGGGAATAATGCAAATAGACTACTGTGTCTTGGATTTATGAGAACGGGGAGCAGAACTTAAAAGAACTACCATGGATTTGTACTCCGTATAAATGGTATGCCAGCCCCTGTTGATAATGTGGACAGGAATTATAGGAGAATATATTAAAACGTTAAGGTTTAAAAAGACTTGACACCCACCACCAACCACAATTAGCCAGTTGACCAATGCAGTCCTCTGCAACTTCTGGTTAAGGAAGCAATTCATCTGGTGAGTTATGGAACTACGAGGTGATATTCACTCCTTATTGGTAATTTCCAGTTATAAATGCACACAAAGTGCATATTACTTCTGTTTAGGACGGAACCAAGGGACAGGACTACAATCAGCCTGGCGAGACTGTACATCTGCATGTGTTGTATTCATGCTAGTTTGCGCTCTAAAAGCCCATTCCTGTTGGTTGGAAAGAGACAGTATGGTTGACATTATCCACAGAATGCTATAACAGTGTGCATGTTTTTTCACATTAACCGTTACACATTACCTCATTTTCTGCCAATGCCTGCTTGGCCAGGTACCGCTCTCTCTTAACCTTTATCTCAATAGACTCTGGGATGTCTGGGACCAGGTGATCAATTAAGTGGCCAAGGAGAAACACAACATGCTGAAGAAAGAATGAGGACATAGAAACTATGATAGATGCCCATATGATATACATTTGGGTAAGTGGTAGGCATAGAGGCTAGTTTTTTAAAGGAGTTGTAAACCTGAGAATTGAGTTTGCATGACCTAATGGCATTTGAGCCAAGAATAAAATAAATATGATAGAAGTAAAAATTAGTTTACAGCAGGGCGAGAACACAATCCCTTTTTTAATGCACCATGTTTAGTAAAATAAATTAGGCTCAGTAGTTAACATTAGTTATCACTTTGCATAACATAAAATAAGGTAACACTGAACATAACTTCATTGTAATAATACTTACTTGAGTGATCTATGTTGATAGAGACTTACAGCAATGGTATAATATATGGAGTCCATGACTTTTGTCATAATCAGCATGTGCTGACAAAATTGTTAAGTACATACCTCAAATAAAATGACAAATGCCATTCGCAATGCCAACAGGGTCCAGAAATCGAGAGTCAAATTTCCTTCTGTGTCCCTTAATGCTCGATACCTGAACAAGTAAGTACAGTCATGTAGCAAATCTGATTAGCATTTGGCTCTAGGGTGATTTGAATGAAAGTCTCCATAGACTATAAGGTCAGCACTTAAGTTATCTGCCTGCCATAGGTTACACATATTAGATGAATTATACGTCCAATGTGGCATACATCATTTTATCTATTTTCCAGCCATGTATCTATAAACAATTGTAAAGTGAAGGCTACTGATGTTGGGGATAGTTAGAATTACTCACTCCACAGTAAATAAGCAAATCATAAGGAAGCAGTAATGTGACAAATAAAAATGTTAGTGGTGGCTTTAATTTCCAATATAATTAAAATATAAAAAGCTGTAGCACCAGTGGCATAGTGGAGAGTATATACGAGAGATGGAAGAGCTAAACCTACATACATATCATGGGATTTTGGGAAGACCACTCTGTTCTCAGTGGCCAGTCTCATGAGGAGAACCTGAGGATCCAAAAAAAATTGGGTATTAAAAAAAAAAAAAAAAAGAAAGAACCCTGCATTAACTGAATTAATACCACCCCAACCAAAAATGTGTATACACAAAAGCTATTCAACAAGTTTATTGCAGACCAATCATTATGTAGGGAAGGTGGAGATTCCTCATAGAATTAGAAGACTAGGGACCAGGACAAAGACACGTCAGCTGTCTGTTCTCCATCAATATGTAAGTAATGAAAAAGGAATTTTAGAACTACAAAAAATAAATAAAAATGTAGCACTGATTGTTTTAAAGTTTTGGGCACACGGAGTGATTCACATATTTGGAGGTGTGCATGCTACAATTGTAGATGCTCACAAGGAACACTGGGTTTTCATTACATTTATAGTTCTGTTATTTTAATAATCAGTTCTAAGACTGTACTGTTTTTCATTTAATTTATTTTTTCGAGACCACACTTACAAAACAGGACTGATCGAACAGAATGGCATTTCTTACAAATACACCACAGAATTTAATGATGGACTAAAGACAAAAAAATGGTTGAGATATTGTTGTATGGACAAATGTGTGCTGATTGATATTACTATTAATCCATTGTGTATATATCTAGTGGTGACTGTCAATCCATTGGAGCAGAGATCATCTATATATTGTGTGTTATTTAAGTACATTTTAAGGAGGTGGCCGATATCCTCTTATAGGTGGTCAACACTTACTTAGGAGCGCTGATAAAGTGTATGTTCATTTAGAGTACATACATGAGT
This sequence comes from Mixophyes fleayi, assembly GCF_038048845.1. Lineage (NCBI taxonomy): Eukaryota > Metazoa > Chordata > Amphibia > Anura > Limnodynastidae > Mixophyes > Mixophyes fleayi. The sequence continues at coordinate 73,331,114 of NC_134404.1, forward strand.
ACACATCTTTCTCTAGTACCCAATAGGAACGATAGGCAAACATTTTCATTGCTCCCCAGTGGTGATTGGCCCAATATCATAGTAGTGTGTACTCTGGAACGATAAACAATTATAGTTCCAGAGATATGAAATTGTTGATCAAGATTTTCAAACTGACTTGAAAATCTTGTTCAGCAATGGAACGATGTTGTTCCAATACTACAGTGTGTATGCACTCACAATCAGGCTCTCCATAGAGTTTACAGAGTCATGATATTGTCAGCCAATGGTTATGACAGATGAAGAGCACAGATCTGGTAAATCTTGTAAAATGTGTATAGTGTGTACATACGAATCGACATGCTGATCGGGACTTTATCTGTCGTTGGTAAAATTGTTACAGATAACACAAATCGGGCGAAAATTTCTGTAGCATGTACCTAGCCTAACTGACAGATTGGAAGGCTTGCTTTTTAAACATGTATTTTGTGAATCAGTGGATTCAAACAAACAAAGGGCTTGCCATCACAGCACCTCAAACTACTGGAATCTTGGATTTTTTAACTTAAACCATACTGACCTTAATATGTGATAGGCGCTTTAGCTGTCTAATGGAGTGAGGAGGTAAAAACTTTACTCTAAGAGCTGCAGAGGAATGCAGCTTACCACAAACCACCTTCATTGTTTGTAAGGGTGATATTGTATGATTATTGATTTAATATCTATCATGTATTAAGCTTTATAAACTAATATGTTATGTTATAACCTTAAAAAATTTCAGCAGATATTGTTAGAATTATTTAAGGTTGTGAAACTACATAGCAGGATGTTCCCATGAACAGAAACAGACCAAGGACACGCAGCAAAGCGAAACGTTCTTTATAGATAAAAGCCAAGAACTCAAAGCTGGGGGCAGCACAAGAATATTGGCAGAAAACCTGGAAAGAGATAATGCAGAAAGAAGAAAGAATTGTTTGAACTTTGATGGAAAACTGCCATATATATATATATATAATTGTTGATTGACTTGCTTTCATAATCTACGGTCTTATAATTGGTTAAGCATCTATACCCCTAAACGTTTAAGTATAAAGACACTGAAGCGGTCTCAATTTGGAACAGAATAAAAGCTGATCAGCATTATATCACAGGTGTTGTGTTTTTCTGTTCACCAGTCGACAGAAAATCAAGGAAGATCTGACTGACATTGAAGGTGATTGATAGAAGTATCGGTCAACCCGATACCCCAACATTTCTGGGGGCTCGTCCAGGATGCCCCAATATCTCTACACCTGACGCCAGACTCCACTGATGTCCAGAGAACTGCTGAATTAAATTCCGTACAGTGAGTAAGAAAAGAGTGTAGATTTCTACCTTCTTACTCTGTTCTGACTTTCCTTATACATGCAAAGAAATATTGTTGAGGTGATTAGAGGGTATTCCATGAACCAAATGTTCAGTCAGAGGAAAGGATAATGAAATTATAAATGTATGGATACTGTAGATTATGATGGATGTAGACAATTTGAATTAGAAGATAACAAGAGGGGTGTATGTAAGAATTGTACCTGCTGCATTGTTCTGAGAAAATATTCAGGTTGCAAGGGACCTTGACTAGAGGGTGTTACAACTACAAATGCATGTTACGGTTTTGTGAGTAATGAATATATACTATATTGTACGTTAGGGTGTCATTATTTTGTGGTCCGTATAAGTATTACTTGATTCAAATGTTACCAGATTATAAAACTATATGTCCATACACGGACTTGAGAGGAAGGATTGGATCAGCCATAAGTGCCAGCCTTTTAATCAAAAGCCGATAAAACTCATATCTGGTGTTCCTAGTGCAGACTAGGAGGTAAAGGATTAAAGACACTTGTAGTCTGTACAAAAGGGGAAAATGATATTGCCTTATTCTGCTTACAGGACATTGTATCCCAGATACTGACAGTACTGTGACCAGTAACCCAGTAATGGGTGCACAGAACAGCAAGATGCCTACTATAGGTAAACCTATGGATATAATGAGGGAGAGAAAAGGTAGTAAAGCTCTTAAAAGATTCAGAAAGTACTCGAGAGCAGGATTTCAGGATTTCCCCCAGAAGGGACATTAGACTTGGAGAAATGGTCTCTGTTTTATTTGAATAATAAAGAATGGATAAAAAGGCTTGGCTATGAAGATGAGGCTTGGCTATGAAGATCAGGTCAATATGTGAATATGCTAAATGCATGAGAAGATGAATGATATAATGAATCAAGTAGGTTGTGTACTATAAATGTATGTTTGATGCTGTGCGGCTGAAAGAGTGAAATGTACCTGCCCCCTTTATTCTGTGTAAAAAGATTTCAGTGTGTTGAGATAAGAAGGACCCTGTATTTTGTTATCTGACAATGTATGTAACATTGATAAAATGGTTCTTTGAGTATGCTTCAATAATTCAAGAGTAACTAAAATGTGTCCAGAGGGGAGAGTGGTAATATATTGAAGCTGACTTGTATTTAGTCTAATGCTGGGACTTGTAGTTCCACAGCAGTAGGCTGGAAGATATCAGTTAATTTTTCTTCCTGTATGTGAGTTTTGTCTGTCTTACTGCATGTGAGGGAGATCTGTGTTGGTCTGTCGACCGTTTTAAATAATACATGTTTCAAGGTTGAAAAAGTTGTATATTTGTAAATGTAATGCCTGCATTGCTTAATTGTAAGCTTTTGAAGAGATGCAAAAGAAGTTTTAAAATCTGCACGATTCAGTGGACGGACAAAACTGTAAATAATGTACAGATAGTGTCAGAAGAAAACACTGACCTCCAGCTGGCTGGGATCCAACAAGCAGTTTCTGTATTTGATCAAAATAATTTTGTTTCTGAAGTTGAGCAAAAAAATCTCTCTCTTTAATGAAGTTGAGAATTGTGGGAGTGAGCTTTTACATGCAGATATTACAAGCGGTTTTAATATGTGTGAAAACGGCGCTGATGAATGTTCTCAGAATTCAGGAGGGTTTGTTATGCCCATAAAGAAATATTACAAGATAAAACGCCGTCTGTGAGCGAGACTTGAACAAATGAATATATTTGCACTTTCGACACGGAAATTACAGAATCTGTAAATGTGTGAATATTTGGTGATCAGAGATTTTGTTGAGAAGTGATTTGTAGACACAATGCAAGGTGTCTAAACGAGAGAACTCCGATTTATGAAAGAAGAAGTGTTGCTTTCAAAATGACTGAATGCCTGGAACCTTTTGAGAACCAGTTCATTGAATGTTTGAAAACCTGGAAAACACATTAGGGTCATTCAAGGGGCCTGTACTAGGTGATTATGAGAAAGGAGTGGCTTTGGAAACTCGCCCAAGTCTCGTCACTTTGACATTCCCTGTTTGTGAGATTAGGGACTGCCACATTGTGGAAATCATGTTTTCATAACATGGAACGCATAGCGTCACAGTTAAGCTACACAGAGAAACATGTAAGCAAGTGTCTTATTAGCAGCTGTTCACTGCACAAAAGTGTTTACTGGTTACCTGATAATGGTGTATTGATCCTGACAAGCATGTTACAGTTACTGTAATCTAATGAATAAACGTTAATCACTATGTAAATGTTTTTTTCTCTTCACAGAAGGTCTCCAGCTACAGAGAAAGACCCTTTAGGCAATCTAGATTGAATTTATCCAACTTCCAATGAATTGAAGTTTGCAATATGTTTTGGTCCACAGCTACAACATACATAAGTAAAAACTAGTGAAGGATTTAAATAACGTAGACTCTGCTGAGTAATGATTACTGTGTTTTGGAAAGAGATATTAGACTTTATGAGCTATTCGCATAGCAAATGCATGAACTAGGTGGTTTTCCTGTATGTCGTAGAAGGTCAGAAGGTATGTTTTTAAAGAGAAAACAAGAAATGGACTAACAGTTGCATATGAAATAGTTTTTGGGTTTGTCTTTGTTTTGTTTTTTTGTAACCAAATTTTATATTAGATGGTTTGAAAGAAAGTAATGCAATGTAATGTCAAATTATGGTAGATAACAAAAGGTTTTTATTTTTATCCTCATAACAGTTTTGAGTCAATCAATGTTGTAAACACATTCACTGCCCTTATTTACTGTGCTATAATCGTCATATACTGCAAGTACTTATTTGTATCTTGGATATGGGAATGCATTGTTGGGAATTCAAAGTCTTAATGCATTTATGTACAATGATCCGTGCTTCTGCATTAGCATTTCTGGATGATAGTAAGCCATTTACACTCTCCGCTGACCAGAACCAAATGTTTAACCAATTTTAAGCTAAAGTAACTTCAACACCAGCACTGGCTTTGCCAGATTATGACAGAGCTACTCAAGCACATGAAGATGAAGGTTTCACTCAAGATAATGCCCAACATCGCAGACTGTTTAAGACTAGATTCCTTAATGGCCTTTCTGAAACATATCTTAAACAATTGTTCCTTATAAGACCAGAAGCAGCGACAATGGGAAAACAATCCATGCTCCAAGTCCTGGAAGGTATAGAAGACCGGGAAAAGGAGAAGCAGAGGAAAGCCAAAGATAAGTCCCAAACTCAGAGAATTATCGTTCATGTGGTCTAAGAAAATCAAAACTGGAAGGTTCAAACAGACAAGAGGTGCACCTAAGCAACAAATAAAGGAAAAAGGAAACATGACTGTTTGCATTTTTCATTTCTTCCAAAGAGGGCACATGAAAAGATATTGCATTAAGCATAAGAAATGACTTGAAAGAAGAAATCAACAAGTTACAGACCAACAACCCACATAGGAAATTGGCACTCCAACGTACCTCCGGCTCACAAATAACCAAACTCTGAAAGATGACTTGACTAAAGGCCTAGTGAATGTCATATTACCGAATGGTCAAGAATGTCAGTGTCTAATTGATACTAGAGCAAACTGCACTGTATTAAGTAAACAGGAGGTACCTCAACAACTATTAAACAAAAATTGATTTACCTGCTACAGGCCTGCAGGAAAAGAAGTAAAATTAACAGAAAGTAAACTAGTCACACTTAGTAGGTGAACAGAAAATTGAAGTATCAATACAATTTTTCACTTCCTCATCTTGGGCCTGATTCATTAAGGATCTAAACTTGAGATACTTCTTATTTCAGTCTCCTGGACAAAACCATGTTACAATGCAAGGGGTGCAAATTAGTATTCTGTTTTGCACATAAGTTAAATACTGACTGTTTTTTCATGTAGCACACAAATGCTTGATAGCTTATTTGTACACTGAAATTTAAAGTTGATATTTGTGTTACACATGAAAAAACAGTCAGTATTTAACTTATGTGCAAAACAGAAAGCTAATTTGCACCCCTTGCATAGTAACATGGTTTTGTCCAGGAGACTGAAAAAAGAAGTTTCTCAAGTTAAGATCCTTAATGAATCAGGCCCCTTGTCCCTATAATCTGTTGGGAGCAGATGTACTTTCAAAGATACAAGCCAGTATCAAATACACCAAAAATGGAGTAAAACTCACTAGTCAACTCCCATCTCCAGTCCAAGAGGAGCTTACAGCAGCAATCTACATGCTAGAGCAGATTAGCACATGTCAAAAAGGATAAGACTGTTAATCTACCAGATTAACTGAACATAGTACCAGATAATTTATGGTCCAAAGGAAAACAGGATGTGGGTACACTTAAAGTAAGTCCTGTAAAACTGACACTAAACTAGGAACACATCCTGTCTCAATTAAACAGTATCCACTTGCTGTAGCTCAAACCAAACCAATCTCAGAACAAATACAAAGATACCTACAAATAGGGGTGTTAAGATAATGTCGCTCTCCTTATAGCACACACCTATTCCCAGTGAAGAAAATGAGATGTCGGACAAGGGGTGCAATACCGGATGGTACATGACCTAACAGAGATCAACAAAAGATTATTGATCAACACTCCCATTGTGCCCAACCCCCACACTTTGCTTTATCAGCTACCTCCAAATGCAAAATGGTTCTCAGTAATAGAATTGGTAAACGCTTTCTTCTTAGTCCCCATTACTTTTTCTAGCCTTCAGCCATGATGGAAACCAATACGCATGGACAAGACTCCCTCAAGGAGGAGCCACCAGCCCATCAGAAATTTCAGAGGCAATGGCACCAATTCTTCAAGGATGGAGGCCTATTAATCCAACTACTCAACTTATCCAATATGTGGATGATCTCATGGTGGCTGCAGAAACTGAATAATGCAAAGCAGAAACCCTGTCATTACTATGATTCCTGGCCGGACAAGACTGCAGAATATCACCAAGCAAGTTGCAACTAGTACAGGAAAAATATTTTTGGGACATTGTATCTCTGCAGGAGCAAGACATCTTACAACTGAAAGAGTTAAAGTTATACAAAAGACTTGAAGACACCAAAGACAGTCAAAGAAATCAGAGCCTTTTTGGGGCTCATAGGGTATTGCAGAGAGTGGATTCCCTCAGCTTTAAGTCTTATGCAACTATTGTATGAATGCTTGAGGAAACAACAGGGAACAGAACTGCTCAATATAACTGAAATAGAGAAAGCAGAACAAGCCTTGAAACACGCCATCTCTACTGCACCAGCACTTGGACTACCAGACTAACTGAAACCATTCACATTGTTCTCCCATGAGCAGTCAGGACATGCTCTAGGGGTCCTCACACAGAAACATGGAACAAAACAAAAAGCCACTGGCCTATTATTCGGCACAACTCGACCCAGTTATAAGAGGCTTTCCATCCTGTATAAAAGCAGTAATACTATAGAAAATCGTAGTCGATATGGTATTGGACCATACACTTGTTATTCAAGTTCCACATACAGTCACAGAAATTCTCAATTAAGCAAGGACAAAACATTAGTCTGCAGCTAGACTAAATATGAGGTAGCCTTGCTTAGCGCCTCACACGTAACAATTACCAGATGCACAATCCTCAATCCAGCAACCCTGCTCCCCATTGATGTTTCAGAACAGGGGAGTAAGGGGAGTCACAAAGAAGATGAATCATCAGACAGGGGATATGAGGACTTGAGTGAAGCATCTGAAGAATAAACTGAATACACAAAAACAGAAAACTTTTTTTCTGATCATTATTGTATTTTACTCATGCAATTAGAGGCTTTGGGCCTAACATACATGATACACCACTCCCTGATGCCGACATAGATCTATATGTAGATGGCTCACACTACTACATAAAAGGCACACCGTATACAGGGTGTGCTGTAACCACACACAGAAATAGTGATTCAACAGACTCTACCGAGTCACGTCAGCACAAGAAGCTGAACTGAAGGCCCCGACACTTGCATGCATATATGTAGAAGGACAAAGATTAAACATTTACACTGATTCAGGTTATGCGTTTGAAATTGCGCATGATTATTGCACCATATAGAAAAAAATAGGGACTTTATGGGTTCAGAAAGCAAACCAGTCAACATGCTGAACATATCAGGGCACTGTTCACCGCATTCCAGCTGCCCTCCAAACTGTCAATGATGAAGGTGAAGGCGCACACACAGACACACTACCCCCGAAGCTAAGGGAAATAGACTGGTAGACCAGGCTGCACGAGAACCCACCATAGCCCCAGTCCACAAGGGGAGTCTATTTACATGGTGACACCCTGACCCCAAGTTTGACCAAACCACACTCCAACCTATGCAGAGACAAGCAACAATGAGAAAAAGACTTGGGCAAAGCATGGAGCACTAGAAGTGCAAGGAGTGGTGTAAAGGTCAGCGTTTGTGTCTGCCAAAAACACTTTATCCCATTATGGCCACTATAGCACACGGGAAAGTGCATCTGGGGAAAGATGCTATGGTTGTACTCAGTAACAGGTTATGGATAGCACCAGGGTTTGCCCAAGCAGTGTAGGCATTAGTGGCTGGTTGCTTAATCTGTGCACAAAACAACCTGGGTAGTTATGTCCCAACTCCACGGAAAAGCACACCCCAGACACAGTATCCCTATAAAAAGGATTCAGATAGATTTTATTCAGCTTCCCAAATGCTCAGGGTATGAAAATGTACTTGCGTGTATGTGGACCTTTTCAGTCGCTAGTTGGAGACGTGAGCATGCAGAAAAGCAAATGCAGATAATAATGGCTGAAATAGGCCTGCCATGGATCTCAAGTTTACCTATGGCCCTGCACTCCGTAAGAAACACTCATAGGAAAGACACAGGTTTAACACCATATGAGATTTTGTTTGGCACAGGACACAGAACAGGCTGTTATTTTCCACAGCAACTACGGCATGTACATGGTGATTTGTTGAACTATGTTGCCTTATTACAGAAACAACTAACTGAAGTATATGGTCAAGTGTTTCCTTCCATTGTCGGTACCTGTATCAAAATTAGGGTCTGTAGACTGCAACCTGGGGACTGGGTAGTCGTGAGAAAGGACGTCAGGAGAAGTCTTGAACCCAGATACAAGGGTCCTTATAAAGTCCTGTTGATGACTCCCATAGCCGTGAAAGTACAGGAGGAAAAAAAAAAAAAAGACACCTGGATTCACGCATCACATTGCAAAGTCTTAAAATCGGGGAAGTCTTGTTCTGATAAATAGAAATGTACTGTCTTGTGGTATTGATATGTCTTGCCAGAATAGTTGTGACTGAAGTAGGGATCAAGGCCTCCCTAACCCAGTGTGAAACAGACAGATAAGTGACAAATTGTCTATGCCACTGTGAGAAACATAAGGGGAAGGAGTGCTCAACAATCTGCACTCATAGGAGAGTAAACTCTGCCAATGAGGCTATGCATCCACACAAAGGCATTTTCAAAGTGGTCAGTAATGATTCATTTTGGATATTGGGAACATTGGCATTAGTAGCAAAGGGTTTGACAATCCTGTTGATCGTATATGTGGTAGTAAAAATTGTTATATGGCTGATTAAGAAATTACTGACACTTTATTGTTGTTCCTGAAGGAAAAATAGTGAGCTTCCTGAACCAGTAATGATCACTGAAATGTCTACAAGTTTAATGCCTGAGACAAACAGTGAACATTATGAACAATGGTCAGCAATCAAACCAAAAAACCGCAGTCTGCAACAAGAGATTGACAGTGACCATCGAGAAACCAGAATGAAGATTTATATCCTTTTTGTGGTAGAATTTATGGGAATCCTAGGGCAGGCGTGGACCCCGGGTCAGATACTAAGTTGGTTAAAAAAAAACCTATGAACAGAATTGGCAGATAATTGTGGAATGGAATTGAAAAATGGATTATCACATCATTAGTGGGACATATTTGTTAATGGATCTTATTCCATGAAGAAAGCAATGAATATCTTGATTCAACCATTGTTACTAATCCTTCTTGCATTAACTATAATATGGAACGGTTACCCAACAAGTAATACAAGGAAACTTCTAAATAGATATCAGCAAAGTATTCCGCTCTATACACCTAGATAAGACATTAAATAGGGAAAGAGGAGTTATGGTGATAAAGATACCAGGGAATACGTGCTGAATGAATTATTCTACCTATATGGGGTCCTTAAGATACCACATAGTGTAAAGGTAAGTGCTAACTGTCTTCTGCTGATTTTAACCATGACTGATAGGTAGAAGTTAGAAGATATTTAATCAGAAGAGGGGAGTGTAAGGGTAACATTTTATGATTATTGATTTAATATCTATCATGTATTAAGCTTTAAAAACTAATATGTTATGCTATAATCTTAAGAAATTTCAGCAGATATTGTAATAATTATTCAAGGTTGTGAAACTACATAGCAGGATGTTCCCATGAACAGAAACAGACCAAGGACACGCAGCAAAGCGAAACGTTCTTTATAGATAAAAGTCAAGAACTCAAAGCTGGGGGCAGCTCAAGAATATCGGCAGAAAACCTGGAAAGAGATAGCGCAGAAAGAAAGAATTGTTTGAACTTTGATGGAAAACTGCAATACATATAATTGTTGATTGACTTACTTTCATAATCTACGGTCTTATAATTTGTTAAGCATCTATACCCATAAACTTTTATGTATAAATAAAGACACTGAAGTGGTCTCAATTTGGAACAGAATAAAAGTTGCTCAGCATTATATCATACAGGTGTTGAGTGTTTTTCTGTTTGCCAGTCAACTGAAAAATCAAGGAAGATCTGACGGACATTGAAGGTGACTGATAGAAGTATCGGTGAACCCCAATACCCCAACATGTTCATATATGGAAGTTAATTTTGGGCTGTAGCAGTCCTTTAAAGTTACCACTAATGTTTGTAAATGTTTTATGAATTCCTCATCTGATTTCTTTCTTTCTGTATATACTTTATTCTTCACAAATACAACACATTAAAGAAGTAAATTGTAATTTATCATGTTGATATTTTGTGATATATTACTACAACCAGCAGTAATATCTGAAAAGAGGATTTATATACTTACGTTAAATCCGTTTCTCAGATTCCGTCTGGGGGACACTGCTTACCATGGGGTGTGAAGGGGAGCATGGGAGTTGGCACCTAGCTAGTTAATTTCTAGCATTGCTGACAGACCCCTCCCCTCCCCTCTACATACCCCCGCCTCTTCCTCCTCAGTTAATTCAAAAAGCCCCAAGGAGAAAGGTCAATCAAACAAGAGCATACAGAGGAAAGGCAGAAGGGAGGGATCGCAGTGTCCCCCAGACGGAATCAGAGAAACGGATTTAACGTAAGTATATAAATCCTCTTTTCTCTTTCATCCAGTCTGGGGGACACTGCTTACCATGGGGACGTTCTAAAGCAGCCCCCTAAGGGTGGGACCGCTCTGAAAACCCCGCTCGTAGAGCACTACGAGCGAAATCTGCATCTGCGGATGCAAATATATTAAATTGATAGAATTTGGTAAATGTATGGACAGAAGACCAGGTGGCTGCCCTGCAAAGCTGGTCAGCAGAAGCCCCATTTCTTGCTGCCCACAACGCCCCTACCGATCTGGTGGAATGGGCCGTAAGTCTCTCCGGCACAGGCAGGTTAGCTGTCATGTAAGCCTGCCTAATAGTTGCCGTAATCCATCTTGCAATGGACTGTTTAGAGGCTGGCCAGCCTCTTTTGTTAGAATCATATAGGACAAAACAGAGAATCGGTTCGTCTAATCTGAGATGTTCTTTTGACATAAATATGGAGAGCCCTAACCACATCTAACTTTTTCATAGACTGCCGATCAGAGTGAGAAGAAGATGAAAAAAACGGAACTACAATTTCCTCGTTCAAATGGAAAGAGGACACCACTTTTGGAACAAAGGAGGGGAGTGTTCTCAGAACCGCTCTGTCCTCATGAAAAACCATATGGCTCCCGGCAAGACAGAGCTCCCAATTCCGATACCCTATGTGCTGATGCAATTGCTAAAAGAAAAACAACCTTCCAGGTCAAACACCTAAAATCTGCCTCAGGTAGGGGTTCAAAGGGAGGCCCTTTAAGCATGTCCAGTACCAGGTTAAGATCCCATGGTGCTGTAGGTGGAACATAGGGAGGTTGAATATGTAAGACTCCCTGAAGAAAAGTCTTGATATCTGGTAACTCCGCTAATTTCCGATGAAAAAAGACTGACAGAGCTGATACCTGAACCTTTAGGCAACCTAAACGAAGGCCTGTTTCCAGCCCATGCTGAAGAAAAGCCAATAAGCGAGGGAGACTGAAGGAAGACGTGTGATATGACCTATTTTCACAGCATCTGATATAGGTTCTCCAAATCTGCTGATAGATGCGAGCCGAAACTGGTTTTCGAGCTTGCATCATAGTGTTAACTACACTAGACGAAAAACCCCTAGCCCTCCAGAGGCTGGCTTCAACATCCATGCCATTAAACTGAGCTGAGGAAAATTCTGGTAACTGAAGGTAAATTGAAGGAGGTCGTCTGGTGGCGGAAGACAAAATCCTTATCTTATCGGAAGACCCTCTTGCCTTACTCGTCTGAGCATGCGAGGAAGCATGGGCATCGGAGGAACCAGGTATCCCAACCTGAGCTCCCATGACATCGTCATTTCGTTCACTGCCACCACTAAGGGATCTCTTGCCCTTGCTAAAAACCTGTGAACCTTCTTGTTGTGTCTGGAGGCCATGAGATCTATATCCGGAAGACCCCACCTCTGAACTAGAGACTGAAATACATCCAGATGGAGTAACCACTCCCCCGGCATCATTTGATTTCGACTTAGATAGTCGGCCTCCTAACCCCTTATTCTTGGAATGAATACTGCCGAAACCTATTGTTCTGTCCAACAAAAAATCTGAGCTGCAATTTTCATTGCGGCTGCACTCCTGGTTCTTCCCTGCCTGTTGACATATGCCACAGCCGTGGCATTGTCGGACTGAATTCTGACAGGGTGGCCCTAAAGGAGGGACTGGGCCCCCCAAAGGGCTAAAGGAATTGCCTACAACTGTAACACATTTATTGGTAAGGCTGATTCCTGGACCGACCAAGGTCCCTGGAGCCGGAGGAGCAATATTACCATCCCCCAACCTCTCTGGTAATGGGAGGACCCCACTGTGAATCTTGGACTGCAAATGACTCTTTGTAAAAGAAGAGAGGCAACACAGACTTGTATTGCCTGACTTCCTGATCGCTCTCGGGGTAGAGGTGTAACAAAAAAACAATGTGGTACCGGACCCAGCAGGTCTAACATGTACCCCCCTGCTATAATACCCCAAATCCAAGTGCCTTGGGATGACCATGCCCACTGTTCCCGAACAGAGACAGACGTCACCCCCTGTGGCGCCACCTCTGGCAGAGTAGAGTGGTCGTCAGGACGCAGGCTTCTCCTGTGTCCTAGAGGCCTGGCGCCTAGCCGCAAATGAGGATCTACCCTGACTGAGGAGCCTCGAACATTTGGCTGTCTACCTCTAAATGACTGTCCTCTAGGCCAGGAGTTCCCTCTAAAGGGCTGACGAAAGGAGCTGACCCGAGAAGTCCTGCCCCTACCTGAGAATACCAGCAAAGAAGTGCTTTTGCCCCCTGTTGCCTGGGAAATCATAGTATCCAATTCCGGCCCGAACAACCCTGCTGCTGAAAAAGGAATGGATTCAACGGACTTCTTTGATTCCGAATCTCCTTCCCAGGGTTTCAGCCATAACGTTCTTCTTGCTGAAATGGATGCAGCCTGAATAGAGGAGGACACAGACGCTGAGCTCTGAGCCGCCTCATAAAAGGTACCCCGATGCCTCTTTCAGATGCAAAGCCAGGGGAAGTAACTCCGAGTCCTGTAAGGCCTCTGCCAGTTGTTCTGCCCATGTCTCCATGGCTGTAGCAACCCAAGCTGAAGCAAATGTGGGTCTAAAGGAAGAACCCGCAGCCACAAATATAGATTTTAGCTGGGATTCCACCCTGCGATCATTGACATCTTGCAGAGTTGCCGAACCTGGGATTGGTAGTAAAGTGTGTCTGGCCAAACGGGCTACTGGAATATCTACCTTAGAAATACTCTCCCAGCGGGCCATATCTTCCTCCTGTAATGGATACAGGGAAGAGAACTTTCTGGGAACAGAGAACCTTCTTCTATCAGGCTGTTTCCAGGCTCCCTCTGCAATATCTCTGAGTTCTACCGAAAGGGGAAACGAATAGCTTTCCTTTTGGCCTTCTTAAAGAGCCTTATGTCTCTAGGAGTAGGATCCTCCGGTTCAGGGAGGTCAAACGCCTCTCCTACCGCTAAAACCAAATCATTAACAAAATGGCTTTTAGGGTCTTCTTCCTGCACCAAAGGTTGCCCCTGGTCAGGATCAGAATATACTTCCCCCTCCTCCTCAGAAACCCCCTCCGGGTCTGAAAGGACCATAAGGATATTAGTGGGTCTAGGCCTCTTCCTCTTAGCAGGCGGGATGTTTGGGGATTCAAGTAACTGGTTTAGTTTATCCAAACCCTTAATAAAAGCTGCGGACCATGCCGGTTCTGAGGGAACAGGGGCCTGGTCTGTAAGCAATGAGGAAGGTCCTGGCATAGACTCTTCAAAGGAACCTGTGGCAGCAGGAAGGCCCAAAGGCGTACTAGCACTATTAGCCACCGCGGCTGCCACAGTATACATCAGCTGATTGGACTGTGACACCATCTGTGCTAGAGAGGAAACCGACTGTGTCAGGGAGGCCACCCAGGCCGGTTTCTCCGTCAGTGGGGCTGCCACAAGCTGGGATTGCTTAGGGGGACCCCCTGCATCGCAGACAGGACATAGAGTCAACGGGTCCCTCTGCCCACTAGGTAATTTTGCATTACATTTTGAACAAGTGAAACACTTTACTTTAGGGTGCTTTCCTTTATCTGTCATTTTACAAAGGAAGGCACACCAACATACAGACTTAAATTTAGCTGTTAGAGAGCGAGAGACAGCATAGCAAATAATATGAAAAAGAAAAAAGAACAGGCATAAAAGTTATACTTGTAAATTATTAAAACCAAAATAAAATAACTTGGCAAGTGTGAGAACTATAATATAATTTCCACTAGCCCACTTTGCAGTCAGCAATACAATAATATATTTAAATAAATCAGATACTTAGCCCAAACAGGGGAGAAGTCCAACAGCAGTGCCTGGTGCCTGCTCCCTCTGATCTGTGTCCTTTTCCGGACTTATATTTGGCGCCAAAAAGGCTGGGCTAATCAAACTTTCCATGGAGAGCAGGGGAGCTCTATATCATAGCTCCCCCCCCCCCCCTCCTCTGATAATGCTGTCTCTCTGAAGTGCTTTTCCTGCCCCATTAGCGGGGAGAAGAAAACAAATAGTATATGGCAGAGTAGTGGAGACCTCAATTGAGGTCTCCGCAGCGGATTTTCACCCCGAATCCCCCTCCTATGTATGAGGGGGGATCTTGGTATGGCCCCCTTCCGTTTCCTCTCCTCTGCGGCTATATTTTTTTAAAATGGCCGCCGGCATTCTTTTCATTCTGATAACCGGCCCTCCATGCCTAAAGGCAGCGCCGGTTATCGGTGAGTCCCCAAGAGTGACAGCGGTCCGGAGACCACTAGTCACTCTGTACTCAAGCATCCTAATTTGCTCTGCCAGTGAGAGCCTCTGGCTTTCAGCTGACAGAGCAGTGCCTGTGCTGCTGTTCCGGGAGTGTGCTCTCTATAATAGAACACACTCCCAGGTCTGCCCAAGATATTCTCCTACAAAATAAACAATAAAATAAAATCTAGCAGCAACTAAAACAGTGCCTAACTCCATGGGCACCTAGAAAAAACTGAGGAGGAAGAGGAAGAGGCGGGGGTATGTAGAGGGAAGGGGAGAGAATGCTAGAAATTAACTAGCTAGGTGCCAACTCCCATGCTCCCCTTCACACCCCATGGTAAGCAGTATCCCCCAAACTGGATGAAAGAGAAATAGTGCTTAACTGCACATGCTCATAATAGTAGAGGGGGTCTCCAGAATGGATGGACACCTCTACCCCTCCCTATAAATTTTGCCATGAATCCTGGTGATTGCATGGTACGCCACGGAGTGAGCCTCATCCATTCACTCACAAACTTGGAAAAAATGTAATACTGTTATACTGTATCTTTATTAGCCAGGTACTGATAAGAAAAAAATGGGAGTTGGGTCTAATCTATAGCGTTAAACTGTAGCCTTTTAATCTGTGTGAGGAAAGCATTAAGTTAATTTCCATATATAAAAATAATGATATAATGAATGGCTAAATGAGCTTGTAAAAACTAAGAAAGCATGCATTGATAATATGCTGTAGATTGTAAGCTCCTTTGAGCACGGCCCTCTCTCCTCCTGTTTCCATAACTTTTAACTTTGCTCTCCAGCTACTCTGCTCACCTCCTTCTTGGCTTTCTGCCTACCGACTCCAGTTTTGCTTTTCTCTTCTCCTTTTCAGTGACTCTTAACCTGTTAGCTGCGCCTACCCTCTTGGACACAGGTTTACACCTTGTGCTGAATATCTCTCACCCTTTCATATTCGCTGTGCTTTGAACTACGCAATTTATTGTGCAACTTGTTTATTGCACTGTACTGTTCTACCGCGTTCTGTCCTATTGTTTGTACTTGTACGGCGCTGTAGACAACAATCACCTTATGTTCTTTAAAGGGTATTTCCACCTTCAGCATGGCTGCCAAATTTTTAATACTTTCCTGCTGGCTAGGAACGTGATTGAGTAGAGTAGTACATTCACAATGCATACAGATTAATCTACCAAACAGCAGAGGAACATTGGATATGGTTATAATATTTTACATATGTTTATAAGATTAGATTAGTCGTATCTCTCTGGTTGTCCAGGAGGTAAATGTATATCAAGCTGAGAGTTTCCCACTGGTTTGAAAAATGAAGATGTTGCTTATAGAAACTAATTAATTAGATTCTAGTTATTTAATTAGTACATTATACAAAATGACAGCTAGAATCTGATTGGCAACAGCTCTACTTTTCAAATGCGCCAGAAACTCTCAGCTTGATACATTTACCTCCAGGTATCTTTATAATCATGGACTCCAACTATGTGCTAAAGTAATGTATTTAGTATAAGGTGTATGCACAAACCAATAAATGAACGTATAAACATTATTTTTTAAGTCATTTTACTCTGAAGTAATTGTGTCCTTACCTACAGGGCTTGTGTTTTCTCACATAAGGTTCAGGTGCAGCAGCGAGGGAAAAATTGATGTATCCTTGTAAATCTCCATCTGTCTTGTACTGGTAATAAAGGCGTGGTATGACATCAGAAGTGAAGGCCACAAGAAATGCCTGAAAATAAGTCACAGATGACCCGGAGTATCTTTACATCTTTACATCGTAATATACTTAAAGCGGCTTTGACTAGCGACAGAAAACATTTTTTGTTTTCCACTTTCTCTATTTTGTAAAGCTATATCTGCTTTATCCCATGGAAATAGCTCAGAACAAAACATGAGAACAATGAGTATCCTTAAAAGCCAATGCCAATGTACTTAAAAACATGGAAGCTATGCGGGTGGGGTTTCGTGGGTGGGGGGGGAGAGTTACTTTTTGCAATTTGGCTCAATATAGCCTGATTAATGACTGTGCCGGAAATTGGACTTTATCACCACTTTTCAAGTTTCTTGCTGAAAGTATCTGGAGTTGCTATTGTTTTGTATGAACAGTGAACCAGTAAGTTTCACTCCCCTACTAGTTAATGACATGAATCTGTGTCTCATCAATGCCTGTCTACCCCCTATCCCACACCCTCTATCTAACTCTGCTACTAGGAGCATGCACACAGCTGCATTCTATGAAGAAAAAAAAAATCTCATTACCATTATCTTCCCATCATCTATATGAAAATGACCCTACCATTGAACATTTTTAATGTTTTTTCAATGGAAAAAGTCATATCTAGGTCTCATCTTGGAACCTCTCCAAGAAAGGATTGGTAACAAGCTAGCAGTCCACAAATTAGGTTTAATATTAATCACTTATCTATGGCGACAATAGGGAATGTTAGGACTGCTCACATAGGGAATCTGTGCATCTGATCGATTACATGAGTAACATGCCAGCAAGACATACTGATGGTACATAGCAAAAAGCACCTATAAATATGCAGATTGTACAATATACTTCAACTATAGTAGCTGGTGATTATATATTCTCTCACAAATGAGATTCTGTTATATTTTCAGAATGGCGTAACAAATAAATATTTTCTGAAACTGTCCCTCAATTATACTTACATTCCCGATGACCGCAATGCAGGTAATGGCCTTTAGGATGGACATACATATTCCAATGCCTTGGCCACGATGAGCCACAGGGCGACGGTACTCACAGATAAATTTATGTGCATCTAAGCGCACCTCAATCCAGTTATTAAGCAGAGCAAAGAGAGGAGCCAGCGGGCAAGCAGCCACGAAGATGGTCACAAACCCATACTGTATGACTGCATAAAATACAGAGTAAGTGGTAAGGACATGTTGCAATAACAAACTAATTATCCTCTATTTTAAATGTAAGAACTCTCAAAATATAAATACATTGCCCTTCAAACTGATCTATTCACTCATTTTTTTATTTTCATGCCCAATGTCATGTTACTGGGTACCTGGGACTCCGTTTTGCCAGACTGGGGTCTGTGTTGCATTCTTAGTGGTTTCATTTATGTTTTGCTTTCTCTAATTACTATGGTAGGTAGTTGTACTCAGTATGTCAGCTTCCCTTACGTGGGGTAAATGTAAGATTAAAAGTAATGCATCATCTATTTATGCAAATTGTGTTTCATGGATATGGACTATGGGGGTTGTCCTTTTATGGTTTAGTTGGAGCTGTAGTGGAAAAAGGGAGTTTTCATAAGTGCTTTATGGTAGGCTTTATGTTTAAATACATTTATTGCCAACTGTTAAGTTTCCTGTACTGGTCTATCTGTAGTCAAATTACAATCCACACAAGAAAGGAAAAAAAAAACAAAAAAAAAAAAAGACAGAAAATGTATATAACAGGGCATTCAAAAGGGTTGTATTTTCATAAAATCTGCTTGTATACTTTATTAACTATTAAACATTATTATATATTTCCTCTGATACGGAAAAGCAAAATACGTTTTGGGATTTTATTCAATTAGCGGATTATTTAAAATCAAGAGTAATGTGTGATGAAAAATGTTGATTGCTATACCAATTGACTGCTGTGTTTTATTTATCTTATATTCATCTCAATGTATTGCTCCTATAACCTCTACATCTTAAATAGCTCCTTTAATATTGGTTCCAAGTTAATAATACAAGTAATTAATTTTCCAGGTCCTAATAAGAACCAATCTGTGGTCTTTCTAGATCTTCCAATCAGAGGAATCGCATCTTAATCCTCCTATTATATTCTCCATGAGATACACTATGAAAGGATCTGAACAATTGTCAGGTCGACATGTCTGCACAGGCAAAAATTACAAGTGCCAAAATAAGCACTTCTTATGCCAATACTTTGATTCCTTTGAAATCGAGTGCTAATAGTACTAAGGTTCTTGAGTGTGTATATAGGACATACTCTCTGCACCGCTGAACATATGAATACATGCACTCCTGATACCTTCACTACTGCTTGAATAATTTAATGATCTATCAGCAATCACCTAACGGTTACTCGGTTGAAGCGCCTGCTTGTTCTGACTGGGAGAATTCTAATCTACCCCAACCCATGTGTCCCCAATATCGGAATGTTATTTCTAATGATAAAGAGGAGCTTGCAGATCGCGTGGTTGAGGCAATTAGCGAAATGCGCCTTGACGTTGTCTGCCTTTGAAAAAAAAAACTATTAGCAAGTATCAGTCCTATATACATACATGCCCCCGGGCAAAGCAGTGCACCGGGGCCCCTACACACACACACACACACACACACACACACACACACACACACATACACACATACATACATACATACATACATACATACATACCGCGTGACTGCAAAAGGTACGTTTTTTTGGGGGGGGGTTTGGAGGAATTTTTTATTTTTTTTAGGCAGGATTATTTATTCTAATTAAGAGCCCTGCCTATGGGGCCCCCTTGCCCACCTGACTCTAGCACCTTAGTATTATTAGCACTTGATATCAAGGGAATCAAAGTATTGGCATAAGAAGTGCTTATTTTGGCACTCATGATTTTTGCCTGTGCAGACATGTCGACCTGACAATTGTTCAGATCCTTTCATAGTGTATCTTGGGAAAATTTCAATATAATAGAAGGATTAAGATGTGATTCCTCCAATTGGAAGATCTAGAAAGACCACAGATTGGTGCTCATTAGGGCATGGAAAATTAATTACTTGTATTATTAACTTGGAACCAATATTAAAAGGAGCTATTTAAGATGTAGAGATAATAGGAGCAATACATTTAGATAAGCAAGAAATAAAATACAGCAGTCGCGGGGTATAGCAGACTGTTACTGCTATTTTTAACAGTCAACATTTTATCACACGTTTCTTACACTCTGGATTTTATTTAATTTATTAGCGAAATATTTAAAATCAAAACATTTTGCTTTTCAGCATCAGAGGGAATATTAATAACCATTAAAAAAAATATAAGTCTACAAGCAGATTTTATGAAAATGTAACCCTCCGACTGCCCCGTTTTACACTTTTTCTGTCTTTCTGTTCTCGTGGATTATGGAATTAATATGTGTGGGTGCACCTTCCTATTGATAACTATTTATTATTCTCACAATAGGCATCAATCATAATTCAAAGTTATTAAAGGAATATAGGGTTTACCCGGTGCGGTATGTATTGTCCTGTCAATCAAAATAGATTCCTCTATCCAGTCTTAATTTGTTGCTTTGTCCTTGCTACTGCAACTTTATATTTTTTTTACTTAAAAAAAAACCAAAAAAAAAAACGAGCAGGACAGGACATACAACACTGTAGGAAGTTAATTTTTAGATAAGCTCCATTCCAAGCCCAATATGTGAATGCAGCCAGCCTCTCTTAAGACATCCCCCCCCCCCCTCAGCACCTACCACCCACCGCCGGTTAGCTTATTGGCCCCATGAGTTTTTAAATGCACAAGGCTAAGCTGACTGCGCAGGCTCCTCAAAATGCTTTTTGAGCATTTCAAGGAGCTGTCGGGGCAACCCCACAATCCAGTGCTCAGAGAGGAAGTGACAGGGATGCTGCAAAATGGCTGTCACGTCTGCAGGAGAGGGCACCAGAGAGGCATGGAGAGAGCAATGGGAGAGATACGGGGGGGCAATGTTTATATATGTGTGTATTAAACTACAGGGACCCCCCAAAGCCTTAACCCTGCTCTAGCAGTTAGGTCCTGTCTGCAGGAGCACAAAAGCCACATAGATGCTCTTAAACTTGAAGATCTAGAAAATAAATAGCGTTGTGGGAAGCTGGGACTCAGCAAAAGTATACAGCTATGCTGGACTGCCCAGAATATGGACTTCTTTTGACTACTACTCTAAATTAGAGATGGTCACTGACCCCCGTGTTTTGGTTTTGGATTCGGTTTTGGATCTGGATTACCGTCGTGTTTTGGTTTTGGTTTTGGTTTTGCAAAACCGCCATTGCGTGTTTTGGTTTTGGTTTTGGTTTTGTTTGGTTTTGTTTTGCTATTTTTTGGGAAAATCCATGTTTTTGGGCCTAAATTAACCCAATTTAGTGCTCCAACTGTTTTAGAGACAAGTAATCTAATTGTTGAGGTAATAAATCATCCAAAAAAACAGTTTAATTCTTCGTTGGTAGGCCTATTCTACACACAAAACAGATTGTCTTCCTCTCCATCTATGCATATTGGCAATGCAGCCATCGTCTTGAATGTATATTACACCCTACACTTATAGTTAAATATGTAAAGAAATGGAAAAAGCCAGTTTGGTTTCTGTCTCTCAAGGCCCCCCTCCACTTGTATAAAATACCAAAAAATTCAGCCATTATAGACTGTACAATATTAATTGACATGGAGAAAGCCAGTTTGGTTTCTGTCTCTCTAGGCCCCCCTCCACTTGTATAAAATACTAAAAAATTCAGCCATTATAGACTGTACAATATTAATTGACATGGAGAAAGACAGTTTGGTTTCTGTCTCTCTAGGCCCCCCTCCACTTGTATAAAATACCAAAAAATTCAGCCATTATAGACTGTACAATATTAATTGACATGGAGAAAGCCAGTTTGGTTTCTGTCTCTCTAGGCCCCCCTCCACTTGTATAAAATACCAAAAAATTCAGCCATTATAGACTGTACAATATTAATTGACATGGAGAAAGACAGTTTGGGGTCACTCTGTCTCTCTAGGCCCCCCTCCACTTGTATAAAATACTAAAAAATTCAGCCATTATAGACTGTACAATATTATGAAAAATGGACAAAGCCAGTTTAGGGTCACTCTGTCTATGACACCCTACCCTTAAGGATAAATTGCCCTAACAGCAGCCTTTCAAGATGGTATGTGATATGGAAATGCCACAAGTCCCTTTCCTCTTTGGGGGTAGATTGCACCCTACACTTACATAGAAAGTTTTAAAAAGATGTTATCGGCATCATCTTCAGCTTCATCCTCACCCTCATCAGTGTGTACGTCATCATCACAGACTATCAATTCATCGCCGCTTGAATCCGCCATTAGAGAACAGTCAGTGCTTGGATGTCTTGGATGGTGAAGGCCTTCCTCGTGGAAGATGTAGTTCATTTTGATAAACATCATTTTCTCCACATTTTTGGGAAGTAACCTTCTACGGCGATCACTGACTAAGTTCCCTGCTGTGCTGAACACTCGTTCAGAGTACACACTGGAGGGTGGGCAGCTTAGGTATTGCAAAGCAAGTTTGTACATGGGTTTCCAAATGGCCTGCTTTTCTTCCCAGTAAGGAAAGGGACTGTCTGACATTTCCATATCAACTACCTCTTGAAAGTAATCCTCCACCATCCTTTGCATGTTTATACTCATATTGGATGGACTTATGGGCAAAGTGACACTTTTTTTTGAAAAATCCTTCAAACCAGCCCAGATGTTAAATTGTTCTCGTCTGCCCCCTGTGTCTTCCCTGCTTCTTTTTTGGAAATTTAATTTTTTACGAGCAACAGCTTGAGAAAGTGAAGGAGGACACGTCGTCAAGCCGAGGCCCAGTTCAGCGGCCAACTTGCTGAGCAATAGCTCCTTGCAAAAGTTCACATCTCGCTCATTTACAAGTAAAGACTCAATGTAGGTTTTAAACCTTGGATCAAGCACAGTGGCCAAAACGTACTGATCCGAGTTCAAGATCTTAATAACTCGAGGATCATTGTGAAGCGAATTAAGTACTTGATCGACAAGGCCAACATACTTTGCTGAATTGCTTGCTTTCAGCTCCTCCTTCATTTTCTCAAGCTGCTTTTCCAATAGTCTAATTAAAGGAATGACTTGGCTCAAACTAGCAGAGTCTGCACTGACCTCACATGTCACAACTTCAAATGGTTTCAGCACCTTGCACAGCACTGAAAGGATTCCCCACTGTGCAAGAGTGAAATACATCCCCCCTCCTTTCCCAATGTCATGACTTGTGCAATATGCTTGGATGGCTTTGCGCTGTTCCTCCATCCTCTGAAGCATGTACAGGGTGGAATTCCACCGAGTTACCACCTCTTGCTTAAGTTGGTGGCAGGGCAAGTTAAACTGCTCTTGGAGCTGCTGTAATCTCCTACATGCTGTGGCTGAATGCCTGAAATGGCCTGAAATTTTACGGGCCACCGAAAGCATCTCCTGCACCTCACGGTTATTTCGTAGGAAGCTCTGCACCACCAAGTTGATGGTGTGAGCAAAACAGGGAATATGTTGGAAATCACCCAGCTGTAATGCTCGCACTATATTGTTGGCGTTATCTGAAATGACATACCCTGGGGAGAGTCCGAGTGGTATAAGCCATGCATCAATCACATCTCTCAGTTTGCGTAACAAATTGTCAGCCGTATGCCTGTTAGTGAAGCCGGTGATACAAAGAGTGGCCTGCCTGTGACAAATGTTACGTAGTGGTGTACATGCTGCTGCTGTTCCTGCTGGTGAAGGTGAATGACCAACCCAGTGGGCTGTCACAGTCATATAGTCTTTGGTTTGGCCACTTCCACTTGTCCACATATCTGTGGTTAAGTGAACAGTGGGCAGAATGGCATTTTTCAGCGCAATCTCTACATTTTTACACACTTTTTGGTATAGTTGTGGAATAGCTTTACGGGAGAAATGGTGTCGCGATGGAATTCTGTAACGCGGACACAAAACCTCAATTAACTGTGAAAAACCAGCTGCGTTTATTGTGGAGATTGGACGCAGATCTAACACTAACATTGCAGCCATGGCGTCTGTGATTCGCTTGGCGACTGGGTGACTGCTGTCATATTTGCTTCCCCTCGCAAATGATTGTTTCACAGTTAATTGCTGAAATGTAGGACTGCTCATTTTATTCACCTGCCTCTGGGATGACGATTCACCCCCAGCAGCAGCAACAGCAGCAGCAGGACTAACGCTTTCTTCAGAGGAATCAATAATAGTGCCGGAGTCATCCAGCCTTAAGTGGGATGCCGGGCTAACTCCGAGCGCTACTGAGGATATTGATGAGGATGGTGTGGTGGGTGTATTTTGTAGCCGTCGGTATGTCGGTGAGCGGAGGGTCTTAGCTGATGAGGGAGTGCTTGTATTCTTTTGGGAAGAACTTTCAGCTTTTCCCAACACTTTGCCATGAACTCTCGTTAAATGGCGTAACATAGACGAGGTTCCAAGATGGTTAAGGTCCCTCCCTCGACTGACTGTGGCTTCACATACACTACAAATGGCTATACAATTGTTGTCTGGATTTGGGTAGAAATAATTCCACACATAAGAAGTGGATTTTTTTGTTTTATGCCCAGGCATGACAATGGCCTTTTTCTTGTCACGTGCCAGAACTGCTGCCACTGGTGCAGGACTTACACAAACAACCTCATCCTCATCAACATCCTCATTAGCGCCCTCGTCGCCTACACAAATCTCCCCCTCATCCTCTTCTAATTCCAAAGTGGCATCCTCAATTTGGGTATCACCGGCTACACTCGGGCTATTAAGGCACACATCAGCAGAATGCTCACGATTAGACATCCCACTGTTGGATGGACTCTCCACAGGGATTGTTGTCATTTGTGAATCAGAGCAAATATTCTCCTGTAATGCCTCACTGGTATCTTGCAGCTCAGCTTTGACGCGTAACAGTAGTTGTGCACCAATTGTAGCCTGGGTAACTTTTTGGGATCTGCCACTAATAGCCAAAGGTGAAGGCCTCATTCTCTCTTTGCCACTGCGTGTGTAGAATGGCATGCTTGCAATTTTTTTTTTATCGTCACTTAACTTTTGCTCAGTTACACTTCTTTTTCGCTTCAATACAGTAAATTTTTTTTTGGTTTTTGTTTTTTGCACTAATTTGAAAACACTCTGTTGTTTGACATCGCCTTGGCCAGATGACGTACTGGGAACACTAACATCAGGACTGGTGACAGAACCTGGTTGCTCATTTAGATCATATGTGGACTGCTTTGAATCCATTCTGAGCGCAAACCACTGGGGAGTGCTAAAAATTATTGAGTAGATACTGCTGACAGATATGACTTTTGACAGCCAGAAATATTAATGCACAATTATGGGGGACACCCCAAAAACACTGAGGTGTGCAACAAATTATTGAGTAGATACTGCTGACAGATATGACTTTTGACAGCCAGAAATATTAATGCACAATTAGGGAGGACACCCCAAAAACACTGAGGAGTGCTAAAAATTATTGAGTAGATACTGCTGACAGATATGACTTTTGACAGCCAGAAATATTAATGCACAATTATGGGGGACACCCCAAAAACACTGAGGTGTGCTACAAATTATTGAGTAGATACTGCTGACAGATATGACTTTTGACAGCCAGAAATATTAATGCACAATTAGGGAGGACACCCCAAAAACACTGAGGAGTGCTAAAAATTATTGAGTAGATACTGCTGACAGATATGACTTTTGACAGCCAGAAATATTAATGCACAATTATGGGGGACACCCCAAAAACACTGAGGTGTGCAACAAATTATTGAGTAGATACTGCTGACAGATATGACTTTTGACAGCCAGAAATATTAATGCACAATTAGGGAGGACACCCCAAAAACACTGAGGAGTGCTAAAAATTATTGAGTAGATACTGCTGACAGATATGACTTTTGACAGCCAGAAATATTAATGCACAATTATGGGGGACACCCCAAAAGCGCTGGGGAGTGCCAAATATGAAGAAAAAATAATAAACCTCTATCCTCCTCTCTGCACTAGCGATTTTGGTTAGAGCAATTGCAAGAACAATATGGTATTCTCTGTCCCTGCTCTAATTAGCCTATGACTACACCCTGCTCTCTCCCTCTGTCAAATGGCGATGGATTGCTGTGGAGGCGTGTATTTATAAAGTTGAAGTATCGCGAGAACCGAGTCCCGAGATCCGACGACGTCACAATGACGTTCGGCCTCGATTTGGATTCGGAATGGGCGGGAGAGTACCGAGCTGCTCAGCTCGGTACTCGGATACCCAAAGTTCGGGTGGGTTCGGTTCTCGGAGAACCGGACCCGCCCATCTCTACTCTAAATAGACAGAAGGCAGAAGGATATATCTTCATTACTAGCACTGAGTACATCTTATAAACACCACAACAATCTGAGCTGGGGTGTTTCTAAGATGATGCAAACTGAGGCAGTTGTCACAGGCATAACAAATGGGGTGCAAAATAGACATGTCCCCTTCAATCCTACATGGCAGCCATTACAAAAGGTTACAACGTTTTTTGACGTTTAGGAAAAGTCAGTTAGAAAACGCCCCCGAATGGTATGTAAGGGAGCTCCTAATAGGTAGATCAGCCCAACAGAAAACCCTCTGAGCAGTATAGGAGCTTATAGCCTGGATGAGAGAATGCTTTGGGACTAAGAAAGATCTGTGTACTATACAAAGGGTTAAAGAGCAAGGTCTCAGACAAGCATGGATATAGAGGAGAGATACTCAATTAGAATGTGAACAAAACTTATTAATAAGGGCACAGGTGGAAGAGAGTCAGTCTGACAGAGATCGGAATGTATGTATCCATTTAGTGTTGAATAGGCTCAGAAGTTGAGCTTGGTCCTGAAAGTGGATACACCCCTAGCTAGTATGTCATCCAGTATGACTAACCCTACGGAAGATGGGGTCCTCTTAAAGATTCCATTGATAGGGAGAGGAGTTATATAGGAAGCGTCATATTTCACTGGGAGGTGTGGAAAAGAATTAACAGTAATCATAATTCACATTTTTTTGTTCTGGTTGTCTTAACAGCACCTAAAATGATGCCCTTCTTCAGACAAGAGGCTTAGATCCACCCTTGCTGCTCACCTTTTCACCAACAGAAAGGAGGACATCCATTGATATCCAAGTTACACATAAGTAGACAAAGTGGTGACTGCAGAAGTTGGTATCTGCAGACTCTCCTTCAAAAAGCATGTAAATAGGATTATAGATAGTTGGCATGTTGAAATTTAGCAATTGTTTATTTTGTTTGCCTTTTTTCACTTTTAGATCAACGGAATAGCACTTGAATGATTAAACGTCTGAACCACCTTTGAGCAACTTATTGACTCACCAATCTCTAGGTACTCATAAAATAGTCCTGCATAAGGGATCAGTCTATAATCTCTTTCCCATGGATTCTCTCTGTTCTCATCAGTCTTCTTTTTGGCCACAGCAATGGAGTTTTTGTTTTGCCACCAGAGAGTCAGCTTCCTTTATGCAACAAGGAGAAAATGTATAAAATATTTGTACTTTAATAAATAAGTCTTGCTATAGATATACTAGTGTTTGAGGCACACAGCACTAATTATGTTAAATAAGTTTTTATAAATAGTCTTTTGTTAGCCTACAAAACAGGACAACCGGGTACATTTTGCGAGTAGTCCAGGATTGCAGAATGACCTCTAAAACCTACATCAGTGTTTCCCAACTCCAGTCCTCATGCGCCCCCAACAGCTCATGTTTTCAGGATTTCGTTAATCATGCACAGGTGACTTAGGTGAGATAATTACTGACCCAGCCAAGTAGACTGTTTCCACCGAAAGACATCCTCAAAACATGAGCTGTTGGGGGTTGCATGAGGACTGGAGTTGGGAAACATTGACCTACATAATGGTAGGTCACCAGGACTGCATTCATGTACATCACTATACTATCTCATACGTTATCCCAAGAAACAATTTTAATACAGTTACAGAAACCAATCAGAATTAACACACAATACTGTAACAACTTTCCAATGTTGTGGGTGCTCTGAGCTTGCCCCTGCCTCAGTCAGGGTTTATCGAGCTAACTCAATCTCTCTATGTGTAGACTCTCTGGGTTGAACTGTGGAAAGGGATCCTTGCACATTTACATTTGATAACCAAGTCAGTTGATAGGGATATAATTAGGAGATGCCATATCACAGTTGTTGGTATAAAAGGTACCAGACTATACCTTTATTTGCAACTACTACATGTGTGCAGGAAGAATTTAATAAACAGATTACTGGGTACACTGTCCTTTTTAGCAGTAACTTTGATTTCTCAACAGTAGGTGTTTCCTAGCTCCACTAGAATGTCTCGTTACTCCCTCTAGACATGGTCATCCCACAATTTACAGATATCAGGGTCCTCCATTATGATCAGGCTTCTTTGATTCTCAGTCTGTCTTACTCATTAAATGAGTTCACTGGATAGTCAGCCAAGCCTGAGACTTGGCTGACTAGAGATCGGCCCCCAACATACCCGTAAATTCCATGACATTCCACGACTCAGCCGCTCCGCATGTCTTTCTAGTCTCCCACTCGGACCTCAGACGTGCAGTTCTCATTGTCTCTACTGGTAGTGCTCAGCATACCCTTTAGATTACTGAATGTGATCAAGCTGTTGAGTTCAGGATCATATTAAAGACTAGTCCAGAGGTGCCCAAACTCAGTCCTCATGAGCTACCAACAGTTCATGTTTATAGGATTTCTCTAATCATGCACAGGTGAGTTAATTTATTTGGCTAGGACAGTAATTATCCCATCTGTTTCTGTTTCTACAGACAGAAATCCTGAAAACATGACCTGTTGGTAGCTCTTGAAGACTAGATTTGAGCACTTCTGCTCTAGTCATATAAAACGAGCTCTGGTGAGTCTCTTTGAAGGTAGAACCTCGGGCTACTCGACTCCCTTCCCCTGCAGGATGAGAGAGCACTTTTTTAAATATTTTACCCAATAGTCAATGATTGATGGTATTATCCTGGGATTAGAGTCTACTAAATGGTGCCGACACTGCAATATTCATAAGACTCATTGAAATGGGAACTCTACAACCTATCTTGACCCTCACTGCCAAAGTGTGTAAGGGCACTGAAAGTTATTTTTGGATGAAGCCAGTATATAATATAATATATAAAGATTTGTTTTGTTTTATTTGATATTGTATTTTTTGACCTGTTCATGTGTTCTGAAATGAAAGGAAAGTGAGCTGTAATGAAAGAGTTAATTTGAACAGATGTTCCTAATCAGTGTTGGAGAAAATTTTGTAATGTCCTTGTTCATCAAAACCCCCATTTCATACATGAGAGCCTGAAGTACCAAGAAACGCCTACATTCTCTCTCAGCCAATTGTAGTAGGCCATTTGAACTGTAATTCAATCTATTTTTTTCTTCTGTTAAAAACAGTCTTGCACTGTGATTAAAATTATGACCAAGCTTCACGTATGAAGCTCTGCTTTGTATACACAAACAAGCTTTCATTTTGTAAATACGGTAAACATTTTATACATTTTTATCCTTAAAGTTTATTTCACTGAAGAAATTCAATTACTTTAACAGCACATACCCATTAGTGTGTGACATGCATTTTTACTAGTTTTGCTAGTTTTTGTGGCCTTGCTTTGAGACGCATAAGTGCACAAAAATGGAACAAGTAGTGTTTTTTTTGGGGGTGGGGGGGGGTTTCCGCAAAGAAAAGCAATGCAAGTAAAAATACCAATTGTCATAGTAACACTATATCCTTTGGTTTCTACTGTCAAACCAGTTTATATACATTTTAGAAGCATTAAAAATGAATGTAAATTGCATTTAAAAAGTGCCATTGAGAATGAAGCACAATGCTGCCTTAGTCTGAGGCTGCAACATCTACTGGGCAATGGAGGCTGCATTGCACAGAGATCTCCTACTTACAGACAATTCACCTTTTGTGCATAGATATCTTCTCCTAGCTTTTGTAATCCTGAAATTGGGACACAAAAGTGGTGTGATCACATCACAATGGAGGCATGACTATCACAAGGTGAGCTATGCCACCCCTTACCACCCAAATACCGTCTGCTTTTTTAGGTATGTTCCTTCATGGGTAATCAAACACTCCGGAACAAAGGTGTGATGGGATAATCCCCTCAAATCAGGAATGTTCCTCCTAAAATGGACAGTTGAGAAGTATGGACAACCACAACTTTAGAAAATTTGAAGATTTCATGGTGATGCAAAGCTATGAGCATCTCTGTCATTACAGTGATGTGTCATGTAAAGTAATAGAGCTATTCGTTCCATGACCAAGTCATAGTAGATTCGAGGAGTTGGGCAGCTTCTTGCTACAGGGAAGCAGACACCGCACATAGGGTTATAGCCTGGGCACCCATTCTTGTGACAGTTGCTTTGGAGGTTGGCCAGGGAAACCGAAAAGAACATAAATATAATGGAAGGAACAGTCAAATGTAGCAACATAATTTGATGGGGCGAGGTATATTAATAATACAATAAGTTTCAGATTTGGGTAAATTTGTGAATTTATTAAATAGTTGCCATGGTACCATATTTTGTTGTACACATGCTGAATTAAAGGGGGATCAGATTTTTTTCCAATTCCAAGCTACTAGGGATCTAGTTATGTTAAGAATTTGAGTAGCCAATTTATCGAAGGTTTTATCCAAGCCCTCAATCGGCAGTGGTGGGTGTTGAAGTAAAATTGAATATAAGGATGGCTATGTTGTCCCAGGAGCTGGCAATTTTAGGGCATGTCCACCAGCTGTGAAGGAAATAGCTTAATTCACCACAACCTCTCCAACACTGAGGAAAAGCTGTGCAGTCTATTTGGTCTAGAGGTCTGCCTCCAAGTTAATTTCATGCTATGGGGTAGTTGATTGTTTAGCATTTGCTAATAAATTATAGAGGGAGGAAATCATTCCCTTTGAAAGGGGGATCTTTATAGCATCAAGACTCAAGTTGTCAAGGCCTGGCATTGCGTGTCTTAGGAAGAGAAGAGACGTAGTGCACCAATTGTAAATATTTAAAGAATCTAACTAACTGAAGCCCATATATCTGTTGCAACATCTCCAATGTAGCACAATTAACCTGGTTTAGAACATTATGCACCATTCTATAGCATACATTGGGCCTCCAATGGCATTAGAGGGAGGATAGGCCTGGAGCAAACTGTGGGGAAGTCTCAGTGGTATGTGAGGGGTATGTTTCAAGGTATGATTAGCATGTGAGGGGCATGTGGTAGAGTTTTAGAGTACATGGGAAATTTGAGGGAATGTGGGGGATTTTTGCTGGAAGTGAGAGTCTGAGGGAATGTGGGGCTATTTTGGGTTGAGTGATATGGGGGTGCCGATATTTTGGAGCCAAATTATTTTTTTAATTCTTGAAGTTGAGAATAATGTGTGGCCCTTTTGGAGGTTTGAGGGCCACACAAACTGAATGCTGTCTGCCCTTTGCTTAAGTGGCACCCATCTAGTGGCTGGCCACGTCTCTGTGGAAACTGGCCAAACTCTGGTGGCTGGCCATGCCCCTTCAGCGGCACCACATCATCACGGTTTTATAGCAATGCACTGGTAAAAAACATGGGCCAACTGCTTACAGTCACCCACCAGACCAGAAGTTTCCAGCCCTTCCTTTGGATTACCAGATAGAATCCCACAAATGAGGTCATTGTCAGCTTTGTGATGTGCATATGCTATGCTGGCTTCTTGAGAACATTTTTTGTGCTCTTTTATGCATTTAACATAGTTAATCCCTCACTGGGGCTACTTGCCAAATTCCTAATCAAATTTAAAATTAGGATAAATTTATTTATTGACAATCATATCTATTGGTTTAATTTTTTTCATTTGGACCATGACACAAATTCATCATACTCACGGAATTACAATTTCTTTTAGGTTGTTCAGAACTTGCTTCCCCACCATAATAATCAGTAACTGCTGAGCCAGCTCAATTAGACAACCTCCTGGGCTACACTGTAATGCAGAAAGTAAATATGATGAGGAGGTTTTGTTACACAGGTCTTTTTAGATTGAAAAGTGTTATTATCACAATAGTTCAAAGCTGCCAAAACTGACCATCATGGTACACATGCACTGTAATGGATTTAACTTCCAATGTGATCATACCTTGAAAGAGTGTACACATTACTACAGGTGGGGCACGAGAACAGTCTAAAACAATGTTAGCTAACCCAAAAGATTATTCACAAATACCATCCAAATTTGTTAATCCTCACCACTCAGTACTTGAAAACAATTTGACCAAAGGTCAAACATTCCACAGTTCCATGGTAGTTTCCATAAAGTTTTATGAAATCTTTTACATAAGTATCTACAAGCTTTGTAGATTATCCATCTAACTTTGCAGAGTTTAAAACCAAAAAGGGTACATTTATAAGATTAGCAGCAGTTTATTAGGTTAAGGTAAAATCCAGAGTATTAATTACCTTTGTTCACTGGATACGCCAGGGTCCCACCCTCCAAATGCAATATGTATATCTTGTACACTTGATTCATCATCATTTATCTATATAGCGCCACCAATTCCACAGCGCTGTACAGAGATCTAACAGTCAGAAGTGTTTGCTGATGCCCCTCTAGTGTACAACTTATGAATGAAGTAGACACATTCATGATATATACACTCAGGAAGAGGCATTGTCAGATGCTACTGCATGTTTTTAGTCAGGTAAGTAGTAGACTACATGGGGACTTTAGAGACTAGAAAGCTGGCAGATAGAGTGGATGATAGACCACAGGTAAGTAACACTCTGGGGGAGGATATTTACATTGATCACCATATCATAAAATGTTTTTAAATTAATGCTATATCAGAAACTCCTTCCATGTTATGCTAGACATTTGTTCCAAGAAAGATTACATTATTAACTCTGAACACTTTGCCTGTTTTCAGTACGTCTTGAAGACTGGAGGACAGTTGTTGGATAAAGCAAGATGATGTCTGTCATTGCAACTTTAACTCAAAATGCCTGCTTACTTGAACACAAATCTACTACTCACATCCTTACAATGCTTGAACTTAAAGCACAAATGAAGCTTGGTTCAGGGGAATGTGGGATCACAGATTTCTGCACTGCAGAATAATATTGATTCATATCTTAGCAGCAATTATTTATCAGAAACCAGATACTCTCTACTTGGCTAGGTCTAGCTTTACAATTAGCTGCACAACTAGGTGGCTAAATTGAACACAATCTGGAGGTTTGACATTTGGGCTGATTGCTCACTCGCAGGGCTGGAGGGGCGTTTCAGTGTGGTTGGAAGAAGCCACAAACAGACCGATAGCAGTTATATCCTGACCACATTTACCAACACTTCAGATATAGATCTGATCAATTTCATTATTATGGATCAAGCTAGTTTTGTGACCACACTTAGATATTGAGCCAATTTCCATTATCCTAATGTAGGATAATTGACCCAGTCAAGTCAAAATTGAAATCAATCCCATCATATAAGAAATTCCCGGATTATTTATCAGAAGCCAGTTAATATCTACTGGGTATAGAGAAGAGGACAATATAATAATTTGTGATTATTGAACCTCATTTTATAGGCTATGGGATCTATTGATGTTTCAAGAATCTTAACAACTAAAATTGGTATTGTAGAAGACATGGTAAGGTAAGGTGTGATAAAATGCAAGTCTATGGGTAAAAGTTGTTGTCTTTAGTGCTTATTGTAATATATTAATTTATGTATTGATCGGCTCCAGTCTTTGCGTCATACATTTTGGAAAGGAAATGGGAAGAGCAGAGATAATATACAGAGAAATGTATGGGTTGTGTTTTGGGTTTCATACTCACATCTTCATTACGGAATTGGAAAAAGGTGGTAAAGTGTCCAGGATATCCTACAAATCTGCCAAATAGTAACAGAAAACACATTATATATAAAAGGACATTCACCCAGCAACAGAGCTTTACTTTCCTGCCTGGAACACAGAGGGTCATTCATAAGCCTTGTCCAATGCAAACATTGTATTGAAAGAGTCATATAATTAGTTTCATTGATTGAACAATTCAGTCCTCCTACCTGTATACCTAAACGTATAATTTGTCACATTAGTTTTGTCTATGCCTGTATAGTACGAGCCAAGCCCATGGTAGCCATGCTACATTTTCTGATTTGCAGCCGTTTTAATGTTAAAATAGTTAACATTAAAACCAGATCCATCATTCTGCATAAAATCCACAAATGTCAAAACATTTCTAGCTTTGCAACTGAATACTGATCATCCAGAACTACTTGCCAAAGTATAAAATGTACAGAATAAAACTGGCTGTCCTAGAGGTCAGATTATATTCTACACACAAATATACTGTTAAAATAATCAATTTAGTAATCTAGTATTCTAGATAAAATAGGAGGATTAAAAAAGGTGGCAACACAAATCTTTTTCAAAGAAATGTCCAATAATTACCCATATTCCCATTTAATAGGTGATGAATATTTAAATTAAATGTTACCTTGATTCATCTCTGACTATGACAATGTCTAAAGCAAAGTATAATACCCAACCTGTCACTCCATTTTTGTAGTAAGCTGAATGTCCTTCATTATACAACCAAATCGTAATTTGTAAAGTGTCAAGTGCAACATTACCATGTAACGTTTATCAAATCAAAATAACTCACCTTCCTTTGAAGAATGCAATGTATATGGGGGTGGAATAATAATTAACGAACTCGAAGATAAAGACTTTTAAGATAAAAGCATCTTCATACTGTGACTGTGTACGGTGCATTTCTAGAAGAAAGTCAGAAGTAGTAGACCATTGACACTTGTACTTAATGCATTTTATTCTCCATTAAAAACAGTATTACACAGTATGAAATTATATATGATTCAGGGTATTACTGGGTCTCATTCACAAAGTGTAAAGTGGTTGAGACGCAACCCCATAATAATTTGGGCAGAAAGGGGACAATTCAGACTATCAAATATCAGGTATAGATCAGATATCGATATATAATGTGTGTGTAAGTAGAATGCGTGGTGTATACGAGTAAGATTAAATATACATATATTACTAAAGTGCAATTCACCACTGGAGTCTGCACACGGAGTCTGACCTGCGATCATGGGAGGAGGTGCTGCGGTTGGGCATGCGCAGCAGCTCTGTCTCTCTGAAGAGTTAGTACTACGTCCGTGGGCACAGAGGGGGTCGTGAAATGGGGGGGGGGGGGTTCCTGGCAACTAGAAAGCCCCTTTTTAGGTGCGCGCCTGAAGCAGTGGAGTGAGTGCATTTCTAGAGGCATTCCTTGCAATGCAGGAGGATGCACAGCCACATCAGTTCTGCATTTAAGATATTCTCTTACTATCATGATTAAGAGATAATTGATTAAAATCTTACTTTTTTTTAATATACTGCTCTGTTTAGTCTATGATAGGGTGGATTTAATGTGGTCGGAGATGGGATTTAAATAGGACATATGTCAGACCATGTAAAATGCACAACAGTTAGGACCTGGGAAACTCAGATCCAGCTGCAGTGCAATGGTTCAAATCTCGACGTAGGCCCACGCCCTCTCCCAAACTTGTCACCTGACCTCAACTCCGTGCAAGTATGAGGTATGGTTTGTTTGAGAAGACAGCATTGCAGGTAACCTTCCAGTCCTTAGCTTTTTGTTGAACTAAATTACCCAGCATTGCTCCAAAAATGCTGAGAGGTCAACCACGAAAGCCATTTGGTAGGATTTGGTGATCGATAGAATTATAATCTTTTATTCACACAGATTATCTAGTGGTTCACATCTTAGACCTTAAAGTTCCTAGTAACAGTATTATGATGCAGATTACATTTTATGGCTTTTAGATAGCAGCAACCAGGTGTCTGTATGTCCACTCTTTGCTATTACTCACCCCAACGAGTCAGAAAATGAGCCGAAGTCAAATAGATCTTGGACAGCAGGAGAATTACAGCCAAGTTCAGCAGGGATCCAGTGATGCTGGCAATGTGACCAGCCTATGGGACATGAAGGATTGTACATGAAGTTTATTCCTCTATATCCTTTTCATATTGAAATTTGTTCATTTCATGGACCAAAATATAGCTAAAATTTAATCATCACTTCCACAATACATAGACATGAATTGAATATTTTATTCTCTGCAAATAACGTTTTCCAAACATTTGTATGTTTATTTACAATTATTTCATGAAGATCTATTTTTAAGTTACGTAAACTCCACTCCTGCAGGTAATTTGTTACAGAAACCCCATCTGTGCACAAACACTTCATCTGCACTGCTACTGAACACCTCAGAAATGTCCCCATAACAGAATTCAATCTATGCCTTTATTTTTGAGAAACTAGATACAAGACATTGTGGAGAAATGAAAGTGGTAATTTAGTTTACAGAATTTCAACTGCCACATCAATTTATATAGTGCCACCAATTCCACAGTGCAGAGAACGTGTCATTCACATCAGCCCATTGGAGCCTACAGTCTACATTCCCTATGACACAGACTAGGGTCAATTTTGTCAGAAGCCAATTAATCTACTACTATGTTTTTGGAGTGTAGGAGGAAACCAGAACCACTCAAACATAGGGAGAACATACAAACTCCACACAGATAAGGCCATGGTCACGAATTGAACTCATGACCCAAACGCTGTGAGGTAGAAATGCTAACCACTGAGCCGCTGTGCATTTTGATATATGCATGACACATACTCACATGTATGGTTAACGTGAATCTCCCAACTATGTTGTACAATAGACCAGGGTTTCCCAAACCCAGTCCTAAGGGCTCCCCAACAGTGCAGGTTTTCCAAATCACATGTGATATAATTAGGACCACCTGTGGATCTGTTACAATGTGTCAGTCAGTAATGAATACACCTGTGCTCCAGCAAGGAGATATGGAAAACCTGCACTGTTGGGGAGCCCTGAGGACTGGGTTTGAATAGACAGTTTTAATAGCTGTGCTCTACACCACCACCCAATGGTCATAATAAGTACTGTAGCTTTTTTTGATGGACCATTCTTTACTGAAAGGCGATAATAGCGGTGGTAATCGGTATTCTGGCGCTTTGAACAACGACACCCACTAAAGCGACAATTTGAAATCACGGAAGTAAGCGACATCAACATTTAAAGTGGCATTTTAATGGTGCTTTAAATTTACACATTTGAACATTGGCATCCGGTATTGTCGGAATTAGCACCAGTCGCATAGCCGTGTTTTAGGAAATCTCCGCTGTCTATGTTAAGGTAAGTCTACATTTAAACTATGACATCATTACAGTCATCGTGGTTATTTTTGTCGCTATACATGTGTCCGTATTCGAAGCGCCGAATAACAGTATCCAACCAGAAAGCAGGCACCTGGGAACCACCCATAAACAAGTCACACAGTAAGGAGTGTCAGGGTAAAATACACACTGCACCTGTCTGGATAATAATCACAATACCATGGATCCCCAAGACATAATATAAACATTATATTTCATTATAACATTTGTTGAACATTTAAAATTAACTATATTTAAACATTTAAATCTACTTCATGGTTAGCATTAAAATGCAACAGACAGCACTGTGGAGGATCAGCACATAAGCAACGTAATACATATATTGATATTTTGGGATAGCAATTATTTTCTAATTAAATAAGCTGTGAATTATTTTTATATTTGCATCTTGAGAACCACACAACAGTATAGTGTAAAGTGGACACCCATATCATCTTGAATTTTTATGACTAGGGGTAAAGCTAAGGGTAGGTTCAGATTCATTACTTGGCTAAATATAGGTCTAGGTTTAAATCTTTGGGTATGTTCAGATTTGTGGCTTGGGCTAATGTTATAGCTAAGCAATACATAGTATAAAGAACTATTCTTTTAACAATTTTTATTTGACCCAGGAGATCTTAAATCAACTTAGTAAAGCAAATTATTGAAAGTAGAGATGCTCAGGCTCGGTTCCCAGAGAACCGAACACACCAAAACTTAGCAGATCCAAGCCGTCTCGGTACTTTTGCGCACCCTCTGAATTGAAAGCGAGGCAAAATGTGATCGTTACATCGTCTGATCTCGCGAGTTTTGGATTCTATAGGTACCGCAATCCATGCTCAACCAGCGCCATTTCACAGAGGGACACAGAAGGGGTAGCACAGTTCTTGGCAGTCTACTGCAGTCGGCAGCATCAGGTAAAAAAACAAAAAAAAAAAAAAGAAGGAGAGGAGGGGTAGCAGTGTTCTTTAAAGTCTCCAGTGACATTCAGGAGAGCTCCTCCATTGCTAATTGTCATTAGCGCCCAAACCACCTAGAACATTGTACAGCCAGCGCCTCCTTAAATTACCAGTTTAACAGCAAGAACGCTAGTAGGCAGCTTGAAACAGACGTAATTGTAGGCTGCTGGGATGTTCATTGATCAGAACGGTTTGAAGTCTCCTTTTCAAGTTGTCACTATTACCACGCGTGCATAACACCTTTGGTCTAATCATGTCGGACTATTCCATGTTGTCGTTGTCAGATTCGTGTCACGGTGCCCAACCCAAATTTAGGTATTCTAAGCTCTTGGTAGAAAGTCACATTTTATCTCCAATTTTATCTCCAATTTTATATTCAGGAGCCACTGACTGAGATCTATTACTAAAATAATTTCTTAGAGAATAGTGCATTTTTTCCAAATTTTCTTGGACCTAATTTTAGTCAACCATGTTTGATTTGGGTAAATCTGATGTACCCAAAGAAAATTATCTTTATTTTCTGTCATTGGTAGACATCCAAATAACGTTTAAAGTCTCAGTAGAAGAGTGTTAGTCTACAAGTTTTCTCCCTTTTGGTTACCTTTTAGTAATAGAATATGATTGGAGTTCATAGATAGAAAGGTCGGAAGGGGAGGGGGAATGAACTCTATATCACCATTCTCAGCTCCTCTATTTCCCCTGTTCCTCAACTTTGCTGCCTCGGCGTCACCCTTGACTCCTCTCTCTCCTTTGCCCCTCATATTCTCTCTCTCGCTAAATCCTGCCGCTTCCAGCTGCGCAACATCGCACGTATTCGGCCCTTCCTCTCCCAAGATGCCACTAAAGCTCTTGTCCACTCTCTTATTATCTCCCGCTTGAACCACTGTAACCTCCTCCTTACTGGCCTCCCCCGCTCTCATCTCGCTCCCCTTCGCTCCGTACTCAATGCTGCAGCTCGGTTCATTTTCCTTTCTCGCCGCTCCTCTTCTGTCTCCCCCCTCTACCAATCCCTCCACTGGCTCCCCATCTCCTACAGAATCGTGTTCAAGCTCCTCACTCTTACTTTCAAGACCCTCTCCAACTCCACTGCTCCCTACATCTCCAACCTAATCTCCATACACGCTCCATCCCGCCCTTTGCGCTCGACTAACCACTGCCGCCTCTCTTACCCCCTGGTTACCTCCTCCCATGCTCGCATCCAAGACTTCTCCCGCGCCTGCCCCCTCCACTGGAACCAGCTCCCCCGCTCCATCAGAACTTCCCCCAACCTGTCCAGCTTCAAACGGGTCTTAAAAACCCACCTCTTCCTTAAAGCCCTCCAGTCCCCCACCTAATTGACCTCCTCCCAGTCTCCCCCTCCCCCCCCCTTCCACTCCTGCCCTCCTGTCCCCCCTTTCCATTCTCCTCTTCCCCCCCTCTCCGTCTCTGTTCTCCCTATTCCCTCCTCCTACCATTGCGTCTCTGTCCGTCCTACCCTCCCCTTAGATTGTACGCTCCTTCGAGCAGGGCCTCCTCTCCTTCTGTTCTCCACCACCTTAACTCTGCTCTTCAGCTCCTTGTCTCTTCCACAAGGTCCTCCTGCCCTTCTATCCCTCTCTCTACCCCGCTTGGGGCTCTCACCTCTCATCTAGCTGTGCATTGAGCTTCGGAGTTACTGTGCTTTTTGTTAACTGTACCGTGCTGTCTCACCCTGTATGGCGCTACGGATACCTAGTGGCGCCCTATAAATAAAAATAAAATAAAATAATAATAATAATAATAATAATAATAATAATAATA
The DNA here is from genome assembly GCF_038048845.1 of Mixophyes fleayi. Classification (NCBI taxonomy): domain Eukaryota; kingdom Metazoa; phylum Chordata; class Amphibia; order Anura; family Limnodynastidae; genus Mixophyes; species Mixophyes fleayi. The sequence continues at coordinate 73,370,795 of NC_134404.1, forward strand.
ATAATAATAATAATAATAATAATAATAGACGTAGTATCTAAGAACAGGGGTGCCGAGGGGGAGGTGGAGAGTGTGGGAGCGGAGAGGTAGTGGTGGGGTTAGGGGGAGGGAGCTGCTTCCAGCCCCTGGACAAGACAAAACATGCAGAACAAGCAATGGAGTTTTCAGTGTGGGAACTTCCTGTAGAGTGAGCAGGGAAGATTAGTCTCAGAGATTATCAAATCTCCGAGACTAATCTTCCCTGCTCACTCTACAAGAAGTTTCCACCCTGATGCGCCACCAGCACAGCATAAGTACAGTGGGCTGGGGGTGTCAATGTGGGGTGTCTTGTGATGTGTTTGGGGGGGTGGCGTGATGTGGCTGGGGGTATGATAAATGTAATGTTTTATTATAATGTATGTATTATATACTGTGTTATCTGTACTATGTACTGTGTTCACTTATTGCTTGGCTTTCTATATTTCATGGACCTATACATTTTTCAAACAGATCCCCACATTCTAAGATTCGGACAAGAATCCAGTACCTGATTGTGGAAGCTGCAATACAGGTAGGCGAGAGCAACACAATTTTAATACAGGTCATGTCTAAAGAGGCACACTAACGTCCCATGTTGGCTATGCCCACAACACTAAGAGGCCACGCCCTCTTCATCGGCACACAACCCTTTTCCTGCTCATCTATGGAGGTGGCGCCAAAAAGTTGCTGTACCAAGGCCCCAAATTCCTCTTGCCTAAGACACTGTTCTAAGACCTGGTTCACATGGTTTGCTCATTGGTTTGGGGGCAATAGGCTGACGAGAGATAGATTTGTGCTTAGGTTATTACAGCATGCATTCCAAAATTTGAAATAGAGTGTGAATTTTATGGAACGCCATGTATTTCCATGACACGATTAAGCAGCAAAGTGGCTAATGTTTCATAGATCTCTTCAATAAACAGGAACAAAGTGAACTATTTTTTGTGAAATCAATGAGATTCCAAAACATTTGGCCAAGGAGCATGCCTGGAAATAAAATATGGATTGCAGCGCATACCATGCCCACTGAACCACCAACATCACAGCCCCTAACACCAAACAACACACACTATAACACCAATGATTACTACAACCAATAAATTTAATCCTTTGGAGCGCCCAAATCAGCCCGATATCTTAAAGGGGCAACTTCTCAAAATGACAGACCATTTTGACAGCAGAACCCACTAAGGAAGCCATTATAAGTGGTGAAATGCTTTTGGGACCTACCCACACTTCATAACACACAAGGAATGAACTGGCTCTATGGTCCACAATCCAACCACCACACCCACCCCCTACAGAGAAGACATTTCACCACGACAAGCCACACATGGCTGCGCTCAAATGGCTACGTACAAATAAGTATTACTTGTTTCTAGTTCTACTATGTGGAGGAACCTGTGTCTGCAGTTCCCACACACCACAACCTACCCCAGCCAAGCGCAATAATGCACTCTTTAAAATGCGGATACAAATGGCCTCAGGCAGTTGTCTAGCACCAATTAAATACGTCTCTCCTGACTAAAACAAACAGTTTTCCAGCACAGTTTGCTCACAACAAAGGTCCGCCTTTTTGGGGAAAAGGACTGCAGAGGCTAAGAGGGAGGGAGAGAGTGAATCCACTGCCTAGCAGCCTTTTAAATACAGCTCACAGGTGCCAGCATTAATCAGTCCCACAGCAGAACAGAAGATCCAAACTGGGCCTTGTAAATTAAGCCCACCCTTCGCTCTCCATCTACAACCCCAGGAACCCTTTACCAGCTTTTCCATAAAGCTGAACATCTCTGTGTGAAGCAGATCCCAAATATAAACTCTCTTTGGGGTTTTAAAACATGTAGGTTAGAAACCTGAGACTAATATACCTGCCTACAAACACTATTCCAGCGTGTTTGTCACAGTAAAGTGGATCACTGTCACAAATGTATAAGTAAATTAAATGTTATATGGATCTTAGAATCCCACTACATGACTATTTTAGACAGCGTTCGGCTGTTGTCCAAACCCTTCTCATCGCGTTCAAATACACAGGCAATGCCACTATTGTTAGGTGCATGCAGTTCCCCCTTTTTGAGCAGTGCAGTGTGAAGCAGGACATACTTCTGACTGTCCCTGCACTTTGTACCACTCAGTCAAGACTTTGTCCAGTCACCCAAAATCAGAACGGTCCTATCAGAATCGGCAACTGGAAACCTGCCTAAGCTTGCACCTGGGTAATCAGTGCAGGTAACCAGCCACAGGGAATCAGAAGCCAGTTCAGGGGATAAACTGCTACAAGAACTGCTGCATCAGGAAGAAAGTGTGCAAAAAAGTTAACCCTGTCCTGACAGGGGTGGATGTCTCTTCTAGAGTTGAACACATAAGGGGAAAACAAATCTAGGTATGTATTATGGGTAAGTGAAAAGGGATAAACAACAAATGCTCTCCAATACTAACATAAGGTGGGGAATATAACAGCACAACAATGAGAGGAGATGGGCTGAAATATATTCATACATTGCTCTGTTAGCACAAGTCCTAGCATATGGTAATGGTCAGCGGTAAATGTAAATTAGTATATTTGCACAGTGTTTCAAAGTATGGAGAAACCCCAGAATTCTGAACAGGTGGAGAGCTACAGCAATGAGGGGGGATGAAAGGACACAAAATGTAAATCTTGGCCTGACTATGCCAATAGTATACATGAAATAGTATTCACATTGCTGGTATACCAATACTACACCCACAGTAACCCAAAATAACTTCTATGCACATACAATAGCACTGCACACATTGCTCCTGATGCGGAGTTGAATGTATGTTGGGATTAATTTACACTAAGAAAAGCCATCCGTGAATACCCCCATATACTGAGTCGTAGGCATCTTTAGATGCATGCAGCTCTGCACCTGCCATACATACACATGCACAACCAGGTCATAAGCAGAAGGATAATTAGTTAACATTTGATTGCGAAAAAAACATTCGCTATTAGGCTTAAATAAGGCAGCAGATATAATATTCTTGCTCGCATACATATGAAAGTAGCATGTAAAACAAAAGAAACGACCCACCACACACACACACTTTTGGTACCCCCACCAAATCCTAGAAAATAATTGTATGCACAATCAAAGCAGAAAGCGTCTATGGGCTTCAGAGGTGAATTTGCAATCAGCCAATCAACCGATTAGCTAGTGCCGGTGACCATTATCAGCGTGTATTTGCACCTGCCCTGTTGCAGGTGTAAATGATTTGGCTCCTATATCTGTCTCCATGTTGACCTGCCTCAGACGCATTTCCATGAACATGTCCTTACTGTACTTGGTCTCCCTGCCCTCCCCCCGGTTTGCCTCTAGTCATGAGGAGGAGCAAGTGACAGATGTACACAACTCTGTATGTGCACATTTGTCTGGGCTCTTTATGGGCATGTGCAGTGCAAATTTTAGTTATTTACGCTATGCAAACTGGAGTAAGTACAACTCAGCAACAGGCAGTTGTCAGTAAGATGGGTACTCACAGATGAGATGAGCAGCTTGTTCTCACTTCTTGCAACAAACACAGAGATGATGAGCCGATATAGGATGACAGAAACCAGAGCCATGATAACCACAGCAATCTGTAAGAAGAATATATAGGGTAATCATGGGCAGGCGAGTTTTCATTTTTGACAACCCCTTCGTAATCTAACCTACTGAATAAAGTTAATGGGAGGTCCCAGCTCCAACAAAACCCCTCTTACCTGAAGCAAAGAGAAAAACTGATTAGCAGTACCCCTCTTACCTTTATAGTAGCTGTGGATTAGAATATAGCCAGAAATATGGAATAATGCAGGTAATGTTTTCACCCTCAAAGCTCTACACACTGTTGCAATAAGTGTTTACAGTCGCTCACCATTAATATGATAACCATGGATCCCGTCAGGACTCTACGTAGACGTTGAGCATCTGGAAAATATGGTTCCATCACCCCGGTGATTGGATTGCGTGCAGTGAGAGGAGCCAATGCTGTGAACTCAGGACGAGGAGTCTCCTGAAATATAAGTGTCACAGATGTAAATTTGTCATGTGGTCACCTACTAATGGGGTGATCAAACAGTCCTAGAACATAGCGGTAATTCAACAAAAACACAGCATTTTCACCATTGGATTTATTAAATAAATAGCAGTAATTTTGGAAATGTTGCATTAAATACCAGATAACACTCCCTAATGCATAGGTGTGATTTTAGGAAGCAGGAACCCCACTTGTACAATATAAAATGTTAACGGTTTGTCAGCTTCCAGGTGGACTGATCACTTGACCGGCATCGTCAAACTTTCCCTTTGGCACCAGGAAAACACGTGTGTGAAATTGGTTGGTGTCTTATTTGTTTACTAGAAGTGAATAAATTTATATGGTTTGCCCTATAACATTTAAAAAAGACGGCATTACAAAAGGAACCTGTTATGCCGAAAATCTGAGAAATATTGGACATAATATGCCAAGATAAAAAGTACAGTAACACATGACCAGCATCATATTCAAATATTGTACGTTTATTTAATAATCTATACTAGTGCAGAAGTCATGTTGTACAATATCTATGTGTGTATTTACCATTTAACTTGTTGTGTTACATTACACATCTATGCGCATATCACAAACATAATGCACAGTGATACTTGGCCAAAAGTGGAACTGAAGAGATTATATATCTGCCTGTATCCTTGTTCGTCCCTATGATCGCTCCTATAAAATGACATATTCTAAGCTACCATTTACAGTTTGAATACCCTCCCAGAAACTCTGAACTTGTCACTGTAAGAAGGGGACCTCCTGTTATGGATAATAGCAAAAAACAAACACAAAATCCCCCAAAATGGGTCTCAATAGACTGTGGCTTAAGCAGTTGTTAGATCGGAGGCAATGCTCCCTTAACTATATGAAAATACATAAAGTTTTTTTTTGTTGTTTTTTTTAAAGATCACAGTTAATCTAATATAATAAGATCTTTCTAATGCATTATTTTCTTACACACAAACCCAATAGAAAAAACACATTGTACACATAGTAACCGTGATTGGCATCTACTACTACAACACGTATAAGCTGCTGAATGTCATCTAAAAAGTGATCACATTTTTTCCACTGCAAACTAACAGGGTAAAGATATCAATTCAGCCATTCAGATTAGTATATGCAAGTGTCTCTTGACAAGAGGAGACCTCTGTTAAAGATGCACTTGACAGTTGCAGGTAAGTAATGGAGCGCTCTTGTAGCACTGGGAACTCATATATAAAGTCTGATATGAAACAATAGACCTCCAAGTACAGGGTGGTCCTATACCTGTTGCATCTCCTGCATTTATATAGTGGAAACCACACCCTGTATGCGAATCCTCGAGCAATGATTTTTGCAAGGTCAAATAAAATTAAAACCCACATGCAGAGTTAACAAGCGTATAAATAATCAGACACCATACGGTACGACCAGCATAGCATCGCAATAACTCAGTGCAGAGGTATCATTGTATAGATTGAAAGTGTTAACAAATGTGGCCAAAGTGGGGGTATATACTGTGGTATGCCATACCGCCTCTTCTCCTACTGCCTTTGTTGTAAAACTATCAAACTCCATTTACTCACAATCCCATTACCAGGCGCGGGCTGGGAGAGGGATCGCCGGGGGGCACACAGGCGGCCGCATCATATGACAGGGGATGCGGCAGCGGGGATGCGGCAAACTATGTTTTTTGCATCCAGGGGGCGGGCGACCGGCCGACCCCCCCGGCCCCAATAGCCGTCTGACCCAGCAGGCCGGGGGGCCGTTGCCCCCCCTGCCCATTACAGTTTTCATACCACCACTTCTAAATTTCCACTTCGACCACTGGTTGCACAGTTCATTCAAATTATGCAGTAAATTATCTAAAATCAAATATCTGTTCAACTCACCTCAATTTCACAGAACTCTAAGCAGCTCCATTGGTGTGACAGATTGGCATTAAGTCTTTTCCAGTACTCCAAGAAGGACACCGCCCAGATTGACATGAACAAACTGAACAGAAGTGTTCCTGCATTGTCAAACAGCAAACCGGCCTGTGGAGATTACATATTCATATATACCAGATTCACTATTGTCACTATTCATCATACATAACATAACATATAATGTTATTCCTACTACAGAACATACATCAGTTTGGTTACCGCTTTAGCCAAACGACAATTGCTACTATGTGGACACTGGATCTCATTTAGGAGTGGGCCTACATCTATTTATATAGCGCCACTAATTTCGCAGCGCTGTACAGAGAACTCATTCACATCAGTCCCTGCCCCATTGGCGCTTACAACCGAAATCCCCCAACACACACAGACCGAGAGAGACTAAGGGCAATTTAATAGCAGCCAATTAACCTACCAGCATGTTTTTGGAGTGTGGGAGGAAACCCACGCAAACACGGAGAGAACATACAAACTTCACAGATAAGGCCATGGTCAGGAATCAAACTCATGAACCCAGTGCTGTGAGGCAATAGTGCTAACCACTAAGCCACCGTGCTGCCTACATAATTTTTTTGTGCAAGATACACACTTTTGTACAGTGTATGTGCACCAAAAATGCGACATACATCCACGTGAAGATTTTTGCGTATTTGCGACTTATAACTTTATGCTAGGCGAAGTGAAAGAGGGGAGACAAGGGATGGGAAACTGTAGGCCAAATACATGTAACTGCTAATTAAGTATACAGGGCTGCATATACAGATACGCCGCTCAGGAGGTGTGAAGCCATGCAGTGTAAATTTTGGACTTGTGCGAATAAAGCAGAAGGACACTTGCTATCCATCACTCTCTCTGCATGCTATGAACTTTCAATGTCTCTCTGTCTTACAGTTTATTTGCATTTATTGCTCTTGACTTTTAATATATGTCATTATATATCGTTCGTATTTATGTTAATAGTAACATGGTTACATAAGTTAGACAAGGTATTCTTAGATGATGCCAGGTGGAATGTAAATCAGGGATAAGCGAGGACTAGATGTCTGGGTTAAACAATTGGTGTACACATCTATAATGTCATCTAGTGTCTCCTGTTTCATCATCATTTATTTATATAGCACCACTAATTCCGCAGCGCTGTACAGAGAACTCATTCACATCAGTCCCTGCCCCATTGGGGCTTACAGTCTAAATTCACTAATATATACACACACACAGACACACAAGTATCCAGGGATACTAGTATAACAATAACCTGGTTACCTAGACTCCTAGGCAGCTTCTGCACAGGGAGCCAGCAGTCCCCTATCACCATGGGGGAGGACCCTCAGTGTTATACCTTATCACTTACCCACCTATCATAACCTGGCTACCGCCCCTAGTCGAAAACACCATTAGCTCCACCACTGTGGGAATATAGAAGGGGATGTAACCTGTGTTTTGACTGTATTGAGGGTGTTCATAGAAATCAATTTATTAGGAATTTTACAATACGAGGTATTATAAAAAGGTATATTTCAATATCACTTCATTTCAGCTTGTTATTTTGCTGTTTAATATTGCAATTTTAAAAAGATTAATAAAAATTACTTTTTAAGGAAACAGTTGGGATTTACAATCATTCAGAAGAATGACATTTAGGGGAATATTCAATTAGGTCCTGCAATTGCAGCTGCGCGTGTAAAGTGACAATACGGTACCGCAACATCACAGAATTCCCTTCGCAGCCCTATAGGGTGCGCACGGAAATCCTCGTTGTTGTGACAAGTTGTTGCCAATGGGAGCGCGTATCTGCGATCTTTAGACCCAATTGAATATGTCCCTTAGAAAAAGAATTGGGTTTAACATTGTGTACTGACAGTCTCTAATTTTATATAGAGAGATCAGTCGGCTAGAGTAGTTTGCTGATCAATTGGGTGTCAGTCTGTTAGAGACTTTAGAGTAGTGGCTACTGTGTATGTGTATAGTATATATTATATAGTATTCTACACATTCTGAACTAAAATTTCTACTTAGTGGAACATCATTCTGAAATAGTATTTGTTTTTAGTGGCGAAAAACAGGGTGCAGATATTGTTTGACTGGATTTTAAAAAAGGAAAATCTAATTGCTTTTTGGGGTGTGCTGCTCAAAGTGTTTCTAATGAAATAAGCAAACCTCTGAGGGTCAGTCTGACATTTTTTTTTTATTTCAATTTTTCAAAGGTACGTGTACGTACATACGACATGAACAGAAAAAGAAAAAGAATGAATCACAAATATACCAATATCAAAGTCAGATGAGTTACTCACACTACATAATCGCATAACCACAACATATGTGCTGAGCTTGTTTAGGAACATATCGTACATGCTCATACATCAGTAAAATACAATTACAAGGTTCAACATTTAGCATTTGACATTTGTTGCAAGATCTAGGGGAGGACGAGGACTCATGTATCCGGGACACGCTGACTCGAGGACACAAGTGAAAATGGAGACTCAAACCACCTGTACCATATACCCTCAAATTTCTGCAAGACCAGTCTACTAGTGTACACAAATCACTCGTGCCCTATAGTGGTGTTAACCAGAGTTTTTCAGTTCTTAATCGTGGGACTTGTCGTGGCCAACCACAGCCTCGCTATGCTAACCTTAGCCACCATGAGTAACTGGGAAATATACATTTTTGTCAGCTCATTAACCTTACCCTTCAAGCGAAGCCCAAAGAGACAAGTGGCCGGTGAGCGAAGGGACACTTCGATTCCAGTATTCTGAATGCAGCGCATGACCCTACGCCAGAAGGTTTGTATATAAGGACACTCTCAAAGAAGGTGCCAAAAATACCATTCTCTGAATTACATTTTGGACAATTAGGGATGCTATCCGGGCAGAATTTTGCCAATCTAATAGGAGTCAAGTAAGCCTTGTGTAAAACACACACTTGTTTTTGTTGAAACTTTAATGACGATGTATAGTCACTAGTGCTGTCCAGAGCCATCCCCCAGTCCTTATCTGTTAAAAGGACCAATATCTATTTCCCATTGATTTCTCAGGTCGTTCAAATCTACTGTGGATTCATATAAAAGACATGATGAGTACATATGTGAAATCAGACCCTTGTGACCCAGAGCCTGTAGTTGTTTTCTCAGTGAGGATATAGCAATCACTGGCGGCTCCCCCTTGAATTGTGCGTTTATAGCATTTCGCAATTGGAGGCATGAGAAACCTTGAACAGTTGTCTAGGGAATTTTCCATGCCCAGAACAAAGGATTTGAGCACATTCGTGTCATACAACTGACCTACAGCCACTACACCAAACCGGGACCACCGCCTGGACCCCTCCATTGTGTCTAACTCCTTAATTTCTTTGCCCACCAGATAGGAGTGCATGGGTCAATGTCAATATATCTCATTATTTTATTACTACCTGCCCAAATCTTAATTGCCTGGAGCAGGGGAGCCCGTGAGCCAAGTCATCCTGACAACAGTGACTGTAAAGGTGTATGGTTCACATTGAATTGGTCTACTAACACCCAGTGTAAGTCATGATAGTCAGGATCAAAAACCCATGCCTTGAGATGAGCCAATCGAGAGGCAATATACAATTTCAAGTTAGGGAACGCAAGGCCACCAGAGGATCTGGACCTGCACAGCGAGCTGAGCTTTACCTTAACCCTCCCCAGACCAGAGAGATCAAGTAACTATCAATGCTACGGAAAATGGATGGTGGAATATATATGGGTGACTGCTAAAGTATATACAAAAACTTTGGCTGCACCACCATCTTAATTAAATTTATCGTACCAGAAACAGAGAGCTTCCTCCACACATGAATTTTTGATTTAAGATATTCAATCTGGGGTCGCAGATTTAGATCTACATATTCTGAGGGGGTATTAGTAATCCATATTCCCAGATACTTAAATTTTGGTGCCCATTTTAATTGGAGGTCTTTTAATGGCGTCACGGGACATTCCCAACCCAGTGCGAACACACTGGATTTATCCCAGTTGATTTTTAAACCGGAAGATAACCCAAATCCATCAACCACTCACAAAAGAGTTCCTAGGGAGGTATCATGGTCTGAAAGAAACAGCAGCATATCATCTGCGTATAACACCACCCTATCCTCTCTATGCTCTGATTTAAGTCCTTTAATTTCATTATCATGACGGATCGGACAAGCCAGCTGTTCTAATGCTAGCGCAAACAGAGCCGGAGACAATGGGCATCCCTGTCTAGTGCCTCATTCTAATTGGAATGGTTGAGAAAGATGACCATTAACACATACCCATGCCACTGAATGCGATTACAGGAGCTCAACCCATTTTATAAATTCCGGTCCCACCCCAAATCGGGATAACACCTCCCACAGGTAAGGCCACTCCACCGAGTCAAACGCCTTGGCTGCGTCCAAAGTAGAGATGAGCGCACTCGGATTTCTGAAATCCGAGCCCACCCGAACGTTGCTGATCCGAGCCGGATCCGAGATAGACCCGGGTATTCCCGCAAAATGCAAAACTGAAAGCGAGGCTCTGAGTCATAATCCCGCTGTCGGATCTCGCGATACTCTGATCCTATAAATTCCCTGCTAGTCACCGCCATCTTCGGGCATTGATCAGGGTAGAGGGAGGGTGTGTTAGGTGGTCCTCTGTCCTGCTATATCTCGTACTGTTCAGTTCTGTGCTGTGCTCTGTGTTCTGCTCAGTCCAGTGGTGCTGTGTCCTGTGCTCTGTCCTTCTGAGTTCAGTGGTGCTGCTGGGTCCTGTGCTGTGTCCTGTTCAGTCCAGTGGTGCTGTGTCCTTTGCTCTGTCTTTGTAAGGGCATTGTTATTTCCCCATTATTCCCAAATTATAAAAAACAAAAAAAGTAATTCTAAAAAAATAAATATAAATATCCCACAACAATCCTGCAGTATAAGTCCATTGGTACTGCAATATTACCAAGTTCACTCATTCTGCAGTATAAGTCCAGTGGTACTGCAATATTACAAAGTTCACTGATTCTGCAGTATAAGTCCAGTGGTACTGCAATATTACAAAGTTCACTGATTCAGCAGTATAAGTCTACTGGTACTGCTATGTTACTGGCAGGAAAAAAAAGGCAGTTTGGAAGCCCCTGTACAAACTGGCTCTATTTTACCTGAGTTGACCCCCCTCCAGTGTATACTCGGAAAGAGTTTTTAGTGCAGCGGGGAACCTGGTCAGTGAGCGGCGAAGGAGGTTGCTTCCTCAGAACGTTGAAAAAATGATGTTCATAAAAATGAATTATCAATTCCTCAATCAAGTACAGCACTGCCCTCCAGATAATAGGGACCTGTGGTTGTGGAGTCCAGCGGGGACGAATTGATAATGTGTGAGGAGGAGGAAGTACACACTGTAGGGGGAGAGGAATCAGAGGTTGAGGATGAGGACGACATCTTGCCTCAGTAGAGCCTGTTTAGTTTGTACAGGGAGAGATGAATTGTTTTTTTGGTGTGGGGGCCCAAACAAACCAATCATTTCAGCCACAGTTGTTTGGTAGGCCCTGTCGCTGAAATGATTGGTTTGTTAAAGTGTGCATGTCCTATTTCAACAACATAAGGTTGGGTGGGAGGGCCCAAGGACAATTCCATCTTGCAACTCTTTTTTTGCCATTATGTGACCATTCAACAGTCGTTTGCCATGGGCACAAAGTAAAACAAATTTAACAAATTAAACCAAAAGTAAAATGCCCTGTCATAATCGAAAACAAGAGGTATTGACGTGTTTGAACTACTGTAGTGTTTATAAGTTATAAACACTACACTTGAAAGCTTGAGCCTTTAAATGAAAAAGTCACTCTTCATTGCACGAATATTTGCAACAGGGACAATTTTTTGGTTAACAAAGTCAACAAATAACACTTCTTTCGTCTTTCACATACTTGATGGGATCTCAATGATGAATGCTCTGTACCATGGTCGTCTAAAACAAGAGTTATTGACGTGCTATAACTACTGTAGTTTTTATAAATTATAAACACTACACATTTGAAAGTTGGAGGAGGTATTGTGGCCCCGGTACCAAATTGGGTATCGGGGCCACTCCACTATGCAGTCCAGATAGAGGCGTATCAGATATTAAACAACGTTGACTGTTGCTGCCAAATCATAAATTAATGAAAATGACCTGTCATCGTCAAAAACAAGAGCTATTGACACGCTCGAACTACACCCTGTATATGCTGAAGAGGATGTAGGAGCAGGCAGCTGTGCAGTGGAATTCAGACCATTTGAAGGCGGAGGTATTGTGGCCCCGGTGCCAAATTGGGTACCGGGACCACTGCACTATGCAGTCCAGAAAGCTACCTCGGTGAAACGTTTTGGACTAAACAATATTGTGATGTGTGAGGTGTTCAGAATTGACTGGGAATTAGTGGAAATGATTGTTATTGAATGTTATTGAGGTTAATAATAGCGTAGGAGTGAAAATAAACCAAAAAAAACTTGATTTTAACACTTTTTTTTAAGTTTTTTTCAAAATAAATCCGAATCCAAAACACAAAACACGAGACACCAAAAGTGGCCGGTGCACATTCCTAGTCCAAAGACACCATAACTTCATCCCCTGAGGGAGACAACCGAACCTGTAGGAGAGTGTACAGCCTCCTACGATTAATAGATGTAGACTTGCCCGGCATAAATCACGTTTGATCCGGATTAGTCAATTCCAGCACCACTCTATTCAACCTCAGAGCCAGCAGCTTAGCCAAAATCTTTAAATCACTCGTCAGAAGTGAAATCGGGCGATAGGACTCGAGGTACAACAGATCTTTCCCTGATTTAGGCAACACCACCACTATTGCTTCCGCCATGGAAGGGGAAAGGGCGACGGCCTCGCAAAGCTCGCTGAATGTGTCCAATAACTTAGATACAAAAAAGGTTGATGTTTTTTATGTAATTCAATTGGTATACCATCTACTTCAGGCGCCTTGCCATTAGGGAACAACATAATAGCCATATCAATTTCTTAATGAGTGAAAGGTGAATCAAGATACTCCCTACTATCGGCGGAGAGCACGGGGAGAGAAATAACATTCAAGTATGCATGTAAAGCAGCTAAGTCATACCGGACCTGTGCTTTATATGTATTTGCATAGTATTTATAAAACACCTTGATAATAATCTGGCATCAGAAACCTCTTAACCCGGCTATCACCACAAATGACCAGTACAGTCACGTCAGCCTTCCCAACCCTTGTCAGATATGCCAAAAAAACAACATTTTCTGTCACCTTCAGCATATTGCCCGTTTAGAATAAAGAAACTTGCGTCTGGATTGATAAATCCAGACGTCTTTGAATTTATCAAAGACATAATCAACCCACTCCCTCTGGGCCAACTGCCAAGCTCACCTTGCAGTCTCAGTTCTACCATTTATATATTGCGCTTCTAATGATTTACATGTTTTCTCCAATTCTTTTTCCTTAATTCTAGGCAACTTTTATTTGGGCAACGACAGAGATTAATGTCCCCCTCAAAAAAGCCTTAAAAGCGTCCCAAACTATCGGTGGCCGTGCTGTCATAAATTATCCGTAGAAAAAACCTTCCCACTGCGTCACCAGTGATGCCCCCATCAAGGAGCGCCATAAGGGGGTTCAATTTCAAAAAGGACTGACCTGTCTTAAGAAGAAAAATCGATAGACAAAGAGGCGGGTGGTCAGAGATCCCTATAGCCTTATATTCTACTTCATGTACGGCTGGCACCAGAGAATGTGACAACAAAGCTAGATCAATTATTGAGAATGCATTATATGATGTAGAGCAGTGGTCGGCGAACAGGGGTAAATTACCCCAAATGGGGTAAAAATGACTTTTCCGGGGGTAACCACCGTGGCTCCAAAACGGGTTTTTTTTTATTTTCCAATAAATCACATGACTGCGCGGCGCGATGGCTCCCAGCAGTCCCCTCTCCTGCTCTCTCCCACTGAATGTTGGGCGTGACGTTATCACGCCCGACGCCAATTTCAGTGAGGAGCAGAGACGAGCAGCGGCAGAAGAAAACAAGAGTAGAAGAACAGAAAAGAAGAAAAAAAAGAGAGAAAGTCAATAGAAAAGTAAGTAAAATAACAGGCATATAGGGTGAGGGAAGTAAGAGAGGGGGGAACAAAAGTATGGAGATTATATATATATATATATATATATATTCAATTGCATTATTATTAGATGCTTAACTAGAGCCTTGCGCAACAATCAGGCCCCACCTGGTGCTCAATTAGAGGTGCTTTGGTGTCTTTTTCTCTCTTTGGATGGTTTTACATTGGTGCTTCAATCAATTTCCATGTGTTCATTTTGTACAGCTTTCAGCAAGTCTCATCATCATCAAGTCTACCTTTGCGAACAAGGATTTTCAACTTTAACGAACATAAAAACAAAGCAGAGAAATCGACTGGACGCTGAAAACTGTATCCAAATTGCTCTGACATCAAAATGCCCCAATATTGATGCTCTCGTATCAACAATGAAGCATCATCATTTCTCCAAAGCCTGAAGTTTTGAAGCTGAAGCTGATTCCATACAGGTTTGAATTCAAATAATAATATCTGATTACCTTAATTATTATTATTATTTTCTTAAATTTCTAATCAAGGGGGTAATGTCTGCATTTCTAAATATATTTTGGGGTAAAAGGTAAAAAAGTTCCCTGACCCCTGATGTAGAGGAACAGGAGAATTGGACATCATCTGGATGTCTCAGGGATCAGACATCTACCAGACCCAACTCATCTACCAAGGCGAAGAAAGCCGACGTAGATTGACTAACTACAGCATTTTGCTCCCGCCATCTATCAACAGCTTTATTTATCACATTATTGAAATCCCCTATGCATATAATGGGAACCTCCGGAACCATTGCTATGAATTCACCACATTTCTTTAACACCTCACTGTTATACGGTGGGGGTATATATATTACTAGGAGAAGCACTGGGACCCAATTAATGACAGCTTTCATTAGCACAAAGCTCCCCACCGATTCCGCCTGGATTTTTTCTAAAGAGAAACCAAGACTATTATGCACAAGTACAGAAACCCCTCGAGAGGCGGGTGGGGGTGTGTGTGTGTATGTGTGTATGTGTATATATATATATATATATATATATATATATATATAGTGATAAGCGCTACCCATGATTTTTTTTTTGATTTTTTTTTTTAGGGAGAGTACTCTTTCACTATGTAGAGGAGTCTCTAATAAAACTAGATCGGGGTCGTTTTGTCTGATTTGACATAGCACAAGAGCATTTCACAGCATTATTTAAGCCACGCACATTCCAGGAGAGAAGTCTCAGTTCCCCGTCAGATGCACCAGAACACATACAAAAACCACATAACTTTGTACTGGGTCCCCCGAGTCCCACTGTCCCGTATCCCACAACCCTGCAGAGCATACATCAAGTATAATTGTAAGCACACAAACATTGGTCATACATTTGCGATAACATTAAAACTAGAGATGGTCACTGACCCCCGTGTTTTGGTTTTGGATTCGGTTTTGGATCTGGATTACCGTCGTGTTTTGGTTTTGGTTTTTAAAACCGCCATTGCGTGTTTTGGTTTTGTTTGGTTTTGTTTTGCTATTTTGTTGGAAAATACATGTTTTTGTGCCCAAAATAACCCAATTTAGTGCTCCAACTGTTTTAGAGATAAGTAATCTAATTGTTGAGGTAATAAATCATCCAAAAAAACAGTTTAATTCTTCGTTGGTAGGCCTTCATTTATTCTACACACAAAACAGATTGTCTTCCTCTCCATCTATGCATATTGGCAATGCAGCCATCGTCTTTGGATGTATATTACACCCTACACTTATAGTTAAATATGTAAAGAAATGGAAAAAGACAGTTTGCTTTCTGTCTCTATAGGCCCCCCTCCACTTTTTTAAAAAAACAAAAAATCCAGCCATTATAGACTGTACAATATTAATTGACATGGAGAAAGCCAGTTTGGTTTCTGTCTCTCTAGGTCCCCCTCCACTTGTATAAAATACTAATAAATTCAGCCGTTATATACTGTACAATATAAATTGAAATGGACAAAGGCAGTTTGGCATCTGTCTGCATCAGATCCTCTCTCTACTAGGAGTAAAATAGAAAACTATTCAGCCGTTATATAATCTAGAATATATGCCCATTAACATACTGGAAATTAAAGCAATGTTAGGTGCGCCATGTAAGGCTTCTATTAATCTTAGGAGGCTATACACTCTCCTACAGGTTCGGTTGTCTCCCTCAGGGGATGAAGTTATGGTGTCTTTGGACTAGGGATGTGCACCGGCCACTTTTGGTGTCTCGTGTTTTGGATTTGCTTGAGGTTTTGGTTCGGATTTATTTTGAAAAAAACATAAAAAAAAGTGTTAAAATCAAGTTTTTTTGGTTTATTTTCACTCCTACGCTATTATTAACCTCAATAACATTCAATAGCAATCATTTCCACTAATTCCCAGTCTATTCTGAACACCTCCGACACGCTGGAGAACTTGATGCAACTTGTCATAAAAATTGATCATCGGATCAGAGAGAGGAAGGCTGAACGGGAGTCCTTTGTTCCGATAGACATTTTCACTAGCTCCAATAAAACTCTGCCCGATTCCTCTGAACCCATGCAATTGGGCGCTTACTGCTTGCCTCCGGAGGAGCGCTCCAGAAGACGCTCACTAGGCCTGTGTATGTATTGTGGTCAGCCAGGCCACTTAGTTCGCTCATGTCCCAATAAGCCGGGAATCTCCAAAGCCTAAGTGCAGGTGAAGAGGTGCGCTTGGGTCTTCAGATTACCTCTTCAGAAAACTCTTTATTAGTCCCTGGACGTTTAACTTTCCGTGGGAGATCCATGGACCTGAAAGCTTTTCTTGACAGTGGTGGGGCTGGTAATTTCCTGGATATACATTTGGCTCAGACGCTTGATATTCCGCATATCAGGTTAGGATCAAGCATCACCAGGTGTGGTTTGGATGGTAACCCCTTGCCTGGGGGAAGGATTCTCACTAGGACTCCAATGGTTCGGTTGACTGTAGGAGTTCTCCATACAGAGAAGCTCTCCTATCTTATTAGTTGTCCCTCTGCTCCTTTGATATTGGGGTATCCCTGGCTTCGCAGTCACAATCCCCTTATCAACTGGAAAAGTGGAGAGATTACTCATTGGAGTCCCGAGTGTTCTACGTCTTGCTTGACCCTGCCGCTTAGAATCTTACAGCCTAGTCCAGACTTGTTGCCGGTACCCTACCAGGACTTCTCTGATGTGTTCTGCAAAAGAAAAGCTGATTCCATTCCACCACATCGAGAGTATGACTGCGCCATTGATTTAGTCCCGGGTTCCAAGTTGCCCAAAGGGCGGTTATACTCCTTGTCCATTCCAGAGACTCAGGCCATGGAGCTATACGTGGAGGAAAACCTGAAAAAAGGATTCATACGTCCTTCTAAATCTCCCGTAGGCGCAGGTTGTTTTTTCGTGTCAAAAAAAGATGGCAGTCTTAGACCATGCATCGATTTCCGTGGACTGAATATCACCACTATTAAGAATATGTACCCGTTACCATTGATTTTGGTGTTGTTTGATCAATTAAAATCTGCCACTATATTTTCGAAGATTGACCTCAGAGGGGCGTACAATCTTATTCGAATCAAGAAAGGGGATGAATGGAAGACTGCCTTCAATACGCAGTCGGGACATTATGAATATCTCGTGATGCCATTTGGGTTATGCAACGCTCCGGCGGTTTTCCAGGACCTGATCAACGACGTTTTACGAGAGTTCCTGGGTAAAACAGTAGTTGTGTATCTGGATGATATTTTAATCTACTCTGAGTCTTTACTTCAGCACCGTCAGCATGTTCGCCAAGTTCTGCTGAAATTACGGGAACATCACCTTTATGCAAAAAGGGAGAAATGTGAATTTGAGGTGGGCACCGTGTCATTCCTGGGATATATCATCTCCTCAACAGGATTCGCCATGGACCCTGCCAAAGTTCGAGCAATCCAGGATTGGGTCCTCCCTACTAATCTGAAGGCGATCCAGAGGTTCCTCGGATTCGCGAATTATTACCGTAGGTTTATTGACTCTTTCCTCATTAGTGGCTCCTATCACTGCTCTCACTCGAAAGGGAGCTAACCCAGCGAAGTGGCCTTCGGAGGCATTGGCGAGTTTCTCGGCACTCAAAGCCGCTTTCATTTCTGCTCCAGTGCTGAGACATCCTGATCCGGAACTTCGGTTCATTGTAGAGGTGGACGCTTCCGATATCGGTGCTGGCGCTATCCTTTCTCAAAAAGACCCAAGGAGCAAAAAATTACATCCTTGTGCATTCTTTTCTAAAAAAAATTCTAGCGGCCGAATGTAATTATGAGGTCGGCAATCGTGAATTGTTGGCCATTAAGTTGGCACTGGAGGAATGGCGGCATTGGTTAGAGGGAGCTACCCATACCATCACCATCTTCACAGACCATAAAAACCTCCAATACATTCAGACCGCTAAAACTCTGAATCCTAGGCAGGCCCGCTGGGCCTTATTTTTCACCAGATTTAAACTTCATTATTACATACCGTCCAGGTTCTAAAAATACTAAGGCCGATTCCTTGTCCCGAAGTTTTTTGGCCCATCATCCTCAGTCTCCGGACCCGTTGTCTATTGTTCCTACAACTGCTGTTCATCTTGGTCTTACCCATGACCTAGGAGCAGCTATCCGGCGCTTCCAGAGAATCGCTCCAGTTCAGACACCGGTCAACAAATTATTTGTCCCCGTCCATTTAAGGAAATCTGTTCTCATTGAAGGCCACAACAACTGCTCTGCTGGCCATCCGGGAATCCGTAGGACTATTGAGGTTCTTTCTCGTTGGTTGTGGTGGCCCACCTTGTCAAACCATGTGGAGAATTATGTTCGGGCTTGTCCCAAGTGTGCTAAAAACAAGACCGATAGGAACCGTCCTTCTGGGCTATTGTTACCTTTGCCGGCACCGAGCAGACCTTGGACCCACCTGTCGATGGATTTCATTGTTGACCTACCAGTATCCGCAGGACATAACACCATCCTGGTAGTGGTCGATCAGTTCAGTAAGATGGCACATTTTATATCTTTGCCCAAGCTACCGGATGCCAGGACCCTGGCCACCTTGTTTTTGACGCATATTTTTCGTCTTCATGGGACTCCTGAAGATATAGTATCAGATCGAGGATCCCAGTTTATTGCCCGGTTTTGGAAAGCCTTTTGTAAGTCCACCGGGATCTCTATCAGTCTGTCTTCAGCATATCATCCTCAGTCGAATGGACAGACAGAGAGGACGAACCAAGCTCTGGAACAGTTTTTGCGCATTTATGTGTCTAAATTTCACGATAATTGGTCCTCTCTCCTGCCCTGGGCAGAATTTGCGTACAATAATTCTTGCCATTCCACTATTCACACGTCCCCGTTTTTCTGCAACTTCGGGTTTCACCCAAAATCCAATTCATTTTCTACTACTGTTCCCTGTGGAGATTCCGGAACGCCTGCTTTCACGGCCAGGCTAAGGTCCATTTGGAAAAAGGTGCACGCTGCACTAGGTCAAGCTTCCCGAAAATCCAAGATCTTCGCTGACCGTCACCATAGACCCTGTTCATTGAAAGTGGGGGATCACGTTTGGTTATCCACACGGAACATCAAGTTGCGGCAACCTTGTAGGAACCTGGGGCCCCGATACATCGGACCGTTTCCAATTGAGAGGAAAATTAATCCAGTGGCATTTAGATTGAAACTACCCACTTCCTTAACTACCCACTTCCTTAAAAATACCTGCGACCTTTCATTGTTCACTTCTGAAGAAAGTCGCTGCTCCCAGCAAGTTTAATCGGTCTCTCTCTCTAACAGGCCCAGGCCTCTGATGGTGAACGGAGACCACGAATATGCTATTGAAAAAATCCTTGATTCTAGGAGGGTTCAGGGTCAAGTCCAATTCCTCGTTCATTGGAAGGGTTATGGCCCTGAGGAGCGATGTTGGATACCGCAGAGGTGTCTCCACGCTGGAAGACTCGTTAAAGAATTTTTTAAGAAGTTCCCCACGAAGCCTGGTTGTCGGGGTTCCTTAACCCCTCCTCAAGGGGGGGGTACTGTTAGTGGTCGCGGTGGCTCCGGTCACCGCCGCGACTCTCTTGCTGTTCCTAGTGACGCCCCGGCCGTTGCTACGGCAACCAGGGCGTCACTTTCGGTTTCTGTGTCCTGGTTGCCTGGGCAACAACCGGGACGCTTTGGTCTTCCTGACGCCGCGCCCGGCCAGCTGTCAAACAGTCGGGCGCGTGCGCACAGGATTAGGTAGGGCCAGCCATGCAAGGCTGTGTAGGATCAGCTAATCAGGCTGATTACAGATTAGGTTACTGCTGGCACTCTGCCTATTCCATTGGCTGCAGGCTCTGCATCTCTATCATACTGCAGCTGAGGACATATTCTGGACTGTGTCCTATTTAAGGCAGTGAGGACTGAGCCTCACTGCCGGTTATAGCGTTCTGTCCTCAGTCCTGCTGCCTGCTTGTACTATCCATTTAGGTTCCTGTTACCTTAGATTTGACCACCAGTGTTTGACCCCTGCTTGTTATTGGACCTTTGACCCTTCTCTTCTGACCTTGACCTTTGCCTGGAATTCGGATTTTGCTTCTCTGCCTGTGAGTTTGACCCTTTGCTTGCCCTTGGATATTGCTTCTGTGCCTGTGACCTTTGGACCTTGGATTTCTCTTATACTACAGTCCACCAATCACTCCACTTCTGGGAAACTCCTTTAAGTCAGTATACGCTACTCGACCCACTGTACTGACTTGGGAGTTCCTAACAATTGTAATGTTAATTTTTATTAGGATATAATAAAATTATAGATTTTGTATTTATCTTTTGAAATCCGTGTTGGTGTTATATGTGTGAATTGGGTCAGTGACAACACTCAACACTGTATATTTTATTTCTTTTTGTACCCTACTGTGAAGTGGGTGGAGCCAGAACACCTTACCAAATCAGATCATCAAAATGTTAACAGCAGTACATAGTATATATATAGTATACAAGTGTGCTGATATGGTCTGGCTCTGCTGCTACAAATTTTTACCATTTCTTTCTTTGGTGTTTCCACATTACCTTCATCTCCCACCCACTGTGACGGACACGCTCTTGCCCTTGTTTTCTCCCGATTTTGCTCCATTCCCAGTTCTTCCAACTCGCACTCTGCACATCCACTTCTCATCTTCATTAAAACTACTCCTCTCTCCTGTAAATACCCCAATATGCCTTGATCTGGCTGCGACATTCTACAACACATTCACTTCAGCCTTAGACTGTATGTGATATCTGGAGCTTCTTTGTCTAACAGTACAAAACTCAGCTATAAAAAGTGCTCCTGCTACATATCTACCACTCTGTAAATCCATTAAAATCCAATGCAAATTATTCACCTACATTTCTCTCAACAAAACCACCACCTCATATCTCAAACCTCCAAACACTCTCCCTCATGCCCTCCTAGATCTGCACCTAACCTTCTCACAGCCACCTACAAGACTTATTGGAGAGAAGTGGTTGTCTACCACCTATGGAATAATCATATCTTCCTAGGTTACGGATTGGCTGTGAGCACTTCTCAGACAGTTTTTCATAGCGTGATTCGTGTCTTTGTGATGTCAGAAACGATCATAGCAGTGCAAGGGTCCAGAGCCTCCACACAGTCATCTAGAGGCACCAACATCTGGATAACGTTAAGTGGGGAATGGGGGATCTCTGAGTAAGAGGGTGAATATCTATTTGTAAAGGGGATATATCTTTGTTCAAAGGGAAGTCTTCTTGTATAAATGGCGAGTTCTGTGTGTACTGGACAATCTTGCTGCAAAGTATTTCTATACAGAAAGAGGTATCTCTGTGCAAATGGCCAGTATATATTACAGGCTGATACTGCATTATATACTGGACAATAGTGGAGGTGTAGGTTAAAATTTTGCACCGAGTCCCAGGGACTGCTAGATAGGTTACTGGTATGAATTGTCGATTCTAGGCTCACATGTCACAGCTTTTCCATGTGACACGTGAAACTGGCATGGTCCTCACCCTGTACTGCTCACAGATGCTCGATAGGTTCCAATACGGACACGTGGCACAAACTGGACACATGTAGAACATTCCATTCTTCCCACAAACTTCTTTCCTGAGAAGACAAAAACAGGCATGAGAGCCGGCCGGGATCATATGAAAACATTAATATTCACTAATGAGAGCTCTGTAGCTGGACCAAAAGCCATGGAAAGGAGCTTTTTTCTCCACACTCCTCAGACTGAAATACTCTGGTCCTGATACAACCTTTAGTCATGCCCCAGCGGTGCTACACTCATTCATCATTCAAAGCCATCGCTTATACATGTTACAACCACCCTCCCCTATTATAGTAACAGACATGGATTATGCCTTTGTGTGTAACTACATTGCACACCAAGCACAACAACTCACTCACATATAGTGGGAATGTATAGTTCAACTTACTACACGCAAACAATGATTGTACAACAGTAAAACATAGCAGCATTACAGTATTAAAATGCTAGCACATAAAAACTTCAATAAATTAAATCCTGCCCTCAATAAATATTTACACATACCACTGCAATAAACAGGTTGCAGTCAGAATCAATTTTTTCCGCTCCTTTACACTGCAGTTTGTGAAAACAGTTCTTTGGTAAAAGTAACATAAGTCAATCAAATCTCCACATCCCTGACCCCATAGTTCCCCCTTCCTGTTGCAACAGGAAAGGCAGTTCAACTGATTGAACATAACTTGAAAACAGTAAAACCTCACCTAGCCTGCCCAGTATACCCTCTTCTCCTGGGACAAAGGGTCTTGGGCCTCTCATAGCCCTTGTCAACAACACACACAGAGAACCTTTTGAGGCCCACAGTTTGTAATGACCTTGGCGTGTGGCAGAAAGGGAAGTGGTCTTGAGTCAGGAGCTGCTACTTGTTATCACACGAGAGCGAGGCCCCTATTTATCAAAATGTGGTGATAAGGATGATCTTTATCCCACTGAGCTCGGGAAGAGATAATGGCAGAAATGTGGCTTTTGCACAGGACAGTTTTTACATTTTATTGGGCATCATTAATGTTTGTCTGTAGGATTAATAACATACACGACATGGCCCTGAAATTATATCTCCTGTGTATATGCTGTCTGGATTGGAGTTAGTTTGTCTCACAAGTTTACTTATTGCCTCCCCAATCCACATGGCAATAATGCAACTCCTGTTACCTTACCCACCCCAAAACCTCATGGCACTGTCGATCCTGTTAATTCAGCTACACTAATACATGGCATTGCCATCACTGTTACCTTCACTACCCTGAACATTACAATTCTATTTTTAATAACATTTACTTAGAAGAGCAAAAGCAGACTAGTATTATGCAACCAGTTGCCATCCACTTGTTGTGGAACTACAAGCTCCGGCATGCCTGGTATGCAGAGAATGTAGTTAAACAATTGAGGACAACACTTTGCATAATACTACTCTGCTTCAGGATAATTGGCCTCATGTAAGGGCCAAATGGAGGAGGTGGGTCAGGGCCCAAACCAGTTTCTTGCCTGGGTCCTTATTTGGTTCTGACTGATGACATCTTTATACAATATGTACAACTCTTTTCGGGACTTTATAAGTGACAAGCTGACTGTGGCTCACCCCTGATCAGAGCACCGCTGATCCGGACATAATTCCCAACATTTCAGTAATTGGGACAAAAGTTATGATAGGTGGGACAATGCATTCAAAACTCGACAATTGAAGACAAGCGCTAACATGGGTCCCGTGTGGTTTAGGACTGTATATGATTTCTATTGTATTTGATATGACTGTATACCACGATGTTTACGATGTTGTCAAAATAGCTTTGATTGTATTGAAGACATGTATATTCTCATGTGCAATTGTACATTGTCACAGGTGAGATCAATAATTTTTTTTTTTTAAAAAAGAACAAAACACAAAAACCGGACAATTGAGATTTGTAAATCAATGGGCACGGTGTACGGAACCTGTGTTAAAACCCCTTAATCTAATACATACTTAAACTGCACTTTTTAGCCATGTTGTTGTGGGGAACTTACCTGATAGGCGCTTCCCCGGGGGCTGTCATCGTCCTCAGGGCGGCGGCAGTCAGCTCCGTTCATCCGGAGTGGTGAGCCAAGCGGGGCTCACCTCCCAGCCGTTTGAATTCATGGCGTGGCGTCTGGCCAATCCGGACTTGACGCGTCATCACCTAGCGTCGCGTCGACGCTGCGTAGTGACGTCAGCACACCGCCGGCTATTTAAGCCGGCACCTGCGCCGCCATTTTCAGTGCCTCGGCGGAGCCAGAATAGAGAAGACGTCCATCAGAGACCTCCGCAATCAAGTAAAGAAGAAAAGCCAGTGGAGATCACCGGCGGCGGCAGAGAACCCTTGTCAGGGTTAAGAGTGCCTCTGTCACCTGAAGACCGCCGGGATCAAGAACAGAAGCCGGCGACTGGGCTTAGAGTCGGCGGCTGAGGGGGAAGGAGCCAGGAGAAGCTCTCCGAAGACCAGGGAAGCAGGTGAGGCCCTTTTGGGGTGCTACCTCTACCGGGCCCCCGCCCGCAGCACACACCCTAAGCTCGGGCACAAGGCCTGTGGCCACAGTCCGACGCTAGGCCCGTGGTCACAAGACAGGGGCACAAGGCCCAGGGAGCTGGGCACAAGGCCCTTATAGGAAGTGGGCTATTAGCCCATTGTGTATAAAGGGCACAAGGCCCTTGTAGTTAGTGAGTGGGCTAGTGCCCATAGTTAGAAAGGCCACAAGGCCTAGTGAGGCAAGGGCTAGTGCCCCTGGGTGACAGGGCACAAGGCCCTAGTTGGTGGCCTAGAGGCCAAAGTGAAGGGTACAAGGCCCTGGTTGTGTGCAGTGGCATGAGAGTCCTGTGAGAGTAGGGCGCGGTCCTGTGAGTGAGGTGAGTACACTAAGAGGAGTAAGGTAACAGTAGAGCAGAAGGCTTCTGTTGGTGCTGTAGTAACCGGCTGGTTAGCTAGCAGCTGTGTACTCGTGTGATTAGCTTGCCATATACTGTAACATAGTTTTTTTCTGCCTGTGCGGCGAGAATTGCCGTGTATATTGTATTTTGGTGTGCTGTATATTTGTTTCCAGGTGCAAGACGTCAGGCCCCATTAAAGGTAGGCTCTTGTTTCCTGTTTTCCTGTATTGACCTGTACTGTAGGGACAAGTGTAGTTACAAGCTTACACATAGCCAGGGAAAGAACGCACATAGTTTTCCCGTCCCGTAGGTCCCTGGGGTTATGCTGGTTTCCAGAGGTGGTGATAGAGTACCTCACTGGCAATGCGGCACAGCTAAATTGAGTTCCAGGGGCGGACCGTGGTTCTGGTTGAGTGTCCCAGTCCTGAGTTCCTTGCAGGTTCTCTGGCGGTTCCAGGGGTGGGACACGTGTTCCGACCTGGGTGGAGGCAGTTGGGCGGTTCATCGCGGTGACGATTGTCTGTCCCGTGCGGCAGTCAACTCTCAGGTTGGTGTGCTGTTCCAGTGAGCCTCTTTCGGGCCTTGTGCAGCCGGACCTTAGGACTCCATGGATGACCCCATAGCAAGAAGACAGTCTTCTTGGTACGACCTGGGAGAGGGGGTTAGGAACCGCCCTCCGGAATAGATCGTGAACACCGGCTGGTGTTCCCCGTAGAGTACAGTACGTCCCGATAGTACACCGCACTCAGTGTTAGTTGTTTATTCTAGTTGCGTTGCCAGCCATTAGTGAGTTGTTAGGGTCGGGTCGCCTGTTGTAGTTAAGTAGTTTTGTGGGTGTACATCTTAGCCTGGTAAACTGGTAGAGTAGAGGGAGGCTGTGTGTTTCCTGTCGCCCACAGGTGTCGGGGAGGAGCAGGAGAACAGGACCGGAAGCGGGAGTGTCCCGGTGAGTATAGTGCTTGATTCCCCCTTTAGGTTAGGCCCTCACCGAGAGGTTAGTGGGTTACTTGAGGCAGGACTGTTCCTGGCCTCAAGTGCTCGTAGTCTCCCACACCTTGGCAAGAGAAAAAGCGAGGTGGCGGCAAGCGAGCTTGACTAGAGTGCCTTCGCTTATTGCCGTGGTCTCGAACACTCCTCTCCTGATAGGCCCGGGTTTAATTCTCTGTTTCCCTTCCTAGGGTGATACCGGCGAGTGGACGGAGATCTTTCTTCTCTGGAACGGAGGCATGGGCAGGGTCCGGTCATCCACGCAAATTGTGGGAAGTTCCTAGGTACTAGGAGTTAGTCACCATGTGAGGCACTTCTCCTCGCGGGTCCTTACATTTTTATCAGTAAGTATCAGCGATAGTACTATAACATCTCCTTGGAAAAGCACTTCAGGGGTTAAATTCCACCTCCACAGGGAACACTCAGGAGTTCAGTGAATTAAGCTACCATTGTTATTTCTGTTTGCTCCCTATTGTTCACTAGTGAGCTCTACAGATAGCCAGGAGCTGGACCCAGCAGGGGTCACCTGAGGGAAGACACCTGGGGAGTTAGGGGAGGGGGCTGTATAGTGTGAGAAGCCCACCAATCGAGACCTTTTGCAACTCCCCTGGGCAGGCAGTTCCCAAGGTGGAATTATAAGGTGATAAATGAGGCTACCCTGGGAGCTGGACATGGATGTGACCGACTTTGGACAAGAGGTAACGCTCTGCCAGAGATGTGCTGTGGAACCAATCTCACTGGATTTATTTGAACCAATTTCCTCACTTGTTGGACCTGCTATTGTTAAGGGGCAGTGCTGTATTTAATCCTGTTATGTAGAATAAAACATCCTTCTATTTTTCCTA
Source organism: Mixophyes fleayi (assembly GCF_038048845.1). Taxonomy (NCBI): domain Eukaryota; kingdom Metazoa; phylum Chordata; class Amphibia; order Anura; family Limnodynastidae; genus Mixophyes; species Mixophyes fleayi. The sequence goes on from NC_134404.1 coordinate 73,397,578, forward strand.
ATACCGTGTTTGAGTTATTTGGGAATTACGTGTCTTCACAAGAGGTATGCAAATATTATTGTAACTCTGGGTTTTGTAATGTATCCCTGTCATACTGGGAGTTACTAGACAAGCCCTATTCTTGGGCAGCCCCTGGGGACCCGACAAGACATTGTGTACTGGCTGCTCAGAATAGAACAGCAGGGCCTCTTGGAAAATGAGATAAAGGCCCATATTTCTTTCTGGCAGGACCGGAGAGGACAGAAGGGGAGAATACTCTGTAGAGACTTCCAGGCATGACCACAGCAAGTGACAGCAGACAGCTTCTGCAAGTGATAGCACACAATTAGTGTGTGTGTGTGTGTGTGTGTGTGTGTGTGTGTGTATATATTAGGGAATTTAGACTGTAAGCTCCAATGGGGCAGGGACTGATGTGAATGAGTTCTCTGTACAGCGCTGCGGAATTAGTGGCGCTATATAAATAAATGATGATGATGATGAGTGCCAGTTTGAGAGTCTGCATGTTTCAGGACCCTCCAACTGAGCGTCAAACAGAGGAAAATTGCTATGGAGGCCTTATGAAGTGTACAGCAGTAGGAAGCCTTTGTGTGAGATCCTGATCAAAGGTCTTCTGTTAACAGGTACCATTATATTGATGTATTGATCTGAGTGTAATAGATTGTACTCTTGTGAGCAGGGCCCTCTTAACTCTCTGTATTTATGCATTATCTAGCATTGTATTATTACGGTTTGTTCCCAATTGTAAACACTACGGAATCTGCTGGCGCTATATAAACAAACGATGGTGATAAGGGTGATACTATTACTATAGCCTGTTTATAAACTTAATCCCCCAACCAATACTGTTTCTACAATAGAGTACAAAAAGGGCCTTAAAAAGCTGTACATGGCGGATGATTGGCATATCTTGCCCAGCAGCCTGAATTAGGCCTATTATATCAAATAGAATGTGCACCAGAAAGGCTGCAATGTAGCTTAGGGACCCTGGGGTGACAAGATAGTAACAGAGTGGGAGAGTAAGCAAGTGTCCAATGAGTGTACTATATCATACTGTTGGCATTCACATTATGTTAAGGCCTAGGTTCAGGATAAAATAATAGATCTTCCTTATTACGTGCGAATGTCTGCCATAAAGATATGCTTAGACTGACTTATATAAAATATGTAACACAACTACTTGGAAAGATAATAAATAACATGGTTATTATCTTTGACTGCCATGTCACTGCCCTTATATTACCCTTTACCATCTACCTGCCATTCTCCTCCCATTCCCAGCATACGCAATCCTAATAAATACACTGTCCAGGGATCATCATCATAATTTATTAGGGTTCTTCTCCCATATAACTTTGTATCACAGATGCGATAAGCAGAAACACATGTTCACTTCCCGTCAGAAGTGAGTTAATGTACAGTTATCTGCTCAAGAGTAACGTATGGATTTTCCACTAAAAATTTTCACCTTGAAATTTCAGTGTGAGGTTGTGCACCCACACACTGCCACGTCCCCTTCTTCCAATGTCTCCAACCAGAGCAGCAGCTGCTGCATACAGTCACATACAGGGGTCTATTTATAAAGCAGTGATGGAAAAAGACTCACCGCTTCATCTCGTTTAAAAAAGGCTTAACACCAGAGAAATCAGAAATATATCCGGGCTTTAAGCAACCTTCAGTTCTTTCAGCTTTTCACCGTTAGCCAGGGTCGGACTGGCCCGCCGGGGAATTCCCTGGTGAGCCCCGACGTCTGACAGCTCCGCCCTCTTCTGTTGGTGGGAGGAGCAGGTACTTTTCAAAAAAAATATCAAAATAAATACTTACCTGATTGCGGTGCCGGCACCCCTGCTTTCTCCTCTCTGCTCCGTTCATATTGAACACCATGTCACGCCCGATATTCAGTGAGGAGCGGTGAAGAGAAGAAAAGAGAGAAGCCAATAGGAAGGCAAGTGAAGATATATATATATATATATTATATAATTTTCCTTCCTTAAATAACTATTGTCTCTATATCAAAGTACATAAGCTTTTGTCAGAAGTGAACTGTGAGGCTCAGTACATTTACATATGAAAAGAATTGGCTTCCAATCAGATACATCAGCCCATCCCACAGAAGTTTTGTAATTACCTTCTGAAGACAAAACAGTCTTTTGGGATCAGACTGATTACGCAGACACACACCAAGGATTCTATCCCTGTTTGGACTGAAAAATAGTAAAGTATATATATGAGCCCTCTAATAGGGCTCTGCTGACATTGTAAATATGAGTAAAATGTACTCTGTATTGTTAGTGATCTATAGACTATAGGAGCTACAATAGACTGTGTTGTAAGCTTTGTTATAGAATCACAGACCATGTGGTTTAGCTGTTAAGAAGGGTTTTGTTTAGGCTAACACTGTAAGCATAGAAAGTGAAGTTGCATGGGATAGTCATAGAATTAGATGTCATTGTAGTAAATGTTAGTTTGCTTAAGAAGTGATGCCGTATAAGGGTTTGAAATTAGTAATATCTTAGGAGTTTGATTGTAACAATACAATAGACTTCATACTTGAATAGTATTGTATTTGATGTAGCAATAATGTGGCTTCTCTGTTAATATCTGCTAGATATTCATACTGTATTGTATAACACTTTGAAGTTCTGATTGTTGAGTTTAATACTGACTGTATTTGGTAAATTGTCTGGCTGGTCTGTGCTCTCATCCCCTCCCCCCTATGTGACTAGTTAAACAGATGTGTGATAAGATGAAAAGACTTTTGCTGGGAAGTTTTGTAGAGATCTCCTCCTTCCCCTGTTAGACAAGAAATGTTAGTGGACATATTGTGATAACTGCTGAATAGAGAGCCATTTGTGGTGGACTAGCGAATACTGCTTGCAATGAGTTATGGGTCTGTCCTGCCGTTGAGGCCTTGTGAGACAACATGAGTTTGTAACAAAGCATTGCAAGTCAGCCATTTTGGATGGTGACTACATTGTAAGATGATCTGAGATACTTACACGCAGTCACATGCACATGCAGAATTAACAAGAAATTAATAAGTTATTGTACCTACACACAGAATGCCATCTATTATATGTACTGTGTGTAAGATTATGTTATCGAAATTATTTTATTACATTATTGTACAAGATTCTATTTCATACATATATATCTGTTGTGGTTATGAATTTATAGTGTCTTGATATAGGAGATATTATATATATAAATGTGTGTGATGCAGTAAATCAGGTTTAAAGGTCTGAAGTAGGCGTGTCATACGTGGTAAAGCGTAAATGCATATGGTAAGATAACGAGCGTATTCAGAAATAAAAGATAGCGTGCGCAATTATGGTGTAAATACGGGTCCTTTAACAGTAAGTAAAGGAATGGAGGCATGGGAAGGAAAGCAGATTGATGTAGGGGGATGGGGAGTAGCATGGCACAGAGTGTGCCATGCTGCTTCCACCCATCCCTTCATCAGAGTGATGAAGGAAGGGAGGGGAGGAAGCAGCATGGCACAGAGTGATGCGAGGGGGGGGGAGGGGATGTGAAGTGGGGCAACAAGGAGGGCACAGTGTGATAAGGGGGCTCAGTAATGTGTGTGTGTAATGGCACAAGGGGCTTGTGGAAATCTAATGTGTGTGAGGTAGGTGGTGGCTAATTAGTGGGTGCTATTTTGTTTGTGAGGCGATTGTGGGGCAATTTTTATAGTGGGGACTATAATTTAAGATGGGGTGGTTTGGGTCTATTAATTGAATGTGGGGCTGAGTTTGGGGAGCATGAGGTCTATTTATTAAATGTGAATATGAATTTAATGGCAGCGACGGTTTGCGGGAAATAGGTATATTTATTACACATAAATTTTATTGCTGGGGCTGTTTGGAGGGAGGTAAATTGTATTCCCATTTAATAAATAAACCTATTACTTTAATGTTGGGGTTAGTTGGAGGTATATAGATTTATTAAATGGGAATACTATAACTTTAATGTTGGGGCTGGAGGAAGGTCTATGTATTAATTGTGGATGCTATTGATTTAACGCCGGGGCTGGTTGTAATTTTCTAAATGTGCCTATTTTTTCCCCCAAATAGGGTCCCCAACATTCCAGGATCCAGACAAGCTGCAACTAAAGAAACCAGCAGCCACAGATGGTGAAAGTGACAAGAACAAATAGGAGAGAGCAGGACAGTCTATCAAATGTTCCGATTCTAGTGGGACAATCCTGATTTTTGGTGACTGTTCTGCCCAATCTAAGGAGGCCAAGACTACTTTTTATATACACAATGCATTCTTTATATACTACACTATGGTTCTAGCTGTTCTTCGTGGGCTTACCACACCCCCCTAGTAGTTTGGTTACTCCTCTAATGGCTGGCCACACCCCCTCTGGTGGGCCCCTACGACTGTATTCCCCCTGTGGGCCTTTCATGCCCCAGTCCAACACTGCCGCTAGCACCAAAATCTTAACGCCATCTCAGGATGGTTACTTACATTTTCCAATGGCGTGCAATCCTCGTTGCAGGCTGCATGCTCCTCGCCTCATTAGGCCAGAGTTGACTTTATTGCTCATGCACAACTAAACACTGGCACATGCGCATTAAATCAACGGTCACTGTAATGAAGCTAGTCCCCTTCACAACAAAACAAGATTTTTGTTGCAGACAAGGTTTTTTTTACCCAGGATCTCACAGCAGGCAAGTGTTCTAGAATAGCAGTGGTACACATTTCTGCGATAAGCAGTGATACAGATCCTTAAGTACCCGTGTCCACTACCCCACAGTATGAGGTGACCTTGGGGCCTATTTATGAAATATTATTTTACTTTAAATCTTGCAGAAACTGCTGTATCCACAGGATTAAGGCAAATTTTAGTTTAGGGGCTATTTAAGAACAGTATAACAGATATATCACTATGTTCACTAAATTTGCAAAGGGTCTTAAATAGACCCAATTGTGTACTGACAACTCCTAATTGGTCACATTAGAACACACATGTTGCATCAGTTTACACAGTAGCAGGGCTAGCTTGGCTGCAATCATCTTCCTTCAATGCCAGAAATCATCCTGATGAAAAAGGTGGGGTGAGCAGAAGAGAAAAGTGACAAATAGTAAAAAAAAAAAACTAAAAAAAAAAAAAAACCCACACACATACACACAAAAAAAACCCACACAAAAACCCTCATCTGCCTCCAGCCTCTTGTGAAGTGCTAAGGCAGCACTGTGGAAAGTTCTGTCACTGCTACGAGGTCCTCACGGCCGCTAAGAGGTTTTTTGGGGCCCCGGTACAACAACTTCTTGGGGCACCTTTCATAGCCATCAAATGGGATGTGGCTCCTCCCACTAAACAGACAGGCCAGGGGCCCCAGCCAGGCCTGAGCCTCAATACTTGCTTCCCCTCCTTAGCACCCCTACAGGTCCTTGCTATACTTCTGTAGTTGATAAAAAAAAATTGAGGGAATGGTTGTTAGTGTGCCAACTTATGTATTTGCTATTTATTTCAATGGTTGAAATTTGTATTACTTTCAATAAAATTGCTGTGTCCACAACCACATTCCACTGTCATGCGTTGTCTCTTTATTGTGAATGTGAATGGGTTGTATTAAACACATGCTGTACTTACGCAGGGATGTCAGTGGCCATAAGGAAGAAACCCACTATGAAAACAAAGGTTCCAACAACTGCAGCAGGAAGGAGCCAGTTAGTGTACAGGCCTGCAATGAGGGATAATCATGTATTACAACAAAGACTTCCAGTGACTATAACTATTAGCCTATCACACAATACAGCCTGTACATCTTGTAATACTGTAACTACTCCTTCTATACTCCACTATCAGGCTGATCTGTAAAAGTGTCTCCTGGATACTTTTCACATATATTCAATAAAGGTCATTGCCACGCACAGGGCTTACATGAGCCTGAGTGACGTGTGTGACAAAGGGTTAATCAAAAACCACCACCTGGTCTGTCCAAAATGATTAAATCCTTCCCTATCTATGCCCCACACAAGCTTTGTCTTACCAATTATGCCACCCCCAAGGTTTTTTGTGAAGAGCTGACACTCTTATTTAGGAAGCCTTAGATTCTCCCTTAAAACTAATATCACTATTTACTTTAAATCAGAGTTAACAAAAACCACAATGTTTTTCCCCCTCTTTCCACTTTGTAGCATTTTGACCAAACTGTCACGTAAATTTGTAAGGACACAGAGAGCGGAACTTATTAAGTGTAGTTTAATATTGAATATACATCCACTATGCTTAATATAAAATTAACAAAATGACATACAAATATAATGGAATGGTTTCGCATAAAATAAAAAAAAAGGATAAAAACACAGAATAGATAACTTGCGTATAATCAAGTTTCCAGTGCTGGAAGAAACAGAAAAATGGGCCACTCTTCAATATAATATTGACTCACAAAAGTGACCACCACCTTACAGTTACACTAGTTTTAAAACAAAGCATGCAGGGCCCACAGCCCACCCTTCTTGTGATGTCAGAACTGAAAGGTCTGTGTAAATGCAAATTAGGGTTTTATGACCCCTGTAGACAACAGCTTCTAAATCAGGTTTTAAGTACCCTTTCCAAACTTCTTTCCAGCATGGCTTATAGACATGATTTTACCTCCATACAACAGGTGATAAGTTCCCCTCCATCTGCATAACACAGATGCCTCCGGTGAGTATGATATTGGAGAAAATATGATATTATATTTTCCTGTAACCCTATTCAGCTTGAATGTGTCATCAACATATAACCCTGTCTCCGCAGCCGGCATGTCTGAGTTTGAAGCATATCACTGTCCTAAGAGACATTTCAAAGGCTTCCCTTTTTGTGACCAGACATAAATGGATACAAAGTGCTAGTCCATATCCATGGATCTGGGGCTCCCTTATCTACAAGCACCATCTGAGGAAAACACATTGATTTAACAGCTCCTCTGAGCCATGTCGCGCTATTACTAGGAATTAATTCACAAACACATCTTCAGTTTTATGCCTAGAAATTAGCTTGCACATGAGTCATTACCAAAACAAAAATGAATGCAGGCCTGCAGCGCAAGTGTCATTTAAAACATTATGCGTATTTGTGCGCATATTTACAGCGGGAGGCAGACCGATTATCTGCCCAGGGTGGCTGGGATTGTGGCGTTACATCTTTTGGTGGGTGGTGCCAGGAGGACTTGTGTGCTCTGCTGAACGGTGCTTCATATTGACCCATCTGCAAAAGCAAGGTTTAGCTTTGCAGGAAGAAATATTTAAATTAAATTCAAGTGGTGACAAGAAAGCATTTGTTCGTGTTTCCTACTTTGACAGAAGAAAGAGGCTCTGCAGCTTCTCACAAAGAACTTGAATTTTACACTTCCTAGGGCTAATATATGTTCAATGAGAAGCCTTTTTCCACCTTCTATTTTTTTTTTCTAAATTATAAAAGGACCCCTAAACTCCACATTTTTCATTTTTAAACTGACATTCTTGAATCTCCTCAAACTATTTTAGGACACTGACGTAATAGGATCTGATTTAGGGCTGCACATCACAAATCCAGCAATACACACAGTGCACATCTGCCAAGCTGTTAATAACTCTATACTTGTTTAGAGAAGCCACCCCTTTCTGACATGGCAATCTGCTGCAAAGGGGTGAAAGACTGATGGAGATATTTAGTGGTCTATGCATTAAGACCCCTACATTAGTAAGATTATCAATCATTGCTCATCGCGTAAGGGAGAATACTTGGACACACAACCGATCTGCTCACTATTGTTCATGTCCATTAACAATACTCTTCTCAGCTTTTTATACCATTAACTTACCCAGCCATGCAAAATACAATGCTATCTTTTCTCCATAGTACTTCCTGATATGGTCCAGTGGCTGGTACTTGTACCACTTCCTCCAAGAAGCCCAGTACTCAAACAGTATCTGCCTGTGTGTCATGTTTTCTGGGTCCGTCCCAGGTATGTGGGTGTATTCACCCTGAGGGAAGTAAAAGGCAGATCATGCAAAGTCATTGTGGAGCAACTGGACTAGTAGAAAATGTTCACACAGCTAAAGTAAATATTTTATACAAATGTTGAGATAGACCTCCTGCCACACGGTGTGTTGACCGCACAACTCAAGCCTAACTGCTCCAAATGCTGAACAGCACCAGGGCACTTCATTTCTTGATTGTGGCTTTTATGTAAACTAAAGGTACTCCATCTACAATTAAATTGTGCCATGACTCCAATAGAAGTACATCTATAATAAATCTAATTTATTAGTTTAAGTTATAACTAATATAACATTATGAATCTTTAGATCTTGACTGTGAGAAATGAGCAATGAACTTGTTGCCCATCTAGAGCTCACTTCTTGTCACATGCTCGAGTGCTTCTGTTAGAAGTGCAGTTGTATCAAAAGGTTGGTTTTATTAGAATAAATCCCCCATGAGTGAAGGCATCTTCCTATGGCAGGGAATAATCCTTAGCAGTCAGTGGGACTATAGCTCCTTAATGGTCTAAATCCACCCTCAGTTCCTCGTATACCCTTCATCCGCTATAGGTATAGCTGTCTCAACTATATATTTGGATGAATTACCTAGTGCCTCAATATCCACTCCCACAATCCGTTGACAGCTCGGATTAGCGGAGCATTTTCTCCTCCTATAGACAAGTTATACTCTGTCAGCACATAAATGAATAGGTCAGGGTAGCAGGAGAAGACCTCTCTGCAGGTCAGTGCGGTCAGCAGACTAGAGATGCAGTTGCAAAAATGGCAGCAAAAGGAAGCAGATGGCACATTGGAGGTGGTAAGGTTATTCTGTCTTTATTTCTGTGTAACGGTTGCTCTCTTCTGTTTTATTTTGTTTAGCTCTTTTTTTAGGTCTATTTATGACAGGTACAAGTTCTAATGGCTCTGCACAATTTGCAATGGAGAGTAGCACGAAGCCTGTAGGTGAAGGGATCCAAAGCTGCCTCTCCTGCGATGCTCTCCCCATAGGATAGAACCCAACATGGCGTTGGCTGTCGGGGGTCAAGCTACCAATTTCAGAGGTTGATAAATAGGGCATAAGACACCTATGGAAACTGGATTTGCGATCAATGAGGCTATAAATTTGGTAATAACCCCGAAAACTGCAATATTGGGGGGATTTATGACTCTTCATAAAAAAGGCTCCTTTATCTCTAACCATCAATCTCCCTCTTTCTGTTTTCTCTCTCTATGAAGCCTATTTATGTAGCAAAGCATCTTATTGTCGCTATTCACACGATGCCGTTTCGGACTAGTTTATAATTAATGAAAATGTCTCTTCTGTCAATGTTTTTATCCTTCTCACTGTTTTTCTTAGTCTCTCTTTCCTCTCTATTTGTACTCTAGTTAGAACCATTGTTTTGATTTGGGGTCATTGTGACCAGTGAAAATTAAAAGCACTTTGGATTTATTTTTTTTTTGACAACTTCTGCCCTATAATTTTTTATGGAATGACCCCCACAGTTCTTAAAATATCTGTCTGTAATTAGTGTGTACATCTCTTGTGTACTAGGTCTTTAAAAAAATTGGGATGTTATTGCGCTTATGGCTGGATTGCAGTTTCTAAACATTCTTTACCCTCCTAACAGCTAAAAATAGTTCTAAAATAAACTCCTCACCTACAAGGAGTACAAAATAAAATTATACCCATCGATAGATGCTTGTTTTTCCTTCATTCCTGTACATGCCTGTATTTATGATATGATATATTGACAAAGTATTAATATGAACAATCTGGAAGATATTTTTAGAAGAGCTCTGAATCTTATATATAAAAATCATTAGACTGTTTGCAGGGGTGTCCAAATACATAACCAGACACTCATTGAGACTATATTCCCTTAGGACAAGTACTTTTTGTGGCAAACACTCAAACGTAATTTTCTGTTATGATCCTTTAGTGACATCTAGTCTGCTATTAAACTAAAATACAAGTGCAGGTTTCATGGTGAAAAAAATTGAACAGCACTAATATAGTTCATCCTTGAAACCTGAATGGCAACTAGTGAACTGCACAGGGTCTTACATCATGCAGAGGGTATGCATCACTGAATACATCTTCACGCAGTAATCTCTCCACGCCAATCTCACCCTTAGAGGAGTTACCATATGGAGTGCAAGCCAGAATCTCGTAGAGCTGGAGAAAACACAAGTCTTATTAAACATTTTGTACAGTTAAATTTTGTATCCATTTTACTACTACTAGCATCATCACTTTATATACGGCCAGCATACTCTGCAGTACCAAACAGACAAAGGTCTATACCTGCTTGAAAGCTTACAATCTACGCTATTGATATAATTAAGGTGAGTGTAAGGGTGAATAAGCGTAAAAAAAAGTGCAGTCTGAGGAATGAAAACCCTTTCAAAAAACTTTTCCTTATGTATATCTTTCTACTATATAATACATGTAAATCATTAATGAAGTACTTTGGGAATCTAGAGGTGGGAAGGAAATTGTTTAAATCACATGGATTACGTCTAATGAGCATCAGTCAGATTTACATCCAACGAGTAATGTTTCTGCTCTGTCAGAGACGGTGGAGGTAAATTATGAGGCAAAAAAAGTGCTCTTGGGATCATAGCTTTGTTCTGGGTTGTTTATTTTTTTTACCTTCTTGGCGAGTTTTGGGTTTTCATTTAACTTCAGCATTTTGTCATTTGCCCAGTTTAGCCTTACATCATCAACATCCAGACTATAATCCTTAGGGTAATTAACTAGCTAGATTAGTTTTGTGTATATCATGAGTCGTTATATCCAGCCCCTGGTTGGTGTCTTCAATGCAACAGCCGGTAAGGACACAATGCTTACACAAATCATATGTTAATGCACATTTAGGCCGCATATTTGGATTGCGACAGTTTTTAAAAATTACGTGGTTGCTATTCCGCAAGTGTAGCAACGTTTTCGATGTTAATACGGAGTGCTGCGCTCCGTCTCATCTTAGTAGTGGTGTCCCCTATTATCTAGTGAAGACAGGAATTGATGCAGCCTCCAGCCGTCCACATTGCTCTACTGAGCACGCACAGACAGGAAGTTAAGCTCTCAGCAGGTTCTTCCAGTGACAGTTTAACTGAAAAGAGGTCAACTGAAGCTGCATCCTTATTGTGTAAACTTACTATATATTTGTGCCTCCAAACACGCCCACACACACATACGTGTGTGTATTTTGATGGCAAATGGTTGTCACACCAAATATTGTTTTCATTTAGACTTAAGTTTACTTTAATCAATTAGCAAAATGCAAAGTGACTTAACACTTCTATTTTTGAAAGCATTCTTACTTTACAGCATTTCTTCTTCCTTTTGCAAACTCTCAAATCTTTAGGCCTATGTAACACTGTCCTCTCCTGGTTTTCCTCTTACCTCACCAACCGCTCCTTCTTTGTCTCTACATCACCCCCTCCTCCCGTACCTGTTGGCGTTCCTCAAGGCTCCATTCTTGGCCCCCTGCTTTTCTCCCTCTACACCTCCTCCCTTGTTGTCCTCATCCACTCCTTTGGCTTCCAGTACCACCTCTATGCTGATGATACCCAAATCTATCTTTCATCCCCTGACCTCTCCCCTTCCCTTCTGTCTCGCGTCTCCTCCTGTCTCTCGGCCATCTCATCTTGGATGTCCCAACGTTTCCTTAAACTCAATATTTTAAAGACCGAGCTTATAGTCTTCCCCCCTGCCAGGACTCTCCCACCTCCCCCCCCTCTCTATTTCTGTTAACACTACCCTCATTTCTGTCCCCCAAGTCCGATGCCTTGGGGTCATCCTTGATTCCTCCCTTTCATTTAAGCCTCACATTCTGTCCCTCTCAAAATCCTGTTACTTCCACCTTCGGAATATATCTAAGATACGTCCCTTTCTCACCACGGAAGCCACGAAAACCCTTGTTCACTCGCTTATTATCTCTCGCCTTGACTACTGTAACCTTCTTCTCTCTGGCCTACCCGATTCTCGCCTTGACCCTCTTAAGTCTATCCTCAATGCTGCTGCCCGCCTCATTTTTCTCTCCCGCCGCTCTATCTCTGCGGTCTCCCTCCAACAGTCACTACAGGGTGATTCAAAAGTCGCAGTACACCCTTTTATTTCAAAAACTCTACAGGAATTGGGCCGATTGGCCGATTTCAAGATGGCGCCCATGTTTGGTACATACCGTAAAAGACAGACCACGTCACCCATACCTTACTGGAGTATTCAGGTTTCCCAATTTCCTGTAGAGTTTTTTAAATAAAAGGGTGTACTGCAACTTTTGAATCACCCTGTACATTAGCTCCCCATACCCTACAGAATTAAATTTAAACTCCTCACCCTCACCTTTAAAGCTCTTCGTCAATCTTCCCCTCCTTACATCTCCAATCTCATCTCTACCTACACTCCTACCCGCCCCCTCCACTCTGCCTCTGACTGCCGCCTCACTACTTCACTGATCACCTCCTCTCACTCTCGTCTTCAGGACTTTGCCCAGGCTGCTCCCCTGCTGTGGAACGATCTTCCACGTTCCATCAGGTTAGCATCTACTCTCAAAGGCTTCAAGCGTGCCCTTAAGACTCATTTCTTTATTCAAGTCTATCAGTCATCCTAACTTTCTTGTCCTGGCTCTCTCCCCTAGTTAGTACCACCCTTTATGTGTCTCCCCCTTCCCTTTAGGTTGTTAGCTCTCATGAGCAGGGCCCTCTTTCCTTGTGTGCTTCTTCTACTGTTCCTTCACCCTCTGTACCTCTTGCCCTGCTTCGCTAGCTCTGTTTTCCCTATTTTATTCATCTTCGGCCTTCTTCTTGCTGATTTCTACTATCCCTTTCACTATCTGTCAGATATAATTTGATTTGCTTTACCCTGTCACCTGTGTTTGTATATATTTGTGTATCATGTTGTGTCTTGGTTCTGTTTTCTGTATATGTAATGTACGGCGCTGCGGACCCTTTGTGGCGCCTTATAAGTCAAAGATAATAATAATAATAATAATAATAATAATAATAATAATAATAATAATAATAATAATAATAATAATTTCTTCTACACTTGCCTCAAACTTTCACACAGTATTGTATATGTATTCACAGTTGATACTGACTATTGTAGCAGACAGGATAACAAACTTGGACAGTTAATGTACTTAAAACTGTTATAGTACATTCATATATGCAGTTGGTAAACTGCTATTGTGAACAATGTTAGAGAACAGCATACATACACACCTGTATACACATATACATACTCATCTGTTACAACAAGTTCTGAAACAAAACCAACAAATTTGTTAAGTCTAAAATCTTGTTGTGGTTTAACATCTACCATCAACGCCGCTGACACCCATTACATATAACAGCACAAGTGCCCAGATAATAGTTTTCTGCCCAAAATTTGTGTGCAATTTTATGCATGCCTGTGCATGGAGGATGTTTCCACACAACTCCAAACACGTGAAACAGACATGATAATAGATTTCCTGGTACTGGAATGTACCTTTGCCTGCATTATAGTTTGTTCTTCTGCAGCTTGACTCAGGTCAGGGCCGGACTGGCCATCTGGCACTTCTGGCATTTGCCAGAAGGGCCGATGGGTCTGTGGGCCGGTCCGGCTCCTAGCACTCTCGAGTCCCGGCGCTTTAAGTTTCACGCGGCATGACGTTATGCGCGGCCGCGTAGGATCTCTCGCAATGTGTTGAGTGCGGCGCAGAGTGAATGCCAGCAGGCTCATGAGGCGAGTGTTTTGCATGGTCTTTATTTTTAGTATCTTTATTCCGTTCGGGGGATAGGGACAGGTACTGGAGGGGAGGAGGAGGAATAAGTGAACATGTGTACAGGAAGGGGGTGGGGGGGGGGTGTAGCTTCTTTTAGTTATCTCCAACCGCTCTACAAACTTACTTCAAGATCCTATCCCTTACTCCCCTTATTGTCACATCCTTTAATTTGTATTCCTGCAACTTATACTCAGTCTGTTTTTGTAGCCCTGGGACAGGAGACAGCTCTGCTGGGCTATGGGCACCAGGGCCGGATTAAGGGAATGAAGGCCCCTGGGCTAAGGATGCCTCCATTCCCCGTGATCCGAGCTGCCCGCGCCGCCAGTGTGATCCGAGCTGCCCGCCCCCCGGCACTTACCTCCTTCTCCGGCGCGCTGTACGCTCTTAACTGAAGAGATCTCGTGAGAGTGAGACTCACGAGATCTCCTCAGTAAGGAGACTACAGCGCGCCGGAGAAGGACCGCAGTGAAAGTGCTCAGCAGCACTGACCGCGCCGGGGGTGCTCCCACCCCCGATCGATCAATACTGCTGCTGAGCACTTTCAAGGGCCCCCTGGATGCCATAGGCCCCTGGGCTGTAGCCCAGTTAGCCCTATGGTTAATCCGGCCCTGATGGGCACAAACCTATCCAGAGATCAACTTTGTATTGTATGGCAAAAAAATAAATAACTGAAAACACACAAGAGAAGACAGAAATATCAAACAAGATATGTAGTAAATGTTGCTAAGATATACAGGCCAATGAGGTAACATTTTAATGTGGAACATCAGCTATCGTAAAAATTTGTGCTCTACATTTCAAATAAAATGGATGCAGAGTTATTTTACTGCATCAAGGCAATAGTAAGACATTTGTAAGTGAACATGGCTGCTGTGCAGGGGGGGGTGAGCATGGCTGCTGTGTGGGGGGGTAGGGAGTGAGTGAACATGGCTGCTAGGAGGGGGGGGGGGGGGAGTGAAAGTTTGTTAATATAGTGTGTGTGGCCACAGTATTTTAATTAGGCGTGTGAAGGAAAGGAGGGTCTTAATATAGTGTGGGAAGTAGGCTATTTAATGGTGGAGTGTGGATGGGGGCTAATTATTTAAGGTGAGGTGACAGAATCTTTAATTTAATGCTGGGGTGGTTTGGGGCTATTAATTGAACATGGGGCTGATTTTGGGGAGGAGGGCTATGTATTATATGTGAATATGAATTATTCATTGCCGGGGATGGTTGTGGAAAATGGTTATTATTATTATTATTATTATGTAAATGCTATTTATTGTTGGGACTGTTTGGAGGGAGGGAAATAAGTTTTGATTAAATGGGTATACTGTCAATTTAATGTTGGGGCTGGTTGGAGGGAAATAGGAATCTACTTATTAAATGTGAATATTACTGTTGGGAATGGAGGAAGGCCTAATTATAAAACGTGAGTGCTATTGATTTAACACCGGGGCTGGTTGGAGTTTTCTAAATCTCATGTACCCATTTTTTTCAAAATAGGGCATCCAACATCACAGGATCAAGACAAGAAGGAACTGCGCTAAAGAAACCAACTGCTACAAGTGATGAAAGTGACCAAGACAGGTAGGAGAGAGCAGGACACTCTGCCAACTGTCCTGAATCTGATGGGACAGCCCTGAATTTGGGTGGCTGTCTCGCTTAGTCGGGATTTAGTCTGACTACAAGGATAGTTGGGAGGTATGTCCCGCTTCACCACGTACTGCTTGTGCAGGCAGAGCTGTGTGCAACTAACAGTAGTGCACACAGTATTGCCTGTGTACTTGTCTAAAATGATAACTATGTTACGTAATAGGGGCCCTGCTGTCTTAAATACCCTTGGCCCACCGAGCCTTAATCCAGCTCTGGTTAGGGGAAGGGACACAGCCTGCAGAGCAAGCTGAAGAGCTCTATGTATCACAAGATTTGGTAATCTTGCGAGACAAAGCTTCCCTGCTCACTCTACAGGAAGTTCCCACCCTGATGGATGTCAGCAGCACCAGAAGCACAGCTACAGTGGGCTGGGGGTGTCAATGTGGCTGGGAGGGCATGATAAATGTAATGTTTTATTACAATATATGTATCAATGCCCCATGTTGACCACACCCCAGCACAATGTGGTCACGCCCATTTTGGCGCCATTTGGCACACAGTTTGTTTGCTACTCATCTATGGAGGGGGACCCCAAAAGTTCCCAAATTTCTCTTGCTGGTCCTGTACATACCATTTGCCGATACTGGTAAGCCCTATGCTACAAATAGAGAGTCAAGATGCACGTAATACATTTATATCTCACGGGACACTGTATAACAATGACCTTTGCAAAAAGCACTGTAATATTATCTGGCATAGAGGTGAGCCTGTGTGCTTTAAATGCCAGGGCTGATTTTTAGTCCCAGTCCGGCCCTGACTCCGGTCCATACAACATGTCTATATTTCTACAATAAGACATCTAAAGCACATGGATAAATGTATTTCAAACAAATACTCACCATCTGGTGACGTTGGCCATTTGTGAAAAATGTTTCTTTGTTCTCACTTCCCAGGTACCTGGGGAGACCACAGATGAGGGAAAAGTTATGCCAGCTTCCATTACTTTAAGATTTAAGGTGTTTTGGAATTACAAAAAAACTGACCATTCCTCTGTACCTGTGAGAAGTGAATGCACTAGTAATCTGCAAATATTAGTACAAGTATTATACACTCACAACAATAGAAAGGTTCTAGGATTATGGTCTGTACATTCAGTATTTGGACCGATGTTCAAGGCATATTTACTTTTACATCTGTTGTATACGGTATCCAAGCGATATACTGCTAAAAGCGTGGTACAGAAGTGTCCTGCATTGGTATAAATATTTTACATTTCTAATGAGGTGTTCTAATATGAAAGGCTTTAATGAAACCAAGTCATTACAGGTTCAGATTTTCTGTAACAGGCTACAACACAGGTTACTGCAACAATAATGGTTGTTGTGTTAATCAGAACTACTGCAAATAATGATGGCTTATTTGTTTTACCATTATACCTTACTTATGCTTTACATGTTACTGTTTAGGTTTCTGGCCTAGGGTGAGATTCATTGAGAGAAAAGACAAGACTAGTATTATACAAATATATATTCAAACTGTGCAACAATGGAAAGCAATAAATAAAAAGCATAAGCATGAAAAAAAAAAAAAAAAAAAATGCTTAAGTACTGAATCATCTATTTATAAACCTGTATATACAACTTTATTGTTTTGCAACTTGGTAATTGAAAATGTTATTATGAATGGTTTTTTTACAGGATGGTATCTGAATAATATTGCTTTAAAAAAAAAAAAAAAAAATTGGTGTGTCACTGTCAACTCAAATCTTAACAATAATTATTTTACTCTAAGTAGCCTCCTTTTAGTAGATTCTCATATGATCTCATTAATTTGTTATATATCTGTTCCTAAGAAGCATAATTAGCAATCAAAATAAGATCAAAATTAGTTTTCTCCAATTAAAATAGGAATCATTTTTCTTATATTTTAATAGTTCTAGAAATAGCAAGTCTTGTAACTGTTCAATGACTAAATATATAATGCATAGTATAATTAAAGAGGTGCAAATCTTAATGGAGATAATCTCACAAGCATGTTGAAATATAAAGTTAAACGTCTAGAGTTTCCAATCACTAGCGTGTTATTGCACTCAGTGGGTCTGATTCATTAAGGAACATGAACGCTGATATGTGGCGTATTTTTCGTTAAATCGCACTGCATAAGCCCAGAAACGGACTATACACCAGTGTACGCATGAGCATCCAATTCATCTTTGAACGCAAAGGACGTGTCCAACAGCCTATAAATGAGCGGAATGTGGGGGAAGGGGTATATGCACGTAGTCAATCTACAGTAAGGTCATGTCAAGGTTGAACATATGCAGCAGTGTCCAATTCAAGCTGTGGCCATCTCTAAGGTTCGTGTTTTTCAGTCATATCACTTGCACTAGCTATAGGGGTGGTGTAAGTGCTAACTGATAGTGATGACGGACTCTTATGCATGCTATAACATGTGTTTACTCAATTATAAAAATGTATTTTATGTAGATTGCAGACACTAAAAACATTCTGATAAATTTTATAGGGGTTGGAAATAATTAAAGAAAAATCATTAAATACATATATTTTTTTATGACTAAATAATATTTGTCTATATATTTTTCATTAAGGACTAAATTATAAACAGGTGCCAATTGATTTGTGTTTTTTCTGTGAATTCTGCTCTTTATATACCACAAGTGTTTTCTACGTATCCTACAGTGTATTATGTGTCTCAATACATTGCCGTATAGGCAGAGCGTACATACACCTGTGTTTAACAAGAGACATTTATTCAGACCCGCTTGTAGTTGAATACAGACGTGCATATGCATGCATTACATGCGTTTTTAGAAAAATGCACAAAGCGCTCGTTTCGTGTGCCTTAATGAATCAATCCAATATGTTCTATATTCACACAAAAAACTATTCAGTTAAAGTGTATCAATATATACTATGGTAGTGGGTATAAAACATTAGATGAAACAACTCACTTGTATCAATCTCTGGGCTGACTTCTAGAGTAGCAGCAAGCAGTTTAACAGTTCACAATACACTCTTAAAAACTTGCTGTTTTTAAATACAGGTAGAGAAGTGCTTCTGCTATTTTCTTTCTTACGTTATCGTATCCTTGCCGATCCTTATAGAATACCAGCAGTAGTTTACTTACAATAATACAATACTGGCATTTACAATACCCCAGAATTTATATGGTTCTCATTTTAATTCACAAGCTTGCTGTACAGGTATTTAATGCTGATCTTGCACCTACACATTTTCTCTGTGCACTTACCTATTAAATGCACGGGTTCTAAAGGGACAGGTCAACAGATCTGGAGGATCTCTGGGGACATTGTCTGTGAACGCACGCTTAAAGACAGGGAAAAGCCAGATAGGTTCAGCCTGCTGAATCCCCTAACAATGACAAAACACATGAAATATTGTTTTTTATAAACTGAACACTAATCGTATAGTGCAATTCACTTAATTAGAAGAACAGTTTTGAATCCAATGGAAACAAACTTTGTTCAAAACACCTTTAAGACTATGTTGTACAAAAGGAGAAACCAGGAAACTTAAATATTAAGGTTCTATACAACTAGCCCCAACAACAGGATTTCCTTTTGACAGTTTATATCATATGATAAGTTATATAAATAATGATGTCACAACATCATATTATAGAGCAAACATTATCTATTACATCATTTTTCACAGAAATCACACGACATTACAAGGATCACAATCAGAACCTTATGTAAATAAATTCATAGTAATTAATAACCTGTTCATGATACATTACATTTAATACTGTTCACAATGTGCATGACATTTGTTCAGTAATTAATAACCTGTGATTTGCTGTTCTCAACAGTTATCCACTGCCAAATCAGTTTATATTCACCTTAACATAAAATCAGCAGTGTAAAATTAGATTGTACAAATAATTAATAATCAAGGGTGATGCCTGCAGAAGTGAAAAACCAAGCACCAGTTTTTCAAAATGCTGAAACCACCACTAAGTCTAAGCTTTTATTCAAAAAGTCACCTCAAATGACACAGTATTTTACGCCATTGTTGTGGTGAAGGTTATACATACAGTACATAGCTCCTTTTATTTAATGTGTTTGGTCATTTCAGCTGTACCCATTGTTAACAGGTGCATAAAATCAAGTATATAGACGTGCAATTTGCATAGATAAAGATTAGAAGACCTCATTTTCAACACGGCACTTTCATATGATGCCACCTTTTCACAACGGTTTGTCAGATTTCTGGCCTGCTAGAGCTGGCCCGGTCAACTCTAGGTGCTGGTATGAAGTGGAGATGTCTAGTAGCAACAGAACAGCCACGAAGCCCTAGGACACACAATATTATCAAAGCGCAACTTGCTGGGACATGCCATAGTACTTCACCTAGTTGTTGGTATGGAGATTTGGGTGGGAGAGACTAAATGACACATAGACTTGGATGGCAGAAAATAACCTATGTTTGTATAAACAAGGGCGTTCCTTGCACAATATGGAGTACATCAGACACCAAGTTTTGCATAGTTGTGCAAAAATGAGATGCGAGTTTACTGCAATGAGAACAAGGGTTGGGCACATTTCTGGGTTGTTCTTTGCTCCTTGGGTGGGCACATGGCTATTTTCCCTAAGCAAAAATACTTTGTTTCATTTACCAGCTCTGAGCTCAGAGATTTGGTCTTATCCTATCTTTTCTTTTTGTTAAAACCATTTAGAAATGCAGCAGTTACAGAGATAAAACATGCTAATAGGAAAACATAGTCAAACAGTATAATACTGATGGGAGAGGGGGGATAGCGCAAAGCACAAAGTGGGTTGAGTTCCTTATCAAATCTGATCATATTGATATAGTAGATTGTAAAAGTAATAACAGGCGATGCATTTCTAGAATACATTTCAGATCCACATACTCAGGACGACTTAATAGAGTGGGAGCCAAAGTAAAAGTGCTGTTTGTGCATTTTATTTCTTTATAAGGATGGGGTGTTCGGTATAGAGAGACTGGAAGGGAGGGTTAGGGAACACCCAACTAAGGTTCTTATCCTTTATTTTTAATGGACGTATTTTCTGCCTTTCAGTTACCCTTTGGCAGAGAAGCAAATTATGAACACTTTGCATAATGTAAAACTTCAAATGCACAACAGCATCACATGATCATGATTGTAAAGGGGTAGAACATGTAACATTTATAATTGTGCATAGAGCGTTTAAGATTCTAGGTGCACAATGATGTGCACAGGGTGGACCATCTAGATGCACGGTTGCATATGTGTTTTGTGCAGCACATCAAGTGCCTGTTATAATTTAGATCTCATTATGGCATTTAGTTTGTGATTAAACGTAGCATAACATTGTAAAATACTAAATAAAGAGGAGCGTTAGAAATTGTTATATTTGGCATTTTCACCTAAAGAAATATAATACCATGTTCAGCAAAATTTTGTTTTACAACTTTAATAGTACTTTGCCGATAACACAGTAGACATTACAACACTAGACAGTGGCAGAATTGCTAACACACACGCAGACTTCATGATGTGTACCTGTAGAGGGGCTCTCATTGACATTTCCTCAGCAAAATGGCACAGCGTGGTAAATGGAGCACTGAGCAGCACGAAATTTACAGTCAGATCCTTGATCTGGAGTGAGTGCTAAGAGAAAGACACAGAAGCTGAAAAAGTTAGTTTCAGAAGGATGACCTACAAATCAATTGATGAAAAGGTGCACACAATAGGTGGGTTAATTCAATAAAATACAGGGAAAGCACCAGGGCCAGATTAAGGGCCACAACATGCCACTGGAGGAAGTGTGGCCAGTAGTATGGAGGGCATAGGAATTGCCTCCCTACAACCAACTGGCTTGTGCAACATTTAAGGAAGGTTGAGAAAATTATGTCAATATAGAGGACTACATATTGTATCCTGAAGAAGAAATAGCAGCGATTTATTGCAAGTAAGACAGAGCAGGTATTATACTTTTTATGCATAATAATTTGCCAAGTACTAGTGATATAAAATACAGAGAGCTTCCTAGTGACTGCCATACAGTACAGAGAGCATTCTAGTAACCACCATACAATACAGAGAGTGAACACAATACAATGCAAAGAGCATTCAAGCAACAACCATATACACAGTCACATACGCTGCCTCTGCTCTGCAGCCTATGCTCAGTCTGCACTTTACGCAGGTTTCCTCCACCATGGGAGAGACAAACAGAATACACCCGAGAGTGGTTTACATATTCACACAGCTACTCATCTGCTCAAGGTACCTGAATCCAGCCACCTTTTCTCTTAGCTAAAACCACGTGATTGCCTCCCTCTTCTCACCACTACAACGAATCACTCGTTATGTCCCACTGTGACGAAACGAGATTGATAACACTGCAACCAACTTGTCCTCGTTTCTCACATAATGTGTATTATAGCAAGTACTTTTTATCGGTGGTAGTCACATGCCCATCACTCAGATCATCGACATAGTAAATGCCTACAAATTAAAAGCAAATGTAATAAATCCGATAAATAAAACATTCAGACTTAACTTAAAGACAGAGTACATCCCCGACAGATGCGCTACATAACTGTTCTATTTATCAATTGAAGGCAAAGCTGGAACTTGGCATTTACATCCGTAATGTACGTGGCACTGACCTTTTTGGAATTAAAGAGGCAATACCATCACTCAGTGTATTTATTATGTAATTAGAATCCACAATTCGAATTTCCAATGTAAAAACACTATTCCTATCCCTAAACTTTAAATTAGATGCTAAATGCGTGGAGTGATGGTATTGCTGCTTTAATTCCGGAAATGTTGGTGTTGCGCACATTACTGACGCAAGTACCAAGTTCCAGCATTGCCTTCAATTGATAAATAGAACAGTTGTGTAGCGCATCTGTCGGGGATGTACTCTGTCTTTAAGTTAAGTCTGAATGTTTTATTTATCGGATTTATTACATTCGCTTTTATTTTGTAGGCATTTACTAGGTTGGCGATGTCAACATCGTTTAAACGTACCCAACCCCTTTTTACAGACTTTGCTTATTTTCCCCAGCTCAACAGACAACTGCAGTGTCCAATTACATGTGGAGAAGAGGACATTGTAGCTCATTGTAACTATGCATATTGTTTATTGTATATTGGTGATGTGGTAGCGAGATTGTTATTTATTGTCCTTAATGTGAAGCCAGGGAGTTATGGATAGGGATCAGGTTGCAAGATACTGGAGGGGGGAAACTAATTAGTATTCATTGTTCTCACAAGACTAGTCCAGACAGGCCATCTAGCAGGGGAGGTTCTGTGGAAGGACAGCTCATCTTCACTGCCCTCTCCAACCCCCAGCACGAACCAATGTTTAACAAGGAGAGGCCCAGGGATGTGTCCAGAGAAGGGAAAGCTCTGTGTAAATTAGACCGTAGATATAAGAAGCCACTACAGGGGGAGAGGGGGGTGTTCATTCTGTGATTTGATTGGTGGAATGTGCAAGGTCTGGTTTTGAGTTGTTCTCTACCAGAGTCTACATATGCAGCTGAGAGATCCATGGGTCAACAAGTCTGGACAACCAGGTGACTAACTCCTTAAGCTAGTGGGGTAAGGGACAGTTGATGTGGTAAACCTGCCTGACATTTATTTGCTGTGTGTACATAATCTAGTGATTGTTTATATGACAATAAATGTAATACTTTACTTTCTAACTGCATTTGTCTGAGTGACTATATGAATCCTAGAAGGTACTGGGTAGACTTCCCTGGCACAGGAAGGCACCTGTGGGTGGCCAGCCAGCGTGAAGTGGGTAGCATTGGGCCAGAGAAACCTGGTATCTTCACACCCACCATCTGTACCATGGACGGTGCTCACCAAGGCCCAATTACCCTCCTCCAGGTAAAAGGAAAGAAATTATATATATATATATATATATATATATATATATATATATATATATATATATATATATATATATATATATATATATATATATATATATATATATATACATACATACATACATACACACACATTGACTTTAACCAAGATGGATTTTGCTAATCCTGGTTCATTGTTATTTGAACATGTGTTGCGGAATCCCCCTGGGTACACAAGGGTGATGCTCCCCTATGATTGCACTGCACCATGACCCCTGCTAGGAAAGCACTGTGAGCCCTGTTCTTCCTAATAGCACTACACCCATTTCACTATTAAAGCAATAATTTAATGTTATTCATTTGTGTCAGGCACTTAACTGTTATATCTTGTGACACTCTAAAGTCTCTTGGGATTTAGGACTTATGTTTGTCTTCCAAACAAAATCTCATATGGTAAAAGATTAAATGGGGGCCTGGGAGTGGTTCTGATACTGTTCATTAACAGAGGTAATGCCTCTGGCCAACCCATTCCTGTGTCCCTCATTACTTTACTCAGTTTGTTCTTGATTATTCCATTAAGTATTTCAACGTTACCATTTGCTTGTGGTCTATATGGGGTATGTAGTTTATTCTCAATTCATAATAATTTACACATTGACTGAAAAACTTGCCCAGTGAAATGTATACCGCTATCACTTTCAATCACCTGTGGTATACAGGGCCGGATTAACCCGAGGTCTAACTGGGCTATAGCCCAGGGGCCTCGGGCATCCAGGGGGCCCTTCAAAGTCCTCAGCAGCATTATTGATCGGTGCGGGGGCGCCCCCGGCCCGATCAATGCTGCTGAGCACTGTCAGTGCAATCATCCATCCCCGGCGCCTCTCAGTATGTTTACTGAAGAGATCGCGCGAGAGTTTGTGAACTCTCGCGAGATCTCCTCAGTAAGGAGCTTACAGCACGCCGCGGAAGGAGGACTGCACTGACAGGTAAGCGCTTGGGGGGGCCGCACGGGGGGCAGCTCACATTGGGGGCCTCATGGGGGAATGGAGGCCCCCTTAGCCCAGAGGCCTCCATTCCCTTAATCCGACCCTGGTGGTATACCATATCTACACACAAATTTTTGCACCAACTTCTTTGCTGTAAATAATGCTGAGCAACTTGCAGCTGGATACTCTTATACCTAGCTAGAAAACATGAAAACACACTGCAAATTTCAACATTTTGGCATTTGCATGAAGTCAATTTATATTACCTGGAATGGGCCATCTGCAGGAGGCATATGTGATGGTTCTATATACCATCATCTGTTACATGTCTTCTTTCCTTTAAAACTTTTTTTGAGATACTAGGGGCATATTGTAAACCCCCCCCCCACTCCACCCAGCTCAATTGCAGATGCTGCGCCATCTACCGGGACTGCTGGTATTGCAGCCACTCCCTGATCAACTATTTGCATCTGCAAAATCCTCTGAATTAATCACAGATAATCAAGTGGCATTAGCAATTCAGACTCACTTTTCATACTGGAATAATTTTCCATCCGTTTTAACTGCCAAGGGATACAAGCTTACAGACTTAGATGGGTGGTAAGGAAGTGGAGATCTGCCCTGTTGTGCAATTTCAGAATCAATCATTTCAGATTTAAATACTTGAGCAATGCTGGCTGAAGTCCCTAATGGCTTCCAGTTTGTTTGTTTTTTAGTGGGCCCCCCAGAATGGGAAATATGTCATAAGCAACTTTGTTTTCTAATTTTTAAGTTTCCGTCTGCACATTATCCAACACAATTTTATCAAAAGAACCTGAAGTTGGAAAATATTAATCATTATTAGTCATATTCACCCAGTCATGCAGAAATCTCGCAGAACAAATATTGTGGCCCTGCAGTTTCACAAACACATTAGCAGTCTCATCTTAGTACACCTTGCTAGCTAAACTTCCAACCTTTTTCGAATTAAGAATTGGACCCTGTAACACATATATATGATAATTGCATCCTGCAGTCTGCAAACTCATGTATTGTGGCCCTACAGTTACACAACACAAGTTCAGAAAGTCCATCACGCACCACATGTGGTAAAAGAGCCAAAACTCTTATCACATTATTCCACCACTCACACAGCAATAAACACATCCTAGTCTCTTCTACTCAGAATCCAGGCATCAAGTTGTATTTGTCCAACGGAAATATAAATCTATCTATCTATCCATCACAGATTACATTTTTTTTTTTTTTTTTCTCCACTGTAGAGCCAGGAATCAAAGATGTACTTTTTGAAAAAGAAGGCCTTAATTTGCTTACATTTTCAAACTGTCAGCCATTCAATTGCCATCAAATTTGTGAAGTCAGCATCCAAATGTATTCTTCCACGACAAACTGATAGGAAATCTCATAGGAGCCCCCAATTATTAAAGCAATATTGTTCATACCAAAAGAACCAATACAATAAAAAAAAAATTTAAAAAAAAATCTAAACATTTTAATTTACAAAAACATAATAGCATGTGCCTGTGACACATCGCCATGCTTCAATTCTAGATACAATGAAAGTTTCTATATGCAAAGACACCGCCGCCTCTCTGCTCCGTCTCCTCCCCTCACTAGTGTCAGTGAGTGGAGGGGAGGAGACGGAGCAGAGAGGCAGCGGTGGTGAGATAAGGTAAGGAAAGACAGGGTGAGGGGGAGGAGGGCGCCGATTTTTGCGCGGGGGGGGGTGGGGGGGGGGGGGACTCGGCGGCGCTGATTTTTTGCGGGGGGGGGGGGGGGCGCCGATTTTGTAAAAATGCCTAGGGCGCCATGGACCCTAGCACCGGCCCTGGACGGAAGACCTCAAGTAACTGTCTAAAACCAGCTGCAATAATAGTGGATATTGAACGCAAATCTAATACGAGCATAATCGCCATGGCGTCTGTGATCCGTTTTGCCACTGGGCGACAGCTTTAATACTTGCTTCCTCTTGCAATGGATTACCAGTCAATTGTTGTAAATTACTAGTAGTCGTCTTCTTGGTCCGCTTCTGGGATGAAGATCCACCCCCAGCAGCAGCAGCAGCAGCAGCAGCGGGACCAACGCTCAAGAATTCTTCAGAGGAATCAAGGATAGTGCAGGAGTCATCTAGCCTTAGCAACTTGGATGCAGGACTAACTCCGATCGCTACTGAGGATATTTATGAGGAAGGTGTTGTGGGTGTAGATTGCAGGTGTCGGGATGTAGGTGAGAAGGGTCCTAGCTGATGGACTGCTTGTTATTTTTTTACCATAACTTTCTGATTTTACAAACACCTTTCCATGAACTCGCGTCAAATGGCGTAACATGGATGAAGTTCCTAGATGGTTAAGGTCCCTCCCTCGACTGACTGTGGCTTTACATACACTACAAATAGCTAGACAACTGTTGGCAGAATTTGGGTAAAAATAATTCCACACAAGTGGCTTTTTTGGTCTTGTGTCCAGGCATGACAATGGCTTACTTATCACTTGACAGAACGGCTTCCACTGGTGCAAGACTAACACAAACGAAATCATATCAACATCCTTATTAACGCCCTCGTCGGCTACACAAATATCCCCCTCATCCTGTTCCAATTCCAAAGTGGCATCCTCAATTGGTGCATCACCGGCTACACTTGGGCTGTTCAGGCACACATCAGCAGAAATGCTGAAAGGGGCCTTCTTTATGGATACACTATCTGAATGATCACAATTACACATAGCACTCATGCATGGACTCTCCTCAGGGATTGGTGTTATTTCTGAATCTGAGCATACATTTTTCTCTAATGCCTTACTGTTTTCTTCCAGCTCGACTTTTACATGTAACAGTATTTGTGCACCACTTTTAGAGTCGGAATTACTTGGTCACGAGTGACCTTATAAGAAGATGCCTCAGTAACAATTTTAGATCTCACACTCATAGAGAAAGGCGAAGGCCTCATTCTCTCTTTGCCACTGCGTGTGTAGAATGGCATGTTGGCAATATTTTTTTTTTATTTTATTATTTTTTTCGGCAGATAACTTTTCCTGGATTACAGCTCTTTTTTTCGTCACCACAGTAAAAGGCGAGTTTTTTTCCCTGACTTAAAAAGACTATGTACTTTTACACAGGCTTTGCCAGATGACGTACAGGGATTACTATCATCAGAACTGGTGGCAGCAGCTGCTTGCTGCTCCTGCTCTTCTGTGTACTGCTGTAAATCTATTTGGATAACACCCTACACTTTTTGGTGCAAATTCAGAAAAAAGCCTGCAAGGACTTGTATATTTGGATTTCAGCAATGACAATTGGCAATGGAGCTTTGTTGAACACTGCTACCACCCTCCTCTTTCACTTCTGTAAGTTTGCCTGCCCAACTGCTCTACATCCTACCCCTTCTGTATCCCTCTCAAATGGAGCTAGATCGCCGTGGAGGGCGGTATTTATAGATTCCAAAACTCGCGAGATCCGACAACGTCACAATGACGTTTTGCCCCGAGCCGAGTCGACACTCGTATCCTGGCTGGGCTCAGTTTTCGGGAAACAGAGACCGCCCATCTCTAGTAATAGCATTAAAGTAACAGTTTACAATGAAGAATTAGTAGCATAATCAGATTTGTCATGTGTAAGTTTAGGGTTGAATAGTTATAATGAGCAAATTAGGGAGTAATATGATATGGTCCAGAAGATTTAAATTATACAGATTACATTTTAATTTCTGCATACATTGAATGTATCAATTTCTGGGTTGCTGTATGATATTCACCACTGCTGTTGCTGTGTAATCAATACATAGCTATATATACTATAACATTTTTGGTGGTCTGCATGAATCTATCAGATTAAATATTAACAAGAAGCTATAGGGAGAGATTTCCTGAATCACCCCTGGTACTTCTATCTCAAATATTTACCTTAAGTGTAGTATAGATTCAGATAAAGGCACTAACCGCTCATTAATACCTAGTAAAAGCTATTGCATGTCAATCCACTAGACCTGCACTTTTGAAATGACCCCATTTTTTCTAAGGCTAGATTAGAATGTTGGGATTTGAAATCGAATAGTATGTAAATCTCACTTGCTCCAAGAGAACTCCAATTATCTTAAGATTTTCAAAGTAGGTTTGCCTCCTTTCATTCTTATGTTCCTCGTGGACATCGCTATTCGTCTTCCAAACCAACACAAAATCTGTGGTCATGTAAAAAACAAAGAAACAGAACACTCAATTTAGTGATCAGAACCTGAAGTTTTACAAAACATCATTACAGTATGAAATTGGCAAGATACATTGGAATGTATGACATAAGCATTAAATACATTATACAGGTTTATGTGGAATTAGCAAATAAGGTAAACTGGGCAAATGTGTAAGGTCATTAGGGTTTAGGGAATTGAGAGGCTCCATTCATGCAAGTACCCCAACAGCCCTCCAAACGTGTATAGAGTCATCTTATCCTTTTGTGTTCCATAAGGATTAATAACTCCAGTTCAAAGCACATGTCTGACTTTGGGATTATATGAAGATGCAGAAAGACACATTAAGGTATTATAGCATGTTCCCTTAAACATTTAAAGACAATGGGTCTGATTCATTAAAGAAAAACAAAAAGGAGCAACTTGGCAAATCCATGCTGCATTGGAGAGGAGGCAAATTTAAAATGTGGGGACAGATTTATAGTATATTTATAGTTGGGGATAGGGCATGTCCTAGAACAACTTTAAATGTCAGTGTAAAAATAAAACCATCAAGTATTTGTGTGCTACATGAAAAAACAGCCAGTATTTAACTTATGTACAAAATAAAAAAATAATTTACACCCCTTGTATTGTAACATGGTTTGTCCAGGAGAGAAAACTTACTCTTTTTTGCCTTATTTTCCTTAATGAATCAGGCCCTATATCTGAGGTTTCAATGAAATCATGTTGTCTATATTTTAGTGCACGTGTTGCCATGTTTACCAACCGACCAGACAGTTGCCCTCAGGGCCGCCGAGAGGGGGGGGGAGCGGGTACAGTTTACCCGGGCCCGGCCATGCCAGGGGGCCCGGGCTGGGCCCCCGCTGCTAATTAATTTTTTTTTTTTTTAATTTTTCTGTCTTGCGCTTTTTTTTTTTCCCGCGGGGGGGGGGGGTCTTGGGTTTCTTGGGAGCTGGGAGGAAGAATAAATTAAAAATAAATAAATACTCACGTGATCGCGCGGCGCCGTGTCCCTCCTCTCCTCCATTCACACTGACTGCCGGGCGTGACGTCATCAAGTCACACCTGTCAGTCAGTGAGGAGCGCCGCAGCCAGCAGGAAGAAAGAAGACAGAAGAGGAGACAGAAGAGCAGAAAAGAAAAGAAAGAAGTTGACAAAAGGTAAGTAAAGAAACGGAGAGGCAAGGGGAGGAAAACAGAGAGGGACAGTACTATAAAGAAAGGGGACAGAGAAACAGAGGAGGAAAAAAAGGAGAGAGCCACAGAGGAATAAAAAAAAATTGGGGAAAGAGGAACAGAGGAGGGGAAAAAAAGTGGGAGAGAGGAACAGAGGAGGGAAAAAAAGGAGAGAGCCACAGGGGAATAAAAAAAAAAGTGGGAGAGAGGAACAGAGGAGGAAAAATAGTGGGAGAGAGGCACAAAGTAAAAAAGAAGGGGGAAAAGCAGCATGGAGGTCGCAGTGTGAGCATAAGGGGGTACAGTGTAGTTGTGATGAAGGGGCACAGTATTGTGTGTGTAATGGCACAGGGGGCTTGTTGCAATGTAGTGTGTGTGAGGTAGGTTAATTAATGGGCGCTATTTTGTTTGTAGGGTGATGGTGAGGCAATTTAATAGTAGGGACTATTAATTTAAGATGGGGTGGTTTGGGGGCTATTGAATCTTGGGGTGAGTTTAGGGAGAATGAGGTCTATTTATTAAATGTGACTATGAATTATTTAATGGCAGTGATGGTTGCGGGAAATAGGTATTGCTGGGGCTGTTTGCAGGAAGGGATATAGGTTTATTTATTAAATGTGAATAGTATTTTAATGTTGGGGCTGGAGGAAGGCCTAATTATTAATCGTGGGTGCTATTGATTTAACGCTGGGGCTGGCTGTAATTTTCTAAATGTAGCCATTTTTTTTTCAAAATAGGTCCTTCAACATTTCTGGATCCGGACAAGCCACAACTAAAGAAAGCAGCAGCCACAGGTGGAGAAAGTGAGAAGAACAGGTAGGAGAGAGCAGCACAGTGTGTGAAATGTTGTGATTCTAGTAGGGACAATACCAATTTTTGGTGAATGTTGTGTCCAATGTAAGGTGTAGGCCAAGACTGAACTGTTTGTGTACACACTGCATTGTTTGTATACTACCCTGTGGTGGTAGATGTCCTGAAAGTCAGGAGTGCTTGAACATATGTGACGCTCCGGCGAATTGAGAGCCTAGTGGTTTTTATGTTAGCCACGCCCCAATGGCACGTTTGCCACGCCCCCAAATGCATGACCACACCCCCAAAAATTTTGCACTGCTGTTTGGCTAGCCACGCCCCTGAATATATGACCATATACCTAATTTATTTTGCGCCGCCGTAAGGCGGCGCAAAAAAATTTTGGGGCTTACTTCACTATGAGGGGGGCCCCATGAATTTGTTGTACCCGGGCCCTGAATTCTTCTTGGCAGCCCTGGTTGCCCTCATTTGAGAGCACACCCATTGCACACTGTAAAATCCCTTTGAATTTACACTACTGTTTCTCAACAGGCCACTTACTGTTCTCAGGATCCACCTTCTGCAAGTTAGAAGTGTGCCTCAATGTCCAGAAAAGTGCAAACAAAAGCCAGCCACGCCTCTCAATCAAATAAATATTTCACTTTATCTCCCATCATAGTGCTCAGCTTAGCCTCATTAATGGCTTAAAAATAAACTTGAGAATGTAAGAACATGGGCACTGCTTTTACTACAGGTGGCTATTTTGTGTGTGAAGTTTTTTTTATTACATTGCTTGAAAGTAGAAATTTGTTGCTCCCACCAAATACAACAGAGAAGCAAAACAATCCCATTACAAGTATACAAAGGGAGCCAATCTCCACCAACTCCGATCCGATACAAAATTCAACTCCATTGATAGAGGGGATATGGCTACGCAGAGGGGCCCCTGAAAGGTCTCCTCTCCGTACCTTTGTCTCATTGCAATACTATTGCCCACAAAATGAAAGCTTCTTTCTGCACAACGTTAGGCTGCACCTTGTCTACACTTCAGAATGCTTTTACCCCACCCAACTCCACCTCTCTGCTTATGCAACTTGATGCTACTCTGCAAGAACACGTTGTAAACTTCTGCACCTTGAAGAAAACCTAGGTGAATTAGGACAAAATGAAGGCAAACTACCTGTCCAAAATGGCTTTTGCACTAAATTAATTAAGTTTCTAACTTGCACTTGACAGAATAAAAGCCAATTGCTGATAAGTTGCTTTGGTTCCCTAAGGGGGGTATTCAATTGTTAGCGTTAACGCTAACAAACGAGCGCTCAAAAAATCTTACCGTTAATACGGTAATTACTCTCGGAATTTCAGCTCGCAGCCCCCGCGAGAAATTTCGCGAGTCAACTATTGTATTAACGCTTTTCGCGCGCAATATTACCGTATAAACGTTAATATTTTTTGAGCGCTCGTTTTTCAGCGTTAACGCCGACAATTGAATACCCCCCTTAGTGTCCGATATTTTAAAAATGAGAAAATACTGCATTTATATAAAGTTTTCAGTCTTGTCCAAAATGAAAAAAATGTAATATGTTAAACTATATAAAACCAAGTCTATATTCATTATTTAAAGGACTGTGGATTGGGAAGCAGCAATGACATTATCTAAATCTTGCGTCATCTATTTCCAACCTATTTACATAGTCTCACACAGGTTATATAGATATGGAAGGAGAGACCAGATAAAACTAAAGTGGGGACATATGATTACATAGAGTATACAGAAAGAAGAAATCATAAACCATTGAATTTGATATCATGCTCTGTAGAAAAAGAAAAAAAAAGCACAATGAGTAGAACGGTGTAGGATAGGAGACTCAGGGATTACACTGTATACCCATAGCAGGATCTGTAACTGCAGCTGCTCCCAAAACTGGTGATACTGTTACATGAAAATATGATAATTCTTTGCCTTCATCCTTTTTTCCCCAGTCTAATTTTCCTCCTCCTCTCTTGTCCTTTTCCCTTCCTCCCTCTATTTCTAATGTTGATGTTTTATTTTGTTATAACAAAGTTCTTAATAACTTTATATACTGATTAAGCAATTTATGTCCTAACCTATATGCTAAAAAAAACTCAATAAAATGTTAATTAAAAAAAAAAAAAATTGTGATCCATAATTGTTAATACATCACATATTTGCACAAAAAGGATCATGGTCACATGTTTTGAGTCCATACCTATAGGATAAGAATGTTTGAATATTTGTGTCATATATAAAAGAATTGAAGTCAAGTGTTGAAGAAAAGGAAACGGATTGATAGCACACGTCATTTATACTCTAGTTAATATTTATTTTACAATTCATTACCAATTTGGGTTTTCTCATTGCTAAAAAAATGTATTCTGTCTTCCTCTTCCTGAGGTCCATGGCTAGTAGTCCAGACCTGCTGGGCAGATAAATTCACAGTTATTGCTCAGAATGCACATGGTAGCATATGTAAAAAAAATAGTAAAACATTGAAGGAACGTATATTCTAAAATGGATACAATAAAGCAAAGAGATTTGGTATAAAAAGTAGAACATGGTACACACAGGTCCCATAGTCTGGAGGTACCGTCCCTTAGAAGAGATTCTTTGTTCGGTGTCCTGCTGGTGTGTGTTAAATTGGGGGCCTGCTAGTCGCAGCTCTTCTGTCGGTTTTTCCTTCTACGCTGCGTCTGCATTGGATATGCTTGAGTGTTATCCTGCTATAACCCATTCAAAATTTCTTAACGCAGTCCCCATAGATTAATATGGGGACTGCGAAGTTCTGCAATTCATTAAGCTTTGAAAAGCTCTGCTTTTCACAACAAGAAACGCTATGTCAGGATTCCTGTCATTTACTATGGGATCCAGCTGAAGCCTCTCCAGCTTCCCTGGATCACTCACTTGTGGAAGTGCTATGCACTTGCCGGTAAAAAGTTGGTGCTGTATGGGGACTTTGCCAGGGCTAACACAGTAGCCTTGGCATGGTGAATTACAGCAGTGCTTCAGTATGCATCACAGCAATGCATAATGATTGTCACCGCACTGTTTTAACACATAGAATCCATAGAAGGGAGGCAGAGGGGGTCTCATCAATGTATTAAGAAACATGCTTTGATCCATCATCCGTGCAATTACTGCTACTACCATGTGTAGGATCATTCCTGCAGTTCACAGATTCAGCTGATTGCTAGGTAAATAGTTACAAGCTTCATTCAGCTCTCAGTCTGGCAGCCTCAGGTGTGCAATCACATACCACATTGATACAGCCAATCATCCTGCAGTTGCTGCTGCCTTTATAAACCTCTTTCTGGCTTCATACCAATGCTGGTGATAGTTCCTGCTTGACCTAGTGTGCCCTGTATCCAAACGTGTTCTGCCATCAGTATTTGACCCAGATTGTTTCAAGGATTTTGCTGTTGTCTCCAATTCTGACCCTTGGCTTATTAAACAGATCTGCATATATATCTCTATTCCTGACAGTGACCTGTCTGTTATCTACATTAACCCCTGCCTGTTTGATTGTCAGTTTGCAACACTACACTATCTGGTTGCTCACTACCTGCTACTGTGCGCTGTCCACTTCACCAGGCAAGTGCCAGTCTGATTCTCAGTTTACTCTACGAAACCATCAAGGTTGCTCATTACCTTCTACTGTGTTCTGTCCATTCAATTGGTCAATTGTAAATCAACTACTACTACCTGAGCTTAAGTCCTGGGAGCAACAGAGTACTGTGGAAAGTATATAGGGGCATATTTAAGAAAGCACGATAGTGTTTTTTACCGGGTAATTAAAGTGCCTCTGTGTCCTCCGCAAATTTATTAAGGGTGCATCGCAGCAGATATCATGGATATCTGCTGCTTTGCACTCCTCTTCGTTTTTGGGAGCAGTCACCATTCAACAGTATGGTGACTGCTCCCAGCTGCAATTAAACAAGTTACGAAAAAACATTTTTTTCGGAAACTTGTCTTGATAATGTACGCCAGCTGAAGCTGGCGTACATTATCAGAAATGAAAAAACCCAATGCTGTCAGCTCTGCTCCGAAGAGCAGAGCTGGACAGTGCATGTGTGGAGGGATCACATGATCCCTCCCTGTCACTCACCGCTCGCAGAATTGCCGACAGACCGGGATCTTTGTGGAACTGCACATGCGCAATGGAAAGAAGAGGAACGAAGATGACGTGGAGGAGATCCTAGAGACAGCGCGTCCCGAAGAGAGGGGTAAGTGTGATTTTTTTTTATCACAGAAACAGCAGTTTTACGGAACTGCTGTTTCTGAGTTCCATTTTTAATAAATTTGAGAAATAGATCAATCCTTATCCATGCGATAAGGATTGATAACTATTTCTCATTTCTGCCGATGAATGATAAATGTGCCCCATAGTTCCTTGGAAAGGGGCCGATAAAAGTGAAAATCTCAGGAAGCAGTTCTAGTAGTTGAGGATTACATACACATTACTCTTAAGAACATTTTCCGATCATCTTCTATAGTTAGCCTAATTTATGGGCTTAAATTAATCATGGAATTGAGCGGACATCAGGACGATCTTTGTTACATTTTATGTGAAGCTTTTTTATTTTGGCCAAGTACGCCTTGAAATGCGTTTCACATCCCATTTAGAGGAAAGGGCAAGGCCACCTCCACCTGCTCTGAGCTGGTGCAAAATTCAAGTGTTCTTGCAGAGCTGATATAGCTGTAATCTCTGCCACAAAAAAAATAAATGTCTCTAAAATTTCACAATATCCATCTCTTTATCGCCTATATCCAGTTTCAATAATATTGTACCATAAGTGTAGTACAGAGCATTCTTATAGCCCTTTATCACATTCCTTGTAATCCTCCTAAATGTATCAAGCTTAGAGTTTTCCTGCGGGTTTGTAAAACCAATCAGAGTCTAGTTATCATTTATTTAGTACATTCTACAAAATGATAGCTAGAATCTGATTGGTTGCTATAGGCAACATCTCCACTTTTCAAACCCGCCGGAAAACTCTCAGCTTGATACATTTACCCCCTGATCTGTATAGGCCAACATAGGTGGTGCTGTCAACAGCTTTATTGCAATTGTTCAAGACGCCCATCACAGTGCCAAGATTTTCATTCTTAACCGATTCCTCTTTTCAGCTGCCATTCATTCACATAAGTGATGTGATTTTTTTTATTGATTTTTTTTAATTTCTTACTTGTATCTCCAATAAAATCCAATCATATTTAATATTAATAATAATATCCAATTATATCCAATAATATAACTATCCTAGGTTCAGCAAAGAGCAATAGAGACAGTTCTACTAATTTTAACCTCTCATTAACCATTTCACAGAAACCATTAACCAGGAGTATCAGGATCAGTATAAACTGCACTGCATATGCTCACATGCATCTGCCCAGCATTAGAGTGCCCCTGGACACTACACTAAAATGTTTGCAACCATGTACTCAGGATTTTCAGAATGTACAATATTTAACACTTTCATGCCCCTTATATTTTATTGCACATGTGAACGAGTCATCTATGGTGCGACTGACCAGAATGATATTTTCTACCATGGGAAGAAAAGCAAAGTAAACTTTTAGCTGTAAGCAATACGTAAGTCAGGTATTTCCTACACCACTGAAACAAGGTGCAGGCTGGAAAGGGAGGAGTGAGGTACCAGGCCCCCACGTCAGCCCTTATTTTTACAGATGAGACTTGGCACCGAGAGATGGCCATGGGTTTCTACTGTGATGCATAGTACAGTCTCCAAACATACTGATTTTGCTGAGCAGGACTAGGGAGAAGAACTAGGTTCAGCCATACTTATTCTGTATCTGCATGTGCGCATGACTGACCACTTATCATGGGTTTAGACCTTTTCAGTCCTTTCATTAATAGCTGGTTATTGTAATTATGTTTGGAGGCTCTGCTGTACCATAGCCAACCTTGGATTTTTAAGTAGCTTTTGTCAGATACAAGAAGCAGCACTTGTGCTTACTTGATTATTTGTATGTACTTAATAAATGAGCAAAGACTGTACGTCTCCAGCGATTCCTTCCTACAAGCAGTTGTAGTAATAAAGTGTTATGCTAATTATTATTCAGAATATATGTACATTCCATATCCAATCAGTGCGCACAAGATGATCCTCTTGTTTAACTGGAACAATGTGTCAGCAGAAGGGATTGTTGTAGAATTGTCAGTGTGGTATGATAACAGTACAGGAATGACAAATAGAGCTTCAGTTACTCCAAGTTTGTGGAACTCCGTATATTCCATGGAAGTATTTCAATAACTGCAATTTATGTTACAGTTCAGTAGATTGTGATAGCTGATGTTGCATTGGTCTAAATAAATAACAGAGTAAAGTGAAACAGCTAACTTGAGAAACCAGGCCGATAATGTACATGGGCACTTACCCTTGTGTCTAGCATATAGTTATCACCAAAAAGAGGGCAGCTGTCATCCTCTTGCTTCATCTGTTTGTTCATTATGTCTCCTTAAAAAGCAAGCAATTGGATTATGCTTAAAAAGCATCACATTTATTTGCAATATTTTACATGTACATAATATATAATTTAGACAAAGACAATTATTTGGGATTAGATGTCAGAATATGTTCACACTTATGTGTATGAAGGAGTATGGACTGCCCTTTTCATGTGTACATGGATTGGAAATGTAGGATACTATAGGAATAATTCAGTTCCAAGATAAACCCATTATACAGAGCATTTCTTAATAGATGTCAATCCAATCACTTATACTCAGATTTCTGCAGTTCTCTTCAGAGATGTAATATGGAGATCCAAAGAATTTACCTAGTTATACCCGCATTCAGCAAAGTATGGATTTCAAGGTGGATAGATTCAGTGAAATATAGACACTTCCAGTTTTGGGGCTCTATCCTTAATAATATATTTTTATTTGAATTTCAAACAAAGAAGACCAAAAAAATGAAGGGGTACAATGAGAAAAAGGGGGATGAGGGAGGGGGGCTTGGGAATACACTCACAATATAAGATAATGCTACAAGACAGTATATTGATAAAAAGCAAAACTGCAAAAGTATGTTAGGTGCCACACAAACAGGTCAGTGAACTGCAGATAATTTGACAATTATTTAGCAAAGATACATATAGAAAACACAAGTACTACTCAGCACATATTGTATTCCTAAGCATCCATATTCGATAGGATATATAGCTCTGAAGACACTTGTTTCACACAAATAATTGATTTATCACCCATTTATCTGCTATAGTAATGTAAGTATGTACTTGTTGCTTGCCCCTTATACTCAAAGTCTGAGAACACGGATTTGATAAAAGCACAATAACCCTCTTGAAACCAAAACGATGGATTGAAGCATAAAGGAAAGTCTAGTAAATGCAACTTGAGCGTCCAGGCGCCACATAAGAACTTTCAACCACATATCGATGTAACAGCCACAGCCGCCTATTATTGTATAAACGTGGAAAGGTAAGTCTTACCAGAGAACCACACACACCGGTTGTCTTACCAGGATCTGGGTCGGGTCAGTCAATATATCGCACTGCAGCTGTGATTACCGTCACAAACTATTGAAAATATCCGGCAGTGTTTCAGAGCCTCCTACCTTTCACGCAGGGGGGACGATTCCTACTGCTGTTCCTTATGCCGTCTGTGCACAGATCGGTATTATAGTTACATCCAACAAACGACTGGTTGAGAAAAGGAACATACACGGCAAGTCACAAAATATATCTAGCACTCCAAACTCAGAATCAGTACACTTCACTACTAGACATATCCAGCATTGATTAGCATCCTTCTCACCTGAGATCATTAACCACCTATTATCTGCAACGCACAAAACCATTTAATACATCTATATGAACAATTGTTCACAGACATTTGATCTACCGTTATCTATCAAGAGAATCTAAAACAGACCTATGATTAAGTCAAGACCAAACACATTAATAGTACAGTAAGACCTAATGTAGTCATACCTTAATTCAAAGCTATAAAAAATATTAAACAAGATTAGACAAAACAGCAGAAAAACAGCGATTAATCCTGCAATAGTAAAAATAATAAATTACTCTTAAAACAGGACATTTAAAATAAACCACTGCTATATAGTTGTCAATATCAGTACACACCACATGAGGAGCTCTCTATACAGATAAAGTATGATGCACCATAGCATAATCCTAATAAAAATGTAATATATGAAAATAATAATAAAAAAAATATATAACAATAAAATATAAATAAAACATAATAAACAACTCCATCTTTTGATATCACTCAATTCAATTAGTATAACTAAACACATATTTTATAATATTTATCTTTATTGAAGTTTTTAAGGCAGTTTCAACAGAGATTCACAAGAACAGATAAGTGGGTAACAAAACCACCTCATTAATACAAAATGCCATAATAACACATTCAAATAAATGTTATAAAATAGAAGAAGAAGGAAGAGAGAAAAAGGAAAAGACAGAGGCGGGCATAGGTAAGGGGGGAGGGGGCAATGTTTCCTAGTACAGATTATGTAAATAAATAATTCAAGTCCTAGCAGGGAGAGTAGGTGAGAGAACTGGTTTGTTTAAATGATTACATTTATCGGAGTCCTGGAATTCGAGCCATGGGCTCCAAATGGAGTAATATTCAGTAACTTTATCAGCAGATGAAAGTAAAAGCTCATCCATAACTCTATAAAACTCCAATCTCTGGAACCACTCCTGGATGGTTGGGGGGTTAGGAGATCTCCAATGGGTTGGAATCACTGCTTTCGCAGCTGAAATCAGATAACGTAAAATGTTTTTTTTAAACCTGGAAATTGGAACGTCGATCTTGTTGAGAAGCCAGAAGGTGGGACTATGAGGAACATCATCTCCTAACATTTCAGCAGAGACCTCCATGACCTTGGACCAGAAAGGTCTGAGTATCTCACATATTTTATAACTCTAACTGTGAGAGTTAATATGGTAAAAAGTACATATATTGATCAAACTTGTAAAATAAAAGATGCTTTTCTTTGTTTTTCTGAATATGATATTGACACCAGCTTTTCTGTTTCTTTCTCATGTGAATATGCTGAGCTTGGCAATACGCCCAGAGGCCGTGGTGGAGACTAAGGCTATGGACCGTCCTTGAAGATAAGGAGTTACAGGAGTTACAGACCTTGACATTTACAGCAGCATCCCTGAGAAGTGAAATAATAGATGTATAGACTCTTTCTGTTGAGACTATGTCTAATTTTCTCTTGAGAAAATGCAATAATTTCTAGATAACGAATGTGCCTGCGAGCACACTTTTCATGTATAAATAAAGCCTTCTGACTAGGGGGCAGTCAGAATTAATTCTCATTCAGCCCTAAAGAACTGAGTGTGTCTCTTCTCTATCGATCGATAACCCATTTGTTGCATAGGTACCAGAGCTGATAAGTTATACTATTGGGGTGTAACTCTGACAGTTTCAGTGGGGGCTCGTCCGCGGTCTTCAATATATCCAGACCTTCCGGCACACAGGACCACCTCATCCCCAAGGACAGAGGACAAAATCCATATGGTGAGTAAAAAGCTTTATTTTTACTCTTAGAGTTCTGTCCTTGTGGAAGTGGGGTAGGTAACAAGTCCGGGGGTAACTCATCTGGATTGACGAAGATCCCAAGCTCTGGACCAGAATAACCCCTTTAGAGGTTATATAAAGTATAAAGTTGAAATTATGTTGAACTGTTGAAATTGCATGTTTAAAGTACTTGTTAAGAAATGTAAGAGTCATGTCAAATGAAGAAGGTGCAGAGGTAATTTGCAGTGTAGTCCTAGCAAGAGAGAACAACTCGTGGATATTGTGTGACATAATACCTGCTCTACACACACACATAGACAGAAGTGCTAGGTTAACATTTGCTGGAAGATATGGGCGGTTCTATAAAATAATTAATAGCCGAAATAAACCAGATATATCCGATATAGGACAAGTGTGGTGCACAGGCTATGAGAGAGCGGAATAAAGATGTGCAAAGACCACATTAGATAGGTGAAAATTGAATGTACAGAAGGGATAACAGTACTTTGTTGTATACTTGCAATATTGTTCATCGCTCTGTTGATTAAAATAGTTCTAAATATTAAGAGAGGACGTAGTGCCACTGACCTGTTATCTCCTTGGTAGATAAATCAGTTTAAAAACATACAGTTGTAAGACTCAAAAGCAGACGGTTCTGTAAAGAGACCATCTAGTCGCTCATTGTGGGCATAAAGGGTCTAGAACCGGGCATAAGGAAGAGTCTTACTGGGGTTACACTCCCCTGGAATATGCCAAAAAGAGAGGGGGTTCATCCCTCATAAAGGGCATGGATAAAGTTTTTAAAGCAGCAGGTTTTCCAGAAACAGGCACACTAAAGTTAGACAAGAGGCAAAAGGTTATTTAGAACAATGTGTAAAGTGGATATTTCTAGATTGCCCAGAAGGAATACTAATACTTAGCTGTGTAATAGCAATATTATTTCTTATACTTTGCATAAAGATAGTCTGCAACATAAGAAGGGGATTAAACCCTACAGATTTGTTGTCCCCCTGGTAATCCTGCCTTTATATAAACAATAAAGATAAAGATATAATTATCTGATGGTCCGCTAAGAGTAAAGACATAAGGTGTACCCAGACGTGGGTAATAAAGAGTCTAGGACCGATAAGGATTCAGAAAATTATTGGGGGTATACCCCCTGGGAATATGCATACAGGCATGGGGGAAGCTCCCTCACTACAGGCATGGAAAAAGTTTTTAAGGTGACAGGATTTCCTAAGCAAGGGACATTAAAAGCAGACAAATGGAAAAAATTAATTAAAGGACATCACAAGCAGTCATTAAAAGAAGGTTATCTTGAACAATGTATCGCAAGCTAAATGATATAATGACTAAAACAATGAATCAAGTAGGTTGTGTACTAAAAATGTATGTTTGATGTTGCGCAGCTTAAAGAGTGAGATGTGCCCCTCCCTTATTTTGTGTAAAAGATTTCAGTGTTGAGATAAGAAGAACGCTGTTTTTTGTTATCTGACAATGTATGTAACATTGCTTCAATATTTCAAGAGAAAAAATATGTCCGGAGTGTTGATTGATAGTAACATGTTGAAGCTAATGTGTATTTAGTCTAATGCTGGGACTTGTAGTTCCACAGCAGTAGGCTGGAAGATAGCAGTTAAGTTTTCTTTCTCTGTATGTGAGTTTGATCTCCGTCTTACTGCGTGTGAGGGAGATCCGTGTTTGTCTGTCTTGACCGTTTTAAGTAGAGATGGGCGGGTCCGGTTCTCCGAGAACCGAACCCACCCGAACTTTGGGTATCCGAGTACCGAGCTGAGCAGCTCGGTACTCTCCCGCCCATTCCGAATCCAAATCGAGGCCGAACGTCATTGTGACGTCGTCGGATCTCGGGGCTCGGTTCTCGCGATACTTCAACTTTATAAATACACGCCTCCACAGCAATCCATCGCCATTTGACAGAGGGAGAGAGCAGGGTGTAGTCATAGGCTAATTATAGCAGGGACAGAGAATACAATATTGT
Source organism: Mixophyes fleayi (assembly GCF_038048845.1). Lineage (NCBI taxonomy): Eukaryota > Metazoa > Chordata > Amphibia > Anura > Limnodynastidae > Mixophyes > Mixophyes fleayi. The sequence continues at coordinate 73,439,452 of NC_134404.1, forward strand.
TCTTGCAATTGCTCTAACCAAAATCGCTAGTGCAGAGAGGAGGATAGAGGTTTATTATTTTTTCTTCATATTTGGCACTCCCCAGCGCTTTTGGGGTGTCCCCCATAATTGTGCATAAATATTTCTGGCTGTCAAAAGTCATATCTGTCAGCAGTATCTACTAAATAATTTTTAGCACTCCTCAGTGCTTTTGGGGTGTCCTCCCTAATTGTGCATTAATATTTCTGGCTGTCAAAAGTCATATCTGTCAGCAGTATCTACTAAATAATTTTTAGCACTCCCCAGTGGTTTGCGCTCAGAATGGATTCAAAGCAGTCCACATATGATCTGAATGAGCAACCAGGTTCTGTCACCAGTCCTGATGTTAGTGTTCCCAGTACGTCATCTGGCCAAGGCGATGTCAAACAACAGAGTGTTTTCAAATTAGTGCAAAAAACAAAAACCAAAAAAAAATTTACTGTATTGAAGCGAAAAAGAAGTGTAACTGAGCAAAAGTTAAGTGACGATAAAAAAAAAATTGCAAGCATGCCATTCTACACACGCAGTGGCAAAGAGAGAATGAGGCCTTCACCTTTGGCTATTAGTGGCAGATCCCAAAAAGTTACCCAGCCTACAATTGGTGCACAACTACTGTTACGCGTCAAATCCGAGCTGCAAGATAACAGTGAGGCATTACAGGAGAATATTTGCTCTGATTCACAAATGACAACAATCCCTGTGGAGAGTCCATCCAACAGTGGGATGTCTAATCGTGAGCATTCTGCTGATGTGTGCCTTAATAGCCCGAGAGTAGCCGGTGATACCCAAATTGAGGATGCCACTTTGGAATTAGAAGAGGATGAGGGGGAGATTTGTGTAGGCGACGAGGGCGCTAATGATGATGTTGATGATTATGATGCAGACAGATACCAAATTGCCTTTCTCAATTTCTATTTATATTCTAGATTATATAACGGCTGAATAGTTTTCTATTTTACTCCTAGTGGAGAGAGGATCTGATGCAGACAGATACCAAACTGCCTTTGTCCATTTCAATTTATATTGTACAGTATATAACGGCTGAATTTATTAGTATTTTATACAAGTGGAGGGGGGCCTAGAGAGACAGAAACCAAACTGGCTTTCTCCATGTCAATTAATATTGTACAGTCTATAACGGCTGGATTTTTTTGTATTTTATACAAGTGGAGGGGGGCCTAGAGAGACAGAAACCAAACTGTCTTTCTCCATGTCAATTAATATTGTACAGTCTATAATGGCTGAATTTTTTAGTATTTTATACAAGTGGAGGGGGGCCTAGAGAGACAGAAACCAAACTGGCTTTCTCCATGTCAATTAATATTGTACAGTCTATAATGGCTGAATTTTTTGGTATTTTATACAAGTGGAGGGGGGCCTTGAGAGACAGAAACCAAACTGGCTTTTTCCATTTCTTTACATATTTAACTATAAGTGTAGGGTTTAATATACATTCAAAGACGATGGCTGCATTGCCAATATGCATAGATGGAGAGGAAGACAATCTGTTTTGTGTGTAGAATAGGCCTACCAACGAAGAATTAAACTGTTTTTTTGGATGATTTATTACCTCAACAATTAGATTACTTGTCTCTAAAACAGTTGGAGCACTAAATTGGGTTAATTTAGGCCCAAAAACATGGATTTTCCAAAAAAATAGCAAAACAAAACCAAACAAAACCAAAACCAAAACTAAAACACGCAATGGCAGTTTTGCAAAACCAAAACCAAAACCAAAACACGACGGTAATCCAGATCCAAAACCGAATCCAAAACCAAAACACGGGGGTCAGTGACTATCTCTAGTTTTAAGAGACATGTTTCAAGGTTGAAAAAGCTGTACAGTTGCAAATGTAATGCTTTTGAAGAGATGCAAAGAAGTTTTAAAATCTTAGGTCCGTCACAAGACTGTAAATAATATACATTATCACTATTAATAGGGTCAGAACAAAACTGGCTGGGGTCCAACAAGCCGTTTCTATATTTTGAACAAAGTAATTTTGTTTCTGAAGTTGAGAATTGTGGGAGTAAGCTTTACATGGAGAGATATTACAAGCTGTTTTTATCTGTGTAAAATGGCGCTGATAAATGTTCTCAGAAATCAGGAGGGTTTGTTATGCCCATAATGAAATGTTACGAGATAAAATGTCGTCTGCAAGCGAGAATTGTGAATATATATTTGTATTTTAAACATGGAAATCACAGAATCTGAAAATATGTGTGAATATTTGGTTTACAAAGAGATGATGAGAAAGGAGTGGCTTTGAACACTAACCCAGGTCTCGTCACTTTGACATTCCCTGTTTGTGAGATTAGTGTCGTATTAGCAGCTGTTCAATGTGAATTAATAACAGTTACTGTAATTCCTAGTGAATAAATGTTAATCTCTATGCAAAAGTTTTTTCTTCACAGATCTCCAGAAAAAAAGACCATTTAGGCAATCCAGATTGCATTGATCAAACTTCCAATGAATAGAAGTTGCAATATGTTTTGGTCAACAGCCACAACAAACATAAGTATAAACTAATGAAGGATTTAAAGAACGTAGATTCTGCTGAGTAATGATTACCTTGTTTTGGAAAGAGATATTAGAGTTTATGGGCTATTCGCAAATGCATGAACTAGGTGGTTTTTCTGTATGTCGAAGAAGGTGAGAAGATGTTTTTAAAGGGAAAAGGGGAAATGGACTAACATTGAAGTTGAATATGAAATAGTGTTTAAGTTTATTTTTGGGGGGTTTTTTTTAAACCAAATTTTATATCAGATGGTTTGAAAGACAGTAATGCAGCAATGGCAGCCACAGTACCCAGAGACAAGGTTGTTACAATATGTGGATGATTTGTTATTGTGTGCAACAAATAAACAACAATGTAAAACAGAAACAATAAAACTACTTATGTTTTTACATAAGGTAGGATGCAAAATAAGCAAGGATAAATTGCATGTGGCACAATCCCAAGTAATCTTTTTGGGACACTGTATAGGAAAAGGAACAAAATACCTTACAGCAGACAAAATAAATGCTATAAAAGATGTTCCTGTGCCCACTACAGTGCGAAAATTAAGAGCCTTTTTAGGCTTGGTAGGTTATTGCAGAGAATGGATACCCAACATCTCTGCATTATTAGACCTTCTGTATGAAACCACCAAGGGTAATAACAAGGGCCCATTGCAACTTACAGATAAACAGGTTGATGTTTTTCTCCAAATAAAGGCAATCATTTTACACGCACCAGCCCTGGGGTTACCAAATTATGATAAACCCTTTGTATATTTTGTCATGAGCAGAAGGGCTTTGCACACAGTGTATTAACTCAAGAGCATGGTGGTAAACAACGACCTTTGGGGTATTACTCAGGAAAACTAGACCCTGTAATCAGAGGTTCAGCTTCATGCATAAGAGCAGTAGCTGCGGCTGCTCTGCTAAAAGACAAAGTGGGAGATATAGTGTTAGATCATTCCCTCACATTACAAGTACCGCATGCAGTAACAGAAATTTTAAATCAAGCTAAAACCAAACATCTGTCAACTGCCAGACTTACTAAATATGAGGTTGCATTATTAAGTCAGAGTAACCTAACCATTAAAAGGTGTACAGTTTTAAATCCAGCCACCCTGTTACCAAAGGATGAGGAAGAGGATTTAAAAGAGGGGAGTAGTAGTCTGGAAAGTAGCCATAAGCATGATGACTTCAGTGAGGAGTTTAATGCGCAGGGCTCAGATCACACTACAAATTTTTCTCATGACTGTTTAGCTTTGATGGATTCTGAGCATCAAGGGCTTCCCAATGTGTTCGAAGAGCCACTAACAAATCCTGATATGATCTTATTTGTAGATGGTTCCAGATACTACCACAGGGGCAACCCAAAACAGGGTATGCTGTAACTACTGAACAGCAAATACTCGTCCAAGAGGCCTTAGACCCAGTGCAATCAGCACAGGAGGTGGAACTGCAAGCCTTAATAGATGCCTTTATTATGGCTGAAGGGCAGAGAGTTAATATATACACAGACTCCAGGTATGTTTTTGGGGTAGCACATGATTTTGGCCCCATATGGCGTAGCCGGAACTTACTGGGGGCAAATGGTAAGCCAATAAAGCATGCAAGCCTCATAAAAGCATTATTTGAGGGCTTAGCAGCCCCTACAGAAGTGGCTATTTTAAAGGTAAAAGCACACACTAAGGAGCAAACGTTTGAAGTAAAAGGTAATAGATTAGCAGATAAAGCAGCCAAGGATGCAGCTTTAAAAGCAGTAGCCATATACTATGAGGTCACCCTAGGCCGAGGGAAACCAATAGACTTGCAGGTGTTGAAACAATTACAGAAACAAGCAATGCCCATGGAAAAGGGAGAGTGGGAAAAAAAGGGGAGCAACAGCACAGAATGAATGAGACACTAAAATTAAAAATACAGAAAGCTATGAGAGAAACTGGTAAATCCTGGGTAGAATGTCTGCCCTTAGCTCTCTATTCTGTAAGAATAACCCCAAATAAAAATACTAAGTTGAGTCCTTATGAAATATTGTTTGGTGGGCCACCCAAAACAGGGTGCTATTTTCCACAACAGATGGAACATAACTATGGCAATATGGTGACTTATATGGGAGAGTTACAAAGACAATTAACTAAAGTGCATGGTCTAGTGTTCTCTTCCATTCCAGATCCAGATAACTTGTCTGGTACCCATTGTTTGAAGCCAGGAGATTACGTCTTCGTAAAAAGGCACGTCAGAAGGACCTTGGAACCCAGATTTGAAGGACCATACCAAGTCCTACTAATTACCTCCACTTCAGTGAAACTGGAAGGAAAAGGATCTTGGATACATGCTAGTCATTGCAAGAAAGCTACAGCACCAGATCCCAATCCTGACCACTAGCTGAGGTAATATACAGGAATGACACCTGATATGTGCAAAATGCAACACAAAGCCTACACATGTGTTTTGTTTTTCCATCACATGACTATAATACTGTCTGCCGCTCCAGGGCTATTGCAAGAACATGTGACAGTTTGCACAGGTAGAGGTTACATACACCAGGAACTACCAAAAAACAATATGACTATATGCAAATGGAATATTACAGATTTCTCAAGCATAGGGAGAAATGTAACTGCAGATTCATGTTTTAAAAGCTATTTGAGAGATGGCACTTGGGACATGGAAGACACAATACAAAATAAAACTGGAGCTCAGGAATTTGTCTGGCCATGTGACAAATTAAGTGTAAAAATAAAAGGTGGAAAGGTGTACAAAATTCTAGGAGATACACACACTCACATAATATGGGCAGCAGAATTGAATAGTACTTTTGAGCTAAAAGGAACCAATGAAACTCAATGTTGTGAGCAGCCTTTTCTGAAATGGCTAGAAAGCTATGAGGCAAAGAATCAAATAGATCAGTGTGGAAATAGAACTGATACTATAAAGTATAACCAAACCAATAATGCTACAAACTATCAAGATAGAGTAATAGTTTGTGCCAATAATACACAGATGCAAAATTCCACCTTAGGGTTAAGGCTTAGATTTTATATTTTGCAATTACAGCCTAAGGTGGTAACCAACACAATTGTAAGGGTCCCATCTACATGTCTAATGATGGGAATAAGAAAACAAAGAACAATAATAAGGTGGAACATTACTTTCCCGGCACATAGTCAAAAAAAGTGCAAGCGGGAGTGGTATGATACCTTGTTAGGAGCTACAGGGACGGGATTAGGCATAATGAACACAATAGACACTGAGGTCATAGACACGAAACTTAGCAAAACAGGAGCAGATCTCAGTAAAATAGTTCATATGCAAGCTGATTGGATGCCCACAGTCTTCAACCCTTTGACTAAAAACATACAGTGGGATAAAGAGTTTTTGCAGATATACAACAGAACCATACTTAATAGCTGGAGTACACAAGTAAACATTACGAAATTTGTAAATTGGACCCAGTGTACGTTGCAATATTTGTATCAAAAGCAGCAGAAGGACACTGCACAAACAAAGTTTATGACTAGAAACATATTATTCTATAGAAAAATGTTTAATCTGACAAACCAAGAAAGGTTTAAGTTAGATGGAAGAAAAATAAGATGTGAAGGAACCTTCTGTGCAGGGACTCTAGAAACATATACAATAAAAACAAAAGTTCAAGTATGTAAATTTATTGTTATGCCCATGATTTTGCAGGATGGTAACCTATAGACACCTGAATTTAAGGGACATTATATTGATAACAAAAACAGGTCACATAATTTAGACCTCTGTGATGACACAGACATGGGACCAGTATGCCCACAACAGACTTATCTTTGAACCATGTTTACTACAGCATAATACCAGCATTTGTATATGGACAGTGCATCCAAAAGAAAAAGAATATGAGACATTAATAGAGGTGGCTCCTCAGATGGTTTGCCTCATCACATACGATGAAGCAATAACACAAACTTATGGACTAGCTTACCCGTTCTCAGGGTGCTTAATAAATGTAACACACTTACAATGGCAAGGGAAGTTGCTAATGTTCTATAAAGATAAAATGACACAGGTGGACAAAATGTTCATGTATAATGATTTAACATTACCTCAACTGACCCTAGATATAGGGATGATAGTGAGGGTAATTAATGAAACTAAGTTACTAAATGAGCATCTTAAACAGGTAAATTATACCAATAATCATGCTAAAATGGTAACTATTATTGAAGGAAATGAGCTAAGAGGCATGGCTACCAAATTGAAGGATTTGGAAAAGCATTGGTGGGATGTATTCACAGGGGCATCCCCCACAGTATCTGCAATGTTAAATATGCTGATACACCCAGTATTGATACTATGTATAATCATTTTACTACTCAGCTTATGGAAATGCTTTATTGCCTATAAAATGTTTTGCGCCCCCAGACCTTTTCAGCTATATTGATACCTTACCCTCACCTTCCTATTCAAACTATGCAGCACAAAAGGTGATCCCCCTTTTGTGAAATAAGTGACTAAGACACTTGCCAAGCGCACTGCATATTTTTATACCTAATCTACCCCTGATTTATATTACTAAGCCCCCCCGGATGCCTCCTATTGTCATACCATAATATGATGAATGTATGTGGATTATAAGACTTTGACTGAATGTATCTTTACCAGCGTCTAGGGTCCAGAAGGGATTCCATTCATTGAAGTAGGCAAAGTACAGGTGTAATCCACAGACATAAAAAGACAGGTAGCATTTTAAAAGTATGATAAAAAGGAGAATCTGTGAGAGTTAATATGGTAAAAAGTACATATATTGATCAAACTTGTAAAATAAAAGATGCTTTTCTTTGTTTTTCTGAATATGATATTGACACCAGCTTTTCTGTTTCTTTCTCATGTGAATATGCTGAGCTTGGCAATACGCCCAGAGGCCGTGGTGGAGACTAAGGCTATGGACCGTCCTTGAAGATAAGGAGTTACAGGAGTTACAGGCCTTGACATTTACAGCAGCATCCCTGAGAAGTGAAATAATAGATGTATAGACTCTTTCTGTTGAGACTATGTCTAATTTTCTCTTGAGAAAATGCAATAATTTCTAGATAACGAATGTGCCTGCGAGCACACTTTTCATGTATAAATAAAGCCTTCTGACTAGGGGGCAGTCAGAATTGATTCTCATTCAGCCCTAAAGAACTGAGTGTGTCTCTTCTCTATCGATCGATAACCCATTTGTTGCACAGGTACCAGAGCTGATAAGTTACACTATTGGGGTGTAACTCTGACACTAACTCATGCATATAGGTCTGATATAGGTACCATGTTATTACAGATGTCCATCGATTGATCAATTTATAAATGGCTCCTACAATATGATAACTACAAAAAGCAAACACAATACCTAACATATCTCAAATTAATCTAAGAGACATCCAAGATGTTAACAAATATGGTTTGAAGAAATATTTGAAAAAACTACATAGAATCAAGGGAAACGTCTTCTGGAAAGTTAATTAATTGATTTTCCTATATTAAGGTGAGGAAGAGGACAACACAAAAAGTGTACAACAACTAGCTAAATAATTTCGTTAAGTTCCAAGAAATCATTTAGCCCTACCAGTGATAATGTATTCACATGGTACATCCAAAAAACCTCCTGTTTGCACAATCTTTTAAATCTCTCGCCATCTTTTGGGGTGGGTTTTACCAATTCCATCCCAGTAACAGAAAAACAATCAGGGTTACAATTATGCATGAGGGCAAAATGTCGGGAAACACTATAGGGCATATTCAGTTACAATTCGCGGCTGCGCGTATAAAGCGTCATTATGGCAGCGCAATATCGCAGATTTCGGTGCACACAGAAATCCACGATGTTGCGGTACCGGAACCTTTGTGGCCTTGCGTAATCGCACCCGCGAATCATAATTGAATATTCCCCTATGTGCTCTAAATCCATTCAAGATAATATGTCTTTGTTCGTTGTGTTTCGTTTTCAAAGTTCTACTCGTTCGACAAATGTATAGCAGATTACAACTGCACTTCAACAGATAAATTATAAAAGAAGAATTAGAATTGATAAACCCTTTTATCTTATATTCTTGGTCACCGGACGTAGAATGAACTGAATAAATTCTATTTGTTATATGTTTACATGTGATATAGCGCTGTCCGCCGTATCTATAGCAACCATCTGGGGTAGGGGAAAACCATGCAAGACTAGCATCATCTCCTTAAGAACCTTTGTTTGAACATTTAAGTTTCAAAGGATCTACTCTGGACTTTAAGAAGCTAGGAGCCAGTATATTCTCTTTTAAGTACAACCACAAGCTTTTCCGGTAAGAGTGTTTTTAATGATGGATCATGTTTAAGAATTGGATAATTAGAGAATATAATTATTTTAACACTGGATGATACTTTATTGTATCTAGAAATAAATGCCCACTCCGAATTATTAGCGACATGCCTACTTCTTCTCCCAACATTTTTAATTAATCTTTACCAATAATATTCACAGTCACCTTATGATCTCCTTTTTTCATCATAGGAATCAGAAGAGTACCTCTATCCATCATATTAACCTCTCTAAGTGCTTGATAGACCAATTTAGGTGGATATCCTCTATCGAGAAAGTTTTTTCTCATTATCTCAGCATGTTTCAAAAATGTATCTCCATTGGAAAGTTTCAGACGGAGACACATAAACTCCCACTTTGGAATCCATTTCTTCCACTTGGAATAATGAGCACTGGAGAAATGTAAACAATTGCTACAATCTACCTTTTTAAAATAAGTGGAAGTGGATATAATAGAACCTGTAACCGACAGGTAGATATCCAGGAACTCAATGGACGGCCATAGAGGACAAAATCCACCCCGAACCTGCCATCCCACACGTGGGTTTCCTCAAAGTCTTCCACGTATAGATTGGCATAGCTCAGGGCAAAGCGTGTCCCCATGGCCGTTCCCATCACCTGTAAATAATATTGATTATCAAACAAAAAGTGACTGAGTTAATATAAAAGATATAGAGTCTGTCACAACTATATTGCGTACCTGCTATTGTTGGCGCAACTCAGAGGAAGGTGCGGAATCTAACGTGCCCCTGGTATTCACCAGGAACCCCCGCAAGGAAGTATGGACTCCACTGCAGGGACACGCAGGACGCGGTCCTCCCATGAGTCAACAGCGAGGTACAAGAGGTGTCAGACAGGCCGGGTCGGTAACGTTCAGGTACCGGAGCACAAAGGAGAATCCAAATAGAGGTGTTCAAATGGTCCGGGTCAAAAGGTCACAAGCAGCACGAGGATAGTCAGGAACAATGCAGAAGACTGGAATACACACTAACACGCTGGAGGCAGGAAGACCTGATACTCTGGCACAGGTGAGTGCTCAGGAAGTGCCTTTTATATATTGAGGGACCAATGGAAGGCAGTGGGCGGCAGCGCTGATCTCAGCTGCCGAGACTATGGAGTAGCGTCCCATTGCCTAGCAACGGGACGCGCATGCGCAGAAGGCCACACCAGCCCGCCGGAACTTGCCACGCAACCAGACGTGCCGGGAACTGACGCAGGCGACCGTCCCGAGGAGACAGCGGGACGGCGCCTGACAGAGTCAATAAGAAACCTCTTGTGCCTTGCTGAGATCTCACATCTGGATGATAATACCTCTCCTATAACGCTCACACCTTTGGTATGGGGAATGTTTGTATATAAAGATCCCACATCCAATGTCAGGAAGGCAAAATGATCCTCACAAAATACATTCTGTAATAAGTTCAAAGGATAAGTAGAGTCCCGGATGGGAGATCTCAGCGAGACCACCAGAGATTGTAAATAATAATCAACGTAACTAATAACTCTACCCATCTGTTGAACCTATTATTATTATTATATTGGTAAACCATAAAATCGTTCCATACAACGTATCGTAAATAATTAGCTTTATAGGAGATTGGCGAGTGTATGGTAGATATTTTAAGACAGTCCCAAAGAGAGGTGAGAGAGGGGAAACAGTGGGACGTTAGTACAGGAAAGGTAGGAGAGCAGAAGGGGAAAAGAAGTAAAAAGACTGGATTTTGCAAATGTGTATGAGCAATCATAAGAAAAGGACTGATTTATTTTGTGTGCGGTCAGGCTCAAATGCATGAGCCAATAGTCCCAGGCATTGAGAAATTGGTTCGGTGAGTTCCGTATTATGCTGGTGATGTTAAAACTTGTAGATCTCCCAACCTTTGCTGATGACAGTAGGGACCATGGGGGGGAATCAGTTTTTTTTAAATTAAGAACTATAAGAACTATTAGGAACTTAGATGCTGTGTGTATGTGGTCTATTCGTTTCTGTGTATGGTTTGGTATACCTGGGATTGGGATGGAAAGAGGTCATGGGACAAGTTGGATGGGAGGCTAACCTGCATGATAACATGGACCAAATTCACACCAAAACCCATTATCCTGGGGCAATCCCACTAAATATGGGGCAGGGTGCCCTCAATCGTCGCAGAGTTGCCAGCAAAAGCCTGAGGATATTGGATAGATAGCATAAAGTCAAGTTGGGACCAAGTACCAACAGAACAGATGTTTATAAGAGTTTTCATTAATATGCAAATAGAGCTCTTGGTCACTTCATTCCTGATGAGGGACCAGTCTTGTGGATACAGTGTCTCACCCATGTCCTCCTCCCTATGGAGTTCATAGGTTTCCTTCTCGGGCTGATTATGCTTAATTAGGAGGGAGTAGAAGGTAGACATTAGACACCTAGAAGAGCATCAGCATACAAAGAATAGCTCCAAGGTGGAGGGTGGTCCTAGTATTTTATTTTTGTTGTGAAAGAGATTGTAAATTGGTAGATACTGGTAAAATGGAGATTTATACGATTGCCGAGCTCACAGAATTCAGGGAAGAAGTTTTTAAAGCATGTGGTGTCTGGTAGAAATTGTTATGGATTGTCCAGCATTTGTATGCTTTGATGTTAAGCCTGGATAGAAAGCCGGATTATTCCATCATTCTATTAGGGTTGTCTACTAGCTTATAAGAGTGTACACAGTACTTCCAAATGAAGAGTGAGAAACACAGTGTAGGAGGAATTAGAGGTCTATCCTTAGGATCCATACAAAATACGGTATATGGGTAGAGATATTAATGCTCACTTCATGGGCTAGAGTGAGCATGTCATGGATCTGCCCTTCTTATTCCAGACTGTTCCTGACAGTACTGCTCATGTGGTGCCGTGGTATAAGGCAATGTATAAGGCAATGTAGGCCAGGGCGAGAGCTATGGGTCTGGGTAGGAATGTTGCAACATCTGGTACTTCAAGTATACTATTTACCTCAATGCTCAATAACTTATCTTAATATAAAGTATATTCATGTTCAGCAAATCACCCAGTTCATTTGCTGTTGCCTCATGCAACACTATCAAGTGACAATGGGAGACCATTACCATTATAATATTTTATTCTTTTCTTGTATTTGACATAATTCTTAGGCCTGTCCCTTCCTCAATTTCCACTGTCTGGATGTAGCAGATTTTATATACCTTACTATATTATAAAATCCATTTCTTTAATTATCATGAAAGGAAATTTATGTAGCTGCATTCATTCCTGCATACAGTCAGTATTAAAATAAGATACTTTCAGTATTGTAGAAATGTTCTAATCAGTTGTTGTGTTATAGATTAATGCTCCTGTTATGCTTTTTGAAATGTTAAGTGCTCGTACATTAGGGTGTTGAAAAGCTTAGAGAAAAACATTGTACTTTGTCCTTAACTTAACAGAGGATAGCAAGTGTGTTCTCAAACCTTCCCTGCAACATAGTGTGAAGTCATGGCCAAAAGTTTTGAGAATGACACAAGTATTGGTTTTCACAAAGTTTGCTGCTTCAGTGATTTCAGACCTTTTTGTCAGATGTTGCTATGGTATACTGAAGTAAAATTACAATCATTTCATAAGTGCCAAAGGCTTTTATTGACAATTACATTAAGTTTACCAATATTTGCAGTGTTGATCCTTCTTTTTAAAGACCTCTGCAATTCGCCCTGGCATACTGTCAATCAACTTCTGGGCCACATACTGACTGATGGCCGCCCATTCTTGCCTAATCAATGGTTGGAGTTTGTAAGAATTTGTGGGTTTTTGTTTGTCCACCTCTTGAGAATTGACCACAAGTTCTCAATGGGATTAAGGTCTGGGGAGTTTCCTGGCCATGGACCCAAAATGTAAATTTTTGATCCCTGAGCCACTTAGTTATCATCATAACTAAGTGGCTCAGGCTAATCTTATGACAAGGTGCTCCATCATGCTGTAAAAGGCATTACTCGTCATCAAACTGTTCTTGGATGGTTGGGAGAAGTTGGTTTTGAAGGATGTTTTGGTACCATTCTTTACTCATGGCCGTGAAAGAGCCCACTCCCTTGGCTGAGAAGCAACCCCAAACATGAATGGTCTCAGGATGCTTTACTGTTGGCATGACACAGGACTGATGGCAGCGCTCACCTTTCCTTCTCCAGACAAGCGTTTTTCCAGATGCCCCACAAAATCTGAAAGGGGATTCATAAGAGAAAATTACTTTACCCAAGTCCTCAGCAGTCCAATCCCTGTACCTTTTGCAGAATATCAGTCTGTCCCTGATGTTTTTCCTGGAGAGAAGTGGCTTCTTTGCTGGCCTTCTTCAGGCCATCCTCCCTGTGAGTGCAGATGTACTCACACCTGCCTGCTGCCATTCCTGAGCAAGCTCTGCACTGATGGTGCCCTGATCCCGCAGCTGAATCAACCTTAGGAGAGGGTCCTGGCACTTTTTGGACGTTCTTGGGCGCCCTGAAGTCTTCTTCACAACTATTAAACCTCTCTCCTTGAAGTTCTTGATGATCCGATAAATAGTTGATTTAGGTGCAATCTTACGAGCAGCAATATCCTAAGGTCTTTTTGTGCAAAGCAATGATGACTGCATGTGTCTCCTTGCAGGTAACCATGGTTAACAGAGGAACAACAATGATTTCAAGCACCACCCTCCTTTTAAAGCTTCCAGTCAATTATTCTAACTCAATCAGCATGACAAAGTGATCTCCAGCCTTATCCTCATCAACACTCTCACCTGTGTTAATGAGAGAATCACTGATCTGATGTCAGCTGGTCCTTTTGTGGTAGGGCTGAAGTGAAGTGGAAATGTTGTTTTTGGGATAAAGTTCATTGTCATGGCAAAGAGGGACTTTTAAAATAAATGCAATTCATCTGATTACTCTTCATGACATTCTGGAGTATATGCAAATTGCCAACATAAAAACTGTGGCAGCAGACTTTGTGAAAAATAATATTTGTGTCATTCTCAAAACTTTTGGCCATGGCTGTACTATGAATTTAATGAGCTTTCCCATAGAAGTAGAGATGAGCGCACTCGGATTTCTGAAATCCGAGCCCACCCGAACGTTGCCGATCCGAGGGGGATCCGAGACAGATCCGGGTATTCCTGCCAATTGCAAAACTGAAACCAAGGCTCTGAGTCATAATCCCGCTGTCGGATCTCGCGATACTCGGATCCTATAAATTCCCCGCTAGTCGCCGCCATCTTCACTCGGGCATTGATCAGGGTAGAGGGAGGGTGGGTTAGGTGGTCCTCTGTCCTGCTATATCTCGTGCTGTTCAGTTCTGTGCTGTGCTGTGCTGTGCTCTGTGTTCAGCTCAGTCCAGTGGTGCTGTGTCCTGTGCTCTGTCCTTCTGAGTTCAGTGGTGCTGCTGGGTCCTGTGCTGTGTCCTGTTCAGTCCAGTGGTGCTGTGTCCTATGCTCTGTCCTTCTAAGGGCATTGTTATTTCCCCATTATTCCCAAATTATAAAAAATGTCAAAAAAAGTTATAAAAAAAAACTACAAAAAAAGTAATTATTAAAAAAATAAATAAAAAAAAATATCCCAAAACAATCCTACAGTATAAGTCCATTGGTACTGCTATATTACAAAGTTCACTGATTCAGCAGTATAAGTCTAGTGGTACTGCTATATTACAAAGTTCACTGATTCAGCAGTATAAGTCTAGTGGTACTGCTATATTGCAAAGTTCACTGATTTTGCAGTATAAGTCCATTGGTACTGCTATATTACAAAGTTCACTCATTCTGCAGTATAAGTCCATTGGTACTGCAATATTACAAAGTTCACTCATTCTGCAGTATAAGTCCAGTGGTACTGCAATATTACAAAGTTCACTCATTCTGCAGTATAAGTCCATTGGTACTGCAATATCACAAAGTTCACTCATTCTGCAGTATAAGTCCAGTGGTACTGCAATATCACAAAGTTCACTCATTCTGCAGTATAAGTCTATTGTTGTTACTGCCATATTATAAATTTCACTGATTCTGCAGTATAAGTCCAGTGGTACTGCTGTATAACTCCAGTCCAGTGGTACTCTCCTGTGCCGCATATAATTTTTAAAGGCTTTGCCGAGTGTGTGTGGCTTCGGGGTCCACTCTCTTGTGCTACATATAATGCAGAACAAAAATTTGGAGGATAAAGTAGGGAAAGATCAAGACCCACTTCCTCCTAATGCTGAAGCTGCTGCCACTAGTCATGACATAGACGATGAAATGCCATCAACGTCGTCTGGCAAGCCCGATGCCCAATCTCCTAGTACAGGGCATGTAAAATCCAAAAAGCCCAAGTTCAGTAAAAGTAGCAAAAAGAGAAACTTAAAATCATCTGAGGAGAAACGTAAAGTTGCCAATATGCCATTTACGACACGCAGTGGCAAGGAACGGATTAGGCCCTGGCCCGTGTTCAGCTTCACCCAAGGAACTATGCCCTCCCCCCCCCCCTACAAAAAATTTAAGAGAGTTATGCTGTCAGCAACAACACAGCAAACAACTCTGCCTTCTAAAGAGAAATTATCACAAATCCCCAAGGCGAGTCCAAGGCTGTTGGTGGTTGCGAAGCCTGACCTTCCCACCACTGTACGGGAAGAGGTGGCTCCTTCCACCATTTGCAGCACGCCCTCTGCATATGCTGGAAGGATCACCCACAGTCCAGTTACAGATTTGGCTAATGAAGGTGTGAATGTTGTACACCGGGAGGAGGATATTGATGTAGCTGGCGCTGAGGAGGATGTTGATGATTATGATGCAGACAGATACCAAATTGCCTTTCTCAATTTCTATTTATATTCTAGATTATATAACGGCTGAATAGTTTTATATTTTACTCCTAGTGGAGAGGGGATCTGATGCAGACAGATACCAAACTGCCTTTGTCCATTTCTTTGTATATTTGAGTTTCTAGTTCTACAGTCTATGCAGGCTGCTTTTTTTATATTCAACTACAAGTGTAGGGCGGGGTAGGGGGGGCATAGATAGCCACCAAAGTAACGTGGTCCATTTAATTTCACTTTCTAGCTCCACAGTCTGTGCAGCCTGCTTTTTTTTATCTTCAAAGTATTTACAAGCCTTGCAATCTAAATTAACAAGAGGTAGTGACGTGCTAGAACTCCACCCTCTATATGCTGCAGAGGATGGAGGAGCATCAAAAGGCCATTCAAGCCTACACAGCCACCTACGACATAGGAAAAGGAGTGGGGATGCGCACTGGAGAATGATTTCCGTGTTGTGCAAGGTTCTGCAGCCATTTGAACTTGCCACACGAGAAGTCAGTTCCGACACTGCCAGCTTGAGTCAGGTGATTCCCCTGATCAGGCTTTTGCAGAAGCAGCTGGAGAAAGTGAGGGAGGAGCTGGTACACCATTGCGATTCCACCAAGCATGTAGCTCTTGTGGATGAAGCCCTTCGTACGCTTTGCCAGGATCCGAGGGTGGTCAGTCTTTTAAAGTCAGAGGAATACATTCTGGCCACCGTTCTCGATCCTCGGTTTAAAGCGTATGTTGTGTCTCTGTTTCCGGCGGACACAATTCTACAGCGGTGCAAAGACCTGCTGGTCAGGAGATTGTCCTCTGAAGAGGACCGTGACATGCCACCAGCTCCACCTTCATTTTCATCACTGTTTGTGCAGTTCCAAAAAAGAGGAACTGCCATTTCTATTGCTACCTTCTTTCTTTCTGTATTTCCTGTGTCCTGTGGTCTGTTCTGATAAGAGCATTGTTATTTCCAAGTTATCCAAAAGTTCTAAAAAAACAAATTTAAATTTATAAAAAAAATTATAAAAAAATTTCAAAAAATAATTGGAAAAAAATTTTCAAAAAATAATTGGAAAAAAATATTACAAAATTTTAAAAAATCTAGCTTGTACTGCTATTTAAAAGTCTAACTACGATCATTCACTGTTGCTGTACCCAAAAATAATAGGTACTGCTATTAAAGTACAGTCCAGTGGTACTCTCCTGTGCCGCAGATAATTTGTAAAAGCTTTGCCGAGTGTGTGTAGTTATGTATCACAGGTTTTAAGAAGAGGCACAACACTGACAACCTGTTAGAGAAACTGAGGGAAATAATCTCTCTGTGGCTCACCCCACTTAGACTCTCCTGGGGATTCGAATAACTGCCATTTTTATTACTACCTTCTTTCTTTCTCTATTTAAAAAAAAACAAAACTGTCATTTCTATTACTACGTTAATTGTTTGTGCAGTCACAAAAAAGAGGAACTGCGCCCTTAACTGCTATGTTGGTTTTAGACGTCCATCCGGTGTCCGCCATCTGTTCCCTGGAATTCAGACCAGTTGAGGGTTTTATTATTATATTGTGGCTCCGGTACCGAATTGGGTACCGGGGCCACTCCACTACGCAGTCCAGATACTTGTTTGGTGGAATTCAGAACAATTGAGGTTTTTTTTTTATTATATTCGGGCCCCGGTATCAAATTGGGTACCGGGGCCACTCCACTACGCAGTCCAGATACTTGTTTGGTGGAATTCAGAACAATTGGTTTTTTTTATTATATTGTGGGGACCACTCCACTACGCAGTCCAGATACTTTTTTTGGTGGAATTCAGACCAGTTGAGGGGTTTTTTATTATATTGTGGGGACCACTCCACTACGCAGTCCAGATACTTTTATGGTGGAATTCAGACCAGTTGAGGGATTTTTTATTATATTGTGGGGACCACTCCACTACGCAGTCCAGATACTTTTTTGGTGGAATTGAGACCAGTTGAGGGTGATATATTGTGGCCCCGGTACCAAATTGGGTACCGAGACCACTCCACTATGCAGTCCAGAAAGCTACCTCGGTGAAACGTTTTGGACTAAAAACAATATTGTGAGGTGTGAGGGTGTTCAGAATAGACTGGAAATTAGTGGAAATGATTGTTATTGAGGTTAATAATAGCGTAGGAGTGAAAATAAGCCCAAAAACTTGATTTTGGAACTTTTTATGCTTTTTTCAAAATAAATCCGAATCCAAAACCTTAAATCCGAACCAAAACCTTTCGACAGGTGTTTTTTGCGAAACAAATCCGAACCCAAAACATCAAGCAAATCCGAACCCAAAACACGAGACACCAAAAGTGGCCGGTGCACATCCCTACATAGAAGTGCATTATATTGTGCCAAGTTTTAACACTTCTGCAGGCAATGTGTAAAATGATATAAAGTGAACCAAACTCTTATAGGTGTAGGGTCTTAAGTCTGCATAGAGTGTAATAAAATTATAGTGCACTCAAACACATAGGGGCAGATTTAATTACTGGAGAAGTCCCATAGGAGCTTTGCATAATGTTTGGGGTTTAAATGTTTGCTTATATTTTCTTGCACCTCATAGGGATATGAGCAAAAATAAGCAAAGATTTCTGTACTCTAATTGCTGTTACGATGTTCATTAACACCTCTCTCCTAACTGAATCGAACCCATAGGGGGGTATTCAATTGACTGCGTGATCGCCGAAAAACGAGCGCTCTGAAAATATTACCATTAATACGGTAATATTGCGCATAAAAACCGTTCATACTGTAATTTACTCGCTGATTTTCAGCTCGCAGCTCCCTGAGCCACGAGCTGAAATTCAGCGAGTAGTTACCGTATTAACGGTAATACTTTTAGAGCACTAATTTTTCGGCGGTTTTGCCGAACAATTGAATATGCCCCATAAAGTGCCAGTTGTAAGAGGAGTCGCTGGCAGCCGACAGGACAGAGTTTATGAGGAGTAATGGAAGGGACAAGAGCTAAGTGAGACAGCAGAGAGGCAGCTAATGTGAAAGAAATGGAAAATCCAGTCAGTATTTAACTTATGTGCAAAACAGAAAATTTGTTTGCACCCCTTGCATTGTAAGATGGTTTTGTCCAGGAGACTGAGATAGATACCTCTTAATTTAAGATCCTTAATGAATAAGGCCCCTAGTTATCATTTATTTAGAACACTCTACAAAATGACTGCTAGACTCTGATTGGTTGCTATAGGCAACATCTCCGCTTTTTCAAACCCGTAGTTTAGTAAATATACCCCTTTATGTTAGTAAATATGACGAAAGTACTCAGTAAACATTTATAGACACTTAAAAGTTGAGAAACTTACCTTACGTGTGCAAAACTTATGTTTTTGTTAGTGAATGAACATTTGCAATTTGTATTGTCAGCTACAGATAATTATTATTATTAGATGTTTACATGGCCATACAGGGAAACATTATATTTGTCTCTTTTGATTAAAATAGATGTTTGAAGCTTCGCACTTCCACTGATGCTATAGACTAGTCTTGGTACATTTAACTGTAGATTATCAGATCTGCAAGCTTAATTTTCACACTTGGCATCATCACATTTATAAAAAAAATCCATGAGTATTACCCTGCACTAGTAATGCGTTCATGATAGGCGAACTTTACTAGTTTATTTATTAAGCTTACATAGAAGATACACATAATGGAGGTACTTACCTCAATCTTACGAGAGCAGTGCAGCGATATCCTGTATTGTTGTCACTCAAATGCATTAACTAATCCTGTAACTGTAGCATTAGTTTTCAGGGACAATAAATGACACAATTGGTTACAACTGTTAGTAACAGTTGTCAGATATTCTATCCTGCAACACCCATTTCCTTCTGTTTATCTACAATCTACCAACATGATGAACTCTTGGCTTTGATATGAAGACATTGTCACATAATAATATCCTTAATACACAGTTCCTAAATTCAACAGTCCTTGTTACGAGAATGTACATCTGCTAGAATTGGTCATCTGGTAATTAGTTGTACCAGGCAATCATGATGACATGATTGAGAGACTACTTTAATTGTGCATGTTGGAAAAGTTAAAGGGATATAAAACTAATTCAGTGTTATGTTAATACAATATCATGTCATGGGTCTTGGGAACAGATATCTATGGGGGGGTTTCAGGATATCACTGTTTCAGCATAGGTCAGTTAATATGTTGTTCAATTCATCAAAACACACAGGGTATAAGGATTAATAATCTGTCTAAAAAATACAAATCGCGGTTCATACGAGCAAGTTTTGAAACTGCTTCCAATCTTATAGGGATTAATGATCCCTATTTCCTCACAGTAGCTATTACTTTTTCCATATAGAGAACAATGGAACAAAGGTGACTAGAATGTGAACAGAGGAAAGTGTGAATAAAGATGTAAGGTAATTCAATAAAAACTTTATTAGTAAGTGTAAGCAAGTCAAGGCCAATATTAGGGCTTTTTTTGTTACTATATTATAATATACTTCAATTGTTTCTTCTAAATTAGCCTCAAAAGGACACAAATATATTGATAAAAATAAAAATGTCCACAAAAGAAGTGAAAGTTGCAGATTACTGCCATTCCTGCCATCAGGCCCTTGCCTGCACTACGGTAATATATATAAACTTGTATTACTCTGAGTTTAAGACCTGGGACATCTGAATAACTGTGAGCATGTTTAGCTCTATGGGAAAGGCGGCTGCTATAGGTGAAGACCACTTCTGCCTGTTCTGCGAGTTTATGTTATTTGCCGTCAGCCCTAACATTATAACCGGCCCAAAATAAAAGGACAAACCTGTGACGGATCCTAGTCCAGCCCAAGTCCTCACAAGGCAGATTCAGACCATTTCACAGGTGGTCCAGGACCTCTCGCTTAGCTTGTCCGCCCAAGAGGAAGCCGTCAATGCCACATAAGCTATCCTGGCAGGGTAGCTTATGTGTCAAGGAGCAGGAAGTAGTACTCTCAACATCTACGCTTACATGTGTATACACATTTTGAACTTTCATACAGCTGGACCAGAGTTCAAATAGAACAGATCTGTAGTATCCGCTTGCCGTTTTATGACCAGTAGGGGTCGCTGACCCTAATAACGGCGTATAGAATTCACCTGGATTATTTGGCTCACATCACGTTGTTTTACATTCGGTCTGACTATAGCACTATCTACCATATCAGAATCACTAGAGTGGGCTGACCGCCGAGCACCGGCTGCTCCAGTAGTGGGGGATTTACCCACATGACGGCGGGTCCACCAACGGGTTAACTCCTGTATGGTATCGCGAGTACCAGATAGCCATTTGTTTAGTTGTTTATCGATCTACGGCATACACATCTCTCATCAAACATACGTATTGGAGGTCATGCATTATAAACTGAACTGACTTTGGTTTTATATGTGCACATATACATATTATAAATTTTTTCTCCTGTCCACTACAGATGCATCAATATATGCCAATCACCAGATTATCTATACATACGAGACTGTGATAAAGAACAACAGCCTGGATTCATGGTTCTTATTGGCTTTGGTTTGGAATAGGAGTAGTGGTGTATATTATACACACCAATATTTCACCTAAGTTGTGGTGTGCATAAATATTATGTTGAAGTCTTAATGGGCAGATTACCCATAGAGCAGTTCTTTTGCCACAGAGGTTATTTAACAGCTTATGTATTCCGTATGAAGGTGTTTATTCATCTGATTAATCTGTGTGGCCGTGCAGAGGATCTCAGCTCCTCTTCTTGATACATCAGTGCACTGATGATAGGATGATTTTAATCTATGTGAAGTCTTAGACATTATTATATGAGATCAGGTGCAATAGTTTATGATATTGTGTACTAATAAATGTTTTTTACATATTTTTTTTTCTGCATCATAATATTGGAGTGTTTGCTAGTTTCAGCACTGTGTATGTTCTCTTGTCCTTTTGTACCTTTTGAGGATCTAACCAATCCTCCACAGCTGCGGTCTAGCCCTCATTCTAATTATTCTTCACGTATCGATCAGCGCCATTATTTTTCTTTTAGTTTTGGGCTTTGTAATGCTCCTGCTGTGTTACAAGATTTTATTAATGATGTACTGCGAGACTTTAGATGTGGTCTACTTAGATTTTGCAAAGGCCTTTGATACAGTGCCACACAAGAGGTTGGTTTACAAAATAAGGGAACTGGGTCTAGAAATCAAAATTTGTACTTGAATCGAAAACTGGTTAGAGAATAGGGAACAGAGAGTTGTGATAAATGGAACATTTTCTAATTGGTCAAAGGTCTTAAGTGGAGTACCTCAAGGTTCCGTGCTGGGACCACTCCTTTTTAATATATTTATTAATGACCTTGGTGATGGTTTAGAGAGTAAAGTTTCTATTTTTGCAGATGACACTAAACTCTGTAAGGTAATAAAATCAGAGCAAGATGTAGCTTCTCTACAGAGGGACTTAAATAAACTGGAGGATTGGGCGGCTAAATGGAATATGAGGTTTAACACAGATAAATGTAAGGTTATGCATTCAGGGATCAAAAACAAGAACGCAATCTATAAATTAAATGGAATTAATTTGGGAGAATCTATAATGGAAAAGGATTTGGGAGTGCTCGTAGACAGTAGACTTAGCAATAGTGCTCAATGTCAAGCAGCAGCTGCAAGGGCAAACAAAGTATTGGCATGCATAAAAAGGGGCATAGATGCAAGGGAAGACAGTGTAATTTTGCCACTGTATAAATCGTTGGTAAGACCTCATCTTGAATATGCAGTACAGTTCTGGGCACCACTCTATAAAAAAGATAATTTGGAACTAGAAAGGGTTCAGAGAAGGGCGACAAAATTGATAAAGGGTATGGAGTCATTAGGTTATGAGGAAAGGTTAGCCAGTTTAGGCATATTTACTTTAGAAAAGAGGCGTCTAAGGGGAGATATGATTACTATGTACAAATACATTAGGGGTCAATACAGAGAGCTTTCATGGGAACTTTTTACCCCAAGGACCATACACAGGACACGTGGTCATCCCCTAAGGTTAGAGGAGAGGAAATTTAACAACCAGCAAAGGAAGGGGTTCTTTACAGTAAGGGCAGTCAAGATATGGAATTCATTGCCAGGGAAGGTTGTGATGGCAGATTCAATAGATATGTTTAAGAAAGGGTTAGACAAATTTTTAGCGGAAAGGTGTATCCAGGTATACGACCGTTAATTTAAAATAAAGGATAGTAGTGGATATAGGGTAAAAATTGGATTGCAATATTGAGTCTGGGGGGATTTTCAAAATTGAAACAGATGGGCGGTTGCCTACTCTGGATTAATTTCAAATATAAGTGCAGGATCACAGGAGATCCAAAATAGGTTGAACTTGATGGACTGGTGTCTTTTTTCAACCTCATCAACTATGTTACTATGTTACTTTGTTGTGATCTACCTCGATGATATTTTAATCGACTCCAAATCACTGGAACTTCACCGACCACTCGTCAGGGAGGTACTCCTCAAACTACGTCAGCACCACCTCTTCGCTAAGTTGGAGAAATGTGAGTTAGAGGTTACACAAGTCACATTCCTTGGATATATCATCTCCCCTAGTGGCTTTTCAATGGACCCCAGTAAGGTCCAGGCAATCCTTGACTGGGTACATCCTACTAATCTGAAAGCCATTCAGAGATTCTTAGGGTTCGCGAATTACTACAGGCGATTGAGCCATTCTTTCTCTGTATTGGTGGCCCCCATTACAGCCCTTACTCGCAAAGGGGCTGATACTACTAAGTGGTCTCCCTCAGTTTTGGCTTCCTTCAAGGTGCTCAAGAACGCATTTTTTTCTGTAGCAGTCCCACGACATCCAAGTCCAAAACAGCAATTCATAATCGAAGTAGACGCCTCTGATGTGTCAGACGCCGTCTCCGTGCTATGCCTGCCGCACAGAGACGGACGTCTGCTTCTGTGACAGAGCGCTCGGTTGCCAGGCAACCGAGCGTACTTCCGGGTCAGCGGTCGCGCGTTTCGTTGCTAGGCAACGGAACGCTTCCTAGTAACTCCGGCGGTGGTGTTTAGCGTCACCACCGCCAGTGATTGGACTGCACCTGTATAAAAGCCTCACTCTGGCACATGGAGAGTGCCAGAGTATTAGGTCTCATCCTAGCTCCAGTGTTCCTGTGTACCGTTTCCAGCGCTTCCTGTGTATTACCCGGCTTGTTACTTACTACCCCTGTTCTGTGCTCCCTGTGAACTTGACCTCAGCTTGATATTTGATTCTTCCTCCTGTGCTTCTGACCTCGACCCGGCTACCCTGACTACGGCTTTGAACTTTCCCTTGGACATCTCCTGAATTCACGGTTTGGACTGGGCCTGTACGACATCGCTTTCATCTACTGCTTCACTGATTACTCCCTTGGAGGACCGCGACCTGCGTGTTCCCGCAGCTAAGACCACACTTCCTTGCGGGGTCCCTGGTGAAAACCAGGAACACGTTAGACTCCGCACCTCTTGGGTGAGTAGTGCAAAAATCAGTAAGCAAATACCCTAAATCTGTGACATGATGTGGGAGATGGTGCCATCCTTTCACAAAAAGATTCCTATGACTGCAAACTGCACCCCTGTGTATTTTTCTCTCAAAAATTCACTTCCGCGGAAATCCACTACGATGTTGGTAATCGGGAGTTATTAGTAGTCAAGTGGGTGTTTGAACAATGGTGGCACTGGCTCGAGGAAGCAGCTTATGTAATTACCGTATACACAACCTATAAGAACCTTGAATATATTCAATCTGCTAAGACCTTAAATTCCAGACAAGCCCGGTGGGACCTCTTCTTTACTCGTTTTAAGTTTATTATTACGTTCCAACTAGGTTCCAAGAACATCAAAGCAGACGCGTTATCTCGCAGCTTCATCTCTACACATCCTCTTCCCGAACCTTCCTCTGTTATTCCTGCCTCCAATATTGTTCTAGGCCTGACCCAGGATTTAGGCACGATTCTTCAGGACCTTCAGCATTTGGCACCTCCAGTGACCCTCGTGGGCAGTTTATTTGTACCAGATCAGCTGAGAAAGACGGTTCTCACCGAATGTCACGACAATAAAACCTCGGGTCATCATGGAGTATATAAGACCATTGAACATCTATCTCGAACAGTGTGGTGGCCTTTGTTATCTGCTGATACCAGGGAATACATACTTTCCTGTGAGGTCTGTGCTAGGAACATATCTTCTCGTAGTCTTCCAGCTGGTCCTCTCATGCCTCTGTCTGTTTTAGTAAAACCATGGCCACACATATCCATTGACTTCATTGTGGAATTGCCTCGCTAATCCAGCCTTAACACCATCTGGGTAGCCGTTGACAGGTTTAGTAAAATGGCCCACTTACAGGGTTGCCATGTGCCAGAACACTGGCTTCCTTGTTCATCCAGCATGTCTTCCAGCTCCATGGACTCCCCATCAACATTGTTTCAGATCGTGACTCACAATTTATCACCACTTTCTGGAAAGCTTTTTGTACCCTGCTGGGAATCAAGCTCCTTTTGTCTTCAGGATATCATCCACAGTTCATCGGACAAACTGAGAGGGTCAATCAATCCCTCAAGCAATTTCTTCGGTTGTATATGTCCAAATATCATAACGACTGGGCCATTCTGCTCCAGTGGGCAGAATTCACTTATAACAACGCATGCCATTTTTCTACACTTGTGTCTCCATTTTTCTGCAACCATGGATTCCATCCTCGGTCGAACGCTTTGTCTGCCCTGTTACACTCTAACCTCCCGGATTCTCGTCATTCCGCTGCCCATCTCTCACGGATATGGAAGAAAGTTCATATAGCCCTGAAACAGGCCTCATTCAAGTCTAAGCATTATGCTGATTTGCATTGCAGACCATGTTCATTGAAAGTTGGGGATATGGTCTGGCTCTCCATGCGCAATATCAGACTCAAGAAGCCTTGCAAGAAGTTAGGTCCCAGATTCATTGGACCCTTTGTCATTTCTAGGCAGATCAACCCTGTGGCTTTCAGACTGAATCTTCCTCGTTCACTCAGGAACCCGAATACTCTTCATTGCTCTTTACTCAAATCTGTTTCATGGTCTCGTAGGTTCAGGCCGCATCCGGTTTATAAGCCTCATTCCGTCAGAGTCAAAGGACACCAAGAATTTATAATAGCCCCCCTGCCGGTTATAGTTTTCAGTTCCTGGCTGCTGACCTGCTTCCTTCTTCTGCTCATGTGCTTTTTGGATTGACTCTTCTGTGTATGATCCCTTGCTTGCTTACTGGACTCTGTTTGAAATGCTTGTGACCTTGACCTCTGCCTGTTCCACGGATAACCTGTTTTCTGCTGACCCCTGCCTGGACCTCACTCCGCTGCTTGCTGTTGCCCTTTGACCTCGGCCTGTTTCTTGACTTCGCTACTTCCTGTCCTCAGGCCCTCGCCTACGCTACGGTAATATATATAAACTTGTAATACTCTAAGTTCAAGACCTGGTTGGCATCTGAATACCTGTGAGCGTGTTCGGCTCTACGGGAAAGGCAGCTGCTATAGGTGAAGACCTCTACTGCCTGTTCTACAAGTTTATGTTATTTGCCATCAGCCCTAACAATATGAAAGGCATTTTACCAAACAAATCTAAAAAAGAGAGCAATACCATGATGCAACAACTATATATTGGAAATAATATATCAAAGAGCAGCGGTATCATCAAAACTAAGGTGTTTCTTTTTTACTAATTAAATAAGGTATATTATATTATATGATTCTTTCACACAAAATAATTCAAGAATGATAGAAATTGTTTAGTTAACGGTCACTTTAGAAATAAGCTCTATGTTGCACACACTTCTATTTCAACAACCAATTTAATAGTTTTAGACAAAATTGGCATCAATTGACAACCCAACTTCCAATTAAGGCAAGGTACACATTGAAGAATTTTCCGATCTGAAACGATTGAACCTACGACTGAAAGTCCGATCAGTCTGGCGATTCATGCATACACTGACACGATTTGCTTTAAGATCTGTGCTCTTCATCTGGTCATTCATCTGGTCCTCTAGTCTTCAGAGAATGACCGCACAATATACATTCATTCATTATTGTCACATTGTCACACTGTTTAAAACCGCCTTGTTATAGCTATCCCCATGTCCTAACGAATTTCATTAGCTTCTGTGACTCTTTCTGTGAAACGAAAGATTCTGTCTCAGAATAAACAAATGAATTATTCCTTCTACAGCACTCTCTACATTTATTCACCGGGACATTCATCGCTAGCATCGGCTGAAAAGAATACGAATCTGTCTATGTAGATCGTGAGCATGAGTGCATACACAATACATAATCGGTCGGTGGTTGGTCGGAAAATATTAAACAGTACGACCAACTATAGAAGGAAAAAAAAGGTGGATTCCGCGCTCCCAATAGATGTAAATAGGCTGCCTATAGGATATGTGGAAAGGAGGGGTGGGCTTCATCCCTCCATGCTATTGGTATAACAAGGGGTTTCCAAAGGCGCCAAGGTAGTAATTAATATGCAATAGTAAGGTATAATTGAATATGGTATATAAATTTATACAACATATATAAATCAGTGCACTGATATAAAATGACAATACATCACATAAATATACATCAAGTCCTAGAAGGACGAGCTAATAGGCATAATAAATAGTAAGCCACTCTTAGTGCAGTCCGTGGTGTATTGGTTGCAAACAAAAGTCCAAAATCAAGCAGCTTGTATGCTTTCCCACAAGCGATGTTAGTGAATGGCCGAATATTGGAATCGGTGTTCCGATACACAAAAGTGCCGCCTTTTGTTGGTATGATTAAAGATAACCTCTGGTGTATAGTCACTCTGAATTCAGGGCTACATCCAATATGAGGAGTCCTTAATGTCACGATACAGACTAGCGTTATTGGAGACACAAAGTTCAGTAGATGGTATGAACCCGAGGGATCGCTTACCCTATGGTGGAGTCTTCTCCAAGGTGCCGTTTGTTCTTCTCCGGCTAGGTGACTCTGAGATCTGAAGAGATAGACGCGGCCGCGTCGTCTTCCTCACGTCTGCGCACTTCGCAGCTGGGAGTTTCAAGAACGTCCTGTTGCTCGCAGGCACAGAGGGATGGAAGTTCAGTTTCATGTGCAATATGGTTATACCAACTAAATGAGCCGGCAATCGACACTTTGGGATGACTTTAGATCATCGTGTCACTATACAGAATCACACGATATCTGATCAAACGGTTGGATGACGGCTGATTGGAAGTTTTTCGTGCAATCATCGGGTCATTGTGTACCTAGCTTAAGATTACCTGAGCATGGGCGCACGCAGGATTGTCAGGGGTGGCTCCGTTTCGGCAGCGCTGTCCTATACAGCAGCCGCGGCGCTGTCAAAGAAGCGTCCGCGGCGGTGCTGTATACAATACAGCACCGCCGCGGACGCTTCTTTGACAGTGGCGCGACTGCTGTATAGGACAGTGCCACTATGGTGGGCACTTAGTTAGCGGAGGGGGGGGGGTTCTGGAGACCCAGAAACCTCCCCTGCGTGCGCCACTGCTGAGAATTTCTATCTTTTAATGTAAGCAGGCATGGGCTGACCCCACTAGCTTGGTCATACTTGATTCAGTCGCTCAGTCAGTAATTAAATGTATCCAATTTGTTCATCCATGTGTGTTGCCAAACTGAAGAGAGATTTTGGTCACTAAGCACTAAAGAAAAACTATTTGCCCATTTATATGGTATAAGCACATGTAATCAAAGGCAGTTTCAAGAGGTTCTTGCTAAACTACAATAACATATGTTAGTAAAAAAGGTATGTGTGAGTATATATAGTATGTATATATAATTAAACATCCATTTTATTATATCCCCAAGTCTCTTATTTTACAAACAGTTTTCTCGTGATTTATACTACAGAATTTACCAGGTAATTTTGTTGTTATCGTAGTTATTTTGTGTTAATTACTGTAAGTGCTCAGTAAAGTAGTTCATGAGTTATTAATGCAGTTACATACAATATGACTGGATATGAATGTTCAGATAAGACGGAGATGAGGAGATGGCTGATCTCTTTGTCCTCGAGTTAACATTACAGATGTGACCTTCGATTTAAAGTCCATTGTTTGTAATTTACATGCAGGAACAAACTGTTGGGTGTTAAATACTCCACTTGCAAAAACTGCTGATAGCTGATTTTGACAGAAATCACCCAGTGACGTGTTTGGTTGTGTGTCATTTACCATATATTGAGTATAGAACTTCTTTAGCACAGTAAACCTTTATGTGACATGAAGTTTGATCCAACTATATCATCCACCCTTACACTTAGGTTAATTAGTAGGAACCTATTCCAAATTTAGTAAGGGTTCATCAGGAGTTCAAATTATAGGAAAATATACGTCATTGGGAGCATTCAATGCAGCGTGAGGTCCCATAAGAGCCTCGCTCAATGTAGATCTGCACATACTACTGGTTATTAGGGTAGATAAATTTACCTATGAGGAGTGAGTAAAAAGGAGCAGAGATTTCAACCTAAAGGGCCACGGAGATGGATTGCATTCCCCGCTAGGCGTTAGAGATTTTTAGTAGAAAATTGAAAGGTCACTGTCCTTGAAAAACAGGGACACATAGGAGCCCTACACTAGGGTAATGTGCAAATTTACTTCCATGGTTTATTCTTATTTCACTTGAAGTTGTGGGTGTTTTTGACTTTTCCCATTATTTCATTGTGCATGGACATGTAAACCACATGTATGAAAATCACATCAAATCAATCTGGTCCTAGAAAACATCCTCTTTTAACTGCTGTTTGAGTATTACTCTAAGCTGTAAAATGTTTATGTACTGTATCATATTCAAAGAGGAAGTAGAACTCCTGGATCTATAGGAGTCTTGTGCATTGTTATGAAAAGGTAACACAGCAAGTACTATTTTAACTCTTTTACTACAAGGCAAACATTGGAATTTTCATCATTGAGCTGAAAAACTCAACATTCTACAAAAAAACCCCATAAAAAAACAGTTGTTGATTTGTCACCTCGTTCCCCCTCTTCTACTTACTGTCCCTAATCAGTGTAATATAGGTAATGACAGATTTTTTTATAACATAGTTATCCTGACAACAATATATTTCAATTCCGCTGTGCACAAGTGGGATAGCTTGGGCACAACTGCATAAACATTGTACTGCGCAGGCAACAATCCCAACAATATAGCAATATGGCATCTCCAGACCATCTGAATGAATAGACCTGAGAAGCAATGAAATTAAATCTGCAACATATACTGTATACACATGCAGAAAATCTTCCCAGCAAAGCACTAAAGTTCCAGCTGCTCAGTGTAATAATAACCAAAGAATCGCATTGTTCACCAATTCCATGCAGTTCTTACCAAATTGAATGTAGCTGAATGTAGTTCCCACTTACAACCATGCTATGAGCATATAAATGAAAGGGCTTTAGTTAAGACAAACTTGTGTAACAAAAAAAAAAAAAAAGGCATGGTTTTGCAGCACTGCACCTGGATGGTCCTTCCAGTGAACACTCTCCACCCTCGGGAGATGCTTGCACAAAGTAAAAACTGGTCCAAAGAGTATTCCACACATCAAAGTCCAATCTTCTATCGCTTTAGAACTACACCTTTCATTAAATAATGTAACTCACAGATTCCCTTTTTATCCACATGGCTATTGTTTCATCCAATAACTTGTGGATTCATTTGATTTTCTCCTCAAACCTATGAAACATATTTACTTAAAGAGGAATAAAGGATAATATCCTGTGAACTATTTTAGGTAGAGACAAACGTGGGAAGAAGGTAGAATCTCAATTTAAAATCATTTTGCCTGCAGCATTAAAAGATATGGCTCCATGATGGACTTTGCGTTTCTCCAGGTATTGAGATTAAGAATGAACGTCTAGAAAATGGCAGATGAAGGAAAAGACGGAACCCTTAGGACCTATGTAAAGTTCATGAGGGGCACTGAGTTAGTCTATGAATAATCCACAGGTCTAAAGAAACTCTGGATCAATGCATGATCAGCTAGCTTGGAGTTATAGATCAAGTTTAAGGCTTCCACGTAAACTCTGTGTATTTCATTCCAGTCCTTTATCTAGCTCTACTGCATAAAATCTAGAGCAGCAGAAATACTCAAGAGTCTGGAGCTAAGAAAAAGAGAAAGCACTTCCAAACCATAAAACAGATGTTGAAGGTGATCATCCTACTCTTCAGAAGGATATGAAATTACACTGTCAGACAAGTATTTTTCTTTAGGATCTCTGGATTAAAGCCACTAGCTGAAGTCTGAATATCTGGATACAGCACTGGACTTTGAGAGATGAAATATATGTATAGTAGGAGAGTTCAGGAATTTGTCAGTCATTTGAGGAGAGAATACTATGGTATTTTTGGCAAAAAAACAGGGCTATGAAAAGAACTCTATTACAAGGTTTCTCACTCCTCCTTTATTTTCTTTAATAATTTGAGAATGAATGGTAATTAAAAGGCTCGAGGTAGATTGAATTCCTATCTCTTTTCCAGGGCATCCACCACCATAGAGTTAAGGGAATAAAATCCTCAACACAAAACCCATTTTTTTCTGTTGAGAACTTGGGCAAATGCTTTTGGTACATCTCCCATACTGCTAGTTCTCTGTGGTTCAAGGAGTTTCCTCTGGGTGACATTCCTCTTGCCCTACAGGTAAGCATTTCCTAGTTGAGCTTCCCAACCTATATGACTCACATCTGATTATCAGAAGTTCTGCACTATGAAACTCTTTCGATTATTTATTATAGCCATGAGCCTCAATGTAGATATAGGCTGTCCAATAGAACAGGATTTCTGTTTAGAAGGCAAAATTTGTTTCTAGCAAGTTTATGCATTTGGAGAAAAAAATAATCTAGATTGTTTTTTTGTAGCAGTGTACACAGAAACACAAGACTCACAACACCTCTTCTGAAGAAAGCCACAATCTCTGCCACCACTTTGGTGACTAGTCTCAGGGGCATATTTACTAAACTGCGGGTTTAAAAAAGTGGAGATGTTGCCTATAGCAACCAATCATATTCTAGCTATCATTTAGTTAGTGCATTCTACAAAATGACTAGAATCTGATTGGTTGCTTTGGCAACATCTCCACTTCTTCAAACCCGCAGTTTAGTAAATCTAGCCCTTGGTGTAGAAGAAAGTCCAAATGAGAGGGCAGTAAAACCTGCAACTATTTCAGTTTACCTCCACTGATACTGGTAGTACTTACTTTTGATAATCTGGATGGATAGGTAAAAAGATAGTACAAATTCTGAAGGTCCGTGGTAACAAGAATGTACTTCGTTAGGTTTACTATAAATTATATTGTTTCCTTATTTATTTTTCTGTACCCGATGATTAAGTTTAGAAATCAGTGATTTATAATTGTTATTGTACTGTTATTTTTCAGTCCCTGACTCATCTCTGGCCTTGGAACCTGGACTATGACTTGTTGCCTTCCGAAGTCCCCAACTTTAATTCCAAAATCTTTCTCAAAAACCTTTTGGGCTACTGGAGCAGATATTAACTATAAAATGTTACTTTGTTCAAGGTTGCATAGTCCTCAATTTTTTAATGACACTGTTCAACAATAGGTGAGGAATTTTATTTAAAGAAAAAAAAAATGCTAAAAAATGCTAAAATCACATAATTTGGATTTTTTTTTGTTCCTACATTATTAATATTAACGTTAATTTGTGTTAAGTGACAAGATCACTACTCCTAATAAAGAAACAAAAGGAGAAATAACAAAAGAGGCACTTCAGTCCCCCCAAAAAGTGGTTCATAACAATATTTAAACTAAATTTTTTTTAAAGCTTATTAAGATTATGGATTATCAGACAAAAAGGCGAAATAAAGGTTAAAAATTATGTGTGTGTATGTATTGTGTATTAAAATCTATGACCGAGGAACCCTACAGTGGCGTAATCACCTATCTAAACTTAATCAGATCAATCCCTTATAGTGTGTAAAAATATACATCAGATTCCAACTAGTAGCTGATCCTTAGTGGATATCTTATGTCAAAATGAAATGTTCAGTTCATTATTTGCTCATAAATTTCTTCTGTCAAAGTCCCAAATTCAATGTTTGCGAATTTAATTGCATGTGATGGTAGACTAAGGATGCCAAAAATATTGGATATATGCGTAAATGCCAGTCTCTGCTCCAAGATAAGGTTTTCAATATATAAATATTATGAAGGCCGTACCAGCGGTATCTCCTGTGCCCTGATTAAATGTAGAGCTGGAATGTGCTATAAGGGATTAATATAATTAAGTTTTGCTCCTATGATTACGCCACTGTAGTGTTCCTCTGTCATAGATTTTAATACACACACATCATTTTTGGCCTTTATGTCTAATAATCCATAATCTTAATAAGCTTTCAATAAAATTTAGTTTTGATATTGTTATGAGCCACTTTGTTTGGGGACTGGAGTGCCTCTTTAGTTCTTTCTCCTGTCTCTTTATTATGACTATTAACATATGAGAGTGCACCATATCTGTATACGATGGTATTTTCCTGCTATTAACAGTTGACAGTCCTATTTCTATGTGTGACCACGCCTTTTTGTTTGTTGTGATAAGAACACTACTCCCCCTTTCTGTGTGAGCAATGGTGCTGGAACTCCTGCGGAGGGTGGTACTTATTGCAATCCAAAACTCACGAGATCAGACAACGCAACAATGATCCGAGGAAGTAGTTAAATACGGAGCCAGCGCGGCTTGGTACTCGAATTGGCGATGAACGACGGGATTTGTAAAACTAAGCCTGAGCATCTCTATTTATATCTCTAATATCCACCCCCGTTGCCTCTTTGCCACTGTCAATTCACTTCTCTGCCCAAACCCACCATTCTCACTACTCTTCGAGCTTCCCACCTACTTCAAAGCCAAAATTAACACAGAGAAATCTCATCTCGCAAGCTCTATCACCCAACATCCACCTTTCCTCTACCCACCCTTAATTCTTTCGATCCGGTTACCAAAGACGAGGTATACACATACACCTCCTTTCCCCTCCAAACTCCTCCACACCCCCAATGTTTCCCTTCCATCTTCAAACTCACCTTACCTAACCTTTACCAATTACCACCCCATTATTTGCCTCTGCTTACTAACTCTGAGCAGCTTGTGTACAACCACATAACCCCTTTTCTCTCCTCTCACACCCTTCTCAAAACAGCTACCATTGGGATTCTTCCCTCTAGACAGTGTTGTTAGTTTCTGACAGATTGATGGCAAGCGATGAATATTGCTCGCTCCTGTGGCTTAACATTATGCTGTTTATCACTGCTGAGCATTTTTCTCTTGACCAATGATCTACTTGCAGCCAATTCAAAGAGTCCCCTCTCCCTATTAAACCTCCTCCACCTCTCTCCTGCTTTCAATAGTTTACCACACTGGACTGTTGGACATCCTTCTCTCACTTTGCAGTGAAAACAACAGTTTTTTCTCCTGCTTTACCTCCTACATTTCTGAAATCTCCTTTAGTATCTCTTACTATTGACAAATTGTTTAGGGGCAACTAATCCTAGGTTATACCTGCCCCCTCTAATGACATTATTATGGGAGGACAAGTTAAATGGGTCCTACGACAACATAGCCCTCTGCGATTTTTCTGTAGGATAATGTATGCTAGGACTGTAAAATGCACTGAATTCTTTAATGTTCCTTAAAAAAACAATAGCGATGATGGGTTGACTGAAGAACTTGTATTGGGATACTTTAGCACCAGAAAACACAGACCCTTGCAGCTACCAGAGCTATGATCACAATGGTTGGTCACTCTGGACCATAAGATCTTGTAAACGCTGAAGAAAATAAATAAAAAACACAAAAAAAAAAACCCTCATGTCAGACAGGACTGGCTGGGGATTACGGTTCCAGGTAAACTGCCCAGAAACAAGCATCAAGAAGGTTTAGAAGTCTGAAAGGACCTCATCCTAAACTCCAGATCTCAGCAGATCTAGTGTCTCTCTCCCAGAAGTGAGGTGACACATAGGTTAAACTGTTGCCTTGCCAGCAGTAGGAAAAAGCTGGAATCCAGGCAGGGGCAACTAGCCCAGAGGTACTTAAGCACTGTGACATTCCACCATCAGATTGCTTTGATCCTGCTCAGATACGGAGTGCTGAAAGAAACAGTAACTTTACCTATTTCCCAGCATCCAGGCTACATTGTGACCTACTTCATTCACAAGGAGGCAACTTAACATTAAGTAATAGGTCTTCATCTACCACTGTCCCACCTGAATAAGGACAGAAATACACTGGCTTACAGGGGGTGGAAAAGGGGCTTTATGCTGGGAGGAGACTGGCTCTTCTATTATCATTATACTGAAAGAGCCTTACATAAAGGTCTACGTATTTCACCAGTTTACCCACAATGATGTTGCATTCAGCCGAATAACAAATATCCATCCAAAGCAAATCTATTATTTACGTTACGGTTATGTTTACATATTAGTGAACGCTATATTGTGTATTCGTGTGGTACTTTAGGTTTAATTAATGTAACAAGCTATGTGGGATATTATCAGTTAACAACTAGCTTCCCTATTCAACTTGTTTGACTAGGGAAAGCAACTCATACTATTTTAGTCACTTCAAACGCAATTGCACCTAGTTACGTTAAAATACAAAGTTCTGCTTACTTGGAGTGCAGAATTCCCTCAATTCAGTGGGCCCCGCCAGGAAATAGTGTTTCGACCTTCTGGGAAGCTCTGGGGGCAGGGGGTATCCACAACACTGATACATGGCTGAATCTAAGAGAGCTACACTGTACTGTAGCAGTCGTTATAGGGACACACTGGATCAGAGGTGCTACATACCCGAGAAGTAGAGCTTTGTATTTTATTATAACAACTTGAATTTTAACATTTTTCTTTAAATCTAGATTTATGTTACATAAGGGAAACATTATACAAAGAAGACTATAGCAGAGGTGGGTAGAAAAAGAAACTTTTCATACCAGGAAATACTTTACATACCAAAGTGGCATATGCTGTAGAGAGCTGAAGACATTATAAATACACAACTACGACAGTTACAATTCTACAGATATAAAACCAATTATTTGAAACAAGATATTCCAAGTTGGGGAACATTACTGGATTCATTTTATGCTACGACATGTAAAGTGATGGAGTGAATACAACTGGACCAGAGCCCACAATGTTATAGCTGCATGAGGGTCAGGTGCTGAGGTTAAAAACTTTATTAACCAGAGGACTATTGTCCAGAAATAAATACTGTGTGACACCACCAACAGCTGGGGTGCTTTCAATGCATTAATTATGTCTCATTCGGAAGACAGTCCCAGTGAGAAGCAGGTAGTACAGGTTTGGGTGATAATGGAATGAGTAATGGACATTCAGTTTGATATGACAAATTCATGCAGAACAGGGAAAATAAAAGCATGGTGATAGTGATCAGATTATGATGATACAATGGGATATACATAAAAGATGGAGGTTTTATGGGAAAGATTGGCGTTGTACTGTGCTGCTACATTAGAAGGGAGACAGGCATAATGCCATCAAAAAATTCAGAATCTGACAAAAGTTGCATCAATCTGGTGGACAGAGGGCAATGCCAGCATAATTTTGCGCCTGTATTGGTTGTCTTTCTGCAGTGGGTTCCTTTCCAGATACACGGTCTGCAAATTCTTGGCAGCGCTAAGTTCTTCCAAGTCAGCCCAGTTCTCCACCAAATTGTCATTCATCTGTGATAAAGGAATAAAAATGGAGGTGTAATATATTTTCTAATTGAACTAGTCCCAAAACAAGCAGCATGCTAAAAATACAAAAGACCGATTAAATGCTGGAGCTAAAACTGAGCATGCGGAAGTCCAAAATGCACAAAGCTTTTGTAAATGAATGCTACAGATGTGCCATTAGCCAACTCTGCTAATCTCACTGTAATTTACCTGCTGATGACCCTCATTTTGTCGAAGGTGATATAATTGCTATTCCGTAATTTCCAGATTACACATTAATGGGGTTATCTGCTTTGAGACAAACCTTAAATCAAACATTACCCATGGAGACTTCACCCATTACAGTAACACACCATTTGGCCTTAGCCTATTAGCCGATGAATCATCAACATGGTAGTTAATACAGCCAATCAAATTCTGACCCAATAAGTTAACCTAAATGCCAGAGGACCAGTTGTGGAAAATCTGCCTATATTCAAGGACATTCAATACAGCTGGTGCAAAGATTTAATGTAGTTTAGGTCAAAACCAATAGATGTTTGCTCTAATTTTATTATGAATAAAAGGAAAATAAGCGTTTCAGTGCTGATATTCCAATAATTAACTGTTTTTCACAAACAATTTTTCAAACCATCAAAATAATGACTTGTGAACCATTTTTGAGAAATGTTCTCTTATCTGTGTGGCCAAATCTGCCACATACCTGTTCATCTATTAATCAGGGACAGGACCAGGTCAAATCATGTCCTTAAAACTTCTGGCAAATCTACAAACAGTGCACTGACACACTACACTGGTACAGACTTTTGAAACAGATTTGTTCCCTCATCTCCTGTGAAGGTGTAATACTTTGCATGTAAAGCACAAGAAGCATAACTGGTTCATGTAATAAATAATGATTGTACCCAAAATTCCTGCAGTTCTGTCAAGTGTCTGATATTTTCAATTTTCTTTATCCTATTAGAGGCAACATCCAAAGTTGTGAGTTTAATCTGAAAGGCAGGGGTGGGGGGGGGGGAATTACATTTATTAACATGTTGTGCACCATTCTCTCATTTATCTATAAACAATTTCAGCAGCTCACATTGTTCTCCAGACCCTCCAGGGCATGAATGCCATTGTCACTTAAGTACAACTCACGCAGGTTCACTAGACTTTGAAGACCCTCAATCTTTGTCAGACGATTACTCTGAAGGAAAAGAAAAGAAGTCGAATCATTAATGCACATTTACATAAAAGATCTGCACTTAACAGTAAGTCAAGATCCTCACAACATCTTATATATTTATTTTCACATGAAATATTCAAATTGGACAAAGCCATTACATAAAGAACTACAGGTTGATTTTTATGGTTAATCGCCTGCTGGCCATGAACAATCACTCATTTTCAAACCTCACATTAGGAAACTTGTTTTTACACAGAAACATACTGGATAGTTTATAGGATCATTTTAGAAAGTATATATAAAAAAAAAAAAAAAACAACAACAAAAAAACAAAACAGTGTGTTAGAAGCAATCTGTAAAATGAATGTCTAGCGACATACTCTAACCTTGCCATACTGTACTGGTAAAACAAAGGAATGAGCATGGACAACAATAAATTCAGAACGCTATAAGTGGCATGACTGGGCACATATTTTGCAGTTTGGAGGGCGCTCGATTGCTCAATGGCTGGAAACAAATTGTCCTGTCTGTATACACAAGTGCTAAGGCTTCAAATGATATCTTTCATATACATACTTTTTTTTTCCTGAGTTCCAATTATTTATATAAAACTGCACCTTTACTTGTCAATGTCCCACGACGGTTACTGGGGTAATTGTGGCTTGTGATTGGTCCTCCCACTCATACCCCCCAACCCTCTCTCGCCATTTAAAAGGTGGTTAACAACATTATTTTAAGCTCAGGGAAAAACAGCAGAAAATAGCAGTGCCCTGGGCTCCTGCTAAAGGAAAGAGGGCCCTGCGCTACCAAATTGTAATAGGTAGTAGTGCAGCTTTAAATATTTTAAGACTTTGGGAATGCAAGATTAAACGGATTGTCCGTTGGTAAAGGGGTACACAGAAGGGAAACAGATTTTAACAATCAGCAAATTAAGTGTCAGCTCCAGCACAAACCCTATCTACCCCAAGGTAGCAATGTCCCCCAAATTGAATTAAAGAGAAAATATAATAGTTTGACTGCAATCTGGTAGAAACTAATGATGCTTGATGACTTTCAGCAGACCATAGCAATTAACTGCCTTCTGTAATCATGGTTAATCCCAATAGAAGTTACCTGCACGCTCAGGACAGTGAGATTTGTTAGTGCTTCCATGTTCTGTAGTTTGGTAATCTTATTTTTTCCAAGAAACAGACTGTCCAGCTCTCCCAATGTATCCAGATTCTCTATCTCCTACAAACACATAAGCATAAAAAAAATTATAATCTTTAACACCAAATGCTGTTTATTATGTCCAACAATAAAACAGATACAAGGATAATAATATTTTCCTGATAAGTAATAAACACAGAAAAAAGTTAACTATTAAATTTGCTTAATACATTAAATTTTAGTATGTACAACTGGACAGTATGTACTTAAAAAAAAAAGTTACAAAAAGGTAATAAGAATGTCTGTAATTATCGTTTTAATTGGTAAACATTTAAAACTTTCATGTGTCTTGGCAGGTTACCTGTGAAATCCACATCATCTGGAGGTACATCATTGCCTGGACATTCTGCCAGAAACCGTGCATGCTATACATACAGGAGGCATTTTTATACACATATAGCAGACTACAATAACAGATACATTTTTTTTTTACCCCAGCTAGTGCCCTTCAAAATACTACCATCTCCAATTAACATACATGGGATGCTGCCTCACTAATGAGCAGCTCACCATTATGTTCCCTACCCTGAAACTACTCTATTATTTTACTGCAATCTTTTACCAGTAACTATACTTTTTTTCTCTAAAAATGCCACTGTCCAGTATACGCTTCCATGTAAATCACTCACCCGGATACGGTTTGAGCCTAGTTCCAATAAACGCAACTGTGTTAAACAGCTGAGGTTGTCGATCCGGCCAATCTTGTTGTTCACCAGATACAGACGATGTAGCTGAATCAGAGAATCTAGACCTTCAATTCGTTTCAGCAGGTTGAATGATAGATCCAGGATTCTGCAAGGACATGACTTCGTCACACTGTGTCCAAATGTGCTATGGGGTATGACAACTATAAAGCAAGCATAAAACTTGGTGTGTGGCATGAAAATGCTGGTTGTATCTACACAGAATATATTTCACAAAATGTCTTGTGGGTTTCCTACTGAAAGGGGTTATTTTGTTTTAGAATTGCAACAATACAAATCAAGTGATCTTGAGCATGTAAGGAATGATCTGCAGGTCTCATTAATAATGCTTATTATTTTACAAGAGCATTACGCCTAAATTTCCTTCAACTGGGAAGGAGACACAAAAAAGTATGGTTTGCTTACAAACACATGTGCAGTAAATATGCAGCCACAAGTGCAGAGAACATCGTAGTTGAAGATTAGAAGCGTTGCAAGAGCCGAAAAGCTCAAAGCAAAACTCTGTACACAATATATCTATGGTCAATGTACAAAATTGAAAGCCTAACGGATACTACTCTTGGAAATGCATCAATTCTGTGTATACAAGGCAATGCAAATGCTGTCTTGCAAAAAAACCAAACAAGAAACAAACAATAAAACTATGTGATGAACACACCGAGCTGTTACTACTGTGCTTACCATCCACATTACACTGGTCAGACTATAGATTTTTTGTTCTCTGCCCAATCATCTGCTTAGAGACAGCAAAAATATTTGGTTTGTCAAAAATATTTTTTACATAGCTCTGTGAGGGTGCTGCCCCTACAGAGAGATGCTTGCTAATTGTCTGACCCCAAGGTGACACTGTAGACAAGATATATCTCACTTTTAAAAAAGGGACTGTTCATGGTTAAGGAGACCAATCGAGCTAGAGGGTGATGGGAACTACATAAGAAGATATGGGACCCCAGAAGCCTCCGGTGTGCTCTCTGGATCCCTGGTGGAGAAGATATGAGTGAACCGGGAGCAGTGCCCCACAGCTCTTGTTGGTGGCACTCATCTGATGGAAACTACATCTCCCTGCCACCTGAAGCAAACAATCGCACAGCTGAAGATTTAAAATTTGGCTTTGCCCTACATTAGGAAACTGCTATCCCTGCATTACTGAGGGTCATAAACACAGATAGTAAGTTGCTAAGTGTCAATATAGTACAACTTTAAAGTATTTATTGAATATAGTTGCTGTTGGTTATAGTTGTTTCTGCTCTCTGTAATAATGATACAGTTTTATCCTCTCTCTCTCCTGTCTGTGTGATCCTGAACCCCTAGATACCAGGACTTCCCTTTGGGTTCTGCCCTAACGTCCTTAGTATCCTGTTCGAGAAGAAGAAACCAAAGCTTAAGACTAATTCAGACAGAAACTGGTGGTCTACAACTTCCACGCTTTATTGTTTTGCTTTACTTAACCAGGGAGACAACAACAAGACAATGGGTTAGTATTGAGGCATTCCACCTCCTTGCTCCTGCTAAGGTTATCCTTTGGAAGGTAAAATCCCAAGGTTCCAACATCCTAAGTTTGGACCATCCTAGCAATGTTGGTAGAGGTTTAAGCATTTGAAATACTTTGTTTCAATATATGCCTCCTAACCCTTCTAGCACTGAATCCAGATTTTCCTCCAGGGCTTTCTTAGAAATATATCTTAAGCCCTGTCAAAATCTGGAACTTTACAGATGAGCCAGCTGGTGGATACTGAAGGTGTATGGACCTTTGAAGACATACAGTCAAGTCTATAAATATTGGGACATCGACACAATTCTCATATTTTGGGCTCTATACACAACCACAATGGATTTGAAATGAAACAAACAAGATGTGCTGTAACTGCAGACTTTCAGCTTTATTTTGAGGGAATTTACATCCAAATCAGGTGAACGGTGTAGGAATTACAACGGTTTCTATATGTGCCTCCCACTTTTTAAGGGACCAAAAGTAATGGGACAATGTAAACAATCCTACATCAAACTTTCACTTTTTAATACTTTGTTGCAAATTCTTTGCAGTCAATTATAGCCTGAAGTCTGGAAGGCATAGATATCACCAGACGCGGAGTTTCATCCCTGGTGATGCTCTGCCAGGCCTCTACTGCAAATGTCTTTAGTTCTTGGGGCATTTTCTCTTCATCAAGTGAAATGCATGCTCAATCGGATTCAGGTCAGGTAATTGACTTGGCCATTGCATAACATTCCACTTGTTAGCCTTAAAAAACTCTTTGGTTGCTTTTGCAGTATGCTTCGGGTCATTGTCCATGTGCATTGTGAAGTGCTGTCCAATGAGTTCTGAAGCATTTGACTGAATATGAGTAGATAATATTACCCTAAACACTTCAGAATTCATCCTGCTTCTTTTGTCAGCAGTCACATCATCAATAAATACAAGTAAATAAATATACCTCATCAGTTCCATTGGCAGCCATACATGCCCCCGCCATGACACTACCACCACCATGCTTCACTGATGAGGAGGTATGTTTTGGATCATGAGCAGTTCCTTTCCTTCTCCATACTTTTCTCATCACTCTGGAACAAGTTGATCTTTGTCTCATCTGTCCATAGAATGTTGTTCCAGAACTGTAATGGCTTTTTTAGATGTTGTTTGCCAAACTCTAATTTGGTCTTCCTGTTTTTGCGGCTCACAAATGATTTACATCTTGTGGTGAACCCTCTATATTCACTCTTGTGAAGTCTTCTCTTGATTGTTGACTTTGACACATATACACCTACCTCCTGCAGAGTGTTATTGATTTGGCCAAATGTTGTGAAGGGGTTTTACTTCACCAGGGAAAAAATTCTTCTGTCATCTACCACAGTTGTATTCCGTGGTCTTCCGGGTTTTGGTGTTGCTGAGCTCTCCGGTGCCTTCTTTCTTTTTAAGAATGTTCCAAACAGTTGATTTGGCCACACCTAATGTTTTTGCTGTCTCTCTGATGGGTTTGTTTTGATTTTACAGCCTAATGTTGGCTTGCTTCACTGATAGTGACAGCTCTTTGGATCTCATATTGAGAGTCGACAGCAACAGATTCCAAATGCAAATGTCACACCTAGAATCAACTCCAGACCTTTTACCTGCTTAATTGATGATGAAATAACGAGGGAATAGCCCACACATGTCCATGAAATAGGTTTTGAGTCTATTGTCCCATTACTTTTGGTCCCTTAAAAAGTGGGAGGCACATATAGAAACCGTTGTAATTAATACAGCGTTTACCTGATTTGGATGTAAATTCACTCAAATTAAAGCTGAAAGTCTGCAGGTAAAGCACATCTTGTTTGTTTCATTTCAAATCCATTGTGGTGGTGTATAGAGCCCAAAATATGAGAATTGTGTCGATGTCCGAATATTTATGGACTTGACTGTACTTCCAAATCAGGCAGTTCATTCTTAGCCTAAGCCAAAAACACACTCTCCAAAAAGGAAATTTCTCTGCTCTAACTTATGTTTTACCCACGCACACTGCCCAGTCACTTCATTTAAGAAATGTACAATTTAATCATTGATTT
This sequence comes from Mixophyes fleayi, assembly GCF_038048845.1. Classification (NCBI taxonomy): domain Eukaryota; kingdom Metazoa; phylum Chordata; class Amphibia; order Anura; family Limnodynastidae; genus Mixophyes; species Mixophyes fleayi. The sequence goes on from NC_134404.1 coordinate 73,482,398, forward strand.
GTCATTTCATTTGGGCACTTTCAAATTTACCTGCAAAACAGAAGATCATCCCTCTATACACAGTTGGCTGTTTCTGGATCTCCGTATTTTTCCAACAACCTCAAAAGTACAGAAACAGAACCAAAGAGCAAATGGGAGAGGGGCCTGTCCGTCATGCTGACTGATTGCACGAGGGCTTGGAAGCTGGATTTCAAGCCACTCAAGCTTGTCTACCTCTCTGCATCCCTCTCCATGGAGCAGTGTACTGACCTCTTCCCTTCCCATATGGACAAAAGACGCAAAACCTAGATCCCTTAGGCGTAGGATCATTAACAGGGAGAAAGGAACTCTTTCCTTTGTGGCCAGGGCAATGATATACCCAGTATGTTACTGAACAGGTCCTCCCCAGAGTATGGGAGAGATTCTAGGGTCCTCTTTGAACTCTGCATCTGCCTCCCAAGCTGAAGCCAGAAGGTGCCAAGACTGCTGAGGCTGAAATTCTACACCCGATGAGCCTCAATATTAATGGCTGCTTTCCCTAGATACTCTGATGCCTCACGGATATGCTCCACTAGGGTTAGTAAATCCCATTTTGGTCTGTCAGATTCCAGATCCTCCACAAATTGCTCTAACTACCTCCCTACCAACTTACTGATCCATGTTGAGGAGAAGCAGGATCTAAGCGAGGCACACTACCGTGTAAACAATCCAAGGGTGGGTAAAATGTTCTTATCCGTGCCATCCCATAGCTTACCAGGGTTCGGCATCAGAATACTGGTGGTTGTGTGTATAGGAGCATCCACCTTAGGCAGGAGAATTTCCATATCCTCGCTAGGGAGTAGAGCAATGTATAGCAATCTGTGTGAGCCTGAAATCTTTGGTCAGGTCTAGCACAAGACTCACTAAGCAGGTCCTCCAACTGAGAGGGTGAAAACAGCGTTTCTTTTTCATCTTTAACAGGGAACTGTCCAGAATCGCAGATCCCTCACTGTCCTTAATCTCAAATGTCTGCCTGACATCAAGGATTAAATCTTCAATTCTCTGCTTTCTGTAGGAAACTTTGCAGAACACTTCAGGGATAGAGCCTTCCACAACTTCCAATTACTCCTGGGAAGTTAACTCAGACTCACACCCTTCCAGAGTCTGGGGAACCCCGGAAAACAAACACTTTCGTAGTCTAGATGTGGCGGTGGCACCCCTATTCCCTACCCAGCTCCTAACTGGTCCCGGTTTCAGGGGCTGAACCATGACTTTGAATCTGGCACCCCTCTCCAGAAGAGAGAAGTAATTTACCATTGCTGTCAGACCGATGGCTCTGGAGTCCCGGGTATTAGTCACTATCTGGGTTCGTCCGCTGGGAGTGTGCCGTTAGGAGAAGGTTATACACCTCCTTCTGCCGACAGCCCAAAACATATCCGCAATCCACTCCAGGCATCCCTAGCTGCAGTGGAAGGATGCCAGTAAAATAAAGGTACAATAAAACAAAACAAAATAAAGTCTGTCTATGAGCAACAGAAAAAGTGCCCAACTCTGGCAGCACGTTACACAAACTTGGGTTTCCAGGCAACCACTGGGATACAGAAGGGCATGAATTTTTCAGAAAATTTTAAGCTCCAGTCACCATACTCTATAAAGCCTAGTATTCCAGTGTCCCCCCATGAATGAATGAGAAGATACAGAAGCATGGAACAAGAACTAGTGCAAAGTCGTGATAAGTGACAAGGGCTCCAAATATTTTGGTATTCTCACATAAGATCATGTAGTGTCTCCGTACTGGAGACACAATTTAAAATAATTTTTAGAGGGTACAGATGCACAAGTATCCTTCATAAAATGTTCCCCGGTCTCTAACATTTAAGTTGAAGATGCAATCAAGACCCTGACACTCAAATATATATTTGGTGGAGTTGCCCTAAATTTAAAAGTTTTTGCAAGATGATTATTACAGAGGAAATGAAAAGAGTATCCCTATCTTTGACATCCCAAAAAATGTTTCTTTAGCCACCTGGTTCAACTAGTGGGAATATAAACATTCTGTTAGATACAAGATTTTTTTTTGGAACCCTTACCTAGTCCTAACAATTCACACTCACCCAAAAATAATATCTCTTTATTAAGCATATAATTTAAACCATTCCCATATAAACTCATGTTTCTTAATAAAAAGATTGCATAAATGCCATTGAAGTTCCTCTGAATCATAGAATGTATGGAGTTATAAGTAAGGCAGTGAAGACCATAACTCTGGAGAGTTGTCTGGTGCCCCCTATTTATCCTGCTTATTGTAGCACACTGCACAGTTTTAAAGTTACTTTCTACCTAGACTGGTTAGGAGATATTAAGCTCAGTCTAGTTCGAGTGGGATAGGCAGGGTGAGCAAGTTATTAGGAGTCCTGTTGTATTGAAACATGTTTGTGAATGCCTCTTGTTCTTCACTTTGGCTCTCTCTTGTGATATCCCTTCACTGTCTTCAGTCTTGTGTTTATATGAGCGTGTTCAGAAGGCACCCCGTGAAAGCACTAAAATCATCCGAGGGTGATCTAGAGATCAGGTATGCTCACTAATTGGAAATGAGAAATTTGAATAATTTCATGAAATATACATGTTCTCAACTCCGAACTGAAACAATATTTAAGGGTCAAAATTCAAATTCAGGATTCAAATCCAAGGGTCATTTCTCCCTACTCATCCTCCTTGACCTCTCCGCAGCCTTTGACACCGTGGACCACCCCCTCCTGATGCAAACTCTTCTCTCTCTCGGCCTCTCTGTTTCTGTCCACGCCTGGTTCACCTCATACCTCGCTAAACCGCTCCTTCTCTGTATCCACGCCTGGTTCTTCCTCCTCCCTGTAGGAGTCCCACAGGGCTCCGTTCTCGGCCCTCTACTCTTTTCGCTCTATACTTCCTCCCTTGGTGCTCTCATCTCCACCTTTGGCCTTCAGTATCACCTTTATGCTGACGACATTCAACTTTACATCTCTTCACCTGATCTTTCCTCCACCCTCCCCGCTCAGGTATCCAACTGCCTCGTTGCCATCTCCTCCTGGATGTCAGAGCGCTTTCTCAAAATCAACATTTCCAAAACTGAACTCATTGTCTTTCCTCCTCCCAGCCTCCCATGACCTCTCCATTGTCGTTAACACTACCATCTCCTGTCACCCAACTCCGCTGTTTGGGTGTCACCCTTGACTCCTCTCTCTCTTTTGCCCCCCACATTCATTCTCTTGCCCAAGCCTGTCGCTTCCAACTACGCAACAACGCCCGCATCCGTCCCTTTCTCTCTCAGGAGGCCACCAAAACCATCATACACGCACTCATCATCTCCTGCCTGGATTACTGCAACCTCCTCCTCACCGGCCTCCCCCCTCCGCTCTATACTCAATGCAGCTGCAAGACTCATCTACGTCTCACGCCGCTCCTCCTCTGCCTTGCCCTACACTGGCTCCCCTTCCCCTACAGAATTCTTTTCAAACTCCTCACCACCACTTATAAGGCTCTCTCCCACTCTACTGCCCCTTATATCTCTAACCTCCTCTCCATTCACACTCCCGCCCGCTCCCTGCGCTCGGCCAATGACTGCCGCCTCTCCTCCACTCTGATCACCTCTTCTCATTCCAGAATCCAGGACTTTTCCCGTGCAGCCCCCTTCACTGGAATGACCTCCCTCGCTCCATCCGCCTCTCTCCCACTCTGCTCCTTCAAACGTGCACTCAAAACTCACCTCTTTCTCAAAGCCTACCAACCATTCACTTAACCCCCATCTCCTCCGCTCATTCTCCCCTCTCTCCCATTCCCTCAACTGGCTCCTCTCGTGCCTTGTCTGTTTTACCCTCCCTTAGGATGTAAGCTCGCATGAGCAGGGCCCTCTTCCCTCCTGTCTCCTTACCCGTTCTTCTGCTCCGTGCCTATTGCATCTGCCTGCCTGGAGTTTCTGAAGTATTGGTACTTTTTGTTTACTGTTCTGTACGGTTATACCCTGTAGAGTCTACTGTTTGTACTATGTGCGGCGCTGCGGAAACCTTGTGGCGCCTAACAAATAAATGATAATAATAATTTAGTCTCTGATTTTCTGAATTTTGTTCTCTAAAGGCTATTATTGTTATTTAACATCAGGAGAGACCATTGAGGAACTAAACTGCTTGTGGGGTTTGTCCATCATGCTACTTATTCACCCTATGGAGAGTTGTGCTCATAGAAGCAAACGCTATTCAGTATCAGGGCCTGGAGGTGTGTTTAATATAGTTATTTTTGCATTGTAGTCTAATCAGTTAAATTTTGGAAGAATAAATAAATCAAATAAGTATTTGTGGCTGAAACTCATGTCATTGCTATATAAATCATAATTGGTAATCGCTTGCATTTAGGAGACTGTGGTCCATTCTAGGCAAAGAGAAGGAAATTAGGGAGCTGGAGGAAAGCAGGAAACTACCCTGTCTGAAAAGACTCACTGGAGTTGACTCAGGTTCTCAAGGTTCTGGATAATACGGATTTGATTGTCATACAGGTCCAATTCATTCAATGTCACCAACTGCTCCAAGTTCTCAATCACCTTTATTAGATTTTGACGCAGGCACAGGGTCTACAGGGGTAGATTCAATGAGAGGGAAGGTTACAGGAGAGGCTGTGGTTGATGGTAGTGAGGGGAAGATGAGGAGACAATTCAAAGGGATGGAAAGGAAGAAAGACACTGAAAGGAAGCAGCAACTGTTGCATCCAAGGACAATCACATGATAAATGAGATATTTGCTGGATGGGTTTGGTATATCACTATATAATATACCAATAATAGTGAATAAAGTGAAGAAAAGCAGGTGCAGCACATACACTTGAAGAATTCAAGACTGGAAAAAAATAAAATGGACATGCACAAAAATAAAAAAATAGGCTTTGCTTTAGGAATGAAAAACCTACAGCCTACCTTTACTCTTTTGAGCACCTCAAAACCCTGAATCGTTCCTATTCGCATGTGGTTTAAGTCAACATCCTGTAAAAAGAGATAGAAGGTTAAAGCAAAAGGAGGAGCAACAAAATCATAATAGTGGTGTGTACATGTCACTGAACTGTTAAATGCAATATTGGAAGTGATCATAAACTACTAGAACCGCTGCACGAGATCTTGGCCTACAGCAGCCCTATTTCAAATTAATGTGATGTGTTCCACAGTATCCCATTGCCCCAGGACTTATACTCGTAGAAATAGTAGTTCATGAAATACAATAGTGCCAATGGTGTGGACACAACATGTAAGGAGGCAGCCAGCAAGTGCAAGAATATCAGGATAAGCCCAAAATACAAACAGAGGTCAGGGCTGGTAGAGATTTAAGCACATTCTGTATAGCACAGCAAAGTCACAGCAGGCAGAGGTTAATGCACATTCAGTTTAGCAGACCAAGGTCAGAGCAAGCAGAGGTTAATGCACATTCAGTTTAGCAGACCAAGGTCAGAGCAAGCAGAGGTTAATGCACATTCAGTTAAGCAGACCAAGGTCAGAGCAGGCAGAGGTTAATGCACATTCAGTTAAGCAGACCAAGGTCAGAGCAGGCAGAGGTTAAATAAAAAAATAAAAAAAAATAAAAATAGAGAAACAGGCAATGGTCAGGGGCAGAAGACGGCGAAATCCAATAAACAATCAGAATCACAACAAGACAACAAATCAAGTCAGGATACAGACAGCACACTAGCTCAAGCAGATCACCAGCACAGGTGATGTACAGGAAGGGGTTTAAATACACAGAAGGGCCAATGAGAAGAGTCCAGCCTAATCAGCTGTACAAGTACAACAAGCTCAAATTGCCTGAGATTAGCTAGGCAGCGGCACTGTCTGGACACTGGCAGTGTGAAATAAAGAGAAAACAGTTGCCGTCACTTGGCAACCAGCTATACTTAAGGCAACGCGTGCAGAGTCCGCTCAGCAGCAGTATGACAGTCAACAGGCTTGATGAAGCGCAATGTGAAAATTATCATTGGCCCTGAGCGGTACACAAACCACAGACATCCAATACACATACATTGTTTCATACTTGATTGTCCTCTGAAACATTCATAATATAGTACTTTAAATATCCACAATAGACCACATTGGAGTTTACATTTGCAATACACAGCGCACCCCTCATTCCAGGTGCTTCATGATACTTGGTGTGCGCATAGATACAAGCGAGTATTCTGCTATAAAGCAGTGGGAACGTTACCCCAAGTTCACTTAGTCACCGGGTCATACTTGTAACAATGTTTAAACTGGGAAGATCTGGGATCCCATTTAGCTTTCTTAAACTACCACTCCAAACATCCTGAGAATAATCCACCAAGCACATGCTGTATAGACAGGTGGGAAAGGAAAAAGCAACGCAGGCAGCTCCATGTTACCTCGGCTTCAGGGTCCAGGTTAATAGTCTCCAAGTTCACTGGTGTCTCGGAGTCTCCTGAACACAAGCATATTACTGTAAGTGTGCTGCCATGCAATACACAAACACACAATGTCCAATATAAAAAGCCAGTAACACAAAACATCATAAAAACATGAATTTCACACTGTAAAGTTGCCCGTTCACGATTTGTAATGACACCATTATGTAACCCTCCAATAGTTTAAAAACACTGCTGTGTGAGCGTTGGTGAGACTGGCGATGGAACAGGCAGATGTACTATATTGACAAACTGGTCACGGAAAACATGCAAAGGATCACTCCTACAGTATCTGTGCAAATGATACCGGGAAATCCTAAAGCTCAGAGATCAATTCAGCACATAAAGAGAGTTGTTCCTTACACACCAGCTGCAGCTAGACAGCTTTTATTACTTTAAGCAAAAAAACACAAAACATGATCTAAATGGAATGTTACGAGGGTGTAGCGGTCTCTGTTTGGCCTGATGAAGATATCTGCGCTCTCAAAACTTTGCGGTTTTAGCAGCAATCCTTTGCATGTTCCCCTGACCAGTTTGTCTATAGTGTAAATAAGTAATAAATGCTGTACTGTTGAAGTTGGTGTGTACAACTAATCACTTTACTTGCTTGACAAACTGGTCTCAGCCAAACTACTGTGATGTGCTGCTTGACCACCACTAGCTACCAAGGAAACACGGACACTAACTGTTGTTGACAGGATGGCACCTTAGCTAAACCACTAGATGAAGTGTTTTTGCCTGAAGGACCAGCAGGAGTTCTTGTAGACACCATGATGTTTTTGTTTGGATTTTCAGTTAATATTCCCTGATCCCATTGGTGGCAAAGCTACTGCAGCCTCTCAAATATAAAAGAGAAGAAGCCTTGATGCTGTTGGTAGCACCGGACCGGACAGGGCAGTCGAAGTATAGGGACAGTCTCAAGTTGCTGGTAGGCGCGTCTCGGTGTCTACCTCTAAGGATAGCTCTGCTAACCCAGGGACTCTTTACAGTCAGGGCTTAGCTAAACTGGCTTTAATGGTGTGGCAGTTTAAGCAGTGTTTCTTAAGGAGTAGAGGTTCACCAACAGTGTTTTCAAGACCATGTTCAGGGTCAGAAAACCTGTTTCAGTTCGTAATTATCACAATGCCAGGAAAACCTATGTTTCTTGGTGTGTGAAGGAGAAGTTCCCAGTTGGCAGTCTAACCAGTGGTGCAGACTTTCTTGAAAGGGTCGACGCATTTGAGGCCACATTCAGTCCTTCATTAACCAGCCTTGGGACTTGAATTTAGTGTTTAATGCTTTGCAGCAGGCTTCCTTTGCACTTGTGATTCTGTTGATCTCAGGTTCTCTCACGTAAGACTGTTTCCTTTCGGTAATTTACACAGTCCAGAGAGTGTCTTCATTGTGGGCACTGTTTTGCAGCTCTTCTTATCTCTTTTTTTAATTAGGATAAGGCTGCCGTTTGTACGAAACCAACTTTTCAATTCAACGTGGTTTCTAAGTTCCACCTAAGTAACTACATTGTGATTCCAATAATGAGTCAGAATTGGATTTCAGAGGAAGAGGTATCTTTTTACTTGCTTGATGTGGTCAAAAGATTAGGGATATATGGCAGAACAACACTTGCGTGTAGGAAGACTGATGATTTTCTGGTCCTGTACGATGTCTCAGAGATTGGCTGATGCCAAAACAGACTATAGCGTGATGGGTCACTAATGTGAATCATCACACTTATATTGGAGTGGGGAAACCTATTCCTTACTATGTGAACGTGCATTTTTACAGATCAGGGGGTGCTTAGCAGGTGGTATGGCATTTCAGCTGAGCACCTAGGTCAGAGAGCCACATGGTCCTTGGTTCATATATTCAGAGTATTTTTCGAAATGCTTTTGCGTTGAAGTACACCAGCTCTGGTCGGTCGGTGATGCACATTGCAACTCTATGAGCGCACCCAGACAGAGGGACAGCTTTGGGACGTTTCCCGCAATTTATTAAGAAAATTGGATTTTTATACTTAAGCTAAATCCTTATTTCTGAATCTTTTTGGGAACACTAGGTGTGCCCATCCATTTAGTCTCTAGTTCTCCTGTTAAATGTTTTCAGGATGAAGTTTTTAAAGTGCCAATGTCCTAATTGGAGGTCCTATACCCCATGTGCCCCTCAATGGATTCAGAGAAAAGGATTTAACATATATTAGCATATTTTGGTGTCTGCCTATAATAGCAGGGGTGGAAGAAGGGGAACATGGAATGAGGTCCGCTAGATCCCCAACAGTAATTAATGACAGTGCAAGTCAAAATGTACCACTGAAGTGGTTAGTCCTAGGACTCAAGGTATAACTGGGTACAGAAATAAAACAATAAGGAAAGGGAGACTTACTCAGCAGGGATAACACAATCCTGGAGCAATTATTTTGATGAATGGTACAAAGCTGTGCCTGACACTTGGCATACCAATAGAGGTATTTGACTTCAGTAACGGGGAATATGTAGCACAAAATGGCCCATCCACTGCTATCATAAAGCAAGATCACACTTTTCATGTAAAAGAACACTGCATTATGGGTGTGTATTTTAGCCAAAATAGACAAGCTTGTGAGTCAGTTAACTCCTTCTACACTCATTTTTCTTTACTACCCAACCCTGAAATCAATAATGAAGGGCTGGTACCTGAGGGCTCTTCACCATTCTGAACTCCACCATCTATGATAACTCGCTTCTCCTTAACTTCATCATCAGCAGACTCGTCAGATTCTCTCTTTTTATCAACTCCAAAAAGAAATAAAATGTAAACTTAAAATCATTCAAAGGATAACATGACTATGCTCTATTCCAGTAGTAAGGTACCAAGTTGACTTGAACAATGTTAGCATTTCTCTTTTTGTAAATAAGATGAAGAAAACACATTAACATATTTCCATACACTAAAAAACAGCTTTAAAAATGTTCAAATTATCAAACCTCCCATTTGCAATCAGTGACAGATTTACTAAACCATTTCCTTTCTAGCAGAGGATGATTTTTTCCTTTAACCTGTTATTAAATTTCCAGTAAGAATTCTGAAACTTGACAAGAAATTAATAAGAATAGAATGCATATACCAAGCACTATAACATACTTTTATATGCATTATGCAAAAAGAATGCATTTTCTCCCAAACCCCCTAGTTACCTATCGTTCAGTCCATCCTTTATTGTATTTATATTATACTGTAATACCTGGTCTACCTGTTGAACTGCTAGTCCCAGCAAGCCTTGTCAGCCTGACAGATCATGCTGGGACTTGTAGTTGCACAACAAAGAGGCATACATTGCCTAACCTTCATATTCCCTGTTCACACTACTGTCTGTCTTGCACACATCTGTGTTGGTATTCTGTATTCAGGTGAGATCAATATCAACTAATCAGACTCCACACCCTACCTTCCATGTCTTGCACCTCACCGCCGCCGTACGCCATTGTATGCTTTTTCCTCTGTTTTCCGGAAGCGTACGCTTCTACCAATCAGCGGCGACGGACTAATTAACAAGCAGCCAATGAAAATAGACTTGGAGGAGGATGGGCACGGGGCTTCTGGGAATTGTAGTTTTTAGTCGTCTTGAGCCTATTGACTGTCAATGGGACATTGTTGGGACGTTTCGTTCCATAACAAACGGAGAGACACATAACTACATATCACGTGCAAACATCCACATTAGGAATATTTCTATAAATGTTGAGAATGGTAAAAAAAGGATTTTTTTTGTCAAATTGTGAAAATTTTGTTATTTTATTTGGTGATATTATACATTTAATGTGTTATAGGCAGACTGAAAAGGGAACTTAGAGACATTTTGCTGTTTCCATGTGCATATTGACAAATTCCACAGTGCACTCTAAATTAGCTGCCAACTTGATTCCTTTTCACAGTGAGGTCATTTGCTAATGCAGTTACATATGCTAAATTAATGTGTAGAGCGTTTTTACAATCATAATGTCATTAATTCAGTATCGGTAATTGTAATAGTAAATTAAGAGAAAAGTTTGGGAGGGCAACATGTTATACCTGGTCTAAGGGATAATTTTTTAGGGTCTGTGTTACCTCTTTAAGTCTATGGGAAGTTCAGATGGACGTCGATTTGTATCAAATTTAAAGCAATTTGACAATTTAGATAAGCTCCTAAAACACATGTCCGGTTACTTGAATGGGATTTTAAAAGAAAAAAAACATTCATAAACACCTATGAGTGTTTACCTTTAGAAAACAATACGTACAGGCATAAAAATGCCTACTGCCTTATTTTCCATGCTCCGGATGTTCTGTGACTGGAAAAAAATCTTGTGGTAGTTTCAACAATAGACATATAAAGTCTGCTTGGACATATTTTATAAACGTTAACCAAGAATGTACTTCGATAAAATTGAAGTCAATTTTCACATTATTCTTTTAATCCGTTACTCCACTCAAAAACGATGTTCCCTAATTAGACTGTAAGCCCCAATGGGACAGGGACTGATGTGAGTACAGCGCTGCGGAATTAGTGGTGCTATATAAATAAATGGTGATGATGATGTTGATGATGATGATAATAAAGTCATTATGCTGCATACTACAACTTAATGGGGAAAAAGTTGATACATGAATTTGGACTTCTTGAAATTGCCTGTTGAAAAGTCAGAAACACAATGTAGTTGAAATTAGAAAGATTGTTATGAGCTGACCGTCCATTTTAGTATCTGAAACCATGAAAACAAACTTGATTGTATTGATTAGTTCAGTGATTAGATAATACTACTGAAAGTCAATTCATAAGAACCTTTCTGTCAAATGGCAGCTACATTGTTTTTATGAATTTTCAACATGTGATTGCAGGCAGAAGTCTCAGTTCAAATATCAGCAGTTGTTCCAGCAAGTTGTAGTAATTAGACAATACATTTTTTAGTTGAGTTAACTTTTAATAACCCTTATAGTGTTTTGTGTGTTTTAATTTTCTATTAGTGCAGAAAGCAATATAATTGAGTTATAGGTTGAGAAGTGTAGATGCAGAGCCTGTAGTAAACCTGGGGATACACTAAGAACCACAAGAGGAAGACCCTTGCTCTAGGTAGACATAACAGCACAATTCATTATTCACAGATAATGATTATCAGATGCAGGTCAAGGTTTTGAAGGTTTGTCCTAGGAAACTTGTATCTTGACAAAGCTGTTGGTTTTAAATAATTATCAATCTTGTATTGCTAGTTGGGTGTGATTCTCAGTGTGCAGTGTTCTCCCCAGAAAATTTGGCCAGCTGGGTGGCATTAAGAAGCAGCCGGGTAGGGGCAGTTGGAGGTTATTACCCACACTTGCCAGGACTGGTCAGACTGGTGGTCAGTGGTCTAACACACACAGCTGGCTGTAGTGCTCGCATAGTGCCTGTTCTAATAGGAGAAACAATGGTTTATTCTGTTATAATAGGAATCAGTTGGGCTCCAAGAGCCAGGTGGCAAGTAAAAACATCCGGGCGAAGCAGCTGGGAAATAGGTGCTGGGGATAACACTGGTATATGTACTTTAACAATATATATAAATATATAAAGATGAGTATATATGCCCAGTTTTCAAATACTGGCAATTATGAACCACATGTTTATGAAAAGCAGAGACCTCTTACACAGTGAAGCATATTCAATGTATATTTTTTCAAAGAATAGTTGATCATGCCTCTTGATCATGCGAGGCATTTATGAAAAATTTGTAATGAAAATTTTATTTAAAGGTTGTTTTTCACTGAAATGACCTTGAAGATAACCACTATCATCCAAGTGCAGAAGCCATTCTTTTTACAATGTTATGTTAATTTTACTTTTGTATGTATAATCGTTTTCATTGTACATCATAACGTTTTTCTATGTAAAATGGTGTCATCACCAAGTAATTATTCAGTTTTTGAAGTAAGTGTATTTATTCACTTTTAAACAAAGACAAATTCTAATATAGCTGTGCAGAATAATTACAATTTGAAACTAAAACAAAATACTTAAACAATACATATAAAGGACTAATATAAGACATTTTATTTTTAATTAAAAGCAAAGTAATTAAAATTAAATTCTCTGATTACGGTAAAACACACATCTTTAGTTACACATTATTAAATTGAATCATAAGCAACCCATTTAGGAAAAACAAATATTAATTATATAACACTGGTATTTATAATTATATAGCTTTAAGGCACAATAAATTTAGCATATATTTAGTGGCATGTTTTCTGTTCAGATAGCTGTTTAATGTGCAGTTGCGTGTAGGTGACATGTACTCCTAAGTAACAGACCACAGTTCTCTTCCCAGAAAATTTTGCCGGGTGGTATTAAGAAGCAGCCAGGTAGGGGCAGTTGTAATACTTTGCAATAATAATGAAAAAATGTTGGAGATTATTGCCCACACCTGCCAGGACTGGTCAGACTGATGGTCATGGGTCTAACACACACTGATGGCTGTAGTGCTCACATAGTGCCTGCTATATTAGGGGAAGCAATGGTATGTTCTATTACAATAGTACTCTGTTGGGCTCCAAGAGCCGGGTGGCAAGTTAAAACAGCCGGTTGGAGCACCCGGGAAATAGGTGCTGGGGAGAACACTGGACCACTATGCCAAGGGTCCCAGGTGTTCTTGAAAAGGACCTGTGTGACAGACATCACAAAATGGATATGGTCTAAACTAAGTCAGACAGATACACCAACAATGACTAGTCCAGTGTCCTTGCATTAGTTTTATTTGTCAATAGTTTTTATTAAGAATACATTTCAAACTTTAAAGGTACAAAAAAGAAAGAAGATAAGTGGAAAACAACAGCAGTAAATAAAGGGGGAGACAACAATACATGGTAAGTGGACTTTTACAGTAGAATTTATTATTACACTTCTTTATAATAGACAGAATAGAAAAAATAAACTTTATAGAGAGAACCAAACATGTTGTTGATTTTGTGGAGGTCATCAGTCACATACTCATGCCAAGGGAATTATATAATAATGGGGGAGGAAATAGAGGTCAATAGGGTATACCTGAGGTTTCCATATGAAAACTGAACTGAATTTTCAATATAATATTTGCGATATTATCTTGTGAAGGACAGGGGGCAGAGGGTTTCTCCAGTTTTGGGCTATAGTTGCTCTAGATGCAATCAGGATGTGTGCCCCCCACACATATCAATTGTATTCAGGAATTTGGTTACAAAAGGAATGTAGATTTTGCACATTTTATTTTTAAATCATCATCTAAAGCTTTCAGGTGCCTGTCATATGCTTATATACATATAAAAATAATAATATAATTATATAGGATGATATATAACAGCAATTATGTCATTATTATGCAACTACAAATGTAATAAAACATTAGTATTAATTCAAAACTGAAGCATGAGTGAAAAAAGGCTTCTCCTGGATATACATAACGTGAATAATATCTACAACGTAGGTTTTTATTTAACAAACCACAATAACTTCGATGTAAAGTGTCCTGTGACTGTCACACTGCTGAGTGATGCACAGGACTAGACTGATGTAAACAAATCTGCTCTCCGCGTCCCTAGCAACCGCTGGCCCGCTCTTTTCTGGCACAATGGAGGTGTGTCCCTCCCTCGGTAATAGTTTCAGCTCACTGATTGGCAAATACGTCTATCGGTCAAATGATTTGGGGCTTTGATTGGGCGACACGTTCAAATCCGTCGGTCCCGCCTTTTCCGCTTTGCTGCGCGCTGTCTCTGGGAAGGATAAGAGGTGGATGGTGTGAGTAATGTGATGTGCGGGGTGTTATGTGAATGGGGGGAGGACAGTACCTGTGTGCGCTGCACAGCTGCAGGTGGTGTTAGCTGTACGAGCATTGCTGGCTGTACACAGAGCGGGTCATGTAGCTCACACTAGCACGGGTAACCCAGCTCTTTGTGTGTAACGATATAGTGCTGGTACTTCTGCACCAGATCAACGAGGGCGCTGACACCCTGGGCATGGAAAGTGTTGCCACGCTGTATATTAATACAGAATTATAATATACTGTAAGGTCTGTTAACAACAGCCTGACACATAATTCAGTGACAGCTGTGCATACATGTGACTAGGATGCTGCTCTCTCAAATTCTGCATCAGACTTGGCTCTTTACATTGGTTGTGTGGGAGGACACATCCTAGGGTAAAAAAATTGTGCAGTACTTATGATGACTATATACATAACATCTTTTACTTTTAGTAATTGGTTATACTCTGGGACAAAGCGGTTTCTAGCTAATACTACATTAGGTGACTATAGGTTTAGCTGGTTTATTTTTAACTGGAACGATTGAATATTACAATACCCCTTTCTTTTTCTGTCTAGGAAGCATATTGTTTTTGAAATGGCAGCTTCAGTTGTTCCACAATCCCCCAATTCTCCACTGCAGAGTGTTTCTCTTCTGAGCAAATCATTTCCACAGCTGCCAAGCCCACGAAGAAGAAGACATGGGGGACGAGCCAAGAGCCATTGGAATACAGCCAGCCTGACTGGTAACGTTCCATCACTATTACAAACACCTATATATACTGCATGGAGGATTAAATAGGATTCTGTGACTGAGGATCTTAGTGACTTTAACATTAAAATTGACCCAAAAATACAGTAAGAAGCTGTGCTCAATGTTTATAATATCTATAGATTGAATATTAATGAAGCATATTTTAATATAGGCAAAATAATTTGTGACCGCCCCAAAAGTTTTCCTAAACTTCATATAATAGTCTTCTTTTATCATCTTAAGTACTATAAGCACAATGTTTTCATTTAAAATGTGACAATGATAGAGGAATAGTACATAGTGATTACACTTCCTTATTGGTGTAAGCCTTTCTGACCTTTCATGCTTGATTAATAGTCCAAACCTAAATGGATAGCGAGATTTAAATATTTGTCCTTCTGCCTTCAACTAACAGATCAAAGGAGGTGTTCTCTCCTTCAAAAAATACAGTGACTATAAAAAGTAATTGCCTCGTTTGTCATTGTTAACATTTTATTTTCTTAAATCTTGGAATCAACATGGATTTATTTGGGAATTAATACAACTTAACATGAAATACACTCATTTCAAATAAGAAAAAAACAAGATTTTTGTTAAATGATTACAAAATGAAAACAGAATTTATGACATAAGTATTCAGCTCCTTTGTTTTATACTTGGTAGAAGCATTGTTAGCTGGAATTACAGCTCGGAGGGCTTATTGCAGTGTTGATCTCTGTACAGTACAGTGTTTGCCCATTCTTTGCAATATTGCTTGAATTCCATCAGACTGAATGGAGACAGGTGATGAACAGCAATTTTAAAGGCATTCCAAGATGACCTGTGAGTTTAAGATTTGGGTTTTAACTTGGCCTTTGCAGGACATATATATAATATATTTTGTATTTAAGCCACCCAGGTGTGGCTATTGCTGTATGCTTACTCCATCCACCCCCCATTTTGACAAATTTTCCAAACCCCAAAGCAAACAGCATCCTCATAGCATTATGCTCCTCCTGTCATGTGGTCATGGTAGAGATGATGTGGTGATAAGTGATCTCAGGTACTTTAAAAGTGTTTGAGTTCTTGTTCTTAAATCTTTCTCTTGGCTGGTGCTTTTCAATAACTTTTTCATTGATTTGCTTTGAATGAATGGTCTTTGATCTTCTCAATAAAGCTCTTGTTTGGGACCTCTTACATGTGTATTTATTTAAAAAACTGTAGAAACACTTTAATGGATCACTGGTAGACTGCAGTCAATTATGTGACATCTGAAGGCAACCAATTGCTCCAGGGTTTATTTAGGTCAATGTTTTCCAAACCTGGGGGTAAAGGCAAACTTGTCTTTACAAGCCATCATCACTTTAAATTTCCCCTGCAAAGTCGCTGATTTCCGGTGACTTGCAGAAATCTGAGCTTCATACATTTACCCCCTGGTCTTCAATGGCCCCCACCAAGTCATATTTTGAGAATTTCTTTAATCATACATAGATGTGTAAATCTGTTTGGCTGAGTAAGTAATTTTTCCACTTGCAGAAATGCACAAAACATTAACTTTTGGGGGTCCATGAGTACAGCAGTTGTGAATTACTGATTTAGGTGTATGGTAGCAAAATGGGTGAATTATTTTTTCTTTTTTTTCTTTATTTACAATTAAGAAAACATTTCAGTTGTTTTTACTTTAACATAAATAGTATTTACGTAAGATGCAGGTTAATATGTTGTAATTATTGGTCAATTATGTTTAATCATGCATTGAATTTGAAATTAAGTTATATTATGGACCAATAATTGTATGCTGGTTTTATATATAGTTAATTACCTTGATTAGTTGGTGAAAATGTCCAATTACTTTTGAAAGCCAAGTAGACTAATGAGGAGAAGTCTTATTGGAAGCTTTGTCACTGTTTTGTTGGTATTTGCACAGTTATATTTATAATATTTTCTTTTCTTAGGGGAGGACTGGAGCTCTTATAGTCTGTCTTCAGCTGCAAGCAACATTCTGTTACGATCACCCCTGGAATCTGCCAGTGGTATACCTACCCCCGATGATACCATCCACTGTCTGCCATCATATGTACGGAGCTCAAACCAAGCTGTGCTAACTGTGAACACTAAAAGCTCACAGGTATAAAATCATATTTTCTATCATGCCATCTTAGAGATTTTACATGGCTGTATTGTCCATCTTTTCATTGGAAGGGATACATCTATATATATCTTAAAAATATATATTCGCTGCCAGATACCTTTAAAAACAAACAATAAAAACCTTTGTATAGTACAGTAGAATCTATATTTGTTCTCACTAGTGCTCACATGCTGTGTAAGGTGGAGTAATTATTGCATAGAATATTTCAGGTTGTTTTGGGTGTAGGCGTATTAATGAACAACTGTACAGAGAATGTTTAATCATTCCTTCCAGTCCTTGCCCCCAATGGAGCTTGCAATCTATTCCCTTCCACACAGAAAGACATACTAAGGTTTATTTTGTCAGAAGCCAATTTACCTACCAATTTGTCTTTGCAGTGTGAGAGGAAACTGGGGCACCCTGCGTAAACCCCCGCAAACACTGAGAACATATAAATTATAAAAATAAGATTTTTACTCGTAAAATCCATTTCTCTGACTCCATTGGGGGACACTGCGAGACATTGGGGTATAGTAGTGGGCTCAGGAGTCTAGTCACTTTAACTGCTAAGCCTTTGGACTCCTCCCCTGCTATGCCCCTCCTCTCCAGAGAGATTTTGAATAACCAAGAGTGAACATAAAGGAGGTAATATAACCTGGATAGGTCTTAAATTATAAAGAACCATAACCAAAGTTTTCACACACAGAACTATATACAGAGCAAGGGAGGGTGCGCAGTGTCCCCCAATGGAGTCAGAGAAATGGATTTTACGGTGAGTTATTATTTTCTCTTCCCTGCCATTGGGGGACACTGCGAGACATTGGGGATATACCAAAGCTTCCTCAAGGGCGGGAATGCTCTGGACCAGCTGCACGCATAATCCTGCGACCAAAGCTTGCATCAGCCGATGCAAAGCCTTGAAATCTATAAAATTTAGTAAATGTGTGGACGGAAGACCAAGTCGCCGCTCTACACAACTGTTCCGCCGACGCCCCGTGTCTAGCCGCCCAGGAGACACCCACTGCCCTAGTAGAATGTGCCTTTAAGCTTTGCGGAACAGCTAGAGAGGCTGAAATGTAAGCCTCACGAATCGTGGACGTGATCCACCGGGCACTTCACTGCTTTGAAGCAGGCCACCCTCTCTTATTGGCGTCATATAAAACAAAAAGATCTCTGGTCTTTCTGACCTGAGACGTACGATCTACATAACCCTGTAGAGCTCGTACCACATCCGAACACTGCATAGACCCTTCTAAAGAGTCTTTCTTTGCTCGGAACAACAATTTCCTGATTTAGGTGGAACCTGGAAACAAAAGATGGCCTAGTACGAAGAACCACCCTATCAGCATGAAAAATAAGAAAGGGAGGGTCACAGCGAAGCGCCCCGAGCTCAGACACTCTACGAGCTGAAGCTATAGCCAACAAAAATACAGTCTTCCACGTAAGATACCGTAAGTCAATAGACTCTAAAGGTTCAAACGGAGGCCTAGAAAGAGCGTGAAGAACCAGATTGAGGTCCCAGGGCTCAACAGGATGGCAAAAAGGAGGTTGTAAACGTAGTACCCCCTTTAAAAATGTCTTGACGTCTGAATAATCTGCAATCTTTTTCTGAAAATAAACAGAGCAGATATCTGACCCTTGAGGGAACCCAGACGTAAACCCTTCTGAACCCCATCCTGTAGAAAGTCCAGTAAGCTGGAAATCTTAAATTTTGAAGAGTGGAATCCCTTAGACTCACACCACACAATATATGCCTTTCACACTCTGTAATATATGGAAGACGAAGAAGGCTTTCTGGCCCTAATCATGGTAGCTATAACATCTTAAGAGAAACCCCGGGACCTAAGAATTAGGGTTTCAATAGCCAGGCCGTCAAAGCCAGTTGATCTAAACCTTGGTAAAGGAATGGACCCTGAACCAGAAGATCTGCCTGCAAAGGAAGTCGGAATGGAGGAGCTCCTGCTAACAATAGCAGATCTGAGAACCACGCTCTGCGTGGCCAAAATGGAGCTATTAGAATAGCGGGAACTCCCTCTCTCTTCAATTTCTTTAGAACCCGCGCAATCATTGTAATGGACGGGAAAATGTACACCATCAGTATGGCCAAGGGGCCGACATGGCATCTACTATTTCCGCCGCTGGGTCTCGAGCTCTTGCGCCGTAGCGCGGAACCTGATGGTTCAGTCTGGACGCCATCAGGTCTATGTCCGGACAGCCCCAACGCTCCACCAGTAGGGAGAATACCCGACTGTTTAGAGCCCATTCCCCGGGATGAAGGGTATGTCTGCTGAGGAAGTCTGCTTCCCAATTCTTCACCCTCGGGATGTGAGTGGCTGAAATCTTAGGGACCTGATGTTCCGCTAATATGCGTCTGGCCTCTCGCATGGCAGCCGCGCTGCAAGTGCCCCCCTGATGACTTATGTACGCTACCGTGGTGGCGTTGTCGGACTGAATCTGAAGAGGTTTTCCTCTTAGAAATTCCTGGGCTCCTATCAGAGTATTGTACACTGCTCTGAGCTCTAGAACATTTATAGGAAGAGTGGCTTTCTGAGGGGACCAGAGACCCTGAAGCCTCAGGATTCCTGTTGCTCCCCCCCAACAGACTGGAGTCTGTTGTGACTAGAGTCCAAGACCAGGTCTGTAAGGATTGGCCTCTCTAAGTTGGATTGGGACGTCCACCAGATAAGGGACAGCCTTGTGGGCGTGGACAGACAAATTATCTGTTTGTCTGAGACCCTGACCACTTTCGCAAGATCTCTGCCAGAAATGGACTGGAGTGAAACTGCGCAAAGGGAACTGCCTCGAATGCCTAGACCATTGTCCCCAGAAGTTTCATGCAACTGAGGACCGAGACTCTCTTTTTCATTAGCATGACTCTGGTCCTTTTCTGCAGAGCTAGGACTTTTTCTCCTGGAAGATAAACTCTCAGAGACTGAGTATCGAAAAGTAGACCCAAGAAGCGCATCTGTTGAGTTGGCACAAGAGATGACTTGGGTAAATTCAATACCCAGCCGTGACTCTGAAGAAACTTCATAACAGTCTGACTCTGTTGGGATAGAAGAACTGCAGACTGTGCCTTCAACAAGAGGTCGTCTAGATAAGGGATAATTGTCATACCCTACTGGCGCAAAAGACTGGCCATGACTGCCATAATCTTGGTAAAGACTCTGGGGGCGGTAGCCAGGCAGAAGGGGAGAGCCCTGAACTGAAAATGCGCGCCTCCTACTGCGAACCGAAGGAGACTCTGGTGTCCCTCCCAAATCGGTACATGCAGATAGGCATCCTTGATGTCTAAGGATGCCAAAAACTCCCCTTTCTCTATCCCTGCTATCACTGAGCGAAGGAATTCCATGCAAAATTTCTGAATACTCAGCTGCTTGTTTAATGACTGAAGATTCAGGATGGGCCGGAAGGATGCATCTGGCTTTGGCACCAGGAAGAGGTTCGAATAGAAACCTAGACCCCTTTCTAGAGGAGGAACATGAACGATTACCTGCGCAGTCAGAAGCTTCTGAATAACTTCCTGAAGTGCAACACGTCTGAGGGGAGAGGAGTGACGAAGAATCTATGACAGGGGGAGTGGGCTAGGTCTATAACATAACCCCGGGACACAATTCCTCGAACCCAGAGATCTGTTGTGGACTTCGACCATTGATCCCTGAATTGAAGAAGACGTGCCCCCACCTGATGCTCCCCCCGAAGAACTCTGTCACGCGGAAGGCTTGTCTGTTGGGCGAGAAGAACCTCTCCTCGCCGCACCTCTACCTCCTCTGCTTCTATTAGCAGATGCCCTAGACGCTGAGTACTGCCCTCTATTAAGGGTACCTCCCCCACGGGAAAAGCTCTGAAA
Source organism: Mixophyes fleayi (assembly GCF_038048845.1). Taxonomy (NCBI): domain Eukaryota; kingdom Metazoa; phylum Chordata; class Amphibia; order Anura; family Limnodynastidae; genus Mixophyes; species Mixophyes fleayi. The sequence goes on from NC_134404.1 coordinate 73,503,232, forward strand.
AGAGCGAAACCTACCCTGGCGGGCCCTGTTGGAGACAGTGGGAAGAGAAGTGCTCTTTCCCCCCTGTAGTCTCCTGAATAACCCTTTCGAGCTCTCCCTTTCTGAAGAGCTAAATCACACTTTTTATCGCTGTAATCCTTAAGGGCTATCCGTTCTTGAACAAGAATAGCAGATGAGGAAGCTAAATGGGCTACGGGGGTGTCAACCCTAGGTAACGTCTCCCATTTTACTGTGTCCTCAGGTGGCAGAGGATAAAGAGATTTAAATTTTCCTGGCATCATAAATTGCCTACTTGGCTTATGCCAAGCTTCAGAAATGATGTCCAACATCTCCTGATAATGGGGAAAAGTAGCCAACTGAGCCTTAGTTCTTTTAAATAGAGAGACACCTGTGGTTTCTGAGGGTTCTGGATCAGCAAACCCTAAGGTATGCCTGATTCCTAAAATAAGACTATCTACACTCGTGGAGACCGAGTCAGAGTCATAAGAGCCCTCCCCTTCCGGATCTACATCTACCTCACCTTCCTCTGCCGAGGAAAGATCAGAGAACTGATCTATGTCCAGACCTGAATCAGTAATAGCTCTCTTACCCCTCTGGGAAATAGCTAATAACCTATCTTCCCTGTGGGTAGACCCAGCCTGTGATGTGGAAGCGTTTTTCGTCAGACTGACTGCCTGCGAGTGTAAGTGGGGTAGTGTTTTCACGTACCTCTGTTACCCGCAGCATAACGGATGTCAGTTTCTACACAGCCGAAGAGAAGGATTGCAGCCAAGGCGGTTCTACCACTGCTGAAGATACCTCCTGGGCTGAGTTGTCTCGCCTCTGAGCGTCCGCAGTACGTACAAGCTGCGCAATAGGCGTTACTGTCTGTGTGTCCAAAAAGTTTAGAGTTACATTTTGCACAGGTATAATACATTGCAGAAGGCACAGAGTGACCCTTGCCCTTAGCTGTCCCCTTCTCAGCCATTGTCCTGCTTGTTAAAATAATTATTAAAAGAAATGCAGACAAAATGAGACTACAGAAATAGAAGTCTCCTGTGCTAGGAAGTCTCTCTAAAATAAGAGCACCACTCCAATATCAAAGGGGTGTACAGTACTGTCTGTGAAAATTCCTTTTCCTGAAATAACTCACAAGACAAATATAAACATATAAAACACCTCCAGACAACACTCCTCTAGTCACACAAGCCTGAAATCTGCACACAGTTATGGCTATCACTGGAGGAGAGGCAAGCTGAGAGTTCCAGGGCAGCGCTGCACGCTTTCAACCAGAGGCTTTTTTCTCACCACCGCGCGGGAAGAACAGAGGAAGTAAGTTATCTTAATACGCCTAATCCCTGGCGCTGCTCGCTCTGCTTCCTGTGAGTCTCACTGGCCCCATCCACCAATGGCCGCCTAGGAGCGCCTGACGCGCGATATACAGCATGCCCAGACCTCTTGCGCGTCCTTTCTGCAGTCCAACTCGCCTCTCCTGAGTGTGAGCGCTGCATATGTCCCCATTAAAACTGCTCGTTATGTCCAGGGAGAGCGGGGACCTGCCGGCATGTAAGCGCGGCAGAGGAGAAGAGACTGATACAGCCTCCCTCCCCTGTCGCTACTGAGAGTGAGCCTGCAGCTTAACGATCTTCCTTTTTCACACAGCCTCCCCCAACCTAATCTAGTTGGAAGCATGCCGGCAGATGTGCTGGTGAAGAGAGCGCTAGGCTTCTCTACACTCCGCTGGGACCCAGAGTGAGTAGAGCTGAGTCCTACTCACTCTTCTGGGTCTATTGTCTGGGATCCCGTGCTGCACCTGAAGGGATAAATATTAAAATAAAAACATGGCATTCTAAATACTAAACAGAGTATAGGCAGGAGCCTATACTCTAGTGACCTTAACTCTCCAGTCACTTAAGAAAACTGAGGATCCCTCTGCAGAAGAGGGGCATAGCAGGGGAGGAGTCCAAAGGCTTAGCAGTTAAAGTGACTAGACTCCTGAGCCCACTACTATACCCCAATGTCTCCCAGTGTCCCCCTATGGCAGGGAAGAGAAATAATTGTTTCCATTTAAAACTACCTTGTGTTCTTTACACTGGCTCAATAGCAAGCTGCTTTAAAAAAAATCAGACACATTTGTATATTGTTTTTGTTTTTTTTTGGATCCTATTTTTTACATTTGACTCAGGAGAATTAATATTCCACAAATATAGGGATATGCATCTTTTCTTTAGCCTTCTTTGGGGAACACCGGAGACATTGGGGTATAGAGTAGGGAGAGGGTGAACTGGCAGTTTATAAAAACTAGCCTTGGCTCCTCCCTCTCTATACCCCACTTTCTTTTAGCCTCTGTTTAGTTTAAGTGCCCAGCGAAACGGGCTTTGTTTGGGCTGTGCAGCATCCCTTTGCTTTATTTCATTCATGTTCATTTTGTTTTATATCTGAGGCTTCTGCGTCCTGTTAAATGACAACTGCATCGGCGGCTCACAGAGCCGCATCGGCGGCTGTCAATCAAATGTGCATGTGTACTGGCAGCGCACAGCACGGAAGACTGTGCATTGTCTGGAGAGGGGGATCGGAGGTGCGATGGAGGTACCAATGGTATTCCCAAAAGTCATGGCAGCTCTCTTTAGGGATGACTGTCATACCCTACATGGCCTACCTTTTGGATAAAGGAAATATCTGCCCCTCTTTTGAACCATTTACTCTTGACTGTGGACACACAGCTGTGCTTTAAACTATCAAAAGTCTAGTCTTGGCTCAGCACATGATTTTTCTGGGTGTCCCTTTGTACATTGGTTGTTAGAGTAATCTTATTGGAGGAGAAGATTCTGGCCTTTCCGAAACTGGTGAAACTTTTATGTCTCGGGCAGGTCTCAATCCTCCATTGCATGAACTAATGGGGTGAATGGTATATTGAAAGTGGTCCAGTTTGCTTCCACTCTTTGATTTTCCAAAATGAGATTCTAGCCAGGTCAAGTTTCAATCTTCTTTTGGTAACACTGTTTTCAGACTGTCGCCACAGACTCCTCTATCTCTCCTGTGGTGGATGCAGAGACCGCAGACTGAGCTTGGATCATTGTGACCGCAGACTGAGCTTGGATCATTGTGACCACAGATGCCAGCCTGCATGGGCAGTCTGGTGACGCTGAACTTCCAACTACAGGAGCTTTGGTCCAAAGAGGAGGAAAAACTACCCATCAACATGCTTGAACTTATGGCGATGCTTAGTCTCTACTAAGAGCAGATTCGTTAGAATCCAATCGTATACCACCATGGCTGTAGAGCCCTTTGATGATGGAGAAAAGATGCACTTGACAAAACATTATGTCCGAGTGATCTTGGTGGTATTCATCCCAGGGGTGGACGGTTAGGAGGCCGGCATGCCATTCATCCCCGGGAATGGTCCTTCCATCTTGTGGTTTTCAACAAAATTGTGGAGAAGTGGAGTGAACCAGAAGTCTATATGATGACCTCTCTACTTAATCACAAATTAGTTTGGTAATGTGCAGGAACCAGGCATCCAAAAGATTTCCTAGTGGATTCCATTACGATCCCATGGAAATACTGACTAGTGGTTTTTTTTGGGTTTTTTTTTTTGCTCCGAATCCCATGGTTCCTCAGGTACTAAAGAAGTGCAAGAGAGAGGGTGTTCCAGTACATCTGGCGGTAAATGTATCATAGTGCGGGTTGTACAAGTCGCCGGAAATCGGCGAGATGACCGCTTAAATTTAAAGCGGTGCTGCCTTGTAAAGGGAAGTTTCACTTTACAAGGCAGCGCCGCTTTAAATTTAAGCGGTCATCTCGCCGGTTTCCGGTGACTTGTACAACCCGCACTATGATACATTTACCCCCGGTATCATTATTAGCATGGTGGCAGAGCAAATGTAGAGGCTACCTTTTTTGAGAAGATCTTTGAAGTCGGGGCTCTTTTTACCACCAAGCCTTAGCCCGGCTGCCGTCAACGGCATGGCTGTTGAGGCCATGATTCTTTGAGCTAAGGGACTATTTGAGAAAATCAGTCAGACCATAATGAAGGCCAAGAAACCAAGCTCCTATAAAAATAAACAGTGTGGAAGACCTACATAGGCTATTGTGAGAGGAAAGGCGTTCACACTTCATTTTATAACTTGTCCCATGTCTTAGACTGTGGGTTGCAATTAACCTCTCTCAAAGCCAAAGTTTTGGAGCTTGCTATCCTTCTTCCAGTAGAAACTAGCCACTATTCCTAAGCTCCAGACTTTTTTTCATTGGGTTTTTCACATCCAAAAACCTTAAGTTCCATGGAATCTAAACTTTGTCTTTCATCACTCAAGCCTGCTGAATCTGTTGATCTTAAATTCCTAACCTGGGAGATATGTTTTTGACCATTGCTTTAGAAAGACAGGTGTGAAATGGCTGGCATGTCTTGTATGTCACCATATCTTATTATTCACAATGACAGAGCTGTTCTGCCCACCAAGTCTTCTTTCCAGCCCAAGGTGGTGTCTAAATTTTATCTAAACCAAATTATTGTTATTCCTGCTCTTGGCCAGGAGTTAGCATTTAGAAATGACGACTCTCTCCACCACCTGAATCTGGTTAGAGCTTGAGGATTTATGTTGACAGTCATCCTTGCGCAGAACTGATCAACTACTTATTCTTTATGACTCACACATTAGAGGTTGGCTGGCAACAAAACAAACTTGTAGGATGTATTAAAGCTACAATCCGTCAGGCTTATATCTCTGGGTAATCAGGTTCTGGATGGTAGTACAGTCCACTCTACCAGATTGGTGACTGCCTTCTGGGCGGCACAGCATGGTACCTCCTGAACACATTTTTGACCAACAACCTGGTTTCCATCCATACATGTGTGAAATTTTACAGGTTCGATTTCTTTGATTTCAAAGATGCCAGCTTTGGTCGAAAAGTTTTGCATGCAGTTGTTTTCTGAGTTTACCAGCCCGAGGGCCAGCTTTGGAACGTCTCAATGGTTAATCAGTGTCCCTCAAATGGGATGAAAGAGCAATTAGGATTTTTTTACTCGCAGTAAAATCCATTTATCTGAATTAATTTTGGGGACACTGCATTTTCCACCCTTTTGTTCTTCGTTCTATTTAACGGTTGAATGTTTGATTAGTTAAAAAAAATTAGTGGAGGGGCATAGAAGGGAGGTGTGGAATTGGCTGAAATTGATTCAGAGAAATGGTTTTTAACGGGGAGTACAAAAATCCCCATTTCCTTATAGGGGCCTATCTCTGTTAGGGCACTTCTCAGCTAACACTCAGAGGGGCCACCTCTATATTTGGACCCTGAGAAAAAAAAGCCATAACTCACAAAAATACATTCACAGATACGCTGTAATAAAACACATGCCCCAAAAACCATACTCCTACGCTACAATGGTTTATTAAAAAAAAATGATACATTCACAACATCTGGGTCAATTTTGCTAATGCTATTGAATAATATAAGGCTAAATGTAATTTTTGTATTAAAGCCTTCTGCTTGCCAGAAACACATTTGTATTTTTTTTATTTCCAGATTTTGATGGCCAATGATAAAGCCTGCAGATTATTTGGGTATAGTAGTCATGAGTTAATTGGCATGAGTCTGTCTGTGCTGATCCCTGCTTCCAGCCACAGAATCTCTGAGGCTCTAGAAGAGGAACTTGCAAAGGCTGATGGAATTTCACGGGTACCTGGAGAAGTGGTGAGTGTGATGTCTAGATGAATGTGGATCTTCCTGTCTGTGCCAAAGTTTTTATATAACCAGTCCAGAGGACATTACTGAGCTGATTGCTGATACAGATATTGGACAACTTTACACTTGATTCCAGTGGCAATCTGAAAAATTTGTAGTATAAAAATAAAATAAAAGGTGTTTATAAATCTATTGCAACCTACCTAAATATTGGAATGTTTTACTGCAATATGAATTTTGATTGTTTGTTTAAGAAGTAATATTTATTTGTTCTGCTGTAAAAGTTTGGAGTTGGCCACTTTCTGAAGCTGTAAAAAGTTGCAGCTTAAATTGGAAATTCTTAACCATAACGTAATCCTACAGTATATGAAAGATAACTTAAATGTCCCTGTCTCATGTGAATATCCACTCACCAGCAGTCACATTCAGTGCTTGCACAGTCTATGCAGGTGAGATCATTGCATAACAGGTGAGTGCATAGCAAAAAAATTTCATCCAAGGATAAGAACAGAGTCCCACTACCACTTTAGGATCGCTCCCTTCATTAATGACAGCTTTTCCATATCTTTCTTAAACTACAACTCCATTTAGCCTCATGTACTCTTGTATGTCTGAAATTAACACGAGTAAGTGGACAATGGGTATTTTTTGTCACTTTTTTTGTGCATTTGTTTGTGAAGATTTTTATTGCATTTGTTGAAATGCACCCAGAAATGTGATTTCCTTTATAAATTGCATCTGAAGGGTATAAAAGACTGCAAAATCTAATTGTGGTTTCACCCTCAGGTTGAAGCTGTGCGGAATGGGGGAGATGTGATTGTGTTATGTTTGTGGATACGACGAGTACAAAACCAATGCCTGCTGCTACTGGAGACTCTACAAACAATAACCACAGTTTTAACATTCCTGCAGGATGTGAGTATCTCTGACTTGCCAGGAGAATATTCTGCATGGACCCCTGACTGCAGTGTATTATTCACTATTCTTCGGGGTTGTATGGCATTATGCAATTACATTTTATACATTTTTATTATATTTAGTTCAGATTATTAGACCTTATTAGTTAACCTACATTTATCACAAATCGTGGTGTTGGATTATTTATTTTTTAAATCCTAAAATATTAAACTTTTATTATTGTTTCTGTCAAGGGATTATGAAACTGACGCTTTTTCCATCTCCTACATACTGCTTGCCTTATTTGAAATTAGGATCACCGATCCCAATGCTGAATGGGCATTCAATACACATGTACTTTGTAGAGTCTGCTTAACAGAGCATCAATGTAAAGAATAATCATTTACCATCATGAAGTGTATAGAGCAGTAACAGGTGATCCTTCACCACCCATTCCATGGCAGCCACTGTGAGCACTATAGCCGCCCCTACCAGACCCTTCAGCTTTGGCCTGCTCAGCACCTGAAAAGCTGGCTTTGACTTGGAGTCTGGCAAATTCAATGCATGGCTTAATTCAGACATCCTTGTCCTTGCAGAGGATTCTGACACCTGCCACCACTTCTAGACCACTGAAGCGTAGGCTTCCGGGGTTTGTCCAGACTTTGGAAGAGTCTGATTCTGCGTTCTCTTCCCAGGATGAAGGCGAAATGGCAGAAGGCTCTTATCTTGAGGTTTCCTCATGTCCTGGCAAGGATTCCTACAGAAAGAGGGGAGTGTATAATTTAGTGCATGCCATTAGGCATACACTAGAGATTAAGGACAACAAGGAATTCCGGACAGTTCTCTGTAGAGAGAAACAGGAAAAATAAACAGATGGTTCCCTTTCCCTCCTTCACTCAGTTGGAGGACCTGCTTTGTGAAGTGTGGGCTAGACTTGCCAGTGTATTTCAGTTCTCATGCAGATTGCAGTCCCTTAGGCTTCTACGTAATGCGGAAATGGGATTCCTCGCTTAAGGTGGCTGCTCCAATAGCTTGCCGACCTAAAACCAACACCATACTGATTCCAAGCACTGCTACATTACAGGGTGGCACAAATAGGAAAATTGAGGCCATCCTTAAAACAGTTTACATGGGGGCATATTCGTTGGCCTTGAAATATCTAGGGGAAGTGGCCATTGATCAGCAGTCTCAAAATGTGCCCTCTGGCTTCGTACGTGGAAGGTGGACATGGAATCAGAGAGGACCCTGGAGTCTCCTCCGTACTATGGGGAGATCTTGTTCAGTGCCACACAAAATGAAATTATTTCCCAGGCCATAGAGGAAACCAGTTCCTTTCTCCCTGTTAATAATCGTAGGCCTAAGGGTCCTAGGTTTCATCCACTTTCATCACTACAGAAAGGCGATGAGTTAGGTCTCAAGAGGGTCAGTTCTTGCTAACTGTGGTGGAGGGTTCTCGCTAACTCCCTGGGCAGGGATGCAGGGTCGACAGCCTTGGGCAATTAGATGTCTAACTCGTAAGTCCTCAGACAAGCAGTCAGCACTGTCGGGTGCCGACCCAGGAACATCTGTGGTGAGAGTGTGTCTGCTTCTCTTCTGGGACCAGTGGTTCGATTCCACCACGTACGCCTGGTTGAGAGGCATCCTAAGATCTCAAATCTACTTCTAGGTGCTTTTTCACTGATGGTCCTCCCGGAGATGAGGCAAAAGAGAAGCCATTCAGCCCCTTATTTCTGTGGGAATAGTTATTTCTGTCCCAGAATACCAGAAAGCGTTGGGTGTTTACTCAAATCTCTTCCTGGTCCAGAAACTGGACTGTCATTCATTCTATTTTGAATGTTCAGTAGCAGATAGGCAGCTTCAAGATAGTCCTTGAGGTAGGTAACCTACAATTTGGAACAGGATGAGTTCATGGGGTGCATGGACATCAAGGATGCATAGTTGCATGTTCAGATATGGGAGGTACACCAGTGTCTTCTCATATTTGCAGAACAGTCCCATTTCCATCATTTTCAGGCCATACCCTTTGGCAGTGCTAGCGGCCCTTCACAGATCCTGATGAAAGCGAACTCCTCGGCCTTGCTTCGGGCTCATGTTTGGGAGACTACGCAGATTTTAGAATCTCACAGTTGGAGCATTAATTTCAAGAACCCAACTTGAAAGTCTGTGCCAGAACACCCGTGTGAGGAGGAAGCCGCTTGACCGCAAACTGTGCAGTAAAGGTCTCCTTTCCAAACACAGGATTCTAAGAAAGCCGCCGGGTTAGGGCTCTATGCTCTCTCAGGGAGGCCAACAAAGTGCATATTCTCTCAGCGCAGGCATCTTTCCAAATCAGACATTTTTTGTTTGCAGATGTTGACTTGGGTAGTTAGGTTAGCCATGTCCCTTTTTTTTCATGGGTGTAGTGGTATTTTCTAGCTTGGATATCCGTTGCTCAGCATCTCCGACACGATCCCTCATCTTTTACATACCCTGATAGATAAGGGAGAAGTCCGTCTGAACCTCTCCAATACAATCTGGAAGTCTATTTTCTGAGAATGTAATGGCTTGCAGGACCTGTTGAGTAGAAGAAGGTTCAGCCATAGAGGGGGGAGGTGAGTCTGCGAGTGTCGTCGGGTGTTTCCTAGTCCCGGTAGTCTCCGCAGAATTAGAGCTGGAGGAGCTGCAAGCTAAATTTTTCAAGTTTAGTTACCCCATAGCAGCAGCTCGGAAGGATGGGATATCAAGGCACAAAAAAGCTTTGAAGTAGACTTTGCAACAACTCCAGCAGAGGGCAGCAAAACTCCACACCTACAACCCAGAGGAGCTTACAGAAGGATGGATAAATAGGAGAGCATAGACCGTAATGAGAGTCACTGTTGTAACAGTCTTACCATGTATCCGTAGATGACGGCACAACTCTGCGCACACGACCCAGAGGAGTTTATAGAATAATGATTAAATTGGATGTTATGGGCATTACTGGTAGGGAGTCACCATTGTAGTAAATCTGCAACAATTCTGTAGGTAGCAGCACAGCTCCACTCCCAAATCCCAAAGGAGCTTACGAATGCACAAAATTGAAGTATCCAAAAGCAGTTTCTCTCTATGTTTAACTGCAGTGTAGTAGAACACTTTGCCTACAGAATAGCTGTAGAGTAACAAGCTGCACACTCAGCCTGAATCAGCACAGTTGGTAATAGAAGTCACAGCCTGCGCTCGGAGCCGATCCACAATAGCACAAGCAGAGAGCACCTCTTCACTATATATTTTAAAGAGAGGGCAGGATAAAAATCTGTGAAATAGTGAGCAGTTTTCTCTGGTCTGCAGACAGCGGAGGCAGGTTCCCCTTCAGTCACCTCTCTGGCAGTGCAGCAGGATGGCCGTTTCCCGCCCCACAGATCTCCAGGTACTGAGAACAGAAGGAGGGAGGGTGACCAAAGCCTGGAGCTCTTCCGGAGTGATCGGGCTGCAACAGGGACGCCAAGATAAACAGGAGCAGTTGCAATCAGCATTAGCAGGTAACACTGCTGGGGGGGGGGGGGGTGGTCTAAAAAGGAAACAGTTGGTATATTCTGCTTCCAAGGGAGAACCACAACAGCTGAAGGTCTTTACATGGACAGGACTCCACAACCAGCAATTCAGACCCGGTACCAGCTAGGATGAAGAGCCAAGAATGGATAACTGAATATCTGTAAAGTAAAATAAGTGAGTCCAGTGTGTGAGGCAGGATATTATTCAGGATTTTGCCATGAGATCAAACGCTATGCATCTTACTCCATGCCTGGTCAAGCCACGCCTCCCCTATCAGATCTCCTTTTTAGCAAAAGATTAAGACATGCAGTTGGGAGGAGGAGTTGTAGAGGAAATAACGAAAAAGGAAGGGTGAGTTGTGTTGGGTTGTAAAAACACTGAAGACTGAAGGAATGAACTAGGAGGACACACAACTTGATGGAAATGTAGAATGCTAGGAATGTGAGGAGAAAGGTAGTCTCAACTTGAAGTGAATGGCCCATGACTCCAATGTTTTGAATAAAGGCTTTACTCAAGTTGTTTATAAGACATGTCGGGTAATCCATTTGGCTCATCTGCTAAAGTCTGAGGACTGACATGGCAGCCTAGATTACATGAGTGCAAAATCCCTGATAACTCTTCAGAACTTGGATCATTTCTGACATCCGGACCAATTAGGAAATAAGGAGCATGGTAGAGATCACCCTCACCAACATTTATCTGATGATGTGGGGTAAAGTTTGTGAGCTAGCAGTAAAGGAGTTTAAACACGTTTTCATTCATTTTAGCATTGATAGAGCTACTGACTATATTGTCTTGTATGTCTGCCCATTAATCCTCCAATTTATTTGCGATATCTGACTCCAACTTTAATTAGAGTCTTTCGTGAGAGTGTTTGGGGTTATGAGAAGTGAATATTTTGTGGATGTGAGATGCCTAAAGAGGCAAGTGTCATAAAGAGATTGTTTGTCATGCTAGATATCGATGAATGGAAGAAATATCTGGTTGATAATATCGAAATTCTTTGTGGGGTTGGCAAATTTTGTGTCAAATCATTAAGGAATCTTAGGCCACCTGCCAGCCAAGACCCAAATGTCAACGTGTCCCATCCAGGAGAGAGCATGTGGTTTCCCCAAATTGGTTTTATGAGTAGAGGAAGTTGGACAGAACAACTTGTTAGACTAGTCCCATTTTTAGAGCGATAGAGAGGCCATTCGATGGATTTTAGGTGTTTGGAGACACCATTGCCTTGTGAGCCAAGGAGGTGGGGGAGAAGAGTGATGGATCATCAATGCTCTCTGTTTCAATAATGGTCCAGACTTTAACAGAAGAGGAGGTGTTGCCTTTCCTTTTTTGAAGTTAGGGGCTCCCACTTTGGGCACATTAACCTAACCTGTTAGAAGGGCTCTTATTCGTCTTGAAAGATAAGTTCGCGTCTAGGAAATTATTATTTTTTTTAAAGTCATGAACGAAATGTAAAAGTTCACTACTTCAGCTTTGTCTGTATTTTCTATCAAGGAAAAAAAGCTCTATAGATTAAATTCTTTGAGAAAGATTCGGTAGAGAGGTCAGAACTTGGAAATTGTGAGAAGGATGTTGTCCGTTATGAGGCTATTTTGTGTTTCGAGTGGGCGGATTTAATGCTTGTGATGCTTAAGTGGATTTTAATAGTTAATGATTCAATTATTAAAGGGAATATTGGGGATGTGAGTGAGTAACCTCCTTGTCTGCTGCCATTTGGTATGGAGGAGATCGAGAAGACCTTCATATCACCAAAGGGTTATGATATGGTGTAGAGACTCCATTTAAGAATATCCCTGTAAAGCCCATAGTGAATAAAGTTTGTATCATCACCTTTTCTTCATCTAGAGCTTTAACCAGAGAAGGGAATTTCTGTAAATGTATACATCCTCCACACATTGGGAGCTCAGGTCGTACTCCTGGGGTGAATAACTATTTAATACAACCAAAATATCTGTGTGATGAAATCATGAACAACATATGGGTCAAATCTGTTTATTAATACGATTATAAAAGTACCATCAAATGTATCAAAAAAAATTCTCAGCAGATGACTACATATAATGTAATAAAATAAAGACTGATCTTTTAAAACAATATATACATTAAATATTATTAATGCATAGCCAGAGCTAAGATAAATCTTCAATCAGATTTTATTTAAAACAGTCATCTGTCCAGATATCTCCTGATATCTTCAATTTCACTCAGTCTGATGAGAACATCTATTACAATCCGTAATGTTCAAACTTTACGATAATATGACGAGGAGTAAAACTCTATTTAGCAGCCTGCTTACAATGACGTTCTTTAATGGAATTAATGCAGTGTTTTCATAATTGTTTTAGATTAGCATCCAGCTATTACTTTCCCTTGCTGCTGACCATGTGACTTAATTACACCTCTCCACACTGATCTTGGTGTGTAGGAAAATAGTAGCAATGTATCAGTTACAAGATAGTGTTCTGCTCTCTCAATTGCACATATCCACACTGATCTCCTTGTGTGGAAAATGAACTCTGGCAAAACCACTTCATTACATCTGTCAATATTGGTAAACAAGGATCGTTCTTGCCACCTGTCACTTAGCAGACTGCAAAATACAAGTGGCAGTCCCCGCTGATCACATCCACTGATTATTCGCTTAACCACTTATCAGATGGCTTAATGGCTTTCTCTATTCAGCGCCACGTTTATGCATAATACTTCTGCAGGACAATTCAACAACTTATCTATACAGGAACAGCATTGGATATTGAAATACAAGGTAGAAAGCTGCTCCTAATAGCGTAACGCATTTCTTGTTACTGGTGTTTTTTTATCACTGCTTCTCTTCTTTTACAATCCCTTCAGGTGGCTCTTGCATTCAGCTTTTCCTCTTGTTTTTTTTTTCCCAGTCCCTGACTGACGACTGGGATCTAAATTTGGTCTTTAACTGACTTTTTTTAATTATTTTGGTCGTTGCACATGTCAGAAGGGTCTAGGCTTTGGAAGATCTATCCTGTTGATCTTTGCATCTCTTTATTTGAGGAAAAATGTGTCATTCATACGTTGCCTGCCTTCTTGCCTAAGGTGTTGACTAATGTCCATCTCAATCTGTAAATTGTTCTCTGACCTCCTTGTCCTCTTTCCAGTAATACATTCCTTTTATCCCTTGCTTGTACATCATGATATCCATTAGTTGTATGTTGAGTTGTGCACTGGTGTCAGAATAGGTAAGGATTAGGAAGAGGATAAGGGGCTAAGTTTGATATTCATGATTACTTTTATTTGGTTGTTTTAGAAAACGAAAACTATCGGTAAAATGTCCCTTTATATATTTTATTCTACTTTCTATATTTTGCATTTTGGTATAAGTTTTATAATATTTATACCTAATTATTGTGCTTGACAAAGTTGCAACTTAAACGTCGCTGTGACAGGTTTATCCAGATCTATAACATGAGTCCTTGAATGCTAACGTCACTCTTTATCTTCCAGGGTAGGATCGAGTCCTGTGATCCGACTTGTGCACAGCTATATGGATATATGGACCCCGAAGAGCTTTTGGGGCAGCACATTACAGTCTTGATGCCAGCAGTTCATGTTCCCCATCACAAAAAAGAAATGTCGCAGGTACAGTAGCAGATACCACTGAACCATACTCATGAATTGCTAAGAGACTCTGCAGTAATTGGGAAATATATATTTTATTTTTAAACGGATGCTTTGGAAATACTGTGTTTTTGATTGTTTTCCTCTGCCACTGATCTGTCATGGTAAAGGATAAACAGGTTTAGCGTGCACTTTTGTGTAGTATTAAAAAGAAAGCTTGGTAACTATAGTTTTGAATAGATGACTGGAAGATCATTACACAAGTTAATCTTGAAAACACTGTCAAGTAGACAACGACACCAATAAGACGCTGGCAGTAAAAATCTAAAGGCAATGGCGACACCTCTCCTGCTGGTGCTAAATGCCCTGTGCACAAGAGGGTCAAAACATTAAATGAATGCCTCACCCCCTGGGCACATATACACTAAAGCACACCTTTTGGTTTTCGGTAGGCTGGGCTTTACCAGGCACTATTTATTATTCTCCTCACTTTTTTGCCAACCCACTTTTTTTTGTGGCACGTTTTTGGTTTTCTGGTACTGTGCTGGGATTAAAAAGGCTTTTCTACTTTTGGAGAGGGTTCAAGGACCTGCTGACCACTAGAACATTGCACTTTTTGTAGAGTACTTTGGGCACCACACCATAGGCTTGCAAAAAATATGCTTACTATACAATGTTACTGATGGTTATATCTGCAAGCAGATTTTGTAAGACTTTACTAGAAGCTGTGTAGTGTGATTCTTTTTTTTAACTCCTCTCTTCCCTAACCTTATCCTCTCCATCTTATTTGACAAGGGCCAGACCCTTCCGGCTGACTTACCAGGGTCTGGTGTCCAGTCCTGGCCTCCCTCCTTCGGGTTCCCTGTCGCTGCAGTCTTCTGATGCGTACACCCATCTTCTATAATTTACCTTTTTCAGCCATTGACTGATTGCTTGTCACTCCCCCTCGTCCTCCAGGCTATTAAGGCACATGTTCTAGCAATATAGAGCTATATCTTCATGTCAACTTAGCTTGCTAGTTGCTGGATAGTTTGGCTCCTGTGTTTTCCTTGTGTATCCTGGTATCCTGTTTCCATTCCTATCTGCTGATCCTGGTTACTCGCGTTATATGCTTCTCAGCTTATCCTTTTATCCTGTATCTGTTTCTCTTCAAAATATCAGCGTATCCTGGTCTTTCATTCTGGTCTGTCCTTGACAGTTAACAGCTTCTTCTCCGGTCTGTCTCGCCTGGTACCTACTCTGAGAACTGCAACCTGCGGGGTGTAAGGAGCGAAGTCCAGACAACCTTGCATGAGTCCCTGGCGAAAACCTTTGCCTTGTTAGACTCTGTGCCTCTGTGGTAGATGAGTCTAACTCTGGCTGATTGCAATGAGATCTCCTAATTAGTGCTTTAGAATTATAGGACATTACATATTCTAATTCAGTAAAAACCTTCTTAAAACAGAACACTTTCACATAGTGCCAAATGTCGTTTGTTTTTTGTTTTTTTTCAGCAATACATTTTTATAGAGCAATTTTTGCAAGGGTATGGGGTACAGAACATAAGGGAGTCAAACAAATAAAAGGGGGAGACAAGGAGTCCCCTTATCAGGGGGAAGGGGATCTAGTTGCTCAATGAGTATTACAGCACAACATAATCCACAGATGATAATCAAAAGAAAAGAGGATTTATGTACTTACGTTAAATCCGTTTCTCTGATTCCGTCTGGGGGACACTGCTTACCTTGGGTTGTGGAGGGAGCTTGGGGAGTTGGCACCTAACTAGTTAACTTTAGTACTGCCGACAGACCCCTCCCCTCTACAATCCCCCTGCCCCTTCTTGTTCAGTTAATTAAAATGCCCAAGGAGTAAAGGCCAGTCAAACAAGAGCACACAGAAGAAAAGCAGAAGGGAGGGATCGCAGTGTCCCCCAGACGGAATCAGAGAAACGGATTTAACGGAAGTACATAAATCCTCTTTTCTCTTTCATCCAGTCTGGGGGACACTGCTTACCATGGGGACGTTCTAAAGCAGCCCCCTAAGGGTGGGACTACTCTGAAAATCCCGCTCGTAAAGCACTACGAGCCAAATTTGCATCAGCGGATGCAAATACATTAAACTGGTAAAATTTTGTAAATGTATGGACAGAAGACCAGGTGGCTGCCCTGCAAAGCTGGTCAGCAGAATCCCCATTTCTTGCTGCCCACGTCGCCCCTACCGATCTGGTGGAATGGGCGGTAAGTCTCTCCGGCACAGGACGGTTAGCCTTTATGTAAGCCTGTTTAATGGTTGCCGTAATCCATCTTGCAATGGACTGTTTTGAGGCTGGCCAGCCTCTTATTGGCATCATAAAGAACAAATAGAGAATCGGTACGTCTAATCAGAGAAGTTCTTTTGACATAAATGCGGAGAGCCCTAACCACATCTAACTTTTCCATAGACTGCTGATCCAAATGGGAAGTAGATGAAAAGACCGGTACTACAATTTCTTGGTTCAGATGAAAAGCCGAAACTACCTTTGGAAGGAAGGAAGGGTTCTTAACACCGCTCTGTCCTCGTGGAAAACCAAATATGGTTCCCGACAAGACAGAGCTCCTTATTCCGAAACCCTACGCGCATATGCGATAGCCAAAAGAAAGAGGACCTTCCAGGTGTACCACTTTAAATCTGCACCAAGTAATGGCTCAAAGGGAGGCCCTTTAAGCATATCCAGCACCAGGTTGAGATCCCATGGTGTTGTAGGCGGAACATAGGGAGGTTGAATATGCAAGACTCCATGAAGGAAAGTCCTAATATCTGGTAAATCCGCTAGTTTCAGATGAAAAAACACTGAAAGAGCCAATACCTGAAATTTTAGGGAACCTAACCGAAGCCCTGCCTCCAGGCCATCCTGAAGGAAAGCCAACAAGCGAGGGAGAAGAAAGGAGGACGAGGGACATGTCCTATTTTCGCACTATCTGATGTAGGTTTTCCAAATCCGGTGATATATGCGAGCTGAAACTGGCTTTCTGGCTCGCATTAAAGTGTCTACTACTCTAGGGGAAAAAACTCTAGCCCTCCAGAGGCTGGCTTCAACAGCCATGCCGTTAAACTGAGCTGAGGTAAATTCTGGTGACGGAAGGGACCTTGCAGAAGCAGGTCGTCTCGTGACGGAAGAGGAATTCCCTGTCCTTCCGCCATAGAGATTATATCCGCGTACCAGACTCGGTGCGGCCATGAGGGAGATATCAGAATTACTGGCAGACCCCCCTGCCTTACTCGTCTGAGTACGCGAGGAAGCATGGGAATCGGAGGAAATAGGTATCCCAACCTGAACTCCCATGACATTGTCATAACGTCCACTGCCACCGCTAAGGGGTCTCTTGCCCTTGCGCAGAACCTGTGAACCCTTCTGTTGTGTCTGGAGGCCATGAGATCTATGTCCGGAAAACCCCACCTCTGATCCAGAGACTGGAAAACTTCCGGATGGAGTGACCACTCCCCCGGCATCATTTGGTTTCGACTTAAGTAGTCGGCCTCCCAATTTCTTATTTCTGGAATGTAAACTGCGAAGATTGCAGGGACATATTGTTCTGCCCAAACCAAAATTTGAGCAGCAATCTTCATTGCAGCTACACTCCTGGTTCCTCCCTGCCTGTTGACATATGCCACGGCTGTAGCATTGTCGGACTGGACTCTGACAGGGTGGCTCTGGAGGAGGGACTGGGCCCCCCGGAGGGCTAAAAGAATAGCCTTCAACTCCAGCACATTTATAAATAAGGCTGCTTCCTGAACCGACCAAAGTCCCTGGAGTCGGAGGTGCAGGATTACCGCCCCCCAGCCTTTTAGGCTGGCGTCCGTCGTGGCTATGATCCATGAGCATGGAGCGAAGGACCTGCCCACCCTCAAGTGATCCAGTACTAACCACCACTGGAGCGATTCTATCGTCCTTGGGGATAGAGATATTTTCTGGAGATCCAAGCGTAGGTGAGATCCTGACCATTTCGTCAATGGATCCCACTGAAAACATCGGGAATGAGCTCGACCGAATGGAATGGTCTCGAAGGAGGCCACCATCTTTCCCAGCAGCCGCATGCACAAGTGCATTGAGGGGCTGGGAGAAGTCAAGACCTGAGTTGTTACACTCTGAATAGAACTGATCTTCTCGACGGGCAGGATACCTTTTGCTGACTGGTGTCCATAATGAGCCCTAAGAAAACCATGCGTTGACACGGAACCATCTGAGATTTCTTTACGTTTATTAGCCATCCATGGCTCTCGAGAACTGCCAAGGAGAGGGATAAGTGATGATGTAAGCCAGTCTCCGAGGAAGATTCGATGAGCAGTTCGTCCAAATAAGGTACTACCTGAACTCCCTGTAGGTGAAGACATGCTGCCATAACTGACATGATCTTCGTAAAAACCCTCGGCGCTGTGGAGAGGCCGAATGGGAGGGCCCGAAACTGATAGTGGGAGGATCCCACTGTGAATCTTAGGAGAGATTGATGGTGGATCCAAATGGGAACGTGAAGGTAAGCGTCCTTTATATCTATGGACGCCAAAAACTGATCTTTCTCTAAGTCGTTTATCACTGACCTCAGGGATTCCATCCGAAACTTGTCCACTCTTAAGTTCACATTGAGGCCCTTTAAGTTTAAGATGGGCCGGAATGAGCCGTCCGGCTTCTTGACAAGAAACAGGTTTGAATAGAGGCCCTGTCCTTTCTGGTAGTTTGGAACCCTGCAGGTAACTCTTTGAGAAAGAAGAGAGGCGACACAATCTTGTATTGCCTGGCGTCTTGATGGATCTCAGGGTAACGGAGTTAAGAAGAATCGATGTGGAGCCGTGCCCAGCAGGTCTATCCTGTACCCCTCTAATATAATGCCCCGAATCCAAGAATCTTGAGAGGACGCTGCCCATTGTTCTTGAAACAAAGACAGATGTCCCCCCACTGGCGCCCCCTCCAAAAGAACAGAGTGGTCAGGACGCAGGCTTCTCCTGGGTCTTGGAGGTATGACGCCTACCTGCAAACGAGGATCTCTCCCTGGCAGAGGAGCCTTGAGAATTGGGCTGTCTGCCTCTAAAGGACTGACCCCTAGGCAAGGAAGCCTGGCGAAAGGAGCTGACCCGAGGGTTACGGCTCCTACTAGGGAATACCGGCAAGGAAGTGCTTTTGCCCCCTGTTGCCTGTGAGATCAGGGTATCCAATTCCGGGCAGAACAAACCTGCTGCAGAAAAAGGAATAGTTTCCACAGACTTTTTTGATTCCGCATCTCCTTCCCAGGATTTCAGCCATAACGTCCTTCTTGCAGAAATAGATGCAGCCTGAATAGAAGATGAAACAGCTGCTGTGTTCTGGGTCGCCTCATAAAGGTACCCCGATGCCTCCTTTAAATGCAAAGCCAGGGGAAGTAAGTCAGAGTCCTGTAAGGCCTCTGCTAACTGGTCTGCCCATGTTTCCATGGCTCTAGCCACCCAAGCTGAAGCAAATGTGGGTCTAAAGGAAGAACCCGCAGCTGCAAATATAGATTTCAGCTGAGATTCTACCCTACGGTCATTGACATCCTGCAGAGATGCTGAACCCGGGGTTGGGAGTAAAGTGTGTTGGCCAATCGGGCTATTGGAATATCGACCTTTGGAATAGACTACCAGCGGGCCACATCTTCCTCCTGTAACGGATACAGGGAGGAGAATCTTTTGGGTACTGAGAACCTTTTATCAGGCTGTTTCCAGGCTCCTTCAGCAATATCCTTAATCTCTACTGTAGGTGGAAAATGGCTAGCCTTTCTTTTGGCCTTCTTAAAGAGACTTCTGTCTCTAGGAGTAGGATCCTCCGGTAATGGGAGGTCCAAAGCTTGTCTAACTGCTAAAACCAAATCATAAATAAATTGGCTTTTAGAACTTTCTTCCTGACCCAAAGGTTGAACCTGGTCAGGATCAGAATTAATTTCCCCTTTTTCCTATGAAAACTCCTCAGAGTCTGAAAGGACCATAAGGGTATTATCAGACCTAGGACGCTTTCTTTTAGAAGGCGGGATGTTAGGGGATTCAAGTAACTGGTTTGGCTTATCCAAACCCTTTATAAATGCTGTGGACCATTGCGGTTCTGTGGGAACAGGGGCCTGGTCCGTATGTAAAAAGGAAGGCCCTGGCATAGAGGTTCCAATAAAACCTGTGGTAGTAGGGAGGCCCAGCTGTGTACTAGGATTATTAGCCACCGAGGTTACAACACTAGACCACAACTGATTGGATTGGCAAACCATCTGAGCTAAAGAGGAAACCGACTGTGATAGGGAGGCCACCCAGGCCGGTTCCTCCGTCGGTGGGGCTGACGTTTGCTGGGTTTGCGCAGGTGGGACCTCTGATTCTCAGACAGAGCATAGCGCCAACGGGTCCTTCTGGCCATTAGGTAATTTAACATGACATTTAGAACATGTAAAATATTTTGCAATAGGGCCCTTTCCCTTATCTGACATTTCTTAATAAAGGAAGGCACACCAAACACACAGACTAAAATTGTTAAATTTAGCTGAGTAGAGAGAGAGAGATATAATTGTGTGAAGAGAGAGGTGAAAACTACAAGTAATCAACTAATCTAGATATAAAAGTTGTAAAATTTTAAACACAAAATAATACCTAAGCAAGTAGGAGAACTATAACATAACCCCTACTAGCCCACTTGTACACAGCAGTACAGAATATGTGTTTAAATAAATCAAATACTTAGCCTATAGGCCAAACAGGGGAGAAGTCCAGCAGCAGTATCCTGGTGTCTGCTCCCTCAGCTGTTCTCTCTTCCCGGGCTTCTCCTTGGCGCCAGAAGACTGGAACAGACCATCTCTCTCTGTGGAAGGAGGGGGAGCTCTATTTCTTAGCTCTCCCCCTTCAGTAATGCTGCATCTGCAGCGATATTGTCCATAAAAAAAAAAAAAAAAAAAAGCTGGATTAAATGGCAGAGTAGTGGAGACCTCCAGAGGTCTCCACAGCGGAGAATACCTAATACCACTCCTATGAATGAGGGGGGATCCAGGTATAGCCCCCTTCTCCTCTCCTCCGTTTTTTTAAAATGGCCGCCGCCAATGTAATATCCGATAACCGGCACACTCTGCCTGCAGTGGCAGCGCCGGTTATCGGGGAGGCTTCTAGGAGTGACAGCGGTCCGTGAGACCGCTTGTCACCCCCAATTCAGGCACCCATCTCCTGTCTTCCTGTCCCTGTCAGTGAGAGCCGCTGGCTCCCATCTGACAGGGTAGTGCCTGTGCTGCCGTGCTGAGAGTGTGTTCTCTATATTAGAACACACTCCAGCTCTGCCACCTAAAAAAAAAAAAGGAATAAAATAAATGAAATAAAGAAATAAAATTACTAACAGTACTGAAAAACACTGCCCAACTCACAGCACCTAAAAAAAACTGAACAAGAGGGGGCAGGGGGATTGTAGAGGGGAGGGGTCTGTCGGCAGTACTAAAAGTTAACTAGTTAGGTGCCAACTCCCCAAGCTCCCTCCACAACCCATGGTAAGCAGTGTCCCCCAGACTGGATGAAAGAGAAAAGGAGATATTGTCAATCCTTTATAGAGAGAGTAAACATGACGTTCCCCAATGCAAAAGTATAAACCTTCCTAGGTACAGCATGAAAAAACCCCAATAACCTACTAATCGTCCCGGGGGGAGTCAGATAAGGCTTGAGGCGAATGAGGACGAAGGGGATCCTCCAGATGCTCCAGCTTCTTCTGTGACATAAATGTGCCACTTAAACCAGTTCATGATGGGGGCCGAAGCGTAGGTAGAATAAGGCCTGTCGATCGTCTCCATCTCGAAACTCTGCTGGATTTTAGAGATGATTCTAGGCCAGGTAGGGGGAGCGGCAGCCTTCCAATTTTGAGCCATCAGTGCTCTGGTTGCTATTAGAATATGACCAAGAAGATATCGGTCATGTTTAGGGACAGAGGTGGGATAAAGATGGAGTAGTGCCATGCCTGGATCCGTGCCAAAGGGCCCCCCCAAAACAGTGGAAATAAAACAATAAAAAAAAACTTCTTGCCAAAGTGGTCGTATGATAGGACATGTCTAAAAGACGTGAAATATATCAGCTGTTTGGTCTCATTGATGCCATCATGTGCCAGATGGTTTTTAATAACCAACATTATCCCACAGAGCTAGAGAACAATGGAACAATATCAAGGGGGAGGTGAGTAAGGAAAGGGGAATAATTATATGAAAGCAAAATGTTTTATAAAGGGAAAAAACTTAAGACATGATAGGTAGATGGATATTGTTATGTAAATCAGTTTAGGCTGATTTATTTGCATGTTAAAAAAAGAAAAAAGCACTATGAATCCTCCCACATCATTTCTTTTTACCATATTGCCTTTTCTTACATTGTAGAATGAAAATGGATTTGTTCCTGAATTCTTATAATTGATAAACGCCAAATACTCTTTTTAATGTCAAATAACAAAAAAGCAATTACAAATAAGACCATTTTTGTACTGTTTTGTGCAATATTATGAACTAGTATTTTACACTGAGACAGATTTGAATAGTAAATTTTCACAAGCGCAAACCATTGAGGGCAATTATATGTTTGTGAATAAGACTAAAAGATGCAAAAAACAACTCTCAGCAGCAATAGAAAATAACTGTCAAGGGTCAGAGGGGTTGAGTGTTAATAACCAAGCCCCTACTGTGCAAACGATACATATTATTTCAAAATCAATAATGCTCTGTGATACATATATTAAATCTATTATCTGATACAGTGCTTGTTTCTATTCTGCTTGTCTTGTTTCAGAACATCCAACAACAGAGAGTTGTGGGTGTGACACGTGATGGGGCTACTTTCCCTCTCTGCTTGAATTTAATAGAGGACTTTGCTGAAGATGCATCTCCAGTGGAAGAATACTATGCTAGCCTCAGTGTCCTGTCCTCTATCAGCGGTACAATCACTCTTCTTCCAGATGGGTCCATTCAAGGGCTAAATGGAACCTTCTCACGTTCTCTTTTTGGATATGAGAGGTCACAACTGTTGGGAAAGGTAGGGATCATGTGTACAAGGATACATTGTGCCTAACACCCAGCTTAGCTGCTTTTCTTTGGTAGTTTTATTCTTAGCAGTCGTTTTTAAGGAGCTTTTGGGGTTATCTCTGCCTCGGAATCGACATACCGAGTGCACATGGCAACCTGACACAGGCTGAAAGGTAAGTTGCAGGACACCTCCAGTCTGCGTTATGACATCGTCATTCTATCCTGTATATAGTCTTGTTACTGTGTAAACGCGTGTCGGAACGCGAGGATTTCCTTAATTTAGAAAATAGGGGCGTTCTGGAGCTTGCCTTTCAGCCTGTGTTGCCATGAACATACCATAGTTTCCCAAAAGTATCCTACCACACCTCCCACTCGTATTTTAGTAATACTTTAAACAAGGTTGTGGTCCCTGTAGTTATGACTCATGCTTTTTTTTTTTTTTTTTTTTGCAAACTGCTGTATACTTCCTACTGTGACCTATTTATATAGGTCACAGTAGGAAGTGCTCCCTAGACCATTTTGAATAAGTGTGCCCTATATTAATGTTGTGTACGCTGCTCAATGCCAGATGGTTTTCACTGGAAATGAAATACACTTTTGCTCTTTAAACAGTGTTCCCAAGGCCTTTACATCTAGACCTACACAGTATATACAACGATCAGCCACAACATTAATACCACCGGCCTAATATTGTGTAGGTCCCCCTCATGCAGCCAAAACAGCTGTGACCTGTCAAGGCATGGACTCCACAAGACCTCTTAAAGTGTCCTTTGGTATCTGGCACCAAGACGTCTAGAGAAGGTCCTTTAAGTCCAGTAAGTTGCAAGGTGGGGTCTCCATGGCGTTATCCTATTGAAAGAGGAGGCCTCTGCCATCAGGGAATACTGTTGCCATGAAGTACTGTACTTGGTGTGCAATAATGTTTAGGTAGGTGGTATGTGTCAAATTAGCATCTAAATAAGTGCCAGGAACCATGGTTTCCTAGCAGAACATTGCCCAGAGCTTCACACGGCTGACTTCCCTTCTTCCCATAGTGCACCCTGGTGTCATCGCTTTCCCAGGTAAACAATGCACACGCACCTGGCCATCCACATGATGTAAAATAAAACCTGATTAATCAGACTAGGCCACCTGCTTCCATTGCTCCATGGTCCTGTCCTGGTGCTCAAATGCCCATTGTAGGTGCTTTCGGTTGTTGACAGGTCTCTGTGGCTACGCATCTCCATACGCAGCAAGTTGTGACGCACTGTGTGTTCAGACACCTTTTTATCATAGCCAGCATTAACTTTTTCAGCAATTTGTTCTACAGTAGCACTTCTGTGGGTTTGGACCAGATGGACTAGCCTTCGCTCCCCACGTACATCAATGAGTATCGAGCACCCACAACTCTGTCGTCAGTTCACCGGTTGTCCTTTCTTGGACCACTTTTGGTAAGTACTAACCACTGCATACCAGGAACACACCACAAGACCTGCCGTTTTGGAGATGCTCTGACCCAATCATTTAGCCATCACAATTTGGCTCATGTCAAAGTCGCTCAGATATCTTGTGGTTGCCCTTTTTCCTGCTTCCAACAATTCAACTTCAAAAACAGACTGTTCATTTGTTGCCTAATATATCCCACCCCTTGACAGGTGCCATTTTAACAAGATAATCCATGTTATTCACTCCATTTGTCAGTGGTTTTAATGTTTGTAGCTGATCAGTGTACATTCTTGAATTCTCAAGAAATTAGATAATTCATGAAGCACAGCCTTTTTTTTAAGCTTGGCTTTTAATACACTAAATTTTGTAAATACTACACTTGTGCCGAATTTTGCAACTTTACCCACTGATTTATGAATAATTTAGATCAGACTGTTTTAAAAAGATTGACTTATTTTGCAATAGTCCCACTTGGAAGCATCTGACCACTGTTAATCTCACTGTGTGCTCTGTCACAGAACATTACGTTTCTGATTCCTGGATTTTACCACTACATACGAAGGGAAGAGGAAGAGCCATCACTGCGGATCCCTCTAGAGGAGAGAAAAGTTACCAGCAGATCATGTGACGTCCTCTGCAATGGTGCTGTTGGTAAGAGCTATCCACATAGACTGCCTATTCTGTATTCTAACACTAAGATCTGAGGAATAACATAGTGCAAAATACACACTGTAACCTGTGGCTGCTAATCAGATTTCCTTTATTTTCATATGTAGTCTCAACAAGGCTGCTTGTGGGTTATAGCAGATGTGTGCTTTTTGCATCATTTTATTTAATACTTACTCTGTTGTGTCCCCTATTACCAGATGTAGAGAAGTCTGTACAGAAATGTAAATCTGAGGATCCTCTGGCTGCTGGGGATGATTATTCACGTCATGCTTGTTGCATTGTATTGAGTCCGTCGTCACCTCAGTTTACAAGGTATCCTCTTGTGGGTTTTTATTTAAAAAAAAAATATTTTAAACTTGTAACATGGAAATACATTATCATAAGATAATATAGTAGATGCATTAAATCAAGAGAACGTGTTTGTGACTGCAAAGTACAGATGGTATATCATCTATTTAATATTAATTACTCATGGATATCTGGAAAAGTTTAGGTAGTTGCCGCTAATTAACATAGATATAATTTTCTAGTTGCAGCTCATTAAAATTTGTGTCCCACAGTCACTGCTGCTTTGGGGAATTATAAAACAGGCTAAGGTGAAGGCACCCTGTTGGTCAGGGGAGAGATCACCACTATTTTAATGGGCAGGGGAATTAATTTTGGGTAAAGGTGTGTGTGTGGGGGGGGGGGGTTTGAGGACTTGAGTCTGGGTTTCAGCTTATTTTCCTTGCAGTGTAATGTTCAGGAGCTTCAGGACATCTTTTCAGTACTGTTTTATTAGTTGACATCTGAAGTGTTTTAAAGCTTCCTTTTGA
The DNA here is from genome assembly GCF_038048845.1 of Mixophyes fleayi. Classification (NCBI taxonomy): domain Eukaryota; kingdom Metazoa; phylum Chordata; class Amphibia; order Anura; family Limnodynastidae; genus Mixophyes; species Mixophyes fleayi. The sequence continues at coordinate 73,528,784 of NC_134404.1, forward strand.
CAAGGGGGTAAAAGTGTAAATTAAGAAACATTGTTGTCATCAGTTAAATTGAAGTGGGACTCTCCATAAATGTTATAGTCTTGAGCTGCATGTTGTTGCTTTAAGTAAAAAGATCTTGTGGTCCTTAATTTCAACTGTGTAGAATGTTAACAATCAGTTCTGTGATTGTGTTACTTTAGAGATATTTAGCAAAACAATGTAATGAACCTTGTGACTCCATTTTTTTCTATCTTTGTTTAGGAAAGGTATTGGCCAATATAAAGAGAGTTCCTCATTCATTGCAGACCGTTGCAGCCTGACCATGCCTGTGTTCTGCCCATCTCCTGGAACCCCTACACAGGACGAGCCATGGGAGGGAGGACAAGCAGCGGGCAAATGTGCCTTAAATGGCCTCCTCCCTGGGGTGGGCATGGAGCTAGACTTGTCACCCCTCACCCACTGTCTGAAAAGCATGAACTTATCTGGAAATGATGGCCAACAGAAAACACCATGTGTACAGAAACCCACCTATTCTCCTGGTGCTTGCCCTGGCTTGGGGCATGATGACTACTTGCTGTCTCTTCACTGTACCTCAAAGCTGAAAAATGTGCACCCTCCTTTTTCTATTGACAATACTTCACCAGTTACAGTTCAGGTGACTCCACTACCTAATTCTCCAATTTACACGACTGTCGGACTTCCCAAAAGCATTGATCCTGCTGTTAATACGCACACTCACCAGGATACTCCATTATTAACAGCAGATGCTAATCAGTCTTGTAATTGCACTAGCACAGTACACGCTGCCTCTTGTATTAACTCACCCCTAATATCAAGCCCACTCCCACTATGCCACAGCAGCCCTGTTATCTGTGTACCAGATTCTCTTTCACCAGGAATCTCCCCTTTAAACACAAACCTTCCACCGCACAACTTGTCACCTTTAGTACCTGCACTATGTCCTGGACACAGTAGTGAGAATGCAGTGTGTAATGCTAATGAAGAGGCTTTCACGGACATTGAAAGCAAACACCCCTTTTGTGGTAATGCACCCTTGAGCCCACTGTATGCACGTCCCTCCACCAATGCACACCCGGACCAAGATGCTAATGGATTAGGCCGTGACTCATCCTACAGATCACCAGAAAGACCTTCAAGCCAGGATGAAGGAGCGCAATCTGAGATTTCCCAGATCACATCAACTCCTGTAATAGATGGCTCTTCCCATTCTTTAGTCTTAACACTATCTAAAAACCATAGCCATATACTTGACTCAACACCCCCTTCTATCAACAGAGAAATTAGAGAAGGGATTTTCACTGGAAGCTGCTATCACCGGGATGGCTCCAGACTCTGTAAGAAAATTTTGCATATATATTATATGTGTGTGCCTTTCTATATCTTGTTACATACATACCATGGTCAAGTGGGGTGGTATAGCATACTGCCACTTATATTGCTTTAACATTTCTCTGACATCTTTGGGGGGACATCGGGACCTTGGGGTATAGATTAGGGACAGGCGAACACTGGCACTTTAACTTTAGGTAAAAAAAGCTCTATACCTCGCCTCCTGCTGGAGGCCAGTCTAGTTTAAGTGCCCGGCGAAAAGGCTGTGTCTGAGCTGCTTAGCAGCCCTCTTCTGTTTACTTTTATTATTTTATGCAGCGTGCGACAAGCGCTGTATGGAGGGGGGATCGGAGGTGCCTCTGTTGCCAGCCTCCCAATGTTTTCATACCCTCCTAGGAGCCAGGCACAGTCGACGCAGGCCGTCCTGATCTGACAGTCTGATAGACTGCAGACACTGCGTGAGGAGCGGTGGCAGAAGGTAAGTGAAACCCTCTCCCAGCACAATGCTGAGAGAGAGGGATAGAAATTCACAGTTTGTCCTTGAGCAGGCTGCTTCTTACTAGGAGCAGTCATTCTATATAAAAAAAATAATTCTATTTTTAGCTCAGGAGACAGGATCAGGCAAGGGTCGCTAAGATAGTGAAGCCCTGCTAGGCACTGGATTGTTGAATGTTACCAATTCAGTGCTGGGCCCTGGGGGAATCTATTACACTTCCTCCACATGGTAGTATCTCACTATTATGTGTGCAGAAACCAGAATAAACAGCCATTTTATAGCTCCCCTTTTCTGTCCTGAGTCCTGATAGAAAGGTTTGGGGATTGTTATTTTCAAAAGTTTATTACTTTTACTCTGTGGGACTTTATTGGCTGTATTGCAGGCTCACTTTCTGTTCAGTGTTTGGGCTGCTTGTTATTTAAATTGTGTTTTGTTACACTGTTTTGTTTGTGTTTTGTCCCATCTGTTAACATGTCGGAAGGGGAAAAACCATGCGTGGTAAAGCTGGTGTTACATCAATGTTGAGTTTCACCTGGGCTGAATGTCACGTAAACCTACCATCAGGTCAGTCAGGCGCACAGGCACTGTGCGCATCCTGCCAGCTTTCAAAGAGCATACCGTGTAATACAGCAGCTGCTGCTTTACATACGGCAACACATGCCTGGGTTCGGTCTCTCTTCAATACAGTGGCTGAACTTGCTCAGTTGGTGCTTTCACAGGCTGTGGTCGCTCCATCTTCTGATTCTGCTTGCACTGTAGCAACTGACATGGGTTCAAGTTTGCTAAGTCATGGTTTGACTGTTTCTCCCTGGCATTGTGTGTACAGCCTGCTTGGGTACAGGGAATTGCATCCTCTATACAGGGTATGGTTTAGGTTTCTTCCTCTTAGAGAGAATGTTACACGCTGCGGCACCGTCTTCCTCACATAAGAGTAGGAGGTGGCGCCACAACTTCAGGAAAATAAGCCAGATTTTGACTGTAGGCTTTCCTTAAGTTCATTTTCGTGGCAGCATGTGCCTCTTTCAGGCCTGCTTTGGCATTTGTGTGGGTTAACAAAGCAGTAGAACGCTGGTCAAATCACCGTTTTCAGGATTTATTGGCCGGCAGGCCTTCCTTTGAACTGCTTCCATAAGTGGTGCAAATTCAGAGGGCGATAGATTATTTACGAGAGGCAGCTACATACGCCGGACTGATTGGTGCACGTATTTCTGGCTCTGCAGTTTCAGCTCGTCATATTAGCCTTAAGTCCTGGAAGGCTGATGGGGAGTCTGAAAAGGTTCTTGAGACCATACCGTTTTCTGGGAATCTTTTGTTTGGACCTCAGCTTGACTCCATTATCAGTCAAGCTACAGGTGGAAAGGGCATTTTTCTCCCAGTTAATGCTCCTAAACAAAGATTGTCCTTTCAGTCCTCAGGAAGGTTTCAGGGTTAATATTCCTCAGGCCAATCTTCTACAGGCCAGTCATCCGTCCCTAGAGGTGGATTGCAGCGGGGACGTCAGGCATGGTCTTGGCGACGTCCAGCTGCAAAGCCTGCAGACAAACCGTCTGCATGACGGGTTTTTTCACCTTCGCTGTCGTCGGTGGTAGGAGCCCGTCTTCTGCAGTTCAGGGATCGGTGGTGTCAGTCCACTACCGATGTCTGGATTCAGGGAGTGGTGAACCAGGGTTACAAGATCGATCAGCTCGATCTTCCTCCCAGACGGTTCTGCGCCACAGGGCTTCCGTTTTGTCCGAGGAAACGATTGGCTTTAACAGAAGCGATTCAATCCCTTCTTTCGTCCAGAGTGATTATTCCGGTTCCTCATTCTCAAAGAGTTTTGGGGTTTTATTCCAATCTTTTTCTTGTGACAAAACCAGACTGCTCCTCCAGACCGATTCTCAATCTAAAGGATTTGAATACACAGGTCAGAGTGCGCAGCTTCAAGATGGAGTCTTTACGTTTGGTCATTCTCGGCATGGAACAGGGAGAATTTATGGTGGCTCTAGACATCAAGGATGCATATCTCCATGTGCCTATTTGGAAGGGTCATCAGTCCCTGTTGAGGTTGGCAGTTCGGTCAGAGCACTTCCAATTTCAGGCTCTCCCGTTCGGTCTCGCCACAGCTCCACGTATCTTCACCAAGATCATGGCGGTTATGGCTGCTCTGCTAAGGGCCAAGGGAATTACAATCATCCCTTACCGGGACAATCTACTTTTAAAGGCAGAGTCTTCAGAGAAGCTTCTGTTGCATATTCAGGTAGTAATCCAGACCCTGGAGTCGCACGGTTGGATTATCAACTTCAAAAAATCCAAGTTGATCCCATCCCAGCGGATGGTGTTTCTGGGTCTCTTATTTGATACCCATCTGAGACGGTGTTCTTTCCTCAGGACAAGATCCTAGCCTTGCAGAGGATGGTGAAATCCCTGTTGGTGGCAAGGAGACCTTCCATTCATTTTGCAATGAGACTTCTGGGCAAGATGATATCGTCATTCGAAGCGATCCAGTTTGCTCAGTTCAATGCATGACCGTTTTAATTGGAACTCCTGTCGCAATGGAATAAATCCCATCGGAATCTGGCGAGTCAGGTTTTTTGCCTGTCTCTGCAGACGCGTTAGTCGCTGATCTGGTGGCTACACAGGTAGAATCTCACCAGGGGACGCTTGTTCTCAATTTGGAATTGGATTCTGTTAACAGATGCCAGACTTCGAGGTTGGGGGGCTGTCTGTCTTCAGGCTCGGTTTCAGGGGCTTTGGAATCCAAACTTCCAATAAATGTCTTAGAACTGCGCGCAGTGTTTCATGCTCTAAGAAGTGTGCAACACTTGCTGCAGGGAAAGCCAGTAAAGATTCAACCGGACAATGTCACAGCAGTGGCATATCTCAACCATCAGGGCGGCACCAGGAGTCCCTTGGCCATGAGGGAGACTCGCAGGATATTTCTGTGGGCCGAAGCTCACGTTTCGGCACTCGTGGCCATCTTCATTCCCGGAATAGAAAATTGGGAAGCAGACTTCCTAAGCAGGCAGAATCTGCATCCAGGAGAATGGTCTCTCCCTCCGGAGGTGTTTCAACAGTTAGTGGTGAAATGGGGTCAACCGGATGTCGACATGATGGCATCTCGGTTGAATCACAAGGTTTCCCGCTACTGTTCCCGTGCAAGAGATCCCGGGGCAGTCACGGTAGACGCTATGTCCGTCCATTGGAGGTACCGCTTAGTGTACGTTTTTCCTCTGATAGCCATGCTTTCATGAGTACTGAAAAAGGTGAATAGAGAGGGTGTTTCAGTGCTTCTAGTGGCGCTGGATTGGCTGCGCAGGGCCTGGTACACCGACTTACTCTTCATGGCAGGAGGTCGGTCGTGGCGGTTGCCAATGCGCCCAGACCTGCTAACCCAAGGTCCCTTTTGTCATCAAAGTTTGCAACGTCTGGCTTTAACGGCATGGCTGTTGAGGCCAGGATCCTAAGAGCGAAGGGTTTTTCGGATCGGGTGGTGCAGACCATGCTCCATGCTCGAAAACCGGCTTCGGACAAAATATATCATCGTGTCTGAAGGACATCTATTGGTTGGTGCGAAAAGAAGGGATATCCTACGTCTTCTTTTCATCTGGCCAGGTTACTGAGGTTCTTGCAGGGATGGCTTGGATGCAGGTTTGCGTCTTCGTTCTCTTAAGGGACAGGTGTCAGCTCTTTCGATCTTCTTTCAAAGAAAACTTGCTGTCATACCTGATCTGAAAACTTTCATTCAAGGTGTTCTCCATGTTCAACCTCCTTATATCCCGGTTCCACCATGGGATTTGAATTTGGTCTGAACCCTTGAATACGGTGGATTTCAAATTTCTAACGTTGAAAACGGTTTTTCTTTTGGCCATTTCTACGGCACGCAGAGTTTCAGAGCTTGCTGCTTTTTCTTGCAAGCCTCCTCTGCTAGTTTTTCATGAGGATAGGGCAGTTCTTCGAACCAAGCCCTCTTTCCTTCCTAAAGTTGTATCCAAGTTTCATTTGAATCAGGACACCATTGTTCCGGCTCTATCTGATTCCTCATCTTCTGATAACGATGAGTCTATTCTTTATCTTGATGTTTGTGACTTGCAAATTTATGTTAAAAGATCTCAGAAATTAAGCAAAACTGAGGATCTTTTTATTCTTTATGATGCTCACAAAAGAGGCTGGCCAGCTTCTAAAGTGACCATTACTAGGTGGATTACGGCTGTTATCAGTCAGGCTTACAATGGGGCTGGTGAGCCTGTCCCAGGTAATCTACGGGCGCATTCTACAAGATCTGTAAGTGCTTCCTGGGCTTCCCGCCATGGTGCCTCCAGTGAACAATTGTGTAAAGCGGTCATGTGGTCTTCTGTACACACTTTCACAAAGTTTTACAGATTTAATGTGTTTGCCTCTAGGGATGCAAGTTTTGGGAGAATGGTGCTTTGGGCCGTTTCTTCTGAGCGTTCCCTCCCGTGAGACAGCTATGGGATTTCCCCAAGGTCCCGGTGTCCCCCAAGGATGTCAGAGAAAATGCGATTTTTATACTTGTGTAAAACCCGTTTCTCTTAATCCATTGGGGGACACCGGGCGCCCACCCATAAACGCTCTGGTTTTTCCTTCTGTTTGATATGTTGTCTGGTTGTTGAGAGAATGATGTGTTGTTTGGTTTCTCTCTAAGAAAAGAGAATAAACTTACCTCCCTTTCTGCGGGCTTGGTTAAACATAGACTGGCCTCTAGCAGGAGGTGGGGTATAGAGGGGGTGGAGCCAGAGCTTTGTTTAACTAAAATTAAAGTGCCAGTGTTCGCCTGTCCCCTACTCTATACCCCAAGGTCCCGGTGTCCCCCAATGGATTAAGAGAAACAGATTTTACGTAAGCATAAAAATCCTATTTTTCCACACTGTCACTTCCTAATTTCCATAGAACTTCAACCACTGTGTGGTTGTAGCTACAGAAGCACTTCTGCACTGGTTACTTTGGCTATATCCACCAGATTGCTTACTTTGAGAATGGATAAAAGTGGTAGCTCTTATTTGTAGATCACAGGAATGCAGCAGATTTAGACAACTTGCAGGAACTTTAGGATTGATGAGGCTTATTTGTTCAGAAATAGTGTAAAAGATACAGTTTGTGGTGAGATTTTCTTGCGATTTCTATTTATCTTTTATTAATCTCTCTGTCACCCTGTTGGAGAGGACTGCAAAACATTTGGTTATAATAGGTGGTCCTAAAGTCAAAAGCACTTTAAACATTAAAGATGTTGAGTGTAGCTCCACCCCTATTATACGCCTCCCATGAGTGATTCTTCAGTTTATTTTAAATGCCCTTGGAGTCTGGCATGGTTTTTCAGGGATCCTGTCCTGGACTTTTTATTTAATTTTAATTTCTTTTCAAAATTGTATTTGTAACGGTTAATGTGCTGGGCTCAGGAATGCCTTCCCAGGGGGGGATAGCCTGCAGTCTTCCACCACCCCCGGGCCGTGAGCCGTGGTGAGTAAACTACAGTTTCTTTGCAGTACCTGCCCAGTATACTGCGCAGGCAGCCAGCGTTGTCAGTCGCGACCGCAGAAGACTTAATGGCAGGTGCAGCGGTCGCTTCCCTCCTTGACAACGAGTGCAGTTTGGTATCAGAGGGGGGGACAAACGGCAGCCACAACAGATCTCCATTGAATTGGAGAGTATAGCTGTGGCTGCGTTCACTCGGGGGGCACAGAAAATGGAATGGAGTCTACTGGCCACAGACTTATTGTTCCTCCATGATGGGTATAGGAAGGGGAGGTCTCACCCTCTTCCCTTCCTCCTGGTGGGCTTCCTCAGAGGGGACGCCATTTTGAAGACAGTCTATACTGCATCTCTCCCCTGTTGTGCTCCGCCTTACAGGACAGGTTTTTTTTTTTTTTTAAATTCTTTATTTTGGTTGGTCATATAAGCAAATACAGGGAATAAGACTGTTATTATTGAACGACGTACAAAAACAGTCAGAACAATTGAATCAACATGTACATAGAAGCTTATAATGAGACAACCTTTTTTACAATTTTATATGTGGTATCAAATTGGATATAACTAGTGAAAGTGTGAAATGTGGGAGTGGGGGGAAGGGAGTCAGAGAGGAGGGGGGGGAGACCACAAAGCAGGTATATGAAAGAGCTCAGGGGGTGGAGAGTGTGTAGACGACTCAAGATGATAAGGGGGCAAAGCGTATAAGGGAGCCGGACTTACCCCACATGGGTCCTTATCACGGGGCTAATTGTTAGGGGGACGCGAGCTTTCCACAAACTGCCAAGGAGCCCAAACCTGGTTAAAAACATGGCCTCTATCATGGAGGTAATAGGTAATCTGTTCCATGGCTGCGACATGCCAGATTTGTTTTTTAAGGGCTGTTAGAGAGGGAGGGGACGCTTTTTTCCAGTTTAGGGCGATAAGGGATTTAGCCGCTGTCCGTATGTGTAAAGCTAGTTTTTTGGAAAATTTGTCAAGCTCTGGAGGAGGATAGCATAGTAGAAACACCCAGGGGTCCTTTGCAACGGGAGCCTCAAATAGAGAGTTTAGAATGCCACAAACCACATCTCAGAAGGAGGAGATAATTGGGCAGGTCCACCATATATGGAGCATAGTTCCCCTGTGGCCACAACCCCTCCAACAATAAGGTGAAGAAGAGGGAAACATGCTGTGGAGTCGAGTAGGAGTATAATACCAACGGTAATAGATTTTATAAGAGGTTTCTTTAAGTTTGGTGGATATGGAGCTTTTAGCTATCCCCATGCTTCATCGTCCGGAGGGGGGCCTAGATCCTTTTCCCAATCGGCCTCATGTGCCCTCGGAGTAGGAAGGACAGCAGCAATAAATATACCATAAAGTTGGGATATCAAGCCTCTGTCCCTAGGGTGATTTTTACAAAGATCTTCAAAGGGGGTTAGATCTCGCAAAACATAAGTAGGTGGCAGGGACCGCAAAAAATGACTAATTTGGAAAAACTCAAACGGACTAAGTATGCGGGATGGGGAGTGACGCTGGAGTTCCGCCAGTGGTTTGCTTTGGAGAAGTCTATCGGGAATTTAAGGCCAGCTTTATTCCAAAGACGAGCTCTCGCGGCGGAGAGTCCAGGAGGGAATACAGGATTGTGCCAAATGGGGGTTAAGGGGGATAGTTGTGTGGTAAGCTTCAGTTTAAAGGAGTAAAAATCCCATAGCTTGATGTTAAACTTGATAGTAGGGAGCATTTTAGATGCAGGAGGACGATGTGCAGGGGAGAGACCCCATAAGGGTGTAAGATAGGGCAAAGTAGTATAAGCCGATTCTATATCGAGCCAGGAAGTGGAGCCTGGGGGGGGGCATATGAGGTAACAATTTGTGAAAAGTGGGAGGCCAGGTAATATAGTTTAATATCGGGAAGACCTCTGCCGCCAGAAGAGATTGGCCTTTTGAGAATGCTGGCTGAGATCCGTGGGGGTCTATGATTCCAAACAAAACGGATGAGGGATTTTTGTATGTTAGAAAGGAAGGAGGCAGGAACTGCGACCGGGAGTGTTTGAAAGAGGTATAACCATTTTGGTATAATAGACATTTTGACTGCTATGATCCTGCCCAGCCAGGAGATAATGAGGCGTTTCCAGGAGGTCAGGTCAGAGAGCATCTTGGCGAAAAGGGGAGGGAAGTTTTCAGGAAAGAGGAGGTCATACATGAGGTGAGGAAAACTCCCAAATATTTAATCTTTCTTTTTTGCCATTTAAAATTGAAGGTCGTCTGGAGGAGATCCGTTTCCCGAGGGGAAGGACAGGTTTTTAATGTTCTGTCTTTTATAAATACATGCCAGTATACATGTGAAAGGTGTATATGTATACAGTGACCAGCCAATTGTAAAAATTTTGCTGGACTCCACCTACATATTCTATATATAGATATAGAGATTTAGATATGTGTGAGTATATATCTATCTTTGCTTCCAAGAAAAGGTCTGCTGCAAAGTGTGTTACATTATACTTGTGCACAGTGTAACGCTAAATTGTCTTGTGGACAGTCTGACCCAGAGACCCTGTGTGCAGTGTGTGAGGTGGAGTTCCAAGATTAGCAGCTGCCTCTGTCTGCGCCCACAGTTGTGACAGAACCTGCTTGACTTTGTTTCCTGACAACGTGAACTCGCGTTGGTACTGTCTCACTGTGAGGTAGGTGATTCTTCCAGTTCCATTTCTGCACCACACATTCCAAGTACCCAGTTGGTTCCCCCCAATTCGGGTGTGTCCCAGGCAGAATCTCTTCCTCACTGGAACGCCTCCTTAGCGCACCCCATAAGATGACGATTAAACTTCATGTTCCGCAGGTGGCTCAGGCAATTAATTCCCCTTCTGATCTCTCTTAAGGTGAAGGAGAATTGCCATGGAACTCCAGGAAGAAGGATTCATCCACTGCCCAATGCATGGATGATCTGGTTTTAGGAGTCCACCAGACCTTAGGCTTTGCGGACCCAGAGAATTCCGATTTAGCTGGGTTCACCCTCTTCAATAGCCAGAAGAAGAGGGTTATGCATTTCCCTCCATCTCCCTGTAGGCCTGACAGATAAGGGGCCCCCAGGCCGTCGGAGCCCATCTCATTCAGAAATTGCTGGTATGATCCCTCAATGCCTGGGTTTGAGGGATTGTCACTCAGGAATACATTATCAATCTGCTCCATTTCCTACGTTCCTGAATTTTCACCACAGGCCGTCCAGCCTGCAGTCTTCGGCGCAGTGCACTCCGGAAGGATGGCAGGAAACTGTTGGATGTAGGGGTAATCATTTCAGTTTCTCAGTTTGGGGTTTTAGTCCAATCTCTTCTAGTTTTGAAGCCGAATGGGTCCTTCTGACCAATCCTACACCTCAGAACCTCTTCAAACGGGTTTGAGTCAAAGGCTTCAAGATATATTCGCTGAGATCCGTCATCGCAGACATGGAACCAGGGGAGTTCCATGCTTCTCTGGACGTAGGATGCCTACCTCCATGTTCCGATATGGGAGGGGCATCAGTGTCTCCTCTGCTTTGCTGTACGAGACTCCCGTTACCATTTCTGGGCGTTACCCTTTGGTCTGGCTACCCCGCCCTAAGGGTGTTCATGAAGGTGATGGCAGTCATGGCAGGTCTTCTCTGCTCCTTGAGGGTAATAGTTGTCCCTTGCCTGGATGACTTGCTGTTGAAGGCACCATCCTATCCAATCCTGATATGCCAGCTGCATTTTACAATGTCCTTCCTGGAAGCACCTGGCTGGATCATCAACCTGCCATAATGCTCGTTTACACCTGCTCATAGGATGCGCTTTTTGGGCCTAGATTTTGACAGCAGGCCCCAGCGAGTGTTTCTCCTGAAGACCAAGGTCCTTTTGGTCTGGTCCAAGACTAGGGACCTCCTGGCGAGAGTAGATGTGTCCCTACTTTGCTGCATGAAGTTGTTGGGCACCATGGTCTCAGTGTTTGAGGCAGTGCCCTTTGCATTGGCTAGATGGATCACTTCTAGTATCAGATTAGCCTTTGTTCAATCAGCTAAGCCGGTGCCTAGGGGTTTGACGGCTCATTCAACCAGGGCTGATTCCTTTGTGGCTTGTCATGGTACTTCGGCTGAACAGTTGTGCCGGTCTGCTATGTGGTTCTATCCGCACTTTTGTGAAATTATACAGTTTGCAGGGCTTTGTATCTCAGGAAGCTAGCTTTGGCTGCAAGGTTTTGCGTGCAGCCGTTTCAGAGCAGTCCCCCTTGGGGGCAGCTTTGGAATGTCCCCGATGTTGTGCAGTGTCACCCAATAGGACGACAGAGAAAATAGGATTTTTGTGCTCACCGTAAAATTCCTTTCTCTTAGTCCATTATGGGACACTGCACGCCAACCCTTGCTCTGTGTTGTATGTTTGGTTTGTTGTTCTGGTTGACCTATTTAGGCCCTCTTTTTGGGCTTTGTTATTAAAACAACTGAAGAGTCCTTCCTGTGGGAGGGGCATAGTAGGGGTGGAGCTACACTCAACAAGTTTAAAGTGCCTTTGACTCCAGGACCACCTACTGTACCCCAATGTTTTACAGTGTCCCCCAATAGACTAACACGGATTTTACGGTGAGTACAAAAATCTTATTTTGTGTGTTTCTGAGTTCATATTAACATTGCAATAACACTTAAGATTTAATGACGCACTCAAGGATAAAAGTATAAGCATGTGGAAAATTGCTTTTAAGCACAATGCTTGCTTTTATTTATTTTTTTTTATTATTTTTTTATTCTGATTGCTCCCCTTAAACCGAACTGTGTGGCAGTTATTTAAAATTTAATGTTAACTTTCTTTTTTGCTGCAGATATTCAGTTTGAAGTGCATGCTGTGTGCTCCGCTGGCTTGCCTTTATTCAATGTTTGGATATCTAAAGATTTGATGCAGGGACAGAGAGAAGCAATTGCCAGAACACGACTTCTCCTCTCCAGTTTGGCAAGTTCATCCCAGTCACTTCTGGAGCAGTCTGAGCGTAGTCTGGGAGAGGTTTGTGCCGATTCTTTGAAAGAAAAGCTCTCGCAATCTGCAGATACTTCTGTTTTTTCGCAGCTCCACCTTGTCATAGCACTTAGACTATTTTTAGACTATCTTTATTTTGTGTTGTGTAACTTATTCCTGTGATGTCATTTAGGTTATTTTTAAAAATGATGTCCATATATAGAAAAAATCCTAGATGAAGTTAACTTTTTGAGCAACTGATACTTTAATTTTGTTGTTCTTGTAAATGATTATAGATAGGAAGTAATTGGTTAAATTAATATAAAGAAAAATCATCTTTTTTTTTTTTTTTGTCATTTCAAATCCAATGCTATAGCAGACGAGATACTTAACAAGTAAATTGAATCTTACTACGTGTTTCTCTCCTGCTCCTTGCAGCTGATCCGCAGCAATGCTGAAGCCGGGCAATGCACAGAGATACAAGATCTCCAGACGTTGGGTGCCTGTGACGGTCCGTACGATCAACTGTATGAGACTCTCTTTCCTCTTGGAAAAGGGGCCTTTGGCTTTGTGTGGTCCGCAAAACACAAGGAAGATGCAAAGGAGGTTAGCGTTTACAGACAGATATAACTATTTATTATGTGTCTATTTGATGGAAGCGCTGTTAGTTAACTTTTTCTATGCTCTATTGACCTAATTTTTTTTCTGAAGAATTTATTTACTGGGCTCAATACCTGAATTTACATATACTAGGTCAGATTCTGTCTCTATATGTTTTGTTGCACTGTGCCTTTGTGATGTCCAAAAAAAGGGACCAGTTTTAAGGCCAGTTCTAATGCCAAAGCTTTAGTTCTAGGTGCCAAACAAAATTACCAGACTCTGTGCTGCCTGTGAAGTGGAGGACCATACATCCCTGGGGAAGAGAATTGGAAGGCAGATTTTCTGAACAGGCACTCCCTGGAGAGTGGTCTCTTCATCTGGAGGTATTCCGTCTGCTGTTGCAGAGGGTCAGCCGGAGGTGACCACATTCTGTTCCAGGACCAGGGATCTGTTTGCTGCGCTAGTGGAAGCCATGACCGTACCTTGGAACTTCAAGTTGGTCTATCTCATCCCTCCCAATTCTGATGCTTTCCCGCATCCTTAAGAAGACCCAAAGTGAGGGAGTTTGTCATCCTTGTGGCACCGGTGTTCTAAGCATGGCGGCAACCCCAGGTTGGCAACTTCCTCTGCGAGATGGTCTTCTGTTGCTGGTTTCATACCTTCACCTGGACCTTTGTTGTCTGGCTTTAATGGCATGTCTGTTTAAGCCAGGATATTGAGAGCCAAGGGATTGTGTGAAGGAATTATTCAGACTACGTTAAAAGCCAGAAAGCCAGTGTCTGCACGCAAATATCATAGTTTGCGGAAGACTTGTGTGATTTGGTGCGAATGCAAAGTATTTCACACTTCTTCCTTTGGGCTTTCACAACTTCTTTCCTTTCTTCATAACAGACAAGAATGGTGGACTTAAGCTTTGTTCTTTTTAGGTTCAGGTGTCTGCTTTGTCAGAGTAGTATCAGAAGTAGTTGGCCCTGATCCTGGAGGTCCAAACTTTCTTAAAGTTGGTTTTACACATCTAGTCACGGTTTGTCCCTCCTATGGAGATCTTAAGCTTTTTGTTTAGACTCTTCAGCTTCCTCCGTTTGATCCTTTGGAGACGATTGACTTCACTTGGAAAATTCATTTCATTGCAGGTCCCCCTTCTTGATTTTTCACAATAACAGAGCAGTCTTGCACACGTCTCCATCTTTTCACACTAAGGCAGTATCATGTTTCCACCTTAATCAGGAGTAAGTCATGGCCTTGTTAAGGAGGTCCACTTCCGCAGGTGACCTGGAACAGCTGGCTCACTTTGATGTGGTCAGAGCGCTTAAGATTTACTTGAACATTTCTTTAGGGGGTTCGAAGGACCAACTTCTTTCTGGTTCTATATGACGCTCAGAAGAGGGGTGGCCGGCTTCTAAGCAGACTGTAGCTAGATGGATCAGGTGCACTATTGAGAAGGCTTACTCTAGTTCAGGTCAGGCAGTTCCTGAAAGTGGATTTAATTATAAGTACAAAACTCTTCTTTTTCTGCTTGTACCCTTCGTACATATTAATAATTGCTGCCATCCTTGATATACATGCTATGCACTCTGTGTATTCAGTGCACTGATAGGGCATCCTGCACACCGGTTAGTTACACAGACCCAGATCTACAGAGAGAAAATTAGTACTATCTGAATGTTTAGTAGAATATAGCAAAGAGAGTAGGAGATATGTCTTCGTATTTCTGCCCTTCTTATTTCCCATATTACTTTAAAGGACTCTGGCAGAGGATGATTTGCTGAAATTGAATCTGAAAAAGAAAAATGTTATGTATTATTATAATAATAATATTTATTTGTTAGGCGCCACAAGATTTCCGCAGCGCCGTGCACAGTACAAACAGTAGACTATACAGGGTGAAACAGTACAAAACAATAAACAAAAATACCAATACTTCAGAAACTCCAGGCAGGCTAATGCAAAAACACGGAGCAGAAGAACAGGTAGGGAGACAGGAGGGAAGAGGGCCCTGCTCATGGGAGCTTACATCCTAAGGGAGGGTAAACAGAACAGGCACAAGGGGTATGTATTAAAACTGCATTATATTTCCCCTTCCCAAGAGGATGTGGGGCTGCTCTGTACAGCTGTTTTTTCCTGGGCACCTTGGTTTGTCTCTCGACCCCAGTTTTCAGCTGGGGATGTGTGACATGTAGGAGTGGGGTGAGAGCTGGAGAACCAATGAAAAGCTGCAATCACTGATATTGTGGCTTCTCGCTCCCACCCCCATTCTGCAGCCATTTCTAAACTGGTGAACAAAAATTTTCCCCACTTTAGATGGTAATGCGGCTTTAATAGGTGTAATAACTAGAGGTTTTTGTTTTTTTTAATTATTTACTCTTCTCACTTTAACACTTCTTCTAAATAACTCCCACAGGTTCTTACTTTGCCTGCTTTCCCCATTTTTTTTTTTTTTTTTGTCTCTCGACTTAGGTGGCCTGATCAATTTCACCTACATTGTGGCTGTTAGTGCAGCCAGAAGAGCTTCACACACAGAGGTCCATTTGGCCCAATTGGCCCAATTTCTAACCATATTTGTCATTATGCCTGTGATCGGTTTTAGGGCATAGCAGTGGTTTTGAAGCCACATGATGCAATATGGGGCAAGTGGCATGATACTGTAAAGTGTGTGGTCATCTGAAGATGCTTGCAAAAAACAGGCATTAGGGGGAGGGGCACATGCTTTTTATATTATGATAAAACCACCATTCAAGTACGAATAATAAACATGTTTATTTTATAGAATAATTCAGATAATTATTGGCTTAAACACAATATTTGTTATAGTTGCATTAGTTTGTGAATAACTATATAATGGTAAGAGTTGTACAGTAGGAATTAAATGCGATCCACAACTATAGTGTCATATTGCGTTCAATAGACTGATCTCACCTGACAAATGTTTTTTTTTTTTTTTGTTTTTTTTTATTTTTTTTTTTTTTTCTCTTCACTCTATTATAGGTTGTAGTGAAATTTATCCGTAAGGATCGAGTGCTGGATGACTGTTGGGTGCAGGATGCTGAACTTGGTAGAGTCACTCAGGAAATTGCTATTTTGTCCAGGTTACAGCACCCTAATATCATCAGGGTGAGGCTATTCTGCTATTTGCTATTCAGGTTTTGTCATTTCTGTACTTCACAAACTTCTTTTAAAGCAAGGATTGCATGTGTGTTAAAAGGATCATTTCACATAAAATGTATTTTTAGCTGGGGCATCCATGCTGGAACTTCCATGTTTGGGGGAACCCAACGCATCCACCACTCCATACTGCTTTCTTTGTTTACAACCAGAATGGGACATGGTCTGAGCTGATACTGTTTCTATTGTCAAATGGGAACATATAGGGGGATGAATTCTTCCTAACTGTGGTGGCCCTTGAAATGGTACCCATACAACTCTGTTACTTAGAGAGAAGGGCATGTTTGCTGGACAATTCATTTTAGGTGGAAATATCATCTGAGTAAATGTAAGTTTTAGCTGTTCTTTCAGTCAGTATCTACACTAGAGTATATTTAAAATATACAAAAATAACGCATGGTGTTAAGTAGAACACTACGTTGTTAGTAATTTGTTGTTCACTATTCCGAGTTAGTTTTCATAGGAAAGTAATGATTAATTTTGGAACTCACTGAGACAATAGGGGAAACATGGCGTTCCACTTTAATGCAACAGTAGAATTCAGTGCCATTGTTTTTGTGTTTGTACTTCTTCTTTGACTTATTACTTCTACCATACATTCTAGGTCCTGGGTGTCTTTGAAAATTCCACATTCTTTCAGCTTGTGATGGAACTCCACGGCGATGCTCTTGACCTTTTTGACTTTATTGATAATCAGCCCAATTTGGATGAACCTCTTGCCAGTTACATCTTTCGACAGGTGAGATCAGTTACATTTGGGTTTTTGTTGATCAGTTTGGCAATGCTATCTTTTTAAGTTGTGTTACTAAGGGTTCCTGGATCTCGCCTTACATAAAATGGTTAGAACGTTTAAGTAAATTGTACAGGTAAATTAAGTGTTTTCTTATTTAAAGGTAGCAATAATTTAGATAACACATTTAAATAATGACACAAGTGGCCCATTGTTATTAATTTATGCATTACTGTTTAGGTTACACTAATTAGTGTGCAAACCTATCTTAATTTTTACAAAGTGTGATGATTCTTGTTTTTGCTTTTTCAAATAATCTGTCTCAAATATAACTATGTTGTATTGGACTTGTTTAATAAAATAGTGCAAACAGAACACATGAGCTACAACCTTCAGCAACAACTTAATTTGTCTGGCTAAATCAAATTATTGAAAGCTGATGGCTCATTAGTTTGTATGGCTACCAGCAATCGTTGTCATTTGTGACACATTGAATAAAGCTCCATGTTTTGATACACTGCTTTGGCTGTAAATTGGACAAAACAGCAACATATTGTATTGGAGAATGTGTGGTCTTTTTCTTTTTGGTTTGTTTGAATATTTTTATATATGTGTATATAATTTCAGTTGGTGTCAGCAGTGGGATACCTGCACAGTAGTTATATTTTACATCGCGACATTAAGGATGAAAACATAATAATTGCTCCTGACTTCACAATAAAGCTGGTTGACTTTGGTTCTGCAGCCCATTTACATCCTGGAAAATTGTTTTCTACATTTTGTGGCACCACTGAATACTGCGCGCCAGAGGTGCTACTCGGCAATCCGTGAGTTTGTTCATTTTCTGTAATTCCTATGTTCTTTTCCCACTGTGGTTGATTTTGTGTAGAGGAAGTGACAATGACTCTCCTGTGTTGTGTATATTTTTGTGCTTTAATATTTATTCCCTTAAATTAATAAAATATCTTGCTATGTAAGTATCTGTAATATGATTTCAGATACCCAGGTCCAGAGCTGGAAGTGTGGTCATTAGGGGTGACACTGTACACCCTGATATTTGGAGAGAATCCCTTCTGTGAGGTGGAGGAGATCCTGGAGGCAGAATTGAATCCTCCATTCTCAGTATCCCAAGGTGAGAATCTTTAGTTTCTTTTTCATCCATCTGGGGGACACTCCTTAACCATGGGGTTAAGTCGGGGGGGGAGGAGTCTGGCACCCAAAGGGTTAACTTTTTTCAGCTGACAGCATATCACCCCCGCCAATTCCCACATACCTCAGTTTGAATTGGGTGCCCTTGGAAGAAGGTTGCACCTGAAGAGCTCCAAGAGAGACAGTGAACAGGGTTCACTGGTTATAGGTTTTTTCCTTTTCTTTTGCATTTTTTTTCTTTTGACAGTGGCGAGAGGCTCCGTGCAAACGGAGCTGACTCGTGGGAGAAGCGCCTGTCGGGGGGGGGGGTGGTGTGGTAAGAGGTAAGAAGCGCTTCTCACATCGGGAAGCAGTCGGCAAGAGACTCTCCCCGCTGATGCAGGACGGGCGCTGCCATTAGGCAAAGAGCGCCTTTACTGCTGAGGTTCCCCGCAAGCCAGCTGGAGTATACCAAGTTCCTCCTCCCATGGGGATGGCAGTGAATTCTTGAGGATGGCGCGCTTTGAGTAGCGCTAGCGGGGAACACATTCTAACAGGTTTTCCCCTAATATAAGAGAAAGGGCAAAACGCTGTAAAGTAAACAACACAGAAGGAGAGCCAGTGGAAGGGGAATGTGTTTGAGGAACACCGCAAAATTCTCCAAACCTGTCTTATTTGATCAGAAATACTATGATATGTTAAATAACCTAGTCTGTATTTTCTGATAAATTGGAGAAGTGTTTGTTAATTTTGAAACGTGATTTAGTTTTTCTTATCTTGTGATGGCAGATAAAAGCAAAACAACACGTACCAAACATAATGTCTGTTCAAAATGTAATGTTAAATGAACAAGTGAACGGCTGGATCAGGGGGGGCTCTGTGCAGCCTGCACTGTGGCTCCTGTGAAACAGCCTATAGACACCTCCACCATAACGGTAGATCCTCATGAGTGGGCGGCTGCCTTAACACAGGGAGTTAATACCCTTGTAAATCTGTTATCTTAACCAGTTGAGATCCCAGCTACATCTGTGGTTTCTCAGGGTATAACAGTAGGAATGACAGATGAGTCATTTTCCCCAGGGGTCGGTGTATTTCCCTCCCCAGCCCTCCCGGGGGTTTCCCAGATGGGAGAGGTGGGTTGGTCAGCGGTGGCTAAAAGCCTGGACCGACTTACCCATCTACTGGAGAACCCCAGACACAAGCGTAGTGTTAAAAGACGTAGACAAACAGCTAAAGCGCTGTGGTCAGTGTCAGAGTCTGAGAGTTCCTCAGAGGAGGGGAGGGGGAATTGTTGGACGATTCAGATGTGTCCATTATAGAGTCAGAAGGAAACTCTAGGCACCAGGGTATGGACAATCTGGTAAGAACAGTTCGTCAGACCCTGGGGTTTGCTGAAGTAGAGGAGACAAAGTCTTTGGACCGCTCCCTCTTTAAGAAGGCTTCTAAGCAGGTGGTCAGGTTCCCTCCCTCAGTTGAGTTGAGGGATATTGTAGAGGCCTCTTGGAAATATCCAGATAAAAGGTTCTCTATGCCAAGGAAGTTTGGCGTATTGTATCCCCTTCAGGAGGAGGATATGACCCGTTGGGAACAGGTGGCAAAGGTAGATACACCTGTGGCGAGATTGGTTCGTCAGACTACACTACCTGTACCCGGGTCAGCGACCTTACAGGACGCGACTGACAAGAAATTAGAATCCCTGCTGAAGTCGATCTTCTCGGCCGCCGTTATTAGCCTCAGGCCAGCATTGTCCTCTACCTGGGTAACTAGGGCCATGGAAGTCTGGGCAGGGCAGTTAGAGTCTGCCTTGCAGGATTCAGATTTACTGCCTCTGGCCATGCAGCTAAGGGAGGCAGCAGGCTATGTATATGAAGCGGCCCATAATTCGGCCTCCATAGCTTTGTCTATTTCAGCTACAGCTGTAGTAGCTAGAAGGGCGTTATGGTTAAGGGCTTGGAATGCAGATTCAGAGTCTAAACGATTATTAGAATCCATCCCGTATACAGGTGGGATGTTATTTGGTCCAGAATTAGACTCTTGGATTTTACAGGCTTCAGGGGGCAAGAAGACGTCCTTGCCTGTAAATACTCCAAGACCTAGGGCTAGGCCTAGGTTTAGTTCTTTCAGACAGCCTCCTTACGGGGGCGGGTCTGGCAGAGGCCAGACTACCGATCCAGGGGCCGTGGAATCCAGGAGACAGTCCCGTAGGGGAAGGTCCTCCTTTGCCCCTGTGGCGTGCAGAGCTTCTTCCGCCAAGCTGCCGGATAGACCAGCAGCATGACTACCACCCACCTCTGGTTCCCGAGGGTGGGGTGGGAGGACGGCTGCTTGGGTTTGCCCGGCAGCAGACAGGGCACTCGGTAGACGAGTAGGTCCAGAATATCGTGATAGAATTCATGGGACCAGCTCACTTCAGGTTTTGGAAAAAATTACCTCGCTGGCTTCTGTCAAATCAGAAAGAGCTCAGGGCTGTCGATTTGCTTCGTTCAGACGAAGCTATACAGGCTTAGAATTTCCAGTAAGGGAAAAGGTTTTATTCACACCCATTCAGGGTGCTAAGGCTAGACGAGTTGTTCAGTCTATGACCGAACTTCTAGAGTCTGAAAGGGTCACAGAGAATCCCTTGTCTAAGAATGAGTTTCTTGAGACTAGTGAGGGACTTGGTACGCAGCAGAAGGTGTTCTCCACAGGACAAGTTGAGTTCCTAGATGGAGTGGACAGGCAGGATCCTGTCAGACAAGAGGCTGTCAGTAGCCAGGTCTTTGAAGCTGCTGGGAAAGATGGTGACATCTTTCGCGACCTTACCCTGGGCAGGGTCCCATCCCAGAGGAGCATTCCCGTGCTCGAGGTACCAGTGGAGGAGGTAGGTCCTCAGCTGGTGGTTGATGGACAAGAACCAAACAGAAGACAAATAAATATTTGGACGTAGTGAGGGCATTGCGTATATATGTTAAGAGATCTGCAAAGATAGGTAAGACAGAGTCTCTATTTGTGTTGGTTGATTTTTCCAAACGGGGATGGCCAGCATCTAAGCAAACTATTACCAGATGGCTTACCCTGACTATCAGGGAGGCTTATGTCCAAAGTATTAATCTCCCTGTGCCGAATCGTATTGTTGCCCATTCTACCCGGTCGGTTGGGGCGTCTTAGGCGGCTCGTAATGGAGCCACGGCGGACCAGCTGTGCAGAGCAGCCACCTGGTCCTCGGTCCATACCTTTATGAAATTCTACCAATTTAATATATTTGCGTCTGGGGACGCCTCCTTTTTACGTAGTGTTCTGCGTGCAAGGAGATCAGAGCGGTCCCACCCTTCAGAGGGATTGGTTTTGTAAGTCCCCATGGTTAAGGAGTGTCCCCCAGATGGATGAAAGAGAAAACGGGAATTATACTTACGATAAATCTTTTTCTCTGAGTCCATCTGGGGGACACTCCGATTCCCCCCCCCCCCCCCCCCCCCGTCTTTTCGTTGTTTTGTCTCCACTCCCCCCTCTGTTGAGTGGTGTGTCTTGGTTGATTGGCCTATCTTCCTAATGGCTTTTGTAATCAAACTGAGGTATGTGGGAATTGGCGGGGGTGATATGCTGTCAGCTGAAAAAAGTTAACCCTTTGGGTGCCAGACTCCTCCCCCCGACTCAACCCCATGGTTAAGGAGTGTCCCCCAGATGGACTCAGAGAAAAAGATTTATCGTAAGTATAAATCCCGTTTTTGAGCATATGTTGCAGAAATTATTTGTATTTTTGTCTCCTATCTTATAGTTATTCTTTGTAAAATTGGTGGAGTTCCTTCGCTGATGAGGTTGAATATATTGGCTAAATTGGAATTGCCAATCCAAACAATATCTCATTATGATTTATGATAGTGAAAAAACACTACTTTATTTCCCTTTTCAATACTTTAAACAAGTAGTTGATCAGTGATCATATTAAGAGGATTCATACATTTCAACAGTAAAACTCTATTTAAGATTAATGCCAGTCAGAAGTTTTTGTCCCTTTTTGTTTTTATGTGGTCTTTTAATGTGCACACTATGGACATTGAAGAATAATGCAGATAATTTTAAGTGCTTTAAACTCTTAATATGTCCTTTTATTTTTTTTAAGGTGGTTGTTTTATAGAATGTTAGTAAATTAATTATTACCACTTTTCTTCTAGAATTGCAGATTCTTATTTCTGGTCTTCTCCAACGTGACCCAGATTTGCGCATGACTCTGGATGAGCTTCTCAGGGACCTGTGGGTGACGCAGCCTGTGAACCTTGCAGACTATACATGGGAAGAGGTATATCCACCTGCCAGCTCCCAGAAAGGTGAGAACTAGCTCATACTACCCAGAATTACTTGTGGTAGGAGGAGGGACAGCGTGCTTTATCTTGGCTGCGGGAGGCAGTGAGACCAACATATTGCACAGTGTAAGGAGGAGCGATGGAAGACTATTGGGTGGTATGTGGAGGATGACACTGTAGGTGTGGTGGGGGAAATACAGCTGTAGTGGGTAGAGTTCAAAAGAGTGTCCCCCTTAGTTGTTACTCTGTATGAACTGAATAAACAGGTTATGCCCCTATGAATATAATGGCTTTCTTTGAATGTATTACTCACATTTAGATGTGTGGATGGTCTGCCAAAATCAACCTTTTTATTTATTTATTTATTTATTTATTTATTTATTTACAGATGAAGGATTGAGTCCGCTTCCTGTCAGTTACAGCACTGAATGGAATGGAGATTTTGGGAGCCAGAGAGAGTGATTATGACTTCCCTATATTTCCCAATGTGTGATGCATGTACACAACTCGATGACATGCTAAAAAAAAACAGGGTTTAAGACTATACCTACATTTCAATGTATCGCTAAGAAAGGACAAGCTGAAGAAGTCAAGCAATGACTTCCAGTTACCACACTGCAAGAGCAGTTATTGCTTTTAAATGCTTGGGATTGTGCCCTGCTACTTGCGGACACACAACAATCGCATACCACAGCACTTACTATTACTTATGGCTGCCTGTTACCGAAGAATGGCCTCCACCAAAACTATTGGTGCTTCATAACACTTCATTCACGGTGGCAGCAAAATCCAGCTGTCAAAGGAACACAATCTCTCCCGGTTATATTGATGGGAAATAATGTATGTATGGTATCCCATGAGCTTTGTAATAACATTTTATTGAAAAATATGACCGGAAAATAAAATATCAATTGTGGGCATGGCAATATTACTCTTGTCAAATGTAGAAACTTCACTCTGGTGCAGCTGTACTTCCCATATTATAGATATACAAGTTGAAACATCATTGAACATATGCCTCAGTCTGTACAGATAATTATCGAGGTAATGTTTCCAGGCTGGTACTCCATTGTACAATATGGATAAATACTACAGTTTGTAATGGCCTAAAATGTGAATTTATGGATTGAAGCAGGTAAAATGCATAGATCAAATCAGCATATTTAAGTTTATATCTCTGCTGCTTTGGAACATAGGACAATTGATGAAGAATTGTTTTTTATCTTTGTTTTTTATCTGTACCTTTATAAACCATCTGATTTGTATTATAAGCATTTATTTTCAGTTCTTGTATATTATATGTACATGTTGCAATCATTAACAATATTTTTTTAATAGTTGTGCCTTGAATTTAGTCAACTAGACAAGTCAATCAGCAGGTACTGTTTGTATAATTGCTTTTCAATGTAAAGTAAAATAATAATCTGGTGTCTTGTTATAGCGTAAATTGCACTGTTCTGCTTTTCCTTTTGATTTTAATTTATTTTTATTTGTTCCTAAACAATATGTTTTGCAGTAACTATGCTGCATGCTACCAGGGTGTATTAATTCTAAATGCCATCCGCCTATTCAGTTTAATCCCTTATTACGGAGATTGGTGGATTGTATTGTTTGATCCAGACTGCTCCAGTAACACTGACAGATTTATGGTGGTTTCATTCTGCTGAAACTGCTTTGCCATAGCTACCAGTAAAAGGCGGGTGTATGGACTCTCGTATCGAATTTGTGCCAATCCTGCATTTATATAGTCTGACAATCAAATATTTACCTCTCAACTACAGTGTCTTTATTAGCTCTTATGCTATTTGCCATTATTTAATCTTGCTTTTTTTAGCACATAACAGTGAATTGCTTTGAAAGGGACAGATTCAGTTTGGTGCGAGGTACCACTAAGCATTTCTGGAACAGTCCTAGGAGACACATCGTCTCTGTATTTTTACTCAAATCTCTCTGAGCGGAGATTTGTTAGCGTATTGGCCGCCAATGGAGGCGATGTCAGGCGGCACCTGGCAGCCAGCTGAATCTGCCCCTTAGTGTATTAAGAATTTTAATCGAATTATCCAATTCATAAACAGTCACCTGATTGAATTACTTGTACATACATGGAGCAGTCAGAGTATGGTATACTTGAGATTCTGAGCATGAGCAGTAAAAATGTTGTCTAATTTCTTGGAAGATCACATTTCTGAACCATCTTTTGTCTAGTTTAAATTGATGTGATCATGTACAAGGTATGGTTCTTAAATGTGATCTTCTTACTTGCTAACCTATTAAATGCGATCATACAAGTGAAAAATTGTGGCTCGTGGTGGCACTTCTGAAACATATTGCAAATGCTTTGTGCTCTGATTCTTATGAAATGGATTAAGGAGAAACCAGATAGTATTTCTGACCAGTATTTGTACTGTTGTGTAGACATTGACCGTATACGGATAGAACATACTGGCATATGACACTATTACAAAATGTCATTATTATATGCTGATGCTCACCAGCTATTACTACTTTTGTCACAGTTTATTATTAGTAGATTTGTAAAGGAGAAGCCTAAACTTCAACATTACTGATGTCATTCTTACTTCCAGTTTTTTATATATTTCATTGTATGCGATTTTGTTTTATGCCATTTTTAACCGTTTTTAAATGTAAAAGTGATGGACATATTTAAACGCATTGTTAAAAGCAAAGGAAATATAAAATTGCCATTAGTTCATAGTTTGGCTTCTGTGTGTTTTTCCCTCAAAATATTTTTATTGTGGCAATAAACATTTTATCAAATACAAAAACCAGACCATTGAAAATGCATAAACCATTTTAGCCAACACACGGACTGAAGTTATCAATAGGATATAATAAACTGTGTTCATGTTGTCATCTATATATGGTGTAGACATGCAATCTAACACCATATAACAGTCACACATTTTTCTGTTTTAAAACCATACAAAACAGAATAGACATGATATGTTGTTTTGGTAAAGAATATGCTAACTTCTTTTGGAATGCAACCTGAAAACATTATCTAGAAACTAAATTTATATAAAGGTAATCACAATAACTATACCAACAACATCGGTAATAAAAGCAACAATAAATAAATAAAAAGTAAATGAAAACATAATGGTAGTTGCTCACCTGAACTGTAAACTATCAGCGATCCATCCATGGAATTAGAATAGATGGTATAAGGAATCTACGTTAATGTGATTAGTGCTTCCTTCCCCATGAGAAAGGTGGAAAGGTAAAAGGATTAAAACTGAACGGGGGGGGGGGGGGGGGGGTGGTCTGCTTGACGGTGGGAATACCAGGTGGTGTGGTGGAAGCTTTTTTGAATGGCTGGCTTGGTTGTCAGTGGTAAGGTCTAGATGAATTTGCTCCAGCACTGAAATAATACTGGTATGGAGAGTTAAGCTGGGTACGCACTAGAGAAAATTCCTCACAATGAAAAATATCTAACGATTTTACCAACAACTGACAGTCCCGATCAGCATGCCGATTCATGTGTACACACCAACATGATTTACCTTCAGATCTGTGCTCCTCATAACCATCTGCTGAAAAGGTTGTGACTCTGCATATTCCATAGAGCTCTGCCTACACTGCTGGTCGTGAATACATACTCACTGCAGAGTTTGCCCGACATTGTTCAATTAGCGATAGAGATTTTTAGTTAATTTATAAAATAAAATCAAACGATGTGATGTGCTTTGGTACAATAAAACATGATCTTTCAAAACCCATCCCTTTTTTTAGGTGACCTTATCCTCG
Source organism: Mixophyes fleayi (assembly GCF_038048845.1). Taxonomy (NCBI): domain Eukaryota; kingdom Metazoa; phylum Chordata; class Amphibia; order Anura; family Limnodynastidae; genus Mixophyes; species Mixophyes fleayi. The sequence continues at coordinate 73,554,679 of NC_134404.1, forward strand.
ATAACACTAATGCACCCTCACAACTATCCCAATCTCCACTCTGAAACACATTTACTCCTCTTGTTTCAGCTGTGCCCTCTTCCACTTAGAAAGAAAGCTCTGTAATGAGCAGGGTCATTCATACCCTTTGTTTTCATGTCTGCTTTTATTTTGTCTACCTTGTATGTCCCTGTTTTATGTATGTACTGTTTTCCCTGCTGTACAGCACTGTGGCACCTTACACATCTACGATAATAAAAGTTCTCAAAGAATTTAATTTTTTTATGGGCCTTAAATTAGACTATATGGATTTTAAACAAAATTCACCAAGTACTCCCTCCATTTATTTGAACTGACTGTCTTTATTACATGTGTCACGTTTGTGTGTCTGAAATTTTTATTACACCAGTCGAAGTGCACTTAGAAATGTGTTTCCAGCATTAGCAAATGGAAGGTGCAAAATGCATCCTACTATAAAGTTTTGTGGGGGGTATTTAGATTTCCATTTGGACTATGTCAGGATAGATTCTCATTGGATTTAGGAGATTAATAAATATGTCAAGGGTATTTACCGTGTTTGTTGGTCTGTATGTTATGCTGGATTTTTCTCAGTGTGTGTTTATTAATGGTTTGGGCCTTTTTTCATGGTTTATCCAGTGAAGGTAAATCTTAATGCTACAGCAGACAGACATTCTAGAGAGTTGTGTGATTCCAACTTTGTAGCAACAGTTTAGGGGAACTTTCTTGTTTCTGCATGACAATGTTCCCCCTCCACAAAGCGACGTTCATCAAAAAATGATTTCCCATGCAAGTTTTACCAGAAAGTTCCATCGACCCTTTGATGCAATGAGGCATGCGGATCACGTTATCATATTTGGTGTAAGGGAATGTGTTTGCGTCACCCAATGCTGGAGGAAACTGATCAGACTGTCAAAAAGAAAGTCAGACACGAGGTCCCAGTTGACTTATATCCCATACACTTATCCCTATCTAAATACAAAAAACTTTATTGAAACACATGAACACTGCAGCTAGAGCTGTCGTTACGATCCATTGACACACTCCGACACCTCTGTTGATTGGAGAATGGTGTAACTGAATTGATTTTTTATGTCAATGGATATTATTCTATTAGCAGCAGGCAGGCATGCATGCATGTCCACATGGGTGAGGTGGTTGGAGTTTAAAGAATTGTGTGTCCTGATCCAACTTTTATCCACTTAGAATGACTAAGTGCAAATTCACGCTTTTCTAACCTCCAATTTGGGAGCCTATCTTTGGTGTTCTCACCATGCTTAATTTTTTCAACATTCTTAGCCTGGTCTCCCTTGCTTACAGTCATGGCTGCAACATCTAAAATGATTAGACCAAAAATACCTGAAATTTTCCATATTGGCAATCTCTGGGATTTTACCGCAGTAGTTATGGAGTAATCTAGAATTGGTAATGGAAGCCTACATCCTGAAACGAACACCAAATCCTTATCATATTATCCCATACCTATTGCAATAAAGAAAAAAAACGGAAAAAAAAACACCTGCTTTTCCAAAGCCTCACATCAAAGGAATCTTTGGAATCATAAAGTATGGTTCTGTACTAAGTATTTCAGTGCCTCCCAATGTCTGCAGTGTACCTCTGCTCACGATTAATTCCAGACTGCTGGAATTTCAAATTCCCTTAGGCGAAAAAGTGCATCAATAAGTATGCATGTCTGCCAGTGACCCTTGACGAAAGATTACAAAGTTTATTCTCACCTATACAATCTCTGCTCTCTTGTCTGTGCCCTCTTCAAATTAGAGTGTTTGCACTCTCATAACCAGGGCTCTGCCCACTATTTATTTTCATTCCTGTATTTATTTTGTCTGTCTTGTATGACCCTATTGTATGTATGTCCTGTTTTCACTACAAACAGCAATAATTCCCCTTGTGCCTACCACAGGGAAAAGCATATGGTACAACACAACTAGAGGTTATTGCATTGTGAGAGGCTTATCAAACATGAAATAAAGATTGAGAGAGGCTCCAAGAGACAAATGGATTGTGAGGAAGATGACAAACAATAGCAACTCTGCTGAATAGTGAGTTCTGTAAGCAGTGTAAAGCTGGGTACACACTACAGAAATTCCGACCAACTTTTTATGCCGAGCGATTTTACATGCGATCGATGTTCAGATCGCTCGGTCCATGGACTGCATACACACTAGCCTTGTTTAGGACGAGAAAGGGAAGAGCGGACGTCCCGTTAGCGACTTTTTACAGCCATGTTGTCGTGAACAATGATTTAAATTCCGTACACACTGCAGCGACATTTGCGGGGAAATGTACGAGGTACCGAAGACATTAGCATAAAGGGGCAGAGCTTTAGCTATAGTGAACTCCCTTCATTTCTATAAAATAGAAGTTTAGTAATATACATTACATTTAGAAAAACATTTAACTGCTAAAGTGGAATGCAATGAATATTCCCTAATAATAAATAAATAATAAAACTCCTTCGTATGTAATGGAATGCTCCATTCTCGACGTGCATCATCGCTGATTGGTCCACAGCAGAAACAAACGCCCATGTCTGAGTGTATAAAATGACAGAGGAACCTGTTTGGCGCCGAGGAGCGTCAGAAGATGGAGACAGAGAAAGTGACAGTGGGGGTTGCGGGTGAGGAGAAGGTGTCAGTGGGGGTTGCAGCTATGGAGATGGAGATAGTCAGAGATGGTGCTGGAAGGTCCAAAAAATGTTGGAAAAGTTAAGGTGGGGGATGGAGATACTCAAGAAAAGCAAATCCAATGAGCCCAAGAGCGGTGGAGATGATGGTAAAAGTACTGGACCAGGACAACATTAAAAAAGGTCAGTAGCAGATGTAGTGTACCTGTATTGTAGATGTAGATGTGCTGAAATGCTAATTTATAACCTAATTTTTTTTATGTCAGAACGAAGATTTAACGGTGAGAAGGCCTGTTTAGATACCACTGATACCGCTAATGTTAGCAAACAAGGAGAAATTGAACAAGAAAAATATACTAAAGAAGTTCTACACAAAGGTATTTCAGAGACATGTGAATGCTTTGGGGACATACCTGTACCATTATAATAACCAAAATGGTGCCTGTTTTCCAGAATGCTCGGAAGTTAAGCCCGCTACTATTGCGATTTCGCCACAGGGACCAAAATATAGATATAAAATGATCTCTAGCAGTGTGAAAGGTGAGAAAATGAGAGTATTTATGAGGTAGATTGTAAATTACATATATAGAATTTAAATGATAAACATTTTTATTTCCTTGTTTCGTAGATAAAGAAATCAAAGGGAATGGAAACGACATCAAGACCTGTTCTGCCACAAACCAGTAGCACCTTTAAAAATACCTTAAAAATAATACTCTGCAGTACTTAGCTCTCTGATTGGTATGGGCGTGCTCACTTCTCATGCGGATCTTTCTGACAGCTGTGTGTGTTACAATTTGTGTACCTTTTTCTTGCAATAAAAATGTTGCTTGAACACTGTGTGGTTTATTCTGGGTACTTCACAATTATAGGTTAATAAAGGTTAATATAAATGTAATAGGTTATAAAGGTATAAGTGAATAAAGAGTAAATATGAATACAGAGACGCAAAGGGTAATAACACACGTGCTTTACACAAGTGTAATGGTCTGCAGCCAGACAGGTGCAATATATGTAGATACAAAACGGTGATGTGCGGATTCCGCACCACGTGGGACTGGGATTGACATAAAAATTTACATACACCCGCCCCCCAGGTCGAGGAAGTATGGGAGGATTGTCGTGGATCCGTCGGAAGTTCATACACACTGCACAGTGGTAACGAGATTGGAACGAAAATATTAAACGGTACGACCAACCAAATGAGGCGAGAATCGTCCATTTGGGCAGACTTTCGACCATTGTGTAACTGTACACACTGACCCGACTTTTGAACGAGCGGTCGTATGTCGGCAGTTTGAGCCGATTATTGGACAAAAACAGTGTAGTGTGTACCCAGCTTTAGCAACACTATACAACAACCCAATGTTTGTAGAGCAGCCCCAGTTTTCAGGGTCTAAAACAGGCCTGTCCAACCTGCGGCCCTCCAGATGTTGTGAAACTACAAGTCCCAGCATGCCCTTCCAGCTATCAACAGGTTGTCTACTGGCAAAGCATGCTGGGGCTTTTAGTTTTACAACACCTGGAGGGCCGCAGGTTGGACAGGCCTGGTCTAAAAGGTTGTGGCATTCCTGAAAAGGACAATGGCCTAATTAGAAATGTGCATTTGGGTGGGTGAGTTAAAGCTTGGCCTAAGTATAAAAATGAAAATAGATAATGCTTTTTTTATATGCTTTCATTCCTTAATATTTCCATTTTATAAATGTCATGAGGAATTATGACTCCCCTACAAATATAGGTGTGAAGGAACGTTACAGGGATGTGACTATTAAGCTGGTCTCTGTAACAATCATTATCTCGGTCTATTCATTTTACTGCTCAAGGGGTAACTAAAATTGCATATTTTCGCCCCATTCACATGCTGACATAAACATTTGTACTTTTGTATATTACAAAACACAAATATTGTGAGTCATTATTTACCAACAATGTAGAAGCCACAAATAAACAATTTTATAGCATAATATTTGCATAATTTGTGATTCCATACATTTGATTTCCCCAGATCACTGCTGCCTTATAGCACACTCCTGGCTATGATGATCCAATTGGTGTTGCCTGTTATAATACACAAGTGATGTTGCTATGTGGCTAGAGCTCGCCTCTGACACAACTCACCCCCTATAACCAATGTACGTGTTCTCAGCTGAACTTTTTGAAATGCTTATTATTCCAGTTGCCTTATGTTGCTGATAAAGACAGACGACCCCATTACTTGTTATGAGCAAACCACCAGTACACTGAGCACTGGGATTGGGAAGCGGAACCCTTAGTGCCGGGTGCTGTTCCCGCGGCGGAAGTGTGTGTATTGGAGCACACAGGACATGTGAGTCTTTATGGGCTGTAAGAGAGGTCTTGCTGTGGCGTGTTACTATGGTGAGTTATGTCCATAGAGACGGTGCTGTGTGTATTACACGGTGGTGCCCGCTGTCTGCTGCCGGTAACGTCAGTCACTGGATGTGGTGGAGATAGAGGTAGCAGCAGCTGCTATTAGCTGGTACTTGTGTATCCACATAGCTCAGGGGGGCACACCTCAAATAGCTGCCCCTTATCACATGTCTCTTACTTCCTGCCTGCCCCAGCTGTAGTTCCCACTAACTGGTAAAGTAGACTGCAATACCCCGACCTTCCCTCCTATGCAGTGTATGGAAACCTGCACCCTATAGCGGGGACTCTGCTGACAATGAGATGTTTTAGGCAAATGGTGTTTTATATTAAACACAATTTTGCAGGTTACATAATTTGTGTGGCAGCCAATACAAGAATGTGGTTGATAGTTTTTGTTGCAAATATGGACCCAAAATTGTACTGGGTGGCCCATCATCACTTTCCATGAAGAGTAATACTTTTTTGTGTTTAGGGCAGTGGATCCCAAACTTTCTCAGTTCGAGGCACCCTTAGGGTTTACATCATTTTTTCAAGGCACCCTTAAGCCAAAATATTTACCAAGAAGTCCCCTACCTTGCTTACAAACGGCCCTGACCGAGGCACCCCTGAGATCGCCACGGCACACAGTTTTGGAACCACTGGTTTAGGTCCTTTATACTGCTACAAGTGGTTGAAGTCGGGGTGTATAGGGTGGTATGCCATACCGCCACTCCTCCTATTGCCTTCATTGTAAAACTGTCAGATTCCATTCACTTATGTTTTCCATACCGCCACTTCTAATTTTCCACCTCAACCACAGACCGCTATATTTTATCTTTATAAATATGGTCTTTTAGATATGTTTACTACATGAAATATGAAAGCATTTACATAGAGACAGGTAAAAACAAGAAAAGAGTCTAATTTTTTTTGTGTGAAAATGTAGTTCTAGGTATTATGTTCTATTTACTTTCAACTAGGCAGAACCTATAAAATGTTACCCCATGTATGGTGAATCCACTTTACAACTAATTTTTATGCTTTTAATTATGGGCATTATTTTGTTATCAATCTTACAAAACTGACATGTCAAGCATTTCTCAATTTTGTTGTATTATTATTATTTACTAATTCTTAGTAACTAAAATACACAGCTACTTCATTACTCATGTAGCCTGATTTAGGCTGGGAAAGAAAAAGTGTTGCAACATAGTAAAAAGTATCAGACCAAGGGAGAATAGCAACTGTAAAAACATTAAAATTGTCAATCTTCAATAGCAGAATCCAGTCCCTTCTGGGTATGTGCTTACCCTGGGTATAAAGATGTCATAGCATGTAGAAAAACATCAACTTCTGCAGATAGGCTGTTATACCACCAGAGTCAGAAACGTCTTCCTCTGCTCAAACGGAACTGTTACAGCTGCTTCTGGATCCCCACTCACACCAACGCGTTTGAGTCAAGCCCTTTATCAATGTGTGGGGATTTGTGGGAAAATGGTGCTTTTTATACTGCTCATGTGCAGTCACAATTATTTATATGCAAACAATCTAAAAAGGATGAACATTTGCATATAATACATTATATGTATTGCATATATGTACATCTGTTTAATACAAACAATAAAACATGTATCCAAGTACATAAAATTAATACAAATTTAAAAAGGAAAATATTCTCCCTTCCTTCTCTACACTTCAACAGGTTTTGAGCTCTCAACCTATGCATTACTGATACAAAGGCTGATTCAACAGAGCCACAACTCAAGCTAAGGAAGGATGAAGGATCCCCTAACATATAAATTGAAGAAAAAAAAACGGATATGAAGTAAAGACTTCAATACCTAAAAAAAAAAAACAACTTTTTAATTCAAATTCTTTATTTAACCCATTGGGGATCAAAGTGCCAAACTGATAAATCAATTGCATTTCAGCTTCTGCTAGAGAAGTACCTATATCCTTTTTTCTCAATTCTCCTCTCACTTTTCTAAAACCACAAAAAGAGGTAATAGAATCAACATTACATTCATGTATCTCTTTACAGTGAGCCAATAATTATCACATTTTCGGCTCATTTTTGTGGTCTTAGAAAAGTGAGATGAGAATGAGAAAAAAAAGAATATAGGTACTTCTCTTTTTTTTTTTTCTTCAATTTATATGTTAGGGGATCCTTCATCTTTACTTAGCTAGAGTTGTGGCTCTGTTGAGTCAGCCTTTGTATTGGTAATGCATAGGTTGAGAGTTCGAACCCTATTGAAGTGTAGAGAAGGGAGAATATTTTTCTTTATCTTTTTTTTTAAATTTGTATTAATTTGGTGTACTTGGATACATGTTTATTGTTTGTATGAAACAGATGTACATATGTGCAATACATATCATGTATTATATGTAAATGTTCATCCTTTTTAGATGGTGTATAAATAAGTGTGATTGGACATGAGTAGTATAATAAGCACCATTTTCCCACTAATCCCCACACCTTGATAAAGAGCTTGATTCACAACGCGTTGGTGTAAGTGGGGATCCAGGAGCAGCTGTAACGGTTACGTGTGAGCAGAGGAAGCCGTCTCCGACTCTGGTGGTATAACATCCTATCTGCAGAAGTTGATGATTTTCTACATGCTATGACATCTTTATACCCAGGGTAAGCGCATACCCAGAAGGGACTGGTTCCTGCTTTTGAAGATTGACGATTTTAATATTTTTATGTGTTTTAAGCCAGATATATCTGAATAAAAGAAGAAATCACATTTTACTTAAAGAAAATAATTTTACTTTAGAGACATTATTGTCTGTTTATTTGTTAATGTCACATCAGCGCAATTGTTGCACTAGTGTATTTATTGTATCAATTGTTCTGTCTGTTAATAAAAAAATCTATAGAAATATTAGGTTAAACAATGTGTACGTTGTGTTAAGACTATTAGTACAGTAAGAACAGTATTCCTGTAGAAGTACCATTTGTTTTTAAGTGTGTGTAACATATTAGATCGCACAGTTTGTGCTATGCAGATAATTTTTGATAATTGCAGAAACTGGCTTTTGGCACTTTAGATATTACTGTAAACTTTAATGTTTGCAGCCTTAATACTCTGTAGCACATTAAAGTTTGTTTATTAATAAATAATTTCATCACCCCCCCTCCCCCACACACATACCTGTTATGTTGCTTATACTTGCACTGCCACCGGGGTAACTGATTTTCCTAAGGGTGCCCCTCCAACTAGCTATAGCCCTCTAATCTGCTATATGCAACCTTCCTCCCCCGGGGCTCTGATGCTTCTGTAACACAGAACTGGTAAATCTGTTTCATTCACCACTATAAATGGAGTGCAGTGTCTCCAGTTGTCAGTCTGTTGCCATTGTTATTACATTTTATTTGCAAGCATTTAAATTATGGCAACCAGCATCTAATCTGAATCTATCATGAATATTTATATGTTGGAAAATATCTGGACCATAAATTATGAGAATATTAAGTCAGCAATGAGTTCTATGACCATATAAATACACAACGCCTCATTAGAGGTGACTTCTCATATCTGTAGTATTAAATATACAGGTGTTTATCATGAACACTGGAGTGATGACCGATATTATTTTAAGGAGGTAATATTAGCATCATATGTATTATACATGTAGCACTTCAGAAAGCAAGAGCTAATACCCTATCGTCTTCATTTATCCTTATTTAATGGTCTTTCCTGTTCTGTTACTGAGCATTGATTTATCTTATGAACAATGTGATTGCCAAGCAATCAGATTGGTGATCATTTTTAGCATTTAAAGAATAAGTGATTTTATTTTTTTGGTCTACATACATATATTACACACTTTAACATCATTTGTGTGGCATCGTGGTTAGCATTGCTGCCTCATGGGTTTCATTATGACCAGAGCCCTATCTTTGTGGAGTTAGTATGTTCTCCCATTATTTGTGTGGGTTTCCTCTGGGTGCTTCAGTTTTCTCCCACACTCCAAAGATGTACTGACAGATTGATTGGCTTCTGATGCAGTGAATAGGGGTAAATTTATCATGCTGCAGGTTTGAAAAAGTGGAGATGAAGCCTATAGCAACCAATCAGATTCTAGCTGTCATTTATGTTGTACATGCTACAAAATGACAACTAGAATCTGATTGGTTGCTATAGGCAACATCTCCACTTTTTTTTTTTCTTTTTTTTCAAACCCACAGTTTAGTAAATATACCTCTTAGTGTGTGTTCATGTGGTAGGGAATATAGATTGTAAGCTCCATTGAGGCACGGACAAATACAAATGGTTAAATATTCTCTGTAAAGTGCTTCACTAAAAGGTTAATAATAATTTTAACTAGCTGCAATCCACTCCAGCTGTTCATTAAAGTACGTTTTCTGAACAATGTTGCCTGAGAAGATGTTTTTCAATTTATCTGATCAGATTCACAATCATGTCTGAAAACAATTTGATCCATTTTGATTTCAGGCAAATTGTTTAATTTTTTTTTTTCCCCCAATGTTCTGCCATTTTTATCAGAGCTGCACGCGTGTGGACGCTTTCATGTAAAAGTCCAATAACCCTAACGTGTGGGTTTCCTAATAATAATAGATCTAACTAAGCAGATGTTGGGGGCTTATCTGCACTGCGAACATTGAATACAAGTTTTTCATGATGGTGGAGGCATTTCTTCTATGGACGTGATACTTTTTGTCTGTGAGACCATTGAAAAGCATTGTATTCAGCCTATATTTACCTGAAGTGACACCCATAATAAGGCAGTGACATGTTTTCTGGCTTCTGTTGGAATATGGGAACCTTTACATATATATGTCATAATGTCACAAGATTCCTCTTTTTTTTATCCTAGATGAATGCTGAATAAGGACTCATACTTATGGTTATGAGAAGCAAAGCTAGTTAAAACACGGACCATATCTTGTACATGTTAGTTTTGAAAGCACATTTAAAGCATGTTCCTTATGTCATAAAGTGTTCCTTCAGCATAGTCTACTATACTAAATAGGCCTTCCCATAGATCTTTATTGCATCTTACAGAGTGATAACTCTGCAGGCAACCTCACATTTGTTTATGGACTATCGACATGAAGGCACGTTCAATAGGTGTTAAGATACTGCATGTGCTTCATTGGTCAGTTATTGAAAAATAAATTGTAAATCGTATATACCGGTACTTGGCTTATTTTTATTTTATTGTGATATTTATTATCACCGTTATTCCCCAGGCTCTTGTATTGTAGAAGGATTATGGCATGTGAATAGTATTGAGATGATTGTTTTAAGCGTAGGTTAAGGGATTATGGGACACAGACAAAAGCAACGACTGTATGCAAGATAAACTCTGTGAGTAGGCCTAGTAACACATTTATAGGGGCTCAGAACATTTCTGCGACATGAATAATAAGCTAAATCTCTTTTCCATTATTTAGATTTGTCTATAAAGGGAAAATATAGAAAGTTGCTTAATGCATTTTTATTGTTTGTGGCACGCAGATGTTCAAATAAAAGTATATTGGCATACTATATAGCCATTGCAAGTCTCCTCCCCTATAACACATAAATACCAGTGACACATCCAGACACACTTGTCCACCACACTGGTTGGGGATCACTTTCCCGTAAGGGTGGGTGGAATGTATGCTAAATTTTTGATCTGTAATGTAAAAATCTTGTCCTTTGTAAGGCAATGGCTGTCTCTATTGCAGTAGCTTCTGGATGGAGTCTAGAAGTTTTTTATTTTGTTATCTGACATTTGTATTTATCTGCTGCCTACATCATTCACAGTACAGTGCAATCATAGAATTGTATTCCTACATTTTCCTTCTGCCAGGGTTATAGTAGGCTCCCCAATCACCCACAATGATATGTGGAGTTAAAAATATGACACAAGAAGCAGGTATTTTTGATTCGCATGCGTTTTTATCCCAGTGTGTCCGGTGGTACCACATTACTTTTATATCGTATATTACTACACACACATCAGTGTGTTACTCCTGGAAGTATCTCTTTTTCTCTAGAAAGTCGACAATCGCCGCAGTGGCATCTGTGGATGAATGGTCACACTGTGGACTTGCCAGCTTTAACAGGCATCACTCGTCCTCCTTAATGCAAGCTTCTCCAGTACTGTTGGGGATCTCATCACTTGTATTATTAGTAAGTAATGTAAGCAATTGCTTTTGTGGAACTAAAATTAAAATGGAACCTTGGGGACATAGTGTTGTCCATAATGTTGTATATTTATTTTTGTGTCTTATTTCATTATGTTTGTTACTTCCCCTCTAGCACCATGTTCTGGGAGGTGCCGTATTTGATTCTGAGAAGATTGCGAGCGCATCGTGAACGATTAAACGAGCAGGCTGAATATGAGTCGCAACAACGCCAGTACAGAGAAAATAATAATATCAATAGGAGGCAGTTTTTAAGACGGCGACGAAGGAGAATATTCCCTGTCAGAATAAATCTCTCTGAAATTGACGAGAATGATATTAAAGAGCGTTACCGTCTTAATTCAGACGCCATAATGTCCTTATATGAACTCATAAAGAAAGACTTAATCTCCACTACCAAGCGAAGTAATGCAGTCCCAGGGATTGTGAAATTACTCTGCGCTCTTCATTACTTCACTAGCGGCTCCTTACAGAGCACTGTGGCGGAAGCTGGTGGTATAACCCAGAGCACTTTCAGCCGTGCCCTTTCTGAGGTCATATCTGCTATCCTAAAGCTCACGGATCAGTTCATAAACTTCCCCAGTGATGCCGCCGGTCTACAGCTCCTCAAAGATGGTTTCCAGAGAATTGATGGGTTTCCAAATGTACTGGGTGCGGTAGGCTGTACCCACATAGCCATATCTCCCCCATCAGAAATGGAGCAGCGGTACCGTAATAGAAAGCACTATCACTCTATCAATGTGCAGATAGTATGTGCCTCAGATATGAGGATCCTGGATGTGGTCTCGCAATTTCCCGGATCAACACATGACTCATCCGTTCTGAAACAGTCTGAGATACATGAAAGATTCGAGAGAGGAGAATTTACTGGGTGGTTGCTGGGTAAGTATCCTGCTAGGATCATGCTTGCAGAATGAATTGGCCATTTCATGAATGCAGTGTTCCTAACTTAAGTTTCTGAATTGCCATAAATAAGACATGTAAGTTGTTTGTATTGAGTCCTCCCTCATTGATACAATGCATAAAATAAGATTTGCGGACTGCTTTATGAAAACTTGTAAGGAAGCTTGGTATTCTTAGTGGTGACTATCTACATAGTCTGTGTTGAATCAGTCTGTAATCTTTAGGTGTATTTAGCAAAAGCAAGAACCATCTGTAGCCTTACATTACCCAAACCAGTAAAGACAGAACATAACTAGATATCCTCACAACAATTGTATTCATATTTTTGTACTGTTTCACAGATGTCTGGTGCCGTGTCCTAGGCTAAATGTGGTGGTTTTTAATTAATGTGAGATTGGAATAAAATGGGTCAAGAACCAGCTTTGTTTAATGTAGAACTGAATTTAGTAGTACCTGATATGTCTTCTGCACCATATCCTGCCTCAAAATAATATGTGTTTCCATGCAGGGGGGAGTTACTTTGAAGAAATTGGAAAGTTTGGGGTTTGGTTTGGTTATCTTTCTTTGAGAAGACCTAGGCAGTTTTTCTAGGGTTGCTTTGTCAACATGAATGAACATGTGTTTTGGTAGGTATGATTGAGAATGTTACTGTTTTTTAGGTGATTCGGGATATGGCGTCAAACCCTGGCTTCTAACGCCTTTTGACAACCCAGCCACAAAGTCAGAAATCAGTTACAACTTATCGCACGCCTCAACTTATTCTGTTGTAGAGCAAACTATCGATGTACTGAAAAGCCGCTTCCGATGTTTGGATAATCCGAACGGTGTTCTGCTGTATAACCCTGAGAAAGTCTGTAAAATCATTGCTGTGTGCTGCATCATTCACAATATAGCAATCCTGAAAAATATTGATATTGACATTGCGTTGGATCTCCGATCTCCCATCAAAGATGAATCGACTGAGGATGACACGATGGAAGGCACTCTGCAGAGAGACACAGTCCTGGCAGAATACTTCTCAGGTATGCTTGTTCTTGCAGGAACTGTATGCTGGGAATTGCTTTCACTCTTGCTAAACACTTGTATAAAGGAGAACTGTATGCTTGGGAGCCGATAGTGTTCATCTAATTAGCTGTCACAGAAAATAAAAGAGGAGTATACCTGGCCTGTGTGTAGGTCATTTTAATTCTGTTATCAAAATGGTGTATATTTGTTTAACTACACCTTCCTTAATGCTGTGTTTGGATTTTTATCTTTGTAAATAAATGTGGCGAGCCAGCGCAAAAGAGTAGGCTACTGTCTTTATAATTAGCTGATAGTGTTATATGTAGTCAGGGTAATTAACTGACTGGTCCAATAGATATAACCAGTAAGAGCTGCCTGCTGCGTAAATACACAGTGATTATAGATCAAGAGAACACACAAAACAAGTATCACAGCATTTATTTTATAGCACGGATTACAGGGCACAGTCCTAAAACAAAAATAGTTATCAAGATTAGCCCTTTAAATTTAATCCTTCATTTAAGTAGATAATTAGACTTGTAACGGCACAACGGTGATCTTAGTTGGAGGATCATATATTTAGAACATAGAGAAAAAAAGGTGTTTCAGCATAATATACACTAGTATAGTATATTTACTAAACTGCGGGTTTGAAAAAGTGGGGATGTTGCCTATAGCAACCAATCAGATTCTAGTTATCATTTATTTAGTACATTCTACAAAATAACAGCTTTAATCGGATTGGTTGCTATAGGCAACAAATCCACTTTTTCAAATCTGCAGCTTGATAAATTTACCCCTATGACTCTGTCCAATCGGCTTCCATTTGACATCCTCACAGGACTGCTCCTATTCATTGTGTTTAAGGCTGTGATGCCTGGAGAACAACCAGCATGGGTTGAGTGTCTTTGGAACCATTGGGGATGCTCTGCTTGTATAAAGAGATGAAGGATTTGCCAGAGTTCGGTATAAAAAGAAATGTAACCTTGGTCAGCTGTGCCACAATATTAATGTTTGTCAAAAAAAATTGTCTTACTTCATTAATGTGAAGGGTGGCACCTTGCTATATTTGTTGAAATAAAGTATAATCCATGGCAAAAGCGGCCTAATTAAAATATAAATGACATTATTCTTGCTTGACATTGCTAAACCATTAGTTGTAAACCAGCATCTCTCGGACATGAGCAGCATTGTTTGACAAAATGGGAAAAATAAACAATAAAAAATGTAATTATAAGTATTGCTTCAGTACAGTTCTCTTTATTTATAGAATGCTTGTTTCTCGGTTGCCTTGGTGACCATTTGGTGGTGTTCAGTGAAAAAATAATTGTAATCACAGTCCTGAGAGGGTGAACATTGTAATAGTTTATAGAGAACTCGAAACAGTACATGATAATAACTGTATTTCTGTGTGTCCTTTTCTTTGTGATTAATGTGTTTCTTTTGTTACAGACTAAACTGACTGCAATACCGGCTAACTCTGCAGGGCTGCCCCAGAATATTTGTCATCACATATAACGTGCATGTTCTCATCCTATACCTTATATCCTTTCCATTACGTCTCAACTTTACTACTAGTTGTACTTTATATTTTGTACCACGCGCCAGTTTGTTACATATAACATTACCTTTAAGCTGCTTGGCTGCACTTTTTATGTTGTTTTTGTTAATAAATATTTTTTTCTACCAACTGTTTGTGTGATTTTGATTTCATTCCAAATACTATTTTCACTCTTTAAGTTATATTTACAAACATTGTGTGAAAATGATCTGAAAAGGAAATTCACAACCTCCTCAATATCAGTTAATTTGGACCTGGCATTAACCTTAGGACAACATGTTAATGCTGCTTATTCAGTGTGTCCTTAAAGTGATCGACTTGAAATAACATTCATAGTGTTTGCATACTAAAGATTACCCCACTTTCAGCATAACGCCCAGCGCTGTATTTGAAATCAACCAAACACAAGAATTTATGATTGTTAGAATACCCTCAATTCTTGATTTTAAAACCACTCCATCTGTATAAGTAGTAATATGTTGGGAAAAGTTTGTGTAACATATATCGTATGAAAAGGAAACCAGCACGTTCTATACCCCTTTTCTCAAATAAAATTTGCTTAAAATAAAATTTAACCATAAGTGTTTAATTCTTTTAAAAATAAGTATATCTGTGCTATAATTTGTTTTTCTTATATTTTTGTCTTTTTTTCTGTCGTAAGACCTGTACAATTACAAAATTACCTAGAGCAATCAGAACAAAAATGAATGCTAACTTTTTATGTCCCATATTTTGGATTGTAAAATGGGGTGGGAGGTAGGGACCCCATGCTGTGGTTTAGCAATGTATCATCAGCAGGATCCTGCAGTATAATGATTCCCCATTACATTCAACATCCAAAAGGGAGGGCAGGCATTTTAAACTTGCAAAAACAGATTGTGGCTTAGGAGGAGGAAATTTTGTTTCCCCAGCAGGGCTTCTCAGCGCAGCCCTGTACAGCAGTGGGGACAGGGTTCAGTAGTTTGGTGCAGGGGTTTCCAGTTAAAATATTGTTTGTGTTCTTTTAGGCTTTCTTCAACCAAAATATTCACTTTGTATTCAAGTCCTCTCAGGTTTACCTCTTATTTATTTGTTTTGTGTCAAGACCACTCTCCTTCATGAATGGGGGCTTATTCCACATTGATGTCTCTATGAAGTTAAACGTGACTTTGGTGAATCTATATTACCTTTCTCTGAAATGTAGAAAGCGAGAGACAGCAGAATGCAAACAAGGCAGTTAGAGCCAATCAAGGGACAAGATTATGCAGGGAATGCTACAGTATATAGTATTTAGCATGTGATTGTTTCACACTATATACAGACACTGACTACTCCTGTGACAGACACACACATGCAGACATGGTATAAATTACACTCACTTATGTTCTGTCCAGTTTTACAACATTTATTTGTAAGGCGCCAGACCGTCACAATAACATATCGTACATAAACAGAACAAGTACATACAAGGTTGATGGAAGAGGTGCTAATGCGAGACAGTGGGTAAAGGGGGCTTTGGTCTTGTGAGCTTTCAGTCCTTTCCACTCCCAGCGTCTCCCCATTCCCTTTCTGTCTCAGAAGCACCACTTGTAGTCTCTGCTTTGCTTCCTAGTATCACTATGTCAGAATCTACCCTGCCACCTCTTGACATAGATTTTGCATGTCCTAGCCCCATCATCTCTCCTGACCCTGATATTCCTCAAGACACCCTTTCACCCAATTCATATGCTCCTTTTTGTTACAGTCTGTTCCTCTGATATTTCTGGATGCCAGTGTAACATTGCCTTTAAATTATTCAAAGCTACTCCTCCCTTGTGCTTCGTACTTGCCACACTCGGGGACAGCCTCACACTTGTCTGACTTTTTGCATCATGGTTTGTTCAGTTACAAATTTATACCCTATAGCCAGATTTGCCCCTTAGTCTATGTGAGGCCCTATTAAAATAGTACATGCTACGTTTTAGGTGTGTCTTAGTGCAGAGAATGTGTCTACCATAGAGAGCAAAGGTATCTCCGCGTGCTGTGGAAGCACGCTGGATCCAGTGTATATTATGGAGCCATACAGGCAGACAGTAGAAACCGCTGAATGCATTTGCGTATGTGGATAACAATAGTTCCACACGTGGATGATGATTTCACAACACACAATGACTGGGTCACTTGCTACTTTATCACTTCTGTAGATCAGCTTAGTCAGGTGTCGTGTGAAAATTAAATGAACAAAGAAAAATACCCAGTGCACTCAATAGCTTGATGGGAAAATAATATAAGCAAACATCTAGGCTACATAATTTATGTAAGCCAACAATCTCGCACTGTGCCTCTGGTACATTGGGCCTTCTAAACAATGAGTATAAACAAATTACTCCTCTAATATCCTTTGGGGAGTTGTTACAGAGTATAATGTGGCATCAGGATACTTGCTAGGGGAGTTGTATTAGTCTAAAATTAATGGTGTATTCTGTCATGAAACAGTGGTTTTTAGGCAATGGTAGGTCATTTTACTAGCCCAAATACAGATTGCTATCTCTATTATAGCTTTAGTAACATTGTACCATTTGGCAGTGTGTGATACATGATCTAACTCTTTATCTCATGACCCTCCTAGGTGTCCCTATGTCTCAGACACATGCTTGCTTTCAGTCGCTCCAGTCTATGCTTGAGACATCTGTCCAATGTTCCTAGTGCCAGGCAGGAGCTTTTGAACATGGGGTTCTCCGAGACACAAGCTGAAAAGATCCAGTCTATGAGATGCCCTCCGAACAGAACATCGACAATTGGAGAGCTTTGCCTCATTGGACTGAGCCATAGAACTGTACTGAGAATGCTCGAAGAAAGGCCAGAACTTCTGAGAACAACAGCCAAGGACCTGAGGGACAGAGTAGATACTCTGAGGAGCCTTGGCTTGGGAGAAGGTAACATGTCTTACTGGAAGTTCTAACAGATTTGATGAACTGTCATCTATTCATTTGTTAATGTTACCAGTTATTTCCATTAAAATTAAAACAGTGAAGCCGATCAATTCATGTTGTTTCATGCCTTAATGATGTCACTGGTTTCTAGTGAATTGATAGGCTCTGTTCTCAAGCACTATTTGTATCTCTAAACCTGACAGAGGTTGATGCTGGACTTTCCAGTAAGTTTATCCTACTTCCTTCAGTGCTGACAGTTGTGCGGTGGATGAATGATGCTCAAAAGAGACACAAACTCATATGTTAGTGTTTGATGGGCAATATTATGACTTGTTTCTACAAATTTATTTTTTTTCTGCTGTCATTAGGGGCATTTCTCAAACGGCCTTTCATTTTAACTTATTAAAGAAAAAAAAATTAATTAAAATATGCAGATAAAGAATGGTACAAAGAGAAGGAAGGGGAAAACAATAAGGGGACTGGGTACATTGATATTACAATTGCATTAGAAGGACACATCAAACTTTAAACCACTATGTGGAGAACGTTGGTACCAGTCTAAAACCAGAAAGATTATCTGTTGAGATTTACGGTGGTGAGATGCTCAGTAAAACACACATACACAAAATACACTGTTCGTATTTCAAGCCAATGGTTCCCATTTCGTAACTACTTCTATGATCTTGGAGAATGGGGGAGGTGGCTTTGGATCTTTGTTTGTATGTGTCAAGTTACATATTTATCATGGGCTTTACAATGTTGGGGGTAGTGGTGGAAGCAGTGCTAATTCTGGGGTGTAATGTTTCTCCTGTCGCACGGAGGATTAGGTCAAAAACCTCGGCCTAGTTTTTAAGCTGGTGCGCAATTTCCGAAAATGTATATCAATTAGCCAACTTCACCACAATTGTGCCATATCTATCCTTTAAAATAAAAATCTTGTTTTATAACAAGATGCTTGATGTACTCAACACCATGGTCACTATAAGCAAAAATTTACTCTCTGCTGTTGCATGTACTACAAATAGTGTGTTAACCCTTTTGAGAACCTAGCCCTTTTCTGACATTGTTGTATATTAGGACATTCCAGTTTTGTAAATATATTTAAGTTAAAAAGTCTACTGTCCCATACATGCTGACAGAAAATGTATGGATCTAAGTTAGTAACTATGAATGTAGGGATCTCCCTTTAACTCTACATCATACATAATTAGATAAACAATCCAGACCGGTAGTTAATAGCCCACGAGAGAGATGCAGATTTTCCGGATATATTTAGAGCTTGGCCCTGGGTTATTATGTGCATCATCATTGTTTTATGTATAATAGTGTCATGATTTTCCCTGGTACAGGATCTCTTCAGAACTCACTGTCCAGATGCCCCTCTCTGCTCTCTGTGCCACGCTCCCGTCTGTTAAACTTGGCACAGTGTCTCAAGACCCGATGCCAGTTCTCATCTCAACAGGTACAGAAAATCCTAAACACAATCCCTGAAACACTGACACAAGATCCCAACTATGTAGAGGAAGCATTTCAGGTGAGCATCAATACATTTCAGATTATTTGAAGAGTCTGATTAGTTCGTTTGTTATTTACACAATAATACACAATGAAATCACTTGTTTAGTTGTGTAAGTGGACCTGTCGTGCTGAATGCATGTATTGTTGATTTGATAGTATTTTATTGAGTGCCTATATATTTCCCAGGAATGCTTACCTTTATCCACTTCCAAATGGCTTTGTTATTCTATGTGATTGAGATACAGCAGACATTCTACTAATGTAAGGACATGGGCACACCTTTGTGTTTGGGTCAGTTTTGCAAGTCACATCAAACAGGACAAAGAGTCTGGCATGTGAGCGATTGATGCATTTACCATGTAATCCTGTGCCATACTTTGGCCCCCCCGAGTTCCCCACTGTTGTCAGTCTGGTTAAGTGGAAGGGGTGATAACAACTCTTTAATCGCCGAAGCAGCATTTTATTTTCGTCATAGGTTATAATAATATAATATGTTTGATAAAGAGTATTCTGGCATGATGTGGCTTGCAAGAATGCAGACATTTTATCGTAATTGTTATAGGAACCTGTAATCTGATTCACTTTGAATTTATATGGAATTTATTTCCCGTTTAACAACAGCTTATATTTTATGTTGGGATGACTGGTTATTAACCTTTTATTTATTTCCAGATTCATTTTAATTATTTAATGCAGTTAGGAAAAACTTGATTATAATGATATTAAACGCCATCCACCATGTATGTAGGACTTTTAATGTGCTGTAAGCTGTTCTCCCACCTAAGTTCAGGCCACTGACACGGTCAGCATCAATCTAAATTGTTAATTCTTGCTTTTATCCTGTTTACAGTATGTATATTTTCGGATGGGTGGGAAACATGGAGAGATAATTTCTTCTGAAATCTTCCTAACTCCACTAAATGAGATTAAAGTTCGACACCAGTTCCTGGAACGTCTTGGTAGGTTTCTGCCACCTGATAAAAGAGGTGTGTGTCCTCCTTCCAACCCCAAGTTAAAGGAGATCATACAATTATCTGAGGAGGACTTCTTATCACGCATCGCATGTTCTTCATCTGAAGAGCTCTACACTTTCCGTAAGATAATGGATCGTGAGGAGCGTGAAGGTGGAAAAGATGGAGAAGACATGGTGGACTCTGGAGATGAACTAAGTAATGACGACGAAGATGAAGAACAAGATTCGGACAGTGAAGATGACTCTGAAGGTGAAGACTACGAGGGAAATATTCAAAGTGTTCGACCAAATTTAAATAATTATAAGAAAAAATAAAAATATGTGAATGTGTTACTTCAATATCTAATATTGCAAAAGTTCTTTGTTTTGGGCCTCTACAAACAGCAACAGGGCATGTTTTACGATGTTCCTGTTTGAATGCAGGATGGTTATAGGAAATGTACACTTTCAAAAGTTTTGTTTGGTTCTCTCTCTCTGAGAAGCAGTTTGTGCTCCCTGCCATTCCACTACGGACCTGACTGGATGACTAAAGTGCTAGTCAGATATTCATAAGAATGACTCGCTCACTGACTAACCCAGCTGTTCTAAAACATTTATACAATATCAAAATTATACATAGTCCATTACATTTTCAAACACAAATTTTGGTTGGTCTTTTGTTATGTGACAGACATCCTTCAAGCTTTTTATAAAAGATTAAATTCATGCCCCTTACATGAAAAGATGATTTGCAAATCATTGTTATTGCTTTCCCTGTAGCCTTATGGTTCAAATACAGCACCTCTGGACCATTACAAATTCATTGTTTGCAGTGGTAAAGTTATAAGGACTGGTTCCTACCAAGGTTTTTTGTAATAAGCAAAATAAACGTGTCAACTTACTATCATTGCGTCCAGGTTTGCATAGAACCACACAGACCAAATTTGCAAATAGCTGTCATCTGTCGAGTGCAAATTTGACAATTATAGCTGATTGGTTACTGAGGATAAGTGCAAATTGTGCACCTAAATACAGCATTCGTAAATAAGCCCTAGAGCTTTTTATAGGAAAGGAGCTGTGAAAGCCCACACTCGAGTCTTCAAGGTAAATGGATAAAGGGCTGCTTATTCCTGCTACAGACAAGGTGTTTGTATTAATGTGTCTGTTGCTTTATGGCAAAAAGCTGTATTTAATTCAATACTCATTTTTTTGAGGACATGAATAATAATAATAATAAAAAAAGAGAGTATATTTTGTAGCGACAGAAGAAATACTGCAGTACACTATAACTGAGATTTGGGCATATTCAATTCTCGGCGGAAACGCTGAAAATCCTGCGGTCCGCGCACTATTACCGGTATTACGGTAATAGTGCGCGGAAAAACGGTTAATACGGTAATTTTCTCGCTGGATTTCAGCTCGCAGCTCCCTGAGCCGCGAGCTGAAATCCAGCTATTACCGTATGAACGGTAATAGTTTTTCCGCGGTGTGGAAAACAAAGAATTGAATATGCCCCTTAAATTCTTCTTGTTGAATTACAACTTCCAGAATACTGTGACAGCCTTTATACATTTTATTGTGTCTCTCCTCACCACTCTGTATCTATGGCAATAAAGCATTTCTATAATCATAATATTACTTCTGCTAAGCAAATTATGAAACTAAAATTCAGTTTGTTTTATAAAATGTTTTATTATAAAACCCGAAGTGCCTGGTCTGCCGGCGAAACTTAACACACATTGTTAGAGCCCAATCTTCTTAGGGTGCAGCATTGAACGCTGTCAACACCTCTCCTGGAGGTGAGCTTGACATGCTGCTGGCTGGTCCTGAACAAGTAAAAAGTTATCTGCACCATGCTGCTGCTACTCTGGATGTGGGATGTGGGATGTGGGATTTACCTTTGAGGCAGTGGTGAAGGATGTACCATCGCTGACAATGCAATTCTTTAACCTCTTGTCACACAGAGACTGTTGGAGCACTTTCTCATTTAAAGGTGAGATCCCACATACAAAATTGTTTTAGTCTCTATAAAAACTAATGGCTTTGATAAATGGCAAGATGAGCATTTTGATTTGTGTTGCCAAGTGCTTTTCTCCTATGTTTCTTATCAGTCTCTAAGCTACAAAAATAATTGAGCAGTTTTACTATTTCAAACTCTACTTGAAGATGCATTGACAAAACAGAGCAGCAGTAACATGAATCTGTGGTCATCAAGATAGAGAGTTTTTGTCTCTCACGTACTAACCCATTTTGTGTGTGCCAGTTCACAGGAAGAGCATGACCATGTGCAGGTCTCCAGAGTCAGAGCGAATAAACCGACAAGGATATGGGGAACCTTGTGCTACATATTCTGATGTGGTTCCAGCTCAGTGCTGGTTCTGTACGAGTTGTTTTCTAGTGTTTGTGGATTGTGTGACGTAATTTTGAGGGCAAGTGACGATTCCTCAGAGTGATTCCTATCAGGTTTGGTGCCAGAGCCAGCAACACTGCGCTCTGCCTGTCTGACAAATTAAACTGAATGAATGCCTCCAGGCCTGTAGACATGAGGAGTGACGGTCTTGTAGATCTTTGGCTGAGGAGAGAAGGGGTTGCCACCCTACAGGACACCAGCAGAGGAGGCCAAGGGGAGAGTATCTCCTCGAGTCACTCAGGGCTGGCGTTCCCATGTCCAATGCCAGCTGTGCCTTTGCACATTGAGAGAGGTTGCAGGGTCCCGTGAAGTTGGGGAGGGGGGCAGACAAGCTCACGGTCTCACATGGGGCTGTGCAACGTATAAATCTGCCCCCAAGCAGCAGCTAGTGTATCTGTGTCTGTAAGAGAACGCAGGCATTTTCAGTTTGTTAAATAAATCTAAAATGTAAGTTGGTCTAATGTGAAAAAGCTATACATACATATATATAATATCTTTATATAGCCCCTACATATTAAGCAGTGCTT
The DNA here is from genome assembly GCF_038048845.1 of Mixophyes fleayi. NCBI lineage: Eukaryota > Metazoa > Chordata > Amphibia > Anura > Limnodynastidae > Mixophyes > Mixophyes fleayi. Next base: position 73,577,614 of record NC_134404.1, read on the forward strand.
TAAAGAGGATATGTAATCATTCACATCAGTCTCTGTCCCATTAGACTGTAAGCTGATCACACTCCAGGGTTAATTTGAGCAGAAGTAATTTAGCCTACCAGTAGGGTATTAGTCTGAGGGAGGAAACACATGCAAATAGGAGAACATACGGATAGTGCCCTCTCAGAATCAAACTCATGGGTCAGTGCTATCAGGCAGCATCGCTAACCACTATGGAACTGTTCTCATACAGCACAATCCACTAGTGATCCCAATGTATGTACAGTCACCAAAGTGATACACCTGGGATGGGGGCTTCTGAAGGTGGACTAGCCCTAAAATACTTCCCTGTCCAGCAAAACTATGAAAGTGTTAATGATTTTCACCACTATTGCACACTGCAGCCAAGGCTGGTATACTAAACAGTGTATATTTAAAATGTAATGATTGATGCACGTTGAGTTTAATCCTTGCTGTGTAATGTGATCAGCATCGCTACCAAGAAAAAGCACATATGATGTGGAACTGAGCAATGCTGTAGTTCAGCTGTAATATCTATGGGCAGGGGGTAAAACACTCTGTCCTTCATTTGATTTAGAATCATAAACATCAAGACTTACCACACGTCCATCCTAAATATATTAAAATATATTAATATAGTTGCAACCATCTATTGCAGTGATCAATCGATGCCAATAATATGTGCAGATTCAAGGAAAACATTTCAATTGCCAAAAGCATGTATTATGGGGGAATGAATAAATGTCCGGATTCTAGTTACTTACTGTTCCTGATCTTCAAAGCTTACTTGGGACTCTTATCTCTGAAAATGGAATGGAAATATGTGTGCTAAATCAATGTATCCTTGTTCATAATATATACATATGGTGACATAATGAAGCCAGCCCTTTTCAAGGTGAGTTATCATAATGAGAAATAATTGTTATCCCAGAAGGGAGGTGTTTGGCTGAAATGGTTTAGGCTGCTCACTGGAACCTATTTAATAATCCTGTCCGAAGGGCAATAGCATTATCTACACCCTTAATATATCATATTCAGACCCATGATAGCTAATGTCTTGTTGCCGTGGGTAACTTTTATTTAATCTTTCCTGTTGTCTTATGCTTCCAATCCAGGTTTGGGAATTAAGTGTCATGGTCTTGAGTGTGAGTCCAACTATAACATATTCCAAGAAATACATTACACAATATGATGTGATATAACTTAACATACAGAAAAATATGTAAACATGTCCTTACCATGAGATGATATGAACATATTATTATATAGAAATTATAGTAAGGTACAAGCTCTGGCTCTTTCTTGCTGATAATTCTAGGCTCTGAGGAAATATGTGTGCATTCAAAAGCTGGCCGATTATGTTTAATTAAAATAGCGTCCTTTACAATTTTTCTAACCTTGCATAATCGTGTACAACAGTGGTTCCCAAACTGTGCCTCGGCGATCTCACAGGAGTGCCTTGGTCAGTGGCAAGCAAGTCAGGGGTCTACTTGGTAATTATTTTGGCTTAGGGGTGCCTTGAAAAAATTATGGAGACCCTAAGGGTGCCTTGAACTGAAAAAGTTTGGGATCCACTGGTGTACAATAAAAGTCTGTGTCCTGAAAGTAGTAGTAGGATGGCAATAGCCTTATCATTGTACTCACTTGGTCTGCCTCTGATTGTGCCTTCACAGATCTCTCTGTAGCATACATCATGCTGTACCTTATATACCCGTCTGTACCTGCACAAACACATATAATCACTACAGAACTTGTTATCTTAACTTGCCCTTACAAATTAGGAACAAAAGCCATATCAGAAATAATGCAGGTAATGATAGTACATACAAGGACATTGAGTAAAGAGCTGGGGATAAACATGCCAGGGTCATATCTCTTGTTGGGGGCACTAGAAGTTAAAGCGCTATTCCAGTGTTAGCTAACCTGTGACACTCCAGGTGTTGTGAAACTACAAGTCCAGGCCAGCATGCTTTGCCAATATATAGCAGCTTAATGCTGGAAGAGTATGCTGGGAACTATTCTATGACAGGAGTAACAACTCTTCTAATCCCTAATGGGAGTTTTCAAATCCATCACCTTCCACCCAACTACCTCACACTACTACTGTGGCTATGGGCATCTACTTTTTGGTCTATTCGGTAGAATCTTGGTCCTTTTAGTCAGCCAAAACCTGTGCTAGTCAGCTGAGGTAAAGCTATATATGCACCAGGGATATGAGGCAGTGACTTCACATGGCAGATTGTTTTGATTGGATGGATGCACTCGTCAAACGTAGCCAGCTGTAATTTGGATCCCCAAGAGAGTGCTAGTATGCAGAAGAAGCTAGATTAAATACGTTTTGTGTACACTGAACAATTATTGAATATGTCCTTATGGAAACAAACCATATCTCTAGACACCATCTTTAATGGATAAGAAGATTTTTACTCACTGTGAAATCGATTTCTCTGACTCCATTGGGGGACAGTGCGAGACATTAGGGTATAGTAGGTGGGACTAGGAGTCTAGGCACTTATCAAACTTGCTTGTTCCCCACACTCCTCCCCTACTATGCCCCTCTTCTCCAGCTCAGACCTCAGTTTTGTATAACCAAGCCAGGAAGAAAGGAGAAGCAATACATAAAACAGCACTACTTTCAGAGCAAGGGAGGGTGCACAGTGTCCCCCAATGGAGTCAGAGAAATCGATTTTACGGTGAATAAAAATCTTCTTTTCTCTTTCCTACCATTGGGGGGACACTGCGCGACATTGGGTACATACCAAAGCTGCCTCTAAGAGATGGAATGCTCTGGAATGGCTGCATGCAATATTTTGCGCCCAAACCTTGCTTCAGTGGATGCATAGCCATGCAACCAAGAAACTCTGCAGAACGAGTGGATGTTGCCACCCTGCACAACTGTTCCATCAAAGCACCCTGTTGTGCTGACCAAGGAGCGACCAAACCCCTGGAGAGCCTTCTCTAAAAGTAACCTGAACTGGATGCGGGGCACAAACAGAATCCAACAGGATGGTGGAAGTGATTTAGCGGGCAAAAGACTGTTTGGAAACTGGGCAACCCCGCTATTGAGCGTTCGAAATGGCGAAGAGGCCATTAGTCTCATGGACAGAGACTGTGCCTTCAAGAGTATAAAGCCACTGTGTCAAGTAGGATGCAGACATTATCCTCTGAACCAATAATGCCCGATGTGATGCATCACTCTATCCTCCTGGATAAGTAAAATGTGGGAGTGCAAAACACACTTCCGACACAGAACTCCTGCAAACAGAGGCGATATTCAAGGGAACACCCCTACCATGAGATAACATATCACAGAATCGGCGGGTCAAAAGCGGCGAAAGCAAGCACTCTGATGACAATATCTAGATTCCATGGCTTCACCTGAACAACCAAAGGGGGGCTGAACCTGAAGAAACCCCCTGAAGAAAGACAACCTCCCGTGAGCTTGTAAACCAGTGCTGAAGTAAATGGACAGCATCGGGAACTGCATTTTGAGGGAACCAAAGCGGAGTCCCATATCGGAGCCAGCTCGCGAAAGAAAACAACTTAGAGAGCCAGCACAGGAAATCCTGGTATTCACAGTACACGGTGTATCGTTTCCAGCCCAATGAGAACGGCTGAGGGAGATGCCCTATGGGCTGTATTGGAGGTACCAACCAGCCCCCTGCGAAAAACTTCTGGCCCAAAGATCTGGGTTTCCAACGCCACAACGTCTAGCTAGGTGATCTAAAGAGTGGCAGAAGAGGCCCCTGAACTATAAGATCTGGCCGCATTGGTAGGCGGAAATGAGGGCCCACCAGGATAGCTGGAAACCGCCCCTTTCAGAAAGTCCTTGGCACCCACGAGAACATGGGATGTGGAAGTTATAGGTACACCAGTCCGAAATTTCAGGGAAACATCCTGGCATCGAAAAATCCACCTGAGGGTCTCTAGGTTTAGAGCAGTAAAGGATAACTTGAGGAATGAGTATAGTCCTTAGTCCCTGGGGACTAAGTACGGAATGCCCCAAGACTTCACCAGGAGGGAAAAAGATGTCTCCTACTTAATTACGTCGGGATAACATGGTCAATAGTATGGGAACCTTACACACCACTCAGGCCATATCCTGGTAGACTCTCACATTGCCATTGGGCTGTGTGTTCCCCCCTTGATGCTACAGATATGCAACAGCCATGGCCTTAACTGACAAAATGTCTAGAGCAGTGTTGGCTAACCTGTGACACTTCAGGTGTTGTGAAACTACAAGTCCCAGCATACCCTTCCAGCAATAAGCTGCTATATATTGGCAAAGTATGCTGGGACTTGCAGTTTCACAACACCTGGAGTGTCACAGGTTAGCCAACACTGGTCTAGAGGCTTCTTAAAGAGGAACAGCTGGGCCTGATGCAACACACTGTGCACCTGTGATCTCCAAATTTGAAAGAAACGGTTCTCTTGGGAGGACCAAAAGACCCTGGAACCTTAAGGATCCTATTAATCCACCTCAACCTAACAGACTAGCGTCTGTCACTGACCTCACTTCTGACTGTTTTTGACTAACCACCCCGAGAAGGGAATTCGGGTCAGTTAGGACAGAGAGATGATCTGCGTGTCCAATAACATGGAACCCGACCTTTTCTGGAGAATCTCCCTCTGAAGATGTTGTGAGTGGAGCGTGGAAACTTTGCTGCCTAGAATATTGGTACCCTGGTTTCCAGAAACTTCATGCAACTGCGAAGAGAAACTTCTTTCTGTGCCAGGAGCATCCTGCTTCTACTCTGAAGTGAGAGGGCCCTATCCTCTGGTAGGAAGACCCTGTGGGTCACAGTACAGAAGAGAAGGCATAAGAAAACGCATCTGCTGTCGTAGAATGAGTGAGGACCTGGGTAGGTTCCAAACCTAGTCGTGTGCTTTCAGGCACTGGATGGAGATTTGAATAGATGATAGAGCCTTTGGAAAACGGTCATACAGATAGGGTATTATCGTGACTCACTGGGCACGCATTAGCTCTGCTATGACCGTCCTTACCTCAGAAGCCCTTGAGGCACAATGTCATCCAGTTAACAAAAGGCAGGATTCTGAGATGGAACTGAACCTTCTGTACAGCCAAAGTGGAAGAGACACCGGTGCCCCCTCCAGAATGATTCATGTAAGACCTCCTTGATGTCTATTGAGCACAGGAACTACCTGTTAACTGCCTGCAATGACTGTGCGTAGTGAGTACATTTTAAACAAAATAATGCAGACCTGCCTGTTGAGGGACTGCAAGTTTAAATGGGACGGAAGAACCAGGCTATCTCTGGGCCAGGAAGTGGTTGAAATAAATTTCTGCAATCTCCGGGAATGTCACCAGGCTTATAGGCACCCCTACTTAACTGCAACTGTGCATGTACTATATGCTCTTCCTGGAGGCAAGGAGTGACCACGCAATGTGAGACTGTCGTTGCCATGGCCTGGTGGAGCTGACGGGAAGATAGGTACTCTTACCTCCAGTGGCCCCTGGAGATTGGTCTGTAATTCTGCAAAAGTCAGAAGTTCCGTTTTTGGAACGTCCATCTGGACACCTCTGGCTAAGTGCTCTGAATATAGCTGGATGGTTTTCTGAAACCCAGCTATGACCCTGTTGGGTCTAAACAAACTGCCTGGCGTCACTCAAGAGGAGTAAAGGGCCGGTTCCACTCTTTGATAGAGAGACCGCCAGAGAAAAACTTTCTATGGGCGCCTGCCCTGCGTAGGGATAGCAGAATAAGTGAACAGACAATCCAACAGGGTTGTCAACCCCAGGTGTTCCTTCCCATCTATTCTCTCGGCCGGGAGAGGAAGGAGATGAAAATCAGCCCAGCCTATTGTTTATTTGGCTTTTGCCAAAGGTCAGGCACTGTCCATCCTACGAGGAGATAGTCTCCAAAATAGGGCAGGTGCGAATGGAACCGCAGACTTGTGTTCTGCAAAGGTTAAAATGCGTCTAATGCTTAAGCTGAGATTATCCACCCTGTGAGTGGATGTGGAATCAGAGATAATAATGCTTTTGACTGTAAATCAAGATCCAACTAGCCATCCTCTGCTGAGGAATGAACCCTATCCTGATCCACACTGTGAACAACTTTGAAACACAAAATTATGCTTATGCCTGTGAGATGGTGAGCCAATGTGTCTCTGTCTGGGTGGACTCAGACTGGGATAGAGGCATGCCGCTTCTCTCTCGGAAAATGTGCCTGCGACATATCTGATCCGTGTGGGCTGAGCGTGTGTAGAAACGTAAGAAAAAGGGATACTCATGTACCTTTCCAGACTATAAAATCACCTTAGTGAGTTCAACCATTGATGCTGCCAGTGATTTAGGCCAGACTGCTCCTCCAGAGCTGCTGACACCGGAGTGGGAGCACATTGTTCGCAGACCCTAGCATCGTAAGCTGCACAGAGGGCATCTGCGCTAGGCTGTACAAAAGATAATATAAAAAATTACATTCTCCACATATATAATGGCGCTCAGACATACCAATGGTCCATATGAAACAAGGCAATGGTAGGCAAAGCATCACAGAATAAATCCGTATCACATTATTTTGGTACATATATAATGCAGTACAGAAGAAATGCTAAGTGAGGTAGTTACAGGGGGTCCCTTATTTTTGTACGTCCCCTTTCTAGACATTTTTGGAATTGTAAATAAACAATAACAATATCAAAGAATATATAGATTATTGTTGTTTTTTTAACATATGTCTGAATATTAGATATATGCTCCGCAGGGACCCAGAGTGAAGGAAGCCGACAGGCTATTCACTCCTCTGGGTCTTGGGATCGATCCCTGCGATGCACCTATAAAGGAAAATAAAATAAACATGTGAAAAACTAAAATTAACTCAGGTATAAGCAGGAGCCTATACTTACATGACCTATCTCCTAGGCACTTAGAAAAAACTGAGGTCTGAGCTGGATAGGAGGGGCGTAGTAGGGGAGGAGTGTGGGGGAACAAACAAGTTTGATAAGTGCCTACACTCATAGTCCCACCTACTATGCCCCAATGTCTCACAGTGTCCCCCAATGATAGGAAATAGAAATAAGATTTATAAACATGCTAGAATGCTAATGATAGTACTTGGGTAATTTTTTGCTAATTACTACAGAATTGTAGTACACAAAAGTTAATGTTTCATTAAGGGTTAAAAAAGATCTTAATTTTGAGTTGGGTATGCAATGCAGTGAGTAAATATCACAATGATAAATCCCTTTGATCAGTGAAACATTGACATTTGCTAGTTTTCTTTTATATAGAGCAGGGTCTCCTGCCAATGCAGACCAAAGACTCTGGAGAGAATGCACTCTCCCTGTGCTTTTAATGGAACAGTCTGTTCTGCACCTTCCATATGATGACATGGGGTGCGGTGATGTAGCCAGGGTTAATTACTTACAGGTGGTGACAGACTCCTCCCTCCCACACAGGATGCGACAGTGTTTCGGAGTACAGTCGGGTGCAGGCAAATGTCTCCTTTCTGCAGGCTGGAGAGCAAAGATGTCACCCTCTGCAAAAACTCACACTCTTCTATATTGCAATAAACAAAAGCCAAAGCCCACACAATCGCACTGCACTGTGTAACAGCCAAATGACTCATTTAGTCTCCAGTGACCCATCTAGGCTGATCATTGAACAATAATATTCACATTCTGTATTGCAACTGCCCTTGTTGCTGAACAACTCAACCCAAACCTTGCCAAAGGGATAGAGTGCTTTAATTATATACAGCAGCTAAAACATTTATACGGAGGAATTCACAGTCAATCATAAGCACACTCAATGAAACTAATGGTTGAGGTTTTGTGCCACAAATATGACACTCATTTATACAGATGTAGCTGGATCAAACAGTGCAGACAGCAGAAAGTGGTTCTACTAAGTGCCACCTCTTTTACTCCAGATTGGCACCACTTTGTGAATTTCTACAGAATATTCAGTACATTTACCACTGACTTACCTCAGCTGTCTGCTTGCTCTACTTGTAAGGGGCTTACACATTGGTGCTCTGCATGACTAAATGCAGGTGAAATGGAACTTAAAGAATAGATCATTGATCCCCATGAAGGGCCGAAGGGCTGTTATGGGTCACTAAAGGAAACTCTTGGTAAATGAACATAAGAGCATAGATGTAACTTGCATGCTTGTTTTTTTTTTTTTTAACTCATTTTTGTGCTCCATCTAGTATTCACCATATTTTAGCCTCCCATAATGAGGTTCTCACACCAGACCAGCGCTACAGAAGTCAGACCTTCAGAGCCAATATCAGTCTTCATTGTTTATGCCTTAAATAAGAATGTGTCAAAATTACTACTAAGGCGAAGAATAACAAAAATGTGACTTGTACAGTCTCTAACACTGTCATGGTAGAAACTAGTGTTAACAAATTCATCTAAGCATACAATTAAAAAGCACAGCTTTATTTTACCATTTACAATTAAAAACAGTTGTACTTTACATACCCAGCTGGCACTGCTGCCCTTTGAATCCTGTTGGGCAGTCACAAACCTCTCCATTCACACAGGTTCCTCCATTAATACATGGTGTTTCCAGGCAGCCTCCTCGTTCACCTGTCAGAGGATAGTTAGTGCACAAATCAAACATGCCAAGTAGATTTTTTCTTACTGATTTAGGATGGCCATATACAGAATGCTCCTTCCCCTGCATGCTGAATTACTGAATCTGTGGTCAATTTGGCCCAGCAATCTGGCAAATATTTGATTCTGCCTCACAAAAGATTCAGCAGTTCTGATAGGTTGGTGCCCACTCGTATTTCAGAGCAGGTTTGCTATTGATGGTTTCCCCGGCCTATCACATTGGCCAGAGCTGCAGGTAGTGGGCCGAGCGTTAGTCCTAGACGCTAGGTCCCAACCTCAGAACAGCTGGATAACGGATTAGATTGGTCTCATCTGTAGGTCACAGGAAATACAGCAGGTAAGTAGGCTTACGCAGTGATGTTTATTAGCTCAAGCAGTCCTAATAAAGACAGTTACACACTAGTTTGAGGTACTAGTGATCTCCAGATCTCAAACAGGGCTCTTTTTATACAGTTTCTGACACACATGTTGGCAGAGGGTATCTCAGCCCCCTTCTTAGCTGGCACCACAAGTCTGAGATATTACATCAAATATTTAGTATAAGGATGTAAAATATTCTCTAATCTTGGATTTAACAAAATTCATATCAATCTGTGGTTTCCTAAACTACTTGCTGGTTGCATCATTCATGTAGTCCGTCTATCTTTTAACAAGACAGGATAACAGGAAACGAGCCCGTGCTGGCTACAAAAGTCTTGGTCACTAGATGAAAAGACTTAATTAGCATAACTTCAGAAGTTACAAAAATGAATTTCCTCCTACATGGCATACAGCGTCAGAAATTAATACATTTCCAATAGAACAATGAGTACATTTGCAATGATATACATTAGCACACTGTGCTACTGAATGAAATACATTTATAGAATAAGTTATGTATAAGTGATCCAGACACAAGTGAATGAACGGTACCCTGCCCTATGGTCAGAGCTAGGGCTGTCATATTTACTGTATTAAATATTCTCCTGCTCGTCCAAGATGTCCCTTTGTTTATGTCAACCAGATCAGCTAAATGTCCGTAACAGCACAGGAGATGAATGTGCTGATCTGCGGGATACAGTGACCTGTCCACTCGTGTGATTGTTAGTATAATAAAGTGAGGGGAATAGAGGTAAGCAGGAAGCAACAGTCAGAATTAGATAGTGGAAGAAGCAGGATCCCCAATTGCACAAAGTAAGTATCTGAGGATCCTGTAAAACTGAAACAGGAAGCGTGTGGTGCCAAAACCACCTCTATAGGAAACAGAGTTAATATATCCAACTTATTTATAAATGGCCCTCACAGTGTCTCACTGCTCACAACCTGTCACATACCGTCCTTGTTACTCTGGTCAGGGTCTTGCAGGTTCAGTGCTTGTCTCATGGGGATGGGTGACTCTTCTGTATTCTCAATTCTGATTGGAGCCTCAGGTTCTGAAAACCGTCAGCAGAATAAACATGGTGAGACTGTTAATGTGTTCTGTGAGACATCCCCCTGCTGGCACTAGACAGAACCACGCTCACCTTTTGTAATGTTGAGCGACTTCTTTTTATGACTGAATCTGGCAGTAATACGTCTTCGCCCATCTGTCAGCTCTGTGAATCTGTAATGAAAAGAAGAGGGAAAATGGCTGTCTAAGGCATAGACTGCACTTGGTTCAAATCAGAATGCGGTGTATAGCCAGAAGATGACACACAATTATGTTTTTTTTACTTGTGGGCTTGTGGAGTCTCAGCAGGAGGAGGGCCCCTTTCAGTTAACATTCGAACTTCTGGAGGAGTTTGTGGCGGTGGTTTGTTTCTTAAAATCCTGGAAGAGGGCCGGGGACGCTCCTGAGGTCCCTCTTTCTGCACTACAGGATACATAGCAAATAATTGTACAGGCACCACATACATTTCCATTTCCTGGATTACTTAAATGCACAACACAAACCCTCTCTCACACCCTCCTTACTTACATGTCTGTATACGCAGGGTCTTGGGATCACTATTCACAGCTCCTTGTGGGGTATTGCGCTGAGCTGTCACTGTAATCCGGTATCTCTGGCCGGGCTGAAGCTCTCGTACAGTGTATGATGTCATCTGTGCAATGGGTATATAGCGGCTCTTTGTGCTGTGATTGTGAGTCACATTGAATACATAGCCATCCACTGAGCCAGCTGGAGGGGAATCCCAGTTCAGGTGCACGGTGCTGGTAGTGACAAGCACTGCCGAGAGGTTACTGGGGGGAAGTGGGCCTAGTGAGGGACAGGAAGTGATCATTAAATCTCTGTGTGACAATTACACAGGCTGATCTAGGTCATTTAGTCCTTGTTGTAGCACAGACTCAGTTTACTCAGCTCCCCATGTAACATACACCCAGAATCACTTCATATAATTCTAACATTAAATCTCTGCTTAAAGTTCATCCATCCCCTAAAAACCATGGATGCAGCTATTTTGTGTGCTGCACTATTATTTATGAGAGTGCAGCCTCAGTGATGTCACAAGTTCCTTAAGAATTGATAGGCTGCATCCTCATGAATATTTGTTTAGCCCACAAAATGGCTGCCTTTGTTGAGAACAGCTAATGGATACACTATACATACGGCACTGAAGTCCTTTATGCATTCTCTCAATGTCCACAGTATTTTATGTCAGCCCCGTGGTTGTTGTCTTACGTGTCCAAGCTACTAGCGGTGCACTGGGAAGGCTCTCTGAAGGTGGGTTGCCAGGGTCAGAAATGCTTAAAGTGCTGATTAGAATGGTGTATTTCTCTCCAGGCTGCAACTCTCTGTGGACATAAAATAATGATTGAGCCAGAAAGTAGGTCTGAAACTTGATTCTGTTTATATGACTGTAAATACCATAGAAGGCAATGGTATCACACGTCCATTTTCAGTGATACAGTTCAGCATATGAGTCACATATTTACTCATACTCACCTGAAGGTGTATTCTCCTGCTAAAGGCTCCTGCTCTGCTTGTTGTGTTCTGTCATTCGGGTGCTGCAGGGACAGCCGGACATGGGCTACAGTTGTATGTCTGTGAGGGTTCAGTGACCAGGAGACTGTGATAGAGGAGTCTGTGGCAGAACTGACCCGTGGTCTGTCCACAGCAGGTGGTCCTGTCATGTCAAACATACACAATTATCTATTTTGCAGAACACACAGAGCAACCTCAAACTTCTACACAGACTTCATCATTGCCCCAGAGAGAATAGATATAAAACCTATATTTTTTTAATTTGCTGTTGTGTGAGGTGTGATCATTCTTATACAACATAAAACCTTAGGGGTGTGACCAAGTAGCAAGAGGTTTGTGTGACAATACTAGGAGTGGGTATGATGCCACTGTTGCCAGGTCCTGATTGCACACTTTCCAGGGGAGGAACATAACACTATACCTAGCATGTACATTCCCCTTGTGCTAACAGCTTCCATGCACCATTTCCATGAAATACAAATTGATAATCCAGAATTCAAGACTTCTCCCGAGCTGCCCCCCTGCACTGGAATGACCTCCACGCTCCATCCGTTTGTCCCCCAACCTGTGCTCCTTCAAACAGGCACTTAAAACTCATCTCTTCCACATAGCCTACCAGCTTTCCACCTAACCCTCTCTCCACGGTCTCTCTCCTCTCTTCGCTCCTCCTCAGTAGAGGGGAGCGCTTGCTCCCCTCCTCCGACACCCTCTGTGCCTGTCGTCTGTCTCCCCTCCCCTTAGGATGTAAGCTCGTATGAGCAGGGCCCTTCTCCCTCCTGTCTCTCTACCTTCTCTTCTGCTCCAACCTCCATATATTTGCCTTGCCTGGAGCCTCTGAAGTCTTGGTACTACTCGTTTATTGTTTTGTACTGTTATTCCTTGTACTGTCCATTGTTTGTATTGTGTACGGCACTGCGGAAACCTTGTGGTGCCTTATAAATAAATGATAATAATAATAATGGTCTCACTTGTGCGAGCAGTGAGGGTAAGTGGGCGGCTGATATCATTGTGGCGCAGGTTGCGTTTCACAGCGACGATGGTGATATTGTAGGGACGTCCTGGGCTGAGACCTCGCAGCTCATGCTCCGTGTGACCCCTCTCCACAAAGTCTGTCCGTGAGGAGCCATCGGGGGCTGTGTAGCTCACAGCAAAGCCATCTGGCAAATGTCCAGACATATCCTCTGGGGGTGTCCAAAACACCCAAACACTGTTCTCTCCCACCGCACCCAGTGACAAAGACAGAGGGGGCAGCAGATCTGCAAGGAAAAAGGTGGGAGAAACAATGTGTAGCACAAATTGTGAGACCAGAAGTGTTCTTCCAACATGCACTGCGTTACTACAACTACAGAGATACTCGTCATTAGGTAACACACAACAGAGATATTGTCAGCCCACATTCACACAGCACCTACTAAGTCACTTACAAATACTCTCTTACATGTACTGTGTGCAGAACCACAATGGACTACTGAAGGGCCACAAAAGTAATGTTACCTTTTTCACAAGTGATCCCAGTATAACCAGTCCGACACGTGCAGCTAACTGCGCCCTCCGCACCGGACACACAGACACCACGGCTACCACATGGGTTCAAGAAGCATAAGTCACTCACTGTAAAAACACAATGTTATGTGGACAGCGTGAAGATGAGTTATTGTTTACATGCAATGAATTAAAAAGTAATGGTAAACTAATGCTTTAATATTTTTTTCTTGCTTGAATGCAGTACTCAAGGATGCAAACCATGCAGTCTACCATTATCCATACTAACTTCTCGATTAGGTGTCAATGTTATGTCACTCTCTACGGATAGCCCTGCCAGAGTAAAGGTGCACATACACAGGTTGATCAAGCTGCAGATTTGGCCATTCATATATGGGACCAAATTGAAAAGATCTGGCCATTCAACACTTGGGTTGAGCAGGGAGATCAGACGGAATCGTTAGCGTATTTGGATGGTGACCACACACACCCTTCCATTCCTATCAGAGGCTTGACTGTAGATTTGGCTCATGCGCACTGCGATTTGAAGCCAATTAGGTGTAAAATGGTCCATCAAAATGACAGAGTGTAAGCAATATAGTAGCTTCTGCTTATTTCAATATTTCCAAATAAGCTTATATAAATGTTTAACTGAATATGTGAAGAAAAAATGTAAACACACACTACTTTGGGTACATTTCTTATCAAACTAGGGCTGATAACAGTTGATTAAATGGAAGAGAACTATGTTAGCCTGTACAAGGTCTCAAACACACAAGGTCATTTTTCCTGCAACCATGGCTGGTGCGGTGGAGACAAACCAACACGCTGTCATCAGTTTGGAAAAAATGCCAATGTGTATACATGTTATACTACTCAGAGTGATCAATGATGTGTAACCTAAATGTTCTAGTAAGGTACAAGAGTTTATGAAATGAATAGTATTAATGTGTTGGAGGATGGAACATAATATAATGCACCAACACTCACCTGTCTGACAGTGATAGCCATAGAACCCTCTAGGACATACACACAGGTACGAGCCTGCCAGATTCTCACAGATGCCCCCATTCTGACACGGGGAAGAGTCACAGCCATCCAGCTCTGGAGAAAACAGTAAGCAAATCAAGCTTTACTGTGTTTTGCAGTATAAAATCACAGGTGATGCTCCACAACCTCAAATATACAATGAAACAATACAAAAACAAAGATTAAAATGCAAACAATAAAACATAAGTACAATTTCTCCTTCCTGCAATTGGAGGACAATGTGACCACGTGGACTTGGAGAAAGAACACTTTAAATCTCAAACTGTTGAGTTGATAGCTTCTTCCCTGCTATGCCCTGACAATTTGGAGTCATGCTCAGGTTTCTGTAAGTGCCCTTTGGAGTAGAGTGTTCTTTTTTTATGGGACTGTGTCTACTGTGTTATTTTTTTATTTTTATTGATTGGTTTATGTGTATGCAGAACGCATTACATACTGATCAGGAAAACCTCAAAGGGAGTGAATTTCCTGTTGACTGCCTTCACTCTGGGACACTGATGAGGGGACAGTAACCTTTGGTCTGCCATTTACCAAAGTATGTGACAGCTCCTCTGTAGTATTACAGCAGTGCATGTTAATTGAAATACCCGCCGCACAGCTGAGTTGGAGCTCTGGCAGCTATCGGTGCCATTCATAGCAATGAGCAGCCAGAAAGATGTGGATGAGAACTGCCGAAAAAGATATCCTTCAGTTAGAGAAAATCTTCTACCTCAAGACTAGGGCACATAAACCTTATGGTGAGACCGCCTTGGCAACGAGCAGTTCTTCCTAGGAAGAGTACAATTTTGTGAGTGAGAGCAGCGGCAGCAGGTGCTGATACAGTGGTAAGCAGAGGTAGTACAGAGCACTTCCTAGAAGCTTTTATTGGGGGGAGCTTTCTAGTGTGGGCGTGTCCTCCTCCACTCTTTGGCGGGCTTCCTCAGTGGAGATGACATTTTTTGCTGCACAGGGATGATTCTCTGCTGATGTGCTCCCTCATCTGCTTGCCCTTGCTCACAAACTTTATTGGTTATAACACTATATTTGTTGTATCGCACTGTCCTACCATGTTAATCTTGTTGTAGTGTCTGTATGTGTGTATGTATGAAATTCTATATCTAAAAGTAACCATACTGTCTGCACAGTTATCTGAAACCGTTTATTACTATTTCTTTATCCGGTGGCTTTTTCTGTGTACTACAATATCACCACTAGGGACTTCCATGACTAAAGAGTCAGCTGAAAAGTCTTACGATCTCCAGACCTAATTGAATATGGCCCTATGACTGAGAAAGGGACTTTCAAGACTAACGGGTCAGCTGAAAAGTCTGTGCAACATTATACTTGTGCCAAATGTAATTCTAAATCACCTTTTGGATAGTCTGACCCAGATGACCTGTGTGCAGCATGTGAGGCGGAGTTCTGTGTTCAGTGACTGCATCTGCTGCCCTGGAGAAGCTGGCTTGGTTACTAGCAACTTTCATAGCTGAACTCACTCAGGTAATGTCTCAGACCAAAGAGGTAAGTGAATCTTTTCCTTCTCAAAATGCACCACAAATTCCACATTCACAGCCTGTAGAGACCACTAGTTTGGCTTTCCAGGCAGAGACTGGTCTGCCATTATCTTAAGCAGAGTCTGCTCAGGGTCTGGTGAAGGCTTCTTTCTCGTTGGAATGCCTTCTTAACCCCAAAGAAGAAACAGAGGTAAACGTCATATTCCTGAGGCTTTTTACCAATTCTCTTTGACTCCGAACTTTCTTCAGATGAAGAAGGGGAGTTGTTCCCTGGGTCTGAGGGGGAAGCCCTTATAGTCTAAGACACAGAGTGTGGATGATTTGGTCTTTGGGGTTTGAAAAAACCTTGGGTTTTGCAGAACCTGAAGTGACAGATCTTTCTGACTTTTCTCTTTTTAAATGTCAGAAGAAGCAAAAGTTTGTTTTCCACCATCTCCTCAGCTTTCTGAAATGATTTCTGAATCTTGGCAGAAACCCAATAAAAAATCCCAGATGCTGGAGAAGTTTAAAGCCCCTTACCATGGGAAAAGTCTGTTATATGGGAGAGTTCTCCAAAAGTCGATCCTAATATTGCCCACTTATCTAAAGCCACTACTTTACCGATGCAGGGAGCATTTATGCTCAGGGACATTACAGCCAAACAATGTGATTTTCCTCTTTAACCGTTAGCAACAGTAAACCAAAGCAACCTAGGTTTCGGTCCTTTCAATCCTCTAGACGAACAAGAGCAGCCTCTACTAGAGAACGGTCTTCTCCCGCAGGCAGGCGGTCCGCCAGATGTGGAGATCTCAAGTCGCCAGACAAGGCGTCTGCATGACATAATGGTTCACCACATATCTGTGGTGGCTGCTCTTCAGTAGTTTCAGGACCAATGGTTGGCCTCAACCTCGAACACTTGGGTACAAGTGTTGGTCACAAGAGGCTATGTCAGAGACCTTATCAGGTTATCTCTTTGTAGATTTTTAACACAGGCTTTCCTTCTTGCGGTCTCAAAAGATAAATGCTCAGGCAAGCTATCCAAAAGCTTATGGCTTCTGAGGTGAAAGCTTCTGTTCAACTCAAGAAAAAAGTTTGGGGTTCTACTCCAACCTCTTTCTGGTCCCAAAGCAGGACGGATTGTTTTGTCCAATCTTGAATCTCAGGACCCTCAACAACAAGTTTGGGTCCTGGTTTTCAAGAGTCATTGCGGTCAGCCGACATGGATAAAGGGGAGTTTAGACATAACAGATTCTTCTCTGCCTTTTGGCATGGTTACCACTCCCAATAGTCTTTACAAAAATTATGACAAGCTTTCTGCGTTCTCAGGGGATAACAGTCATACTTTATTTGGACATCCTGTTATTAAAGGCGTCGTTAGAGTCTGCTCTGCTTCTGCACATTCAGCTGACAGTTCTAATTTTAGGGAGACATAGCTGGATTCTCAATTTCCCCAAGTCTTCCTTGATTCCAGCTCAGCAGATGAGGTTTATCTGCCTCAACTGCAACACAGAAGGTATTACTCCCAGAGGGCAAGGTCCTTTCTGTCCACCATTCACCTGGACAGGCAGTTCATTCCAGAGTTGGGAGTGGCTCCCAATTGGGTCTCCAACATACTAGGGATGGCCGTCGGTCCACCATACCAGTTTCAGCCAGACTTTCTGGTCGAGGGTCCTTTTCGGTGCTACTCCTTAAGTGTTCTGGCTTTGACAACGTGGCTACAAAAACCATGATTCTTCAGGCCGGAGCATCAGCAAATTACTACTGTGTATGGAAAGCTTATGTTCTGTGGTGTGAGAGTCATAATTTACAAATTTCCAATTTAGTCTTTCCCGCTTGTTATCCTCCTTATAAGAGTGGGTGGACAAGGGCCTCCGTCTCTCTTCTTTGAAGTTGCAGGTTTCGGCACTCTCAATTTTCTTTCAGCGCAAGTTGGCATTAATGAGAGATATACAGACATGTTTAGCCCCCGTTTGTACAGCTAATAGAACCTTGGGCTCTCAATTTGGTGCGCAGGGCTCTTACCAGAGAGCCTATTGAGCCTTTGGAATCAGCTGATCTTCGTTATAATACTTGGAAAGTTGTGTTTGTACTCACTATCTCACTCGTGCTTTGTTTGTCTGAATTAGGAACATTGTGTTGTAACTCACCTATTCTGGGTTTTCATTCTGACAGGGCAGTGCTTTGCAGGAAGCCCTCTTTTGTACCTACGGTGGTATATCATTTTCATTTGAACTAGGAGAATGTCATTCAGACATACGGTCCCAGGGATTCCTCTTCTTCTGCTGCATCATTGTATCTTTTGAACATAGTGCCCTCAAATGCTATGTGGACCATACTGTTTCAATTCGCAAAACTAATAGCCTTTTTGTTTTGTATGATGCAAGGCTGGCTTGCATCTATGCAGTCTACTGCTCGCTGGATAACAGCCACTATTCATTTGGTTTATATTGAGGTGGTTGGACCAGTGCTGGCTGGTTTGAAGGCTCATTAAACCAGAGCAGTGGTTGCGTCCCTGGCTGCAAGTCAGTGCGCTTCGCTGAACATTTGTGCCAGGCAGCTACGTGGTCATCTCTCCACACCTCTTCTAAATTTTACAAGTTGCAAGCCTTTGCATCTTAGGAGGCATTACTCGCAGCTGTTTTAGAGCAATCCCACCATTAGGGTAGGGTAGGGCATATATGCATAGAAAGGGCAATGATAGTTGTGGATGGACAGTAAAACCAGTTGGATGATGACCATATCTGACCCTGTCTGTGGTGATCTACTACTAGTGTGCCAGGTCTTCCATATTTGCCTACACAAACCCATTGCCAAATTTGTCAGAGATCCATATGCTTGGCCGAGGGGAAGATATTGTTAGAGTTACAGTTGCAAGATCAGCCGTTTAAATCAAACACATGAAATACAAAAAGATGAATGACTTAAAATAGTCCATCTGCATGCTGCATTGCTACAGTGCACCAATCATTCTAAGGAACTAAGCACAGTCCTAGGTGAATTGGTCCATGTTGGTAATTATGCATTATGTTCTGTTAGTTTATTAGTGAGTGTATTGTTACTGTTAATGTGAATTAACAATTGCTTATGTTAAATATATTATTGAAGAAAATCAGAGCTTTACTGTTATTTTTTGGCACAAGGCGATTGGAAAATACAACAAAAGTATTCTTCTGTTATGTTTATAAACTGTCTATCCTTCTGAACTAAAACCTTTCAATATGAAGTGAACATACTGGATGTCCTGACAAATTGCAGAGTTTGGAATACAGTGCTTGAAGCATATTATGATGATCTGTAACATCTGGTGTATAAATATATGTCTAACCGCACTAATAACTACTCTATTTAAGGAAAAACAACATGTGTCATTTCTGTAATATCTTACTGATTTACCTGTTTATAGTGAACACATAAAAGATGTCCTTACCAGTCTCACATTGGGTACCAACATAGCCCTCAGGGCAGGTACACAGGAAACCCCCTGGTAAATTCTGACAGGTTCCTCCATTTTTACATGGTTCAGAGAAGCACTCATTAAGCTCTGCAAATTACCAACACAGCATCTATTAATGCAGTAACAGAGCTGAATGTATTACATATATTTTCAGACTATACAGATATACAGGGCACACCACTCTAGTGTATACAGGTGTAGGTGAAGCCCACCTCCCCGATGTATAAAGATGTCCCAAGCCCAACTACTGAATGTATGAAGATGCCTCAAGCCCATGTCCCTGATGTTTAAAGATGTCCCAAGCCCAACCACTGAATGTATAAAAATGTCCCAAGCCCAACCACTGGATGTATAAATATGTCCCAAGCCCACCTCCCCAATGTATAAAGATGTCCCAAGCCCTCCACCACTATGTATAAAGATGCCCCAAGCCCAACTACTTGATGTATAAAGATGTCCCAAGCCCAACTACTTGATGTATAAAGATACCCCAAGCCCACCTCCTCGATGTATAAAGATGTCCCAAGCCCACCGCACGATGTATATTGATATCCCAGGCCCACATCCCTGATGTATAAAGATGCCCCAAGCCCCCCTCCTCAATGTATAAAGACGCCCCAAGCCCACCTCCCTGATGTATAAAGATGTCACAAGCCCCCCTCCTCGATGTATAGAGATGCCCCAAGCCCACCTTCTCGATGTATAAAGATGTCCCAAGCCCACCTCACCGATGTATAAAGATGTCCCAAGCCCAACTACTGGACGCATAAAAATGTCCCAAGCCCACCTCCCCGATGTATAAAGATGTCCAGGCCCACCTCCCTGATGTATAAAGATGTCCCAGGCCCACCTCCCCGATGTATAAAGATGCCCCAAGGCCACCTCCCCGATGGATAAAGTTGTCCCAAGTCCACAACTACTGGATGTATAAAGATGTTCCAAGCCCACCTTTCCGATGTATAAAGATGTCCCAAGCCCACCTTTCCGATGTATAAAGATGTCCCAAGCCCACCTCACCGATGTATAAATATTTTCCAAGCCCAACTACTGGATGTATCAAGATGTCCCAAGCCCACCTACCTGATGTATCAAGATGTCCCAAGCCCAACTACTGGATGTATCAAGATATCCCAAGCCCACCTCCCCGATGGATAAAGTTGTCCCAAGTCCACAACTACTGGATGTATAAAGATGTCCCAAGCCCACCTCCCCGATGTATAAAGATGTCCCAAGCCCACCTCCTAAGCTCACTCCATGAAAAATTCATCAGAGAGCATAAACACCCAACACACATACCAGTTTACTTTATCATCACACCCAGACATCACAAGAAATGTCACCACACTGCCACACCACAACTATCACAAACTCGTCTCAACATACATAAATACAGATTGACTTCAATTAAAATAAAACATTACACAATTTCTCCACAATAACCCAGTAAAAAATCACAATACTTTGTTTAAATATGTTATTACACAGATCCACCACTCATGCCTACATCAAGGTCAGCTGTTTGTTCATAGCAATGGCCTTACCCAGTTCACAGTGTTTACCACTGTATCCTTCCTGACAATCACATAGGAAGTGGGACACGCGATCCTTGCATGCGGCACCATTTTGGCATGGTTGTGATTCACACTCATCAATTTCTAAAGTCACAGTAAAAAGCTGTGAGCATTAAGAAACACATCTGTACTACACTCTAGTCTAGGTTATCTATACAAGACACAGACACTTACCCTCACAATGCGGAGCTTCACTCCACATGCCATCCTCGGTGCATATGCGGGTATTGTTTGGGGTGTTCATTATGTACCCCTCATTACAATGGTACTCTGCTCTGCCACCTGGCCATGTGGATGTGACAATCACCTGGGCGTATTTCACATGTTCTGGAGGCCCACAGTCCAATTCTGCTATATAATGGTTGAAGTACACAAATATCAGAATAACATGTTTTAAACATAACAGGAGATATTTACACTATTTTGCATGGGTTTCCCGTGTGTTGGCTTGGGCTCCAGTCAACTGAATAGATGGAAAACAATGCATTACTGGATAAAAAATATAACACATTGCATTGGAAAAGGGTAAACGGCAACTCAGATGATGCCAATGTTATGTTCTGTTGTTCATACATCCTAAATGGATTCAGCAGCAAACGTCATGTCGAGCAGTAATGTAAACAGATATGCACCAAAACATGATCTGTATATTTGTGCAAAATGTATAAAACGGTCACTGAGCTTTACTACTATAACACATTTCTAACCTGAATGCCTATGTGTTTTATTTGAATCCCTTTTTTTCTACTACCTTAAAGGTGTAATAATCATGCAAAGTATATTAGAAATATGTTTATGTTTTAAAAGTAAATAAATCTGAATCTTGGGCCTGATTCATTAAGGATCTTAACTTAAGAAACTTCTTATTTCAGTCTCCTGGACAAAACCATGTTACAATGCAAGGGGTTGCAAATTAGTTTTCTGTTTTGCACATAAGTTAAATACTGACTGTTTTTTCATGTAGCACACAAATACTTGATAGCTTAATTGTACACTGAAATTTAAAGTTGATATTTGTGCGCTACATGAAAAAACAGTCAGTATTTAACTTACGTGCAAAACAGAATACTAATTTGCAACCCCTTGCATTGTAACATGGTTTTGTCCAGGAGACTGAAATAAGAAGTTCCTTAAGTTAAGATTCTTAATGAATCAGGCCCCTTGCACTTAAAAGTGTTCTGTATCTGGCCCTGAATAGGCTGTATATCATATTACTCTTTCATACTCTTGTATCCTTTCACTAGACCTCCCTACTCATATTATCCCTTGTTCCCCGTCATCCTCCTTGTTTCCCTTCTCCTGTCGTCTTCTATAACTTTTTAAAACTTAGTCAACATTCTGGATCAGACTGAATCTCATTCTATTCACTCTGTTGGTTTGTATACTTGGCTTTGACTATGTATCTTATTCTGTCCATGATATTCTTGTCATGTTATGTTGACCTTTTGAGAAATAAAGTTTATTTTTAAAAATAAACTGGTCGGTAAGTTTTTTATTATATAAAACATTAAAATACAATACCGAAGCAACAATTCATTAATACATGTAATTAAAAATGAACAAAATTAATAAAAACATAAAAAATACAAAATATTTAGTCATGCTCTGACTGTCTACTAATTGTTATATTTTTATCTGGACCAATTTATTCTAAGTACAATGAAAATTTTGTACAGCAACAATGATAAATTAATTTACTAAAATCCATTACAAAATATGTGATAAGAGCTCAAAATAAACTGACAAAACAAATCTCAATCAATTGTGTGCAAATATATCTAAAAAAGGACTGTCATTCCGATTGGCCCTCCTGGACATCCCCCCAGAGCCATTATAAAGTAGCCATTGTAAATATTTTGGCACTTAGGTGGTAGAGCAGCTTTACATATGACTCAGTTAGTTTCATTTGTAGCTTAATTATGAACATGATGGGACATCAGGGGGTATATTTACTAAACTGCGGGTTTGAAAAAGTGGAGATGTTGCCTATAGCAACCAATCAGATTCTAGATGTCATTTTGAAGAATGTATTAAATAAATAACTAGAATCTGATTGGTTGCTATAGGCAAATCTCCACTTTTTCAAACCTGCAGTTTAGTAAATATACCCCCTGAGGACTTTATTACTTCTGGCACTTTTGTGTTTTTGAAACTTTTTTTTTCTTTTACATTGGACAAAGTGCTTCTAGAAATGGGCATCTCTGCTGAAGTGAAACTGGAAGGTTCAAATTTCGTCCCACTAAAAGCTCAGAGCTGATGCATAACTCAAGTGTTTTTGCAGAGTGAAAATGGCTGTGTACCCTTCTGTATAGCAATGAATGCCCCTAAAAATGTGTCCTCTCTACTCTCATTGTCACACTCCTCCACAAAACTAGGTGCACCTGTGTGCCTACTCCATACCTAACAACAAATGCCCTAATGCCGCACTTTTCCTCCCGTAGGCCGTTGCAAGCTTCTACTTCTCCACAAATGCTACCAAACCCATGAGCTCTGGTGTAAGTCTAGATGCGTCAGCTAAAATAAAGGTTCATAACGCCACCAAAAAAGCATTTCATACAGCATAATGGCCTTTTTGTGCGTCATGAATAACTTCCACAGTGAGCTTTCACTTACCCTTCTCACAGTGTCGGCCAGAGAAGTGAGGCAGGCAATCACACTTGTACTTGCCAAGATAATGAAAACACGTGCCTCCGTTGTGACATGGGCCCGACGAGCAGGGGCCCCTCATCCCTGAATTGAAAATTAGAAGTCAGATCAGTCTAGTATACCTACAGTATCTCATCAATGTATTCAAATAAATGTTATCAAAACGCATATAGCAGACATATTGTACAGCGCCAAGCATACAAGTAAGTCAAGGATTACAGAGCAGCATCTGATACTTCACATCCTTTATTAGGATCCTGCGATTGTACGACAACGGACAGCAATGTAACCAGAAGTAGGGGGGAAATAAAATCATTAAGAAAAGAAAAAAAAAATGCAAAACTCAGATTCCACCTTATAAGTTCATTCCATGTCCTCATTTCCTCACCTGTCTCACAGTGTTTCCCTGTGAATGGATAAGGACACACACAGTGATAATCCTCATGGGATTCCTTACATGATCCTCCATTCCGGCAAGGAAGCAGACTGCACAGAGCCGGCTTTACTGAGAGAGAAAGAAGAAGGTATAGTGGGAGAGAGATATAGGATGACTAATATATAGAAATGGGTAAAGTGAGATGGAGACAAACAGCATTTGAAAAGGAGAGAACAATTAGGCAATGGGGGCAGCAACATGTAGTGAATCAACTTAAAATAATTTTACTGCAAAACGGTAAATAAGTGGCTTAAAACCATTCTGGTGGATCTAGTAATAGTGTTTAGGTTTTATTTATAGTGTACATGACATGTACAGGAATATTTGCAGTGCATAAGTAAGTTAAATGTACCATTTTACTTGCCAGCTCAGGCAGCAGAAGAAATAAGCATGACGAATGACATGTTCCTCCAGATAGCGGTTTTGGTTCTACCTCCATACAGTGTGCAATGATTACTTTGTAAGTGCTGGAAGTGGGGCCAACATTTCTGCTATGGACAAATAAACTCATCTTTTTCCGATTCATGGAAGGCACTACTAATTTTATTTTATTCACGTGTAGATATATTCTTTTGCATTTCATTTAGGTTATTACCATTAATCCCAGCTATGCCCTCCACTAGCCTTGAAATGTAGTAGAAATGTAATAATAATATTAAAAAAAAAATCTAAACGTATGTCCATCCTCACCTCTTTCACACATCTTTCCAATGAATCCACGGGGACACACACAGGAATAAGTGTCCTCCTGAGACTCACATCTCCCACCGTTCAAACAAGGGTCAGAGTCACAGGGAGAAGGCATTGCTAGAGAGATAGACAACAGAAAAGGAATGAACTGGCCACATTCATTTTATTTCATTCATATAATATCAGATTAATGTAATCTATTATTAATTCTCCACAAAACACCAATAATGCCAGTGTAACTCAAAATGTTACTCAGGGGGAAAAAAAATCTTTCACAAGTGTTTTCATTATTCATAGATGCTCAATGTGGGGAGTGGAAATAAAAAGTAAATAAGTAGGTGACTTGGAGAGGACACTGGTGGTTCTACGGCTTCTGTTCACTCATGAGAAACTGAGATGTAATAAGCAAAACTAAGCCTAGAAATGTGCTTCTAGGCCAAGGTGCAGCTAGAATGTGTAAAAGACACCCTCACTCTGGCGTACTTCTCCCATTGGCTGGCATAAACCTTTGCTCATTGCATAGTGTGCTTCATAAACCTTTCGCACTTTGCCAGACATCTTGGTACACTGGTGCATATGGAGGCGTACAGCACCAACGGGGGTTCTGCACTGCACCAAAGTCATTTTTTTGTGTAATTGAGACTGTGACATTTGACAGCCAAAAAATAAAGCAATAACCGGGAAAAGGCAATAAACAAGGTTACAATAAACAGCTATCTAATTTTAAACAAAAAAGTGTAAATTGTACAGTTATTAAAAGTGCAATGAGTTTATTGTAGATACCTTGAGTAAATTTACAAAGTACAAGCACAAGTGGATTTCAGCATTGATGATGAAGACCAATTATCATTCACTCCATTTAGATTACATAACAATATAAAATGATTCATTAGTAAGCGAGATAATGTAATAAAAGAACTTACAGTGGTTACTGATGATATAATCTGTGTGGCACACGCATCGGTAACTGCCTCCGTACTCCATGCATGATCCTCCGTCTGGGCACTGGGAGCCCATACTGCAGGGAAGTGAGGTAACCTCTGAAGTACAAAGGGGACCAGTAGTTTATACAAGACTGTAATCTTATCTCTTATGCTGATTATGATATGCACTGCAATGAGTGAAGTCACACAATTAGGCAGAGCCTGTTAGTACACATAGACAGTAGGCATATGTGTATAATTTATATATATCCAGTGAACACAATCGGTAATTAGCAAACCACAACTAAGAATATGAAGAAAAAAAATAATCCAGAAGTTTTACAGTACCAATGGTTTTCAACTTTTTATCCCATGTGATGTATTTTTAAAGCATGTGCAAATGGGTTTTTAATTTTTCATCTCCTTATTGTAATAAATAGTAAATGAATTCATAGTAAAGTTAGTTTCTCCTAGATTTGATTAAAGAACTGAGCACTGTGAGGTACAGACCACTAGGGGGATCAACCCTAGGTCATGTTGGCTCTGCCTCTTAGAGCAATACCCTCTGGTCTGAGACTAGCTGAATCAGTTCTATACAGAAGTAATGAGAAAAGCCACATAACACAAAAAACACAGCAACAACCAGAAATGAAAACAGATAGTAAAAACGGGTGTGAATCAGATCTAGGTCGCCCAATGAAGTGGGGAAAAGAACACAAATTTCCGTACAGCCCACGACCAACACCCACAGGACTTCATAGCCGAAACTGGCGTCTGCTGAAGCCATCAACTTCAAAGGATTTACTGGATGTGTAAGCAGAGGCCCTTGTAGCTGCTTTACAAAAAAAAAATCCTGGTGAAGGAACACCAAAAATGTGCTGACAGCCATATTAAAGTGTGTAGTGATTTGGAAGGGTGAAGCCTTACCCCGCAGTGTACGCCTTTCATAAGGGATACAGTGAGCTATTGTCTCCTTTGATGCTACCTGGCACTTACGAGTATAACTTGGAGGGCCTGCTGAATGTAAAGTTCGAGCAATGCCACTTACATAGGTTCGGATGGGCATTATGACAGTAGGACTACATCATGATTGAGGTGGATTTGGTGTTCAAATTTTGACACTGATTTTCTCATGTTTTGAGCTCAGAGCTGTATGAAGTTATCCCAGTCAACCCTGCAACAGATCATTTTCCTAAATGAGGCCTCCTTCTATCTCACTTATCAGTACCCCTGTCTAGGTGTCTGATCATGTTTGAGTAACTAAGAGCAACCAGGTGGCTCTGTAAGATCCACATGGAAACCATATAGTAGCCCCCCACAATGTGGGAATACATTTCTTTTGGGGGGGAAGCAGCCAGCAGCTAATTCTAATTCAAACACTTCTACATTTTTCTCAACAAACTCCGTATCAGCATTCATCTCCCACATAATTGGGAAAGATGAAAACGGTTCCCAAAAAGGGACTTTGGCAAAACAAGAGTATCCACTCCTCATCTCGGTACGTAGTATGAGAGTGGAAGTGGCAAATATGCAAACAGAAGTGTCCAGTTTAGCAGATAAACTAACCACCCTTGGGGAGAACAAGGAAACCTGCAGCACGGTGGCTAAGTGGTTAGCACTTCTGCCTCACAGTGCTGGGGTCATGAGTTCAATTCCCGACCATGGCCTTATCTGTGTGGAGTTTGTATGTTCTCCCGTGTTTGCGTGGGTTTCCTCCGGGTGCTCTGGTTTCCTCCCACACTCCAAAAACATACTGGTAGGTTAATTGGCTGCTAACAAAAATTGTCCCTAGTCTCTCTGTCTCTGTCTGTATGTGTGTATGTTAGGGAATTTAGACTGTAAGCTCCAATGGGGCAGGGATTGATGTGAATGAGTTCTCTGTACAGCGCTGCGGAATCAGTGGCTCTATATAAATAAATGGTGATGATGATAATGATGATGATGATCACTCCCATTTGCTGGCATGGTGACATACGATTTTGTCCGTGAAAGGTCCATAATTTTGGTCTCCAGTGATTAGTAAATGGCCCACCTCTATCACTTCAACGAGGCAGGAACATAGCTCCCACCCCCGGCACACATTATATCCAATATCACCGTTCTTGGATATAGTCCCTACCCTCCCCCACTGATCCCCTCCTGTTATACTCCGTTCAACCCTCATCCTTTCATTTGTCTTCCTGGTTCTCTTATAGGATAAGGATGCTCTTTATTTCTTTCTGCATCAGTAAACGTGGTCTAGTAACCACAGCTAAATAGCTATAATTGCTCCCATACTTCTCGTCAACGCTTCTCTCATCTAGACTATGCTTAGACTAAGCTATGTTCATTATGTTATTTAATGAGTTACAGTGTCTGTATTGTGTATAATGTAACATGTCATATTATATTTATATTACATCATGTAATTAAATAGATTACACAACAAAAAAAAAGAAAAAAAAGCAATTAACTAATATCTTCTCTGCCATATGATAAAACAACCTTAGAAAGAGAAAAAAAACAAAGGTTTACAGATTTCAAGAGCAGGTCCACACCTGCCCTCTAGAGGCACTAAAGTAAAACTGATTCAGCTAGTAAGTAGGTGTCATGTCGGGGGGAATGGCATCCTCTAGTTGCAGGACCTATATAAAGTGCTACTGACCCCCAATGAAACCAGCAAGAAACAATAAGGTTACTGTGTATCATATAAAAGTGTTTATTATATAAAAAGATCCAAAAGTGAAGTTTAAATATAAAATATAATATGTGTCACTGAAAATAATGACAGTCCCAATGGTTGGGAATTATATAAAACATTCAAGAGGGAGAATCATCCAGGAAGAAAGCAGAAATATTTAAGTGAATGGTGGTGGCTGGCCAAACGTAACAGTAGGTTGTCCACAGTGGTGATGTTTACAGTTGTGAAAGTCCCACCTTAAGCTGGGTACACACTACAGAATTTTCCACCAACTTTTTATGCCGAGCGATTTTACATGCGATCGATGTTCCGATCGCTCGGTCCATGGATAATACATTAACAAATGAGCGGCAAACACAGAGTGAAGTGACAAACATTCGCTTGCCGGGCGCCTCTCATCTGTTTTTCTTACTACACTACACTACACTAGCCTTGTTTAGTAAGATAAAGGGAAGAGCGGACGTCCCTTTAGCGACTTTTTACAGCCATGTTGTCGTGAGCAATGACTGTAATTTCGTACTCACTGTTGTGGATCGGTCAGAAGTTTATACACACTACACAACGGAAACGAGATTGGAACAAAAATATTAAACGGTACGACCAACCAAATGAGACGACAATCGTCCATTTGGGCAGACTTTCGACCATCGTGTCACTACATACACTGACCCGACTTTTGAACGAGCGGTCGTATGTCGGCTGATTTAGCCGATTATTGGACGAAAACCGTGTAGTGTGTACCCAGCTTTAGAAATTGCAATGATCACGTATATAAGATACGTGTTCATTGAGGGCGTAAAGTTATAACCCTAAGTTTGTAAAACATAATTTAATATTTGACCATATATTACTCTGCTTTAATAGAGTACAACCATTAGACAAGCTTCCAGCTCACATTTGCTATGCCACATTTACATGTATATTTGATTTATCTTACCATATTCACACAGGAGGCCAAAGAACCCAGGTGGGCAATGACAGGTGCTGTTCCCATCGGCGCAGCGCCCCCCATTCCTGCAGGCACAGCCATCGGACACATCTGGGGCAAACTCATGAGAGAGGGCAGATCACTAGAGTGTCACCACAGACTTACAATGACCGGTATGTTATTAGTATTACTTATTAACAGCTGAACTCTGCATGGTTTTCAGAGACTACTATTTATTATATGAGACAATAGTTAAACCTAAAAGAGAGCAGTATAAATAACATTTATAAAAAGCTTATGGCATTACAGCCCCGGAACAGACAAAGATGATTATATCTCAGATAAATACGCTAAATCCCTCATTACGGCCATTTAGGCTTTTTGAATTAACACAAGAACAATGTCAGGTCACAATCAGCATCCAGAAGAGTCTGTTTGATGATGTCAATGCCAGGACATTAAATACCCATTCATTTCATATATTCATCCATCTAAAACACTCATCCTCTTCCTGGCAGTCAAATGCAGAACTCAGGAAGAGGATTATGAACAGGAAACTGCTCTGCAATAGACGTCTGATGGAGCTTTCACTTTAGTGCCAATAAATAAATGTCTGTGTAAGTGCAATGACAGTAAAGTGGACACTGGACACACAGTTTCAGCCAAAAGACACTTCCTGTTTATTTAGATATTACCTAGAGAAGAAATCACCCAAGCAACTATTTTTAAAAATGACTATGAGCGTACGTGATAATCTCATTACATGATCAGATCTGAATTAATATCATTAGAGGAGCAGATCTGTGGAAATATTGGGATCTCATTACAGGACCAGATCTGTGGTGATCTCATTACAGGACCAGATCTGTGGTGACCTCATTACAGGAGCAAATCTGTGGTGATTTCATTACAGGAGCAGATCTGTGGTGATCTCATTACAGGACCAGATCTGTGGTGACCTCATTACAGGAGCAGATCTGTGGTGATTTCATTACAGGACCAGATCTGTAGTGACCTCATTACAGGAGCAGATCTGTGGTGATCTCATTACAGGACCAGATCTGTGGTGACCTCATTACAGGAGCAGATATTAGGTAATCTTCCTCTAAATTAAACAAGCTATTTCTTCCAGCTACTGTTTGGAAGGACTAGACAAGGCATTTTTGTGGAGGACACTCACAGTTCTCGCAGGTAAATCCAGTATACCCAGCAGGACAATCACATAAGAACACTCCATCTGCCTCCTGGCACACTCCATTGTTTTGACATGGAGAAGAAGAACAAGCTCTGAGTAATTCCAAGATCTCTAGAACATACAGGAGAGAGAACAGTGCAGAGATATTACAAGATAATAGCAGTGTTTGTGGCATGGTCCAATGAGTGCGAATACAGAACCTTATCCCACAAGAACTTGCACAAAATGCCAATCAGATAAGGGGTCAGAGACAGATAAGATGCAGGCAGTGAAAGCAGAGAAAAACACTGCAGGGTATATTTACTAAACTGCGGGTATGAAAAAGTTGCCTATAGCAACCAATCAGATTCTAGTTATCATTTATTTAGTACATTCTACAAAATGACAGCTAGAATCTGATTGGTTGCTATAGGAAATGACTCCACTTTGTCAAACCCGCAGTTTAATAAATATACCCCCGAGATGGATACCATTGGAGTCACATTCAATAATTAAATGGTATATGTAAAAATACCCCATATTTATTATCAATAATATTAATGCTAACAGGAAAATCAACATTATGTTAGAGATTGAGAAAGGGGAGCAAATAAGTAATCAGATAAAGACATATATTTTGTCATATCAGCTGAATGGAAGTGTTATCATATTTGCAAAAAAAAGCAAATGTTAAATCTTTCCATTTACTGGAAGTTCAAGTTGAGTAAATAGAGTTTGATGTGGGGAGTCATAGAACAACCAAGATTGTACAGACCACAAGTCACAATTCATGTTCCACAACATCAGACAGTTAATAAACAGTAAAAAAAAAAAATGTCATAGTCGGTGACAATCACAGCATAAAAACAATACAGTATTTCTCTAAATCCTGAGAGAAACCACATGGTTAAAGTCCAAAAGATTTATGGGTCTTAACTCATCATTACAGCCTAGATCTCAGGTTTTCAGGAGCCTGCTGAAGTTTTCAAGGGCTTTGCTTTAGTGTTTCTGACAAATGGTGGTTAGTAATCTATTTTGTGGATATTATAAGTGGTGTAAGTCAGATGAAATAAAAGTATAACTAAATTGTAGGTTTAGATTTATTGCAGTAAAATAAAGGAAATATAATAAATGCTTCAAGATTTCTCCATGTTTAACTATATTTTGTAGTTTATGTATTTATATTACTATACTTGAACCATTTCAATAAAAAGTGTTCAACAAAAAAAAAGAAAGTTTAACATTAAAAAATGATTTTTCCAATAAAGAGAAGGAGAAGTGGTTATCAGAGTTCATATCCCCACCCTGAAGATGGCAGGCAGCTTATCTGGTCCATTTGGCTTCTTCTGGAAGGAAAGTGATTGACATCCATTTAACCCCCCCCGACCCAAAAAAAACAACCACCCCCCGTGAGAGCTGCTGCGCATGCGCAACAGCTCCGTTTCTTCAGCGCTGTCCTATACAGCAGCCGCGGCGTTGTCTAAGAAGCGTCCGCGGCGGTGCTGTATACACTACAGCACCGCTGCGGACGCTTCTTTGACAGCGCCGCGGCTGCTACATAGGACAGTGCAGCTATAGCGGCCACTTAGTTAGCGCAGGGGGGTTTCTGGAGACTCAGAAACCCCCCCTGCGTGCGCCACTGGCAATGTAAAAATACCAGCTCTGTTGTCAGCTAATCTGCACTACTGCCCAGGAATACGTTCTATGAGAAGAATGGTTCAAGTGTGCAATAAAATTAAGATATGTTGGCGAACTGATTTTCCATTATGTGAAATGTAAAAGCTGACATTTGGCTGACTTGTGTTGAGACATAAGTGACTCACTTGAACTTCCAAGACCTTTTACTCATCAGAGAATTCCAATAACAATTTAAGATGTTCTATGGCTGTCCAGCCAAGTGTTCAGGCACGCACATTACAAGACCAGCAAGTCTAACACCATGTCACACACAGATTGTATTCACAAAACATTGTATTGCATGCTATATAAACATTACTGTTTTGTTTTTGAACAAGAAACATTTACCATGCGGTCCTATACTTTGTTTATAAACCTTCTTTTGTCTTAACATCGGCAGCAATCTGCTTCATGATACACCATCCAAATATCGTGGACAGTTCTCTTTGCAAGCTTCAGGCACTGCTACCTGGTAAATCAGTGTAGGATGAGCCAAGGAAGTTATACTAGATCTTGTGAATTCCTCTGAACTCAGTGGAAGGGCCTCCAACAGGCTTATAGTCAAGGTGACATAGGTAAAAATGAAAGTGGTCACACGTTTTAAAATAAAATGTGTAGAATAAAGCAGTGCTATCGCATGCTACGAATAATCAAAACCACTATTGACTACATTTACTAATCTGCAAATGGTGTTTCACCCATTAGACTGTATTTACCAAACTTTGGCCTGTGTATATTAGTAAATTCTTAAAACATACTCTTTTCTTTGTTATCTTATTATAAAGTGTGAGCAAAATTCATATTTTTGCAAATCTAGTCCCACTATTTTCTCTTCTTGTACTTCTCACACATCCAGCATTATATACACAGCCCTTTCCTCCACTGCACTCCCTGCTATACAGGTCACGGAAATCTGTTCCTAATGAGCACTGTAGTAATTACATCAGAACTCACCATTTATACAGATTTATTATTTACAGACGTTTTTATTCTTAAAAATAGCATCATGAAAATATGAAAAACCAAATATTAGCTATACTACTATATATAGTTTAATATCAAAATATAATCACATATCCTCCCCAATGTATTTCAACATTTATGGGTCTTCTGCTAAAACTTTTAGAATGCACTGCAACCCCCGAGATGCACTGAAAGCCTCACACCTGCTGGAGCCAGTGGAACAGATGGACGTGTTTCCATTGCATGTGATATTCCAGAGCGCGTTTAGAGGGAATTAGAATATTAATGTTTTTTTCTTTGAAGTTCAACATCCACCCGTGTGACTCCAGAGTCATTGCTCTGGAAGTAAGAACGGGGAACTTGCTTTTATCAGAAGCTCATCCTTCAGGTATGGGATTAGGGTTATTCCCGTTCCATTCCTGTCACCATTACCGTCATGACCTTGGTAATGACCCGGAGGGCGTTGACAATCCGAAAGGTAGGACTCTGAACTGGAAATGCTGAGACTGCATAGAGAACAGATTGGTCTGCGCACGCAAGTGTCCATGATGTCCATGGACACCATGAACTCCCCCTATTCCATACTGC
The DNA here is from genome assembly GCF_038048845.1 of Mixophyes fleayi. Classification (NCBI taxonomy): domain Eukaryota; kingdom Metazoa; phylum Chordata; class Amphibia; order Anura; family Limnodynastidae; genus Mixophyes; species Mixophyes fleayi. The sequence goes on from NC_134404.1 coordinate 73,610,875, forward strand.
TTAATACAGACCTCAGCAACTCCATTTTCAACTTGCCTACCTGTAGATGGACATTCAAGGACTGAAGCACCCGTCCTATTTCTGTGCTAAAAAAAAGATTGGAGTAAAAATCCCTTCCTCTTTCATTTCTGGAACTGTAGAGGTAACTCTGGAAGACAGGAGAGGCCTCCATGAGGACTATTCTTTTTGTGGTTTCTACTGGTGAACCTGTGGTAAAAAATCTTTGCATGGAAGACCCCCGAGATTGTGATGCAGACTGAACCATAGGTTCTTCACTTTCCTGAATGTTGAGGACCTGTTGCTCTGCCCTGGCCAGAGTCACTATTCCCTGTGATGAAGAGGCATCTTCTTCCACAATTGAAGAAGACTGTGGATCAGAAGGATCTAACACCTCAGCTTCCTCCTAAAAAGATCTGAGGTAAAATGAGCCCTGGAATGCAAGGCCGTTGATAGAGGACATCTAGGGGACCTAGAAATGGATGCAGAGTCTCTGCCGACTCCATGGAGCATCCACTCCTAAAATGATGAATCTTGTGTCAACTCCTGAACGGTCTTAGCCACCTCCTGTACCCGGACTGCCCCTGCTGATGTATCTAGGACCAAAGCTGAGGGAAACTGAGGAGGGGATTAGGTAAGGCCAATGTCCTTGTGCTGAGATACAGAAGCAGAGGAAAGAGGGACTCTGCTCATCTGCCTACTGGCAATTAGTTGTTGGGTCAATTCTGTTGTGGCTAAACCGGTTCTCCCAACTGAGACGGAGTCTCTGTCTCGCACCCTGGACACAAGGCCCTCGGATCTGTCTGTGCACACTGAATATCAGAGTTATCTCCTGTATTAAGCAAACTAACACAGTCCCCATTATTCTCAAAGGAGACTGTGGTCAGAACCTACTTACCAAGCTTATTTTTTCGGAAAATGTCCCTGATTCATCCAAAGATGGGGCTAGCAGTACTATCCTATGAGGATTCATGCTCCTCCCCTTCCTCCTATTGCTAATTGGCCTGACGGCCGCATAGGCACAATGCAAAAGTCAGGTCAGAAGCTGGAAGCAATCCTGATCACTCTATAGACTTCGCTGGGAAAGGCTCTAATCAGATTCGCTGTCCTGGCTCATCAATTAATAAAGAGCCACATTAATTAATTTATTATCACTGTGACAAGTAATGATAATAAATGTGAACAATATGCGATGGGTCATAAATAGACCCTTTGGAGAGATGCCTGTTGGACAGCTCTGCTAGACCACTTGTTGAAAACACAGCATAGAGAGTAATGAGATTAGCCATAAGAAATACCACTAAACCCTAAAGCAAAGCAGATTATCTGATAATGAAGACCGGGATTATATCATGGACAGGATTGGATAAAGACTTTGCCTCTTACACCAAGAAGTAACTGCTATACAACCCACATATCTATATTACAGGAACATAAAAAAGGGCTTGCTTACCTGTTTCACAGTGTTCTCCACTAAATCCCTGTGGACAGGAACAGCTGTACCTTGTACCCCGATCTTCACAAATACCCCCATTTAGGCATGGATAAGAGGAGCAGGGTTTGATCTCTAGTGTAAAGTAAGCACAGAAATAAGTTGTTAAATATTCTTTAAAAAGAAAGTTAATAATTTCCGTTTTTATTTTTTCACTTTGCTATTAGATCAGTAAAACATACAGTAAAAAGAAGTCACATACCCAGCATTCTCTCACAAAGCCCCTGGTGTTGTTGTACTGGAGGATGTAGCTGTGGAATTCAACCACAGGCTTCATCCAGGAATTCCCTACTTAGCAGTGCTATCTAATAACCAGGTATTATCCTTCTCTATCCAAAAGGACAGTTGTCTTGCAACATGCGAGTGGTAGGAGTGCAAGGAATTCCCAGATTAAGTAATATAGGGCAGGTAGTTGGTGGGGTCCTGTGAAATGTCTTCATCTTCTTAGCATCAGTTCCAGCTATAGCAGTATTGCTGGGTACTGTGTCCATAAACCATTCATGCAAGGAAGCAGGGGGGATGCCAAGCGCTGCATATCTGGAACAATTTTTATCCGCATTGCCAGCAGTAAATAAGCTATTTTCGCAAGCATTTGCTTCCCATTCACCGCTGCAGCATGGAAGCACTTCTTCCATTATATGCACAGGAGTTGTGTGAGATTGCAGCAACTTGCCTCTCCATACATGCCGCCCACATTAACAATGTAATATTTTTAATTGGTGACTTATTCTGTCACATATCTGGATCCATAAATTGCAGCAACACCATGGTGATCCTTGCTGTTCTTCATCCACATTATCATGCACTTAATATACTGCCTCATGCATATAAAATAATAGTGTTGCTCACCTGTCTCGCAATGTACTCCAGTGAATTCAGAAGTGCACACACAGCTGTAGCCATCACTCATATCCTCACAGGTACCACCATTGACACAAGGAGATGACAAGCAAGGTCTAGACTCTGAATAATGGGATAAACACAAACACCATAAAGTATAATATAGATAAAAAGAGTTAATATAGTTAAAAAATAAATAAATCTATGATATATGGAATGTTCCACTAATACATTTATGCACATCGCCTGGGAATTGCATTACAAGATGCTTAATCTCTTAGACATTGAAACAACTTCTAATACTTATATACATATATTAAAGAGTTATTAACAGTAAAAACTAAAAGTATTTTGAAATGACTGAACTGAATTTTGCTTATTGGAACATCTGCTTATTCATTGAATCAGTTATAGTGAGTTATTTTATCTGGAAACCAGTTACTATGTATAGGGACTGTCCTACAGATATGAGAGGAGTTGAAGCTGTTAGTAACGGAGCTGGGAAGTAAGATTTTAATTTTTAACAGAACTAAAGTGGAATGTCAGGGTAACAATTAACAATGTGCTATAACTTCATGGAGCTTTCATTTTGGGGGTTTAGTGGTTCTTTAAACTATTTTGAATGTAAAAAAAATTTGTTGACAAAAAATGTCTATAGGGTTATCGTTCAACTCATGTCTCCATCATGCTAGACAACAAGCCCACATATGGTACAATGTTTGCTCCATTTGACCAAACACAATTGCACTGTGTGTGGCTGGTATATAACTAACCACTTCCAAATATATTATAATACAACTTCTGGTAATCGAAAGCTGTAAAGTCTCTATATACTGCCCATTTAAGAGCACAAATAAGATATTTTGTACATAAAGGTTTATTATCACTGTTTTCCTTTTTTTGTGTCCACTTTCCCTCTAAGGTCTCTCTCCCTGGACACAAAGCTGCTTTTTCCTTTTCATGTATGTATTCTTAGTTTCATGTGTTTAGCTGGGAAGAGATTACATTCCACATAGAGATAGAAAAACAGCAAGAGACACAGGATGAGAGATGGGTCAGTGATGTTGAGTCAGTCACACAGACTGTATGTACCAAATATTGGGCAGAGGTTTAAGTGATCGAGTTTGCACAGAATAGTGGATGAGCATGATTCGGAAATGCTTCTATGAGAGGTTTTGGGGGATTGCCTCCTGCTATGCTTTACAATACTGTCTAAACTGTTACAGCTGCCAAAAAACAATAATTATCTTGTCTCGTACCATGACCTCCTCACCTGTCTCACAGTGCTCCCCGGCAAACCCCCATGTACAAATACAGCTGTACCCATCGCGTAGATCCTTACACATCCCCCCATTCAGACAAGGAGATGAGGAGCACGGTCTAACTTCTAGAGACACACACAGAGGCAAAGGTTATGATACAGCATAAAAATAAAATTCAATATAATAAAGATGTCCCATTGAATGAGTTATTGAGATTTGTCTAACATTTAATATATTTCTATAATTACATCATTAACGTACAGGAGACAAGCTGAGGGTATACATATCACCTGTATGTATGGGCATATATTATTGTACATATAAAACATGATTCATGTAGCTATTAACATTTACATACAAATGTGGGAGCTTCCACCAAGGACAAACAAAATATATCCCATAGACCTAATTAAACAATGCCCCTTGTGATCATTGTGGTGGGTCCTTCTGCCCTAGGGACTGTTCTAATGTATGTGCTACTGCATCCTGTGTTCATTCATTAATTTGCAGCATAATGTAAAGTTTGGCGCATGAGGGACCTTAAAATGTTAAAATGTAATGTAGAAAAATTAGATTTACAGTGATGGTCGAGTAGGAACAGGGAATGCCAGCAGACTTATGCCACTGTGCCTCCAGTTCCAGAGAGTGGCAATGCCTGAAGGTCCCCTTATTTAAATGTGAATGGGTGGCAGCAGGAGCCCCAGCAGCAGTTGATCTGCTCACTGTGGTCCTGAGTTCAAGGACTACAGAGAAAGGACACCAGGAAGTCTGGCAGCAGGGTTCAGCAGCACTGGGGTCCCAGAAGCAAAGATAAGTGGAGCTCAAAGAGCTCTATTTGCAGCTACCCCAGATTTCTGCTTAGAGGTGACTCTAGACCCCGGGTAGTCAAGTGCTGGAAGCCAGTTTTGGGCAGGAGATTTAAATATTAAATCTCTCAGCACAGACTCAGTGGGGACTGTATGGAAAGAGGGCTGAGTCCTCCTCACATTACCAGCGCATGGCAGGGGGATGATCAACCCCCTTCCACTGAGAGTAATGTACAACAGGGGAGTTATATACACACACCATGCTTTTCTTAAACTATGAACCTGCAAGTACAGCAAATATTTATCTTACCTGTCTCACAGTGTGTCCCGGTGAATCCCCAGGTACACAGACAAATATAAGTCACACCCAGGTCCTTGCATACTGCCCCATTCAGACAAGGGGATGAAGAACAAGGTCTGATTTCTAGAGACAAACAGGATGATACTTGTTAATATTATTATTTTATAGGCAGTACTTTAAGAAAGCTTTCTTAAGCCTTGTCTACACATTGATACAGTAGGGTACAAGGTTTTGGTAAATATTTAAATGAAAATAATAGCAATTTGCTATATAAGATTTAAGAGACGGAACCTCGAGAACTTGTATCTACATATATAGTATTGTTTGTTTCGGCCTGTAACATGGTTACATTGGGTTATCTGTGCAGGGTGTAAACTCATCTGTCACAGCACTCCCCTGACATTTTCCATGTAACCACACAGACGTGTCTTACAGAGGTCTGTGAGCATTCCCTATCCAGGCAGAAGAAAGCAAACCAAATTTGAAAAGCGCAGTTTTTCTATTTGCACTAATGCAAACGACCACATTCGGGTGTTGGGAACTATCCCTGGAAAATCAAAGGTCTCACAATAAATCATTTGTAAATGGACATGGCAGATGAAATTACCATCTGTATTGCTTCACATAATACACAACTACCAAAGATTGCCATAACTAGAACTTCTTGGGGGCCCTTAGCAACGGTTTGATGGGACCTCTGTGGGTTCTAGGGAAGAACACAGCTGCCCCCATTTCCCTTAAAGATTGGCCACCTCCTCTTCTTCCGCTGCCGTGTACTCTCTACGCTTCATATGCTGAGAGGAAGGTAAAATCAGAGTTCCTCTCCCCTCTAAAACAAGATTTAAATTTGGAGTCTAGAATGTTGGTACACGTGCACAGTGCTCTGACAATGGTCAGACAGCCAAAACTTTGAGATACTGCAGAGGGGAGCAGGTCCTCAAAGTAGCAGTTACACAGGTCCTGGAAGCTCAGGGGCAATATCAGCTTCCTTCACCTGCTGGGTCCTGTTCATATGCATCAGCTTTCATTGTACCTCACTTACAAAGCGCACTATGTGCACACTGCAAATCACTTTAATTTTGCACCGGCATGCCTGTATGGTTCACATGGAAAACGTGAAGTTGCAGGCCTACTCCCAGCTGTCGGGAGACCCCATCAGAAGCTGGAAGTTTACTTAGTTGTGAGAATCTGAAGAGGCGTTCTATGCAAAGTGTAAATGTCACAGCAAGGTTGAACCTGCCACCCATTAAAAATAAATATTTTCTCTGAAAATACTGTTTGGTTAAGTATGTTTTATGTAAATTAATCATTAGAGTGGGGGAACATCAGGACTATCTTTATTATATATCAGACTTTAGTGTGTTTTAAGCCTTTTTTTGTCTTTTTTGCATTTATTGAAACTGGTTAAACAGATTTACAACACAAGATGGTGCAAATGGTTCTTCTCTGCTGTCAAATTCTGTGTTTATATCTTAAGTTTTTGGAGAGATGCATCTTTCTGAGCCTCTTTTTGTTTTTTCATGAAAGTCCTAAGTTGATTAAGTTTCCCTCTGATAACGGATTTTTGAGCCTCCCATACTGAGACCTTAGAGATATTTGGAAGCTCATTTAATGTTATGTATTCAGCCAATGCAGCTACCAACTGAGTTTTGCAATAAGAGTCTTGGAAGAGGAGTTCATTAACATTAAGTCTCCAAGTGAAGGGTTTGCAATGAAGCTTTTATAACAAGGTTTGAAGAGCTAAATATAACTGAATGTTTCACAAAACTATGGACACCTGTGCGTTTCCCCCTCACTTAGCAAGAAATAACCTCACTGTGCTCAATTCCTCCCATTACCTGTTCTTCCACAAATGTTACCTTCTTGCAGCAGCGTGGCACAAATCTAGACGCACCAGCACAAATTGAGGCACTTTGCATCATAGAAAACCAAAGGAAATCCTGAATCGCCCTCACCCTTTGCACTTTATAAATCAGGCTCAAAGTGTTTCTCAGTTACCCTTGATCTGCACTTCTGTCATAAGATTCCTAATTGGAGTAATTTTTGTTCCTGAAGTTTAGAAGTCTCACCAGTCTTGAGATACCATGTATTTCTCCTGGTACCACTGACCCGTCCTGTGCTCCTGCCAGACAATATGCTAGCTGCCCACCAGTCAGAGAACAGTACATACAGTACATCCCTACAGCAGTGTGACCCAGTGGTGGGTGTAGAAACATACCACAGACTCACATGCTTCGCCCTAGTCAAAACTCCTTTTGTTTTAATAAACAAAATGAACCTTCCAAAACAAAATAATACTGAATGACATTATTCTCTTTGATCTCCTCACCTGTCTCACAGCGCTCCCCGGTATATCCCCGTGTACACACACAGCTGTAGCTGTAACCAAGATCTTTACACAGACCCCCATTCAGGCAAGGAGAGGAGGAGCAGGGTCTGATCTCTTAAGAAAAGAAAGAAAATCAGAAAGTGAAACCTAGTTTGAAATATGTGCCACAAATGCTGAGCACACATTTGTCCAGGCTTGGAGTTACTAATAGACATAAGGGGCCGGATTCATTAAGGAACACAAAGTGAACCCAATTTGCTTTTTAATCAGATTAAACCCAAGTAGAAAGTAGGTCACTAGCTGTAGTAAAACAGGCTAAGAGCTGCTTACAAGACACTAGGCATATCTGACAAAATAAGAGGCCAAATTAAGCCTATATCTGTGTGCTTTATTTACGATAATGCCATATCACATATCTGCAGCACGACAATTGGGGACATATAAAGAAACAAAAATGTGTTCTAATCCATATTAATATGCTACAGCGTACTGCACTCGTCTTATAAATTCAGTTTTTAGATAATTATTTTTTAAATTGGACAGCAATTGGCTAACACCTATAGCGTTACCCTAGTTAGCCCCCCTTCAGTGATGGCAGGTGAGGTCACCCTAGGGAATATTCAGCATACTGAGGCTAGACTCTGGTTTCTCTGTGGGTTAGTTAGGGTGGCCATATTGCCGGGGACCCAGGACAGTGAGCAGGAGGTCCCCAGCTCCCTCAGTGTTTGGAAAGGGGGTGCACAGCTAATGCTGCGAGGCAGCATTAGCTGTGTTTGAAAAAGCCCCTGGAGGGGTAAGTGTGGGGGGTGCCATGGGAAGTAGATTTATGACCCCAATATGATCAATACAAATACATTTAAACATTTTTTTTATATCGGGATTTACGTTCCTTAAAGAATCAGGCCACACAGATAATCATCCACACAGATAATTGGCCATATTTACTACATCCAACTGTTCAGCGTTATGTGGTCATCAGCCCACTGCATATATATCGACATATCTGACATATCTGATAATCATCCAATCAATTTCAATCCCTCTAGCCCTATAGACTTTGACAGGGAAACATAGCTGTTTCATGGGACTGATGAAATACACTAATGGCAATATAAAAATAATTTCCCCATCGGCTCTCCAGCAACTCCCACTCCATGCAATCACTACATCATGGATCTGTGTTGATATTTCCTAGAAGAATAAACCCTTAGCATGTATGTTCAGTAGAATGTAATAAATGATACTTGCAATACATCAATCACAATATGTTCTGCGTACTAACATAATAGAATATGTTCCATTGTGTCCTCCCACTACCAGGAAATACTGGCACTCTAGTAGTGAGAGAGCAGTGATCCTGTCACCTGTCTCACAGTGCTCCCCGGTGAATCCTCCTGTACACACACAGCTGTATTTATCACCTAGGTCTTTACATATTCCCCCATTCAGGCAAGGAGATGATGAACAAGGCAGGACTTCTAGAAACAGAAAGGAAACATAAATATGCAACGAAAAGAAGAAAAAATAAAGAGAAATACCAATAAGGTATTAGATAGATTAGACATTTACAAGGTATAAATATACATGCAAGAGATGAATGAAAGTATAAGTCTTTATACTGACAGCACTGAGCATTGCATTTATGTTCTGAAATACCAGATATCATACACTCACCTGTGTAATAGATAATGTATCTTATAGAACAGTGCAGAGGTAAATGTGGCCTCACCTGTTTCACAGTGCTCCCCAGTGAAACCCTGTGTACACACACAACTATAGCCATCAACCAGGTCTTTGCAAATCCCCCCATTAAGGCAAGGGGCCGATGAACAGGGTCTGACCTCTAGGAAAAGGAGGAAACAAATAGACAAATAACCAGCCAGTAAGTGAGCATTTGTTTAAAACAACAAAAGAAACTTTCCAAAACAAAATATATTTGAATGACTTTATGCTCTCTGGGCACATGTGAAGAATAAACATAATCTGCTCACCAGTCTCACAGCGCTCCCCGGTATATCCCCGTGTACACACACAGCTGTAGCTATAGCCAAGATCTTTGCACATTCCCCCATTTAGACAAGGAGATGAGGAGCAGGGTCTGACCTCTAAGAAAAGAAAAAAATGAAGTGAAACATAAGAGTCTATTTATTATTGGAAGATAAGCCCTGTTTCACCCTCATATATCACGTAGTTACTTTGTCCAGTTTTGCTGGGAACCTATTTATAAAGTGTCCCTACAAGATTTATCATGTGATGTTAGTCACAAGATTAAGGTTGTTCTATGAAGCACTCCTGTCCAATTACAATCATAAAATAATTTTTATTGTTAATCGGTTAAAAAAAATAATCCGTATTTATACCAGTCTATAAAGGCAAAATATTAAAAGAAAGAGTGAAAAGATATTAGAAAACCAGGAATAAAATGTTATAATGATAAAAACAACAGATCTTCTATTGAAGTCGGTATGAGATTTGTATGAATATTACTTCTTAAGGATAATAATTCTAAAAACTCGAGGAGATCAAAGAATAAACAAATCTTATATTATATATTTGTAACCTCTCAGATCTCCTTGTGTTCTATTGTCACTCCTTGATTTTAAGATATATGTGTTCTAGAAAACATACTAGAATTTTTACATCACATGGAGTTACTGTATATCACACACAATCACCAATTATATATATGAAATACCTGCACAGCAACTATGTTAATCACCTGTGGGCCAAGGAAAGGGTTTCTGAGTCCTAGTGATCTCAGGGGTAGATAATAGATAAGGTCTAGTCACTAACTAGATAATAATATTAGTGGGGAATAGCATATCATTCTACCCAATATCAATTAACAACAAGATTGTCAAGGATTTTAATTACTATTATACAGTAGCAGCGGTATCTCCTCACACATACAGGTCGACAGCCCTCATTTGCTGACTGCTCTCTTAAGATCGCAGGTGATTTTCTGAAAGCACTGGGACAAGACTGCTCAGTCAGCCCTTGCATTTTATGGTTCTCAAAGGCAGGAATTACTGACATCACTGAGCATAATTCACTTTATGCCTCATGACTCAGGATATTAGTAGTTGCAACTGAATTGGTAAGCTGCCTTCACTTGTAAATTGGTTCAGCCCACAAAATGTCTGGATTCGCGGTGTGTCTAAGTGACCGGTGAACTCTGATGCACACTTATCTTCTTTTTTCAGGTCCAAGTGGCAAAAGCAGGGGGCGCTATGATGGAGATCGCGTCCTCACAGCCCCGTCTACATTAGTAGGGAAGTGGGTGGGGTTCGAGAAGATAATTTTCAGGAGTCTCCTGGACATTTTGGGTAGGGAAGTATGCTCTGAAGTGAAGGAATTATTATTATGTTTAAAATAAGACTGCAAATGGTTATGTGTATCCACCTCTTTACACAACCCCCACTTTTCCTGACTATATTCAATGATCAACTCAGGTGCCACCTTTCATTTGACATGGTGGCTTTAATCTGGGCGGCATATTCAGCAAAGCCTGTTGAATAGGATTGCCCCGTCTCCTGTGGTTGAAGCTTAGCCCCACTTATTCTTGCAGCCCCACTGATATTCCTGCAGATGGCTGCAGTCTCCCAAATGTATTTATTTTAATGATAAGTAAAAGATCTGACATTATCACCATCACATGACTAAACAGATATCCTCTAGGCAGAGTTGTTTATTTCCTTTGCCCTTAGATACAACACACCTCAGTTCTGGACATTGAAAACAATTATATCCACTGAGCCATTTTGTGTCATATTTTAAAGGGCTGCAAAATAAACCAGCCCGTCTAGATGATATAAAAGCTTTGGTGAAAACAACAGCTTTAGTAAAACGTTGCCAAAGGGCATCTACAAAGTAATATAGTACAGTAATATGAGGGTGGGGAAAAAAACCATATGCGATTAGCATGTTTGACAAATGCACCTCTCCAGTCCCACCTCTCCATCCTATCCAGACCGGACTGGATGGGATGGAGGCAATTACAGATCCACCAAGTTGGCATAAAGTTATGCCATATTAAACCATCACCCATAGACATATTTTACTAGTAAATCCCTGTTGGGGACCAGACCACTGCTGTTTAGGATATACTCACCCTCCCTATGACTATCTCACTGCTGAATCTGCTGCCACCGATAGAAGCAAAAATGTGAAACTCCTCTCTTCTGACATACTGCGGCTTGTAATGTGTCCAGAGCACTGTCTGGTTATTGTTTCAACTCATTATACACCTCAACGTGTACAACGTGCAGATTTCAAAATCAGCCATTAGACTCTCACAAACAGCAGGGGTCCCGGGCATCAGACTCACACTGTTCTGACATCTGGAAGGAAGGGGTTTGCTAGTAAAATACTTCTATGTGTAGCTATCGCCTTTATTTCTATTACTGCTCACCGATTTGAAAATCTGATGAATAGAGAGCATGCAGGAAATTCTCATACAAAAACAACATGACTGCAAATAGACTTTAATACCAATGTAAAAACTGTGAACACAGATCAGAGAGTGATTTCTAAAGTGACTGAATAGTATTATCGTCTGACAGGAGTAGGCACAGGTAGAACAATGAAAGATTGCTGAAAGAACATTTGTCACCTGTCTCGCAGTGTCTTCCAGTGAATCTCTGGCCACAGAGACATTTATAGCTTCCACCAACGTCTTTACAGGTCCCATCATTCAAGCAGGGCATTGAGTAACAGGGTCTAATCTCTGGGAGAAGGCAAAGAAAAAGAACAAGAAAAATAAATACAAATGTAGCAAAACAGACTCATTATGGAAATATAAAACAATAAGTGCCCAATTGGCTACAGCACCCCACAACCCATTTAACATTTGTCAATTAGTAGTTCAATAACAATGCTGTCAGTATCCTTTAAGGGTATAAACACATAAAATGTACAGCACCCAGAAAGTAGTTTTCTATTCAAAAAGCAAGTATAAATATAGTTTAGTACAGATGTAATGTATTTTTTTTTTACAAAATTATTTTTATTGAGATTTTTATGGGATAAGTGTACAGAATGAAGGAGGGGAGTTTGGGACATAGTGCGGAGCAGACATATCAGAAAAAAAAACCTCAACAAAGCATAAACTGACATTAGTAAATGGGAGACAATAGATGCAGCGCCTTTCAGGCAATTAAACACACATAAACTAAAGTGTACTAAAATCAGCACCAATAGAATTACTGCAGCATCTGCCCAATCAGGAGCCCCATTTACTACACACCTAGTAGGTGTGGAGGGGCATCCAGTTAAATGTTATACTGTTATTAATGAGGAAGTGGTGTCCTAAAGTTGTAAACCCTTAAATACGTGAGGTGAGGTGAGGATAAGTAGTACTGTTCTTTTACAAATATCCAGATCCCTCAAATTCTCAGCAAGTTGATATGCAAGAAATATTCACATAAATCTAATGTATAAAGTGGATAAGACACTTAGGAAAGATAGGCAAGGACATGCAATGCTTTCTTACCTGTCTCACAGTGTGCCCCAAGGAACCCCAGCTTGCACAAACAGATGTAGTGATTTCCCTGATCTTCACAGATCCCCCCATTGAGACAGGGAGCAGAGGAACAGGGCCTGATCTCTGGGGGCAGAGTAAATATCTTCAGTTAAAGCAAACTAGAGTTAGAGACTGTCAGAACTACAATGTTTGCTTAAAATAATAATATTGAGGTATTTGTTCCCCTAAAATCCCATCTGCCCAGAATCACACCAGTTCCCATGCACATAATCCCTTTTGTATTCATCTCCACCTCTACACTTTCAGCAAATATTTCTTTGGGGGTGACAAGATGAATGGACATAGACTTTTTTTGCAACTCAATAGTCTTCATCACTGTTCCCTATAAGATGACTGAGTATTCTAGAAATGATGTTGTTAAAACACTTGACTGTATGGGTTGAGCAGGGTTGCACTGAATAATATATTTTCAGTGCAGCTATTCAGTGTGAAATTCTCATTAGATCTAGGTTACTTCCAGATTTCTCAGCCTGATTAAAACATTTATTTTATTTTGGTTTTATTTAAGACGGAATTACTCCATTTGTGAGAAGGGAGTATTACATAAACCCATAACCCCAAAACCAGTACATGAGTGTGGTACCCTCATTAGAATCGCTGCCAAGAGTGTTTTGGTGGAAATCACAGCCAGTTGCTGATTGCACAAGTTCCTGGGCCATCCAATCAGGAACCAGTTGTCATTTCTACCAGTTTATGGTACAATAAGGGTCCCAGCAGAGGGTATCCACGGGTGTACGAGTCAAGGTTAAAGGGAGTTGTATTAGCCCTCCCTTTAGTGTTTTATTTGAATGTTCTCCTCTTATAGTAAAATACTAAGGAAGCACCATAAATTGAATAATTGGTGCTTAACCCCTGTGTGAGTTTGAGCCATTTTTGGCTGAAGGAGTAATTACCATTCATTTTGCACATATGAAAAAAACAACTAGGAACTATAGCATACAATACATTAATGTTTCCAGGAAGCTTTTCTTCACAGCATACCAAACTTCCAGTTTCTAACAACAGGAATTATCTAGGGACAACAGTTTGATCCAAAAAGTTTTTTTGCTTTTCTTTAAATTCTTTTTTATTAGAAACATCTTACACTGAAAAGCATTACAAGATCTTGAGAGGTACATCAGTAACACGGTATACATTTTTAGACATAGCAGTGTGTAAAACACTCTCTCACAGTGCTTTTGCAATTGGAAGTTAACTGTGCACTATCTGGTGTTATGAAGATGTCGTTTTTAACACTTTAAACTATAAGGTGAGGGTGGGGGGGGGGGGTTAAGATGGCAGAAAGAAGAAGAGGGAGAGGAAGGGAATATGGGGAGGGATGGGGAATTGAAGCTTCACGCATCAGGTAGGAAAGGATTAAACTTGCCTAGTGGTTCTATTCCACGCCCGATTTCTACTAGAATTGTGGTAAAGGTTGGTTATGATATAAAGCCCATAGGGACCAGGCTTTATAGAAGGACACGGAGGACCCCCTCAGTATACTGGTAATGTGTTTCAAAAAGTTTTTGATAAACAAATAAATATACACGGAAAACTTCTGTAAAACAGGGAAACTGAGAAGACAGATTTCCTGCACACATGGTATAAAAGCCAGATTTATAACCTATCATAACACCCTCTTTATAAAGTCATATGGATGTACCATAGTACTCAGCCCATACACAGAACTGCTGTACTTTTACCATATAATAACAAACATCTTTTCCAGCTCCAATAGGTGCATTTCCCCATTTCTCACCTGTCTCGCAGTCTCTCCCAGTAAATCTCTGCTTGCACAAACAGCTGTATGTATCACCCACATCCTCACACATACCCCCATTCAGACACGGGGACGAAGAGCACGGTGTGATCTCTGGCGGATGAAAAAAACAAAACAAAATAAGAAACATGTCACACTAAGGACAGATTCAATTGCCCACAAATTTTTACCAATACTACAGTAAAAAAATAACACTCATTATTGCTTGCACCTCTATGGGGCGCAATAAAAAATGAGCGTTATTTCTGTAAAAAAAAAATCTATGTGAGGTGTCTCGCGGCTATTCCGGAGACACCTTTGGTGGATATTTTTACAATTGAATTCCCTCATAAGAGTTAGTGATCATTCTGCTGTAAGAATGCATGTTAATGACAGTCTTGTCAGAGCATTAAAGCCCACTTTCTATAAGTAGTCTATGCAAAATGAATAGAAAACCCTGAGTAATGATCAATTATCTGTGTTGAAAAATGGTCTAAACTTTGTACCTAATACTGATCCAACTATGTGATCGATGTGGGTATGACACAAAGTCAACTTTTTTTCCTATTAACCAAAATAAAATAACCATCAATTATTTCTATTAAAAGACAATGGACAATTTTAGATTTAAATGTGAAAAAAAGAAACAGAATAAGGCAAATTTAAGTAGATGGGAACAGACTGAGTTGAGAGACCTTAAGGAAGATACCTCTATTGTGATTAAGACCACTGAAAGGTTGGAGGAGTGTTTATCTTGGACTGCCATTTTTATATAAATGAAGTTTTCAGACAACATCAAGATCAATCTTTTTATCAGCTGTTGAATAATAATCCTAAACATGTTTATCAGTTGGAGATGAAGGAGCTGCTCGATGACACCCTTAGTGGAGAGGTGAATTTAAAGGAAGTTTGTAAGTTTTTGTATATTGATCACCCCATTACACTTATATTTTATCACATCCCAAAAGTTCATAAGTTGCTTTTAGAACCCTAGGAAGACCTATTATTTCTGGGCTTGGATCACTGACATGTAACCTTTCACAATTTGTAGATTTCATTTACAGAAGCATGTTGTTTCCCTAAGAACCCAAGTTCGCGACACTATCTATATCTTGAACATTATTCTCAAGGTAGAATGGAAGGAGTCTAGTTCATTCCTTTTGATTCACGCTACTATCTGTGATGGGAACGGCCATGAGCATTAGGTTCGCCCCCAGCTTTGCAAACTTATTTATGAGAAGATCTATATTTGGAAGGGCCTTTTTCAGGTGAATATGACTTTTACATCAACAATTTAATTATTATTTGAGATGGAGATCAGTTTGGCACCTGAATTTGTTGCTTTGCAAATAAGTATTAATGGAACCTGATATTACTCATTATTTTAGTCTAACTAGGGTGTACTTCTTTGATCTTACTCTCTTACACTGGGCCCACAGATTATTTCAAACAATTATAGAAAACCAGTGGACTCAATAAAATTGACACTATGAAATAGGACATCACAAGTCAATGGTAAAAAAAAAGAGTCAACCTAATAGGCTAAAACTTAACTGGACCTTAGAAGGGGTTTTTGAAAGTCAAACTAAAACACTACTAGGGGAGTTTACAAGAAGGGGATAACCAAAAGAGTTACTTAATGGAGCTATGACACAATTGAGGAATGCTGATATAGATCTGTCAGAATGAAAAAAGAGGAGATCAGATAAGAGGTTTACAAATTACAACTGTATACCCTTTATATCTAAATTTAATAATACGTCGTCACAGATTAAGGAAGTTATGCAAAAAAACTGTGAAATCATGAAGCAGGTCCCAGTGCTAAATAATATACTGAAGATTAAACCTGGTGTCATTTTCAAAAATAATGTAAATATAAAAAGTAAGTTAGCACCCAACTTTTTGAAAGAGATTAGACATAGACAGAGTGGTAAAATGTGGCTCCCAGCAAAAATATGTGCTTCAAATGTAACAAAATGCGATGCCTAACTTGTGTCTGAAATAACATCAATCGTGACAAAGATGTGATTTACAATAAAAGAGTTCATCAATTGTGACACAGCTTTTGTGATCCAAGTATTGCAGTGCCCTTCACTGCAGTATGTTGGCATTCTACTAAAACGGTAAAAACATTGACTAAGAGAAACAGATTTTACGGTGAATAACAAAAGTCCCATTTTCTCTGTAACCCTATTGGGGGACAATGTGACGCATTGGGGACATTCCAAATCTGCCTCTAAGGGAGGGATTGCTCTGAAATGGCTGCGCAAACAACCTTGCGCCCAAAGCTAGCATCCTGAGATACAAAGACCTGCAAAGCCGACCAAGTGCATCGCCCATGAAACACCGACTGCCCTAGTCGAATGAGCTGTTAAGCCCATGAGCTCTGGCCGAGCCGAATGAACGTGAGCCAACCAAATAATGGAAGTAATCCATCACGCAAGCGACAGTCTAGAAGCCAGTCAACCACACTTGTGTGCACCATACAGCATAAACAGATGAGTAGTTTTTCGAACCGCAGTAGCACGATCCACATAACACCTAATAGCCCTGACCACATCCAAAAGCACCAAGGACGGATCCCAAGACTGAGAATGTGGAGAAAAGGTCGTAACCATGAACTCCTGGTTTAAATGAAACCTGGGGGTACATGTATTATGCTCCGATTTTTTCATCTCTCCGAAAATCGGCGACTTTGCAGCTAAAATTTAAAGCGAAGATGGCTTGTAAAGGCAAACTTGCCTTTACAAGCCATCGCCGCTTTAAATTTTAGCTGCAAAGTCACCGATTTTCGGAGAGATGAAAAAATCGGAGCATAATACATTTACCCCCAGGAGACCACCTTAGAGAAAATAGAGGGTTTATTTTGAAAGACTACCTGGTCCGTATGAAACACCAGAAAGGGGGGAATACAGCACAATGACCCCAAATCTTATACCCAATGCCCCAATGAAACAGTAAGTAAAAATGCCACCTTCCAGGTTACTTAACTGAAATCTTCAGACTCCATTGGTTCAAAAGGCTTCCCAATAGAACCAGATTAAGGTCCCATGGCTCTATCGGGTGCACAAAAGGGGGTTGAGCATGAAGAACCCGCCACATACTTCTTCTTCTGTCGCATACTTCTTCCCTCTAGGTAAGAGCTTGTGACAATCCCGTGCCAAGACCTACTCCCAATGCATAAGTCTGCAGATAAAATATATTGGCGAAATCGGGTGCTTGTAGAACTGGCGCTGTACATAACGCAATCCTTAGGTCCTCCCAGGCAATTTCTGCCGACTCAGACCAGTTTAGCTGGTCTGGACAGGCTTTCTTGAGAAGCTCTGTCAGCAAAAATTAGATAAGGTAAGAGAGTATCCTAGATGGGTTTTTGTTGTGCCACCGCCCTGCAAATAATTTGTTTTAAAGTACAGTTAAAGCGCTCCACCAGCCCATCTGTTTGCAGGTGCGGAGGGCTTTTACACTAAGTAACTAACTTAACTTCTTCATCAATTTTGATATGAAAGGGTGTCCTGGCCGTTTAGGTTTTATTTCAGAATCCCCAACCTCATATAAAGAAGTAGAAGCTATAATACTAAACTTGATATTACGCAGCGGAAATAGCTTCCGGATAGCATGTGGCATAGTCCAGAATCACCAAAACATACTGGTGCCCGTGAACATGTAATCAAGTTTTGGAGAGATTTTCTGACATAATGGGCAAGACAAGCAATGCCTTTTTACTGCCATACGTATTGCTGGCAGTAAAAACTGTAGTAGTACTCTTTCTCAAGTCTTATCTTCTACTAAATGACCCCCACAAAGAGGTGTGTGTGCGGCTTTCAAAATAAAAGGTATGTATACCTGCGATATTAACAGTTATTCAACAATTTTCTCCTGAACAACCCCCGATCTAGTCATGGCCAAAAGTTTTGAGAATAACACAAATATTATTTTTCACAATGTCTGCTGCCTCAGTTTGTATGATGGCAATTTGCATATACTCCAGAATGTCATGAAGAGTGATCAGATGAATTGCAATTAATTTCAAAGTCCCTCTTTGCCATTACAATGAACTTTATCCCAAAAACAACATTTCCACTACATTTCAGCCCTGCCACAAAAGGACCAGCTGACATCAGGTCAGTGATTCTCTCATTAACACAGGTGAGAGTGTTGACAAAGAAAAGGCTAGAGATCACTCTGTCATGCTGATTGAGTTAGAATAACAGACTGTAAGCTTTAAAAGGAGGGAGGTGCTTGAAACCATTGTTCTTCCTCTGTTAACAATGGTTATCTGCAAGAAAACATGAGCGGTCATCATTGCTTTGCACAAATAGGGCTTCACAGGCAAGGATATTGCTGCTAGCAAGATTACACCTAAATCAACTATTTATCAGATCATCAAAATCTTCAAGGAGAGAGGTTCAATAGTTGTGAAGAAGGCTTCAGGGCGCCCAAGAACATCCAGCAAGCACCAGAACCGTCTCCTAAAGTTGATTCAGCTGCTGGATTGGGGCACCACAGTGCAGAGCTTGCTGAGGAATGGCAGCAGGCAGGTGTGAGTGCATCTGCACGCACAGTAAGGCGAAGACTTTTGGAGGATGGCCTGGTGCCAAGAAAGCCAGCAAAGAAGCCACTTCTCTCCAGGAAAAACCATCAGGGACAGACTGATATTCTGCAAAAGGTACAAGGATTAGGAAATCTGGAAAAACGCTTGTCCGGAGAAGGAAAGGTGAGTGCTACCATCAGTCCTGTGTCATGCCAACAGTAAAGCATCCTGAGACCATTCATGTGTTGGGTTGCTTCTCAGCCAAGGGAGTGGGCTCACTCACAAGTTTGCCTAAGAACACAGTCATGAATAAAGAATGGCACCAAAACATCCTCCAAGAGCAACTTTTCCCAACCATCCAAGAACAGTTTGGTGACGAACAATGCCTTTTCCAGCATGATGGAGCACCTTGTCATAAGGCAAAAGTGATAACTAAGTGGCTCGGGGATCAAAACATCAACATTTTGGGTGCATGGCCAGGAAACTCCCCAGACCTTAATCCCATTGAGAACTTGTGGTCAATCTTCAAGAGGCGGGTGGACAAATAAAAGCCCACAAATTCTGACAAACTCCAAGCATTGATTAGGCAAGAATGGGCGGCCATCAGTCAGTATGTGGCCCAGAAGTTGGTTGACAGCATGCCAGGGCGAATAGCAGAGGTCTTCAAAAAGAAGGGTTAACACTGCAAATATTGACTCTTTGCATAAAATTAATGTAATTGTCAATAAAAGCCTTTAACACTTATGAAATGTTTGTAATTTTACTTCAGTATACCATAGCAACATCTGACAAAAAGGTCTAAAAACACTGAAGCAGCAAACTTTGCGAAAACCAATACTTGTGTTATTCTCAAAACTTTTGGCCATGACTGTATACAACAAATCCACATTAACAAAAAAATAAGGTACACTTTCTGCTGGCCTGGCAGCTTTCACCACGCCATTAACTTCCACAACAGATTTATATGCAATTTCCTAGGGTAGCATCATTAAACTGATCCCTAGCAAAGTCTTGTAATGCAATGAGCCTTGGAATTGGAGACCAGTCCACAGCTTCCTCTGGTGGCCCCAAAGTCTCCACAACAGTTGCACCAGCAAACGATCAATACTTGGCCCTTTTGTTTCCTTGGGCAAGATGTGGGACGAGTAGCCGTTATTGACATGTATTCAGGATCCGTAGGCGTCAGTTCTATTGTCTCTTCTACCGGGTGAAGTGAGAGTTGGACAGGTTCCTTTAAGTTTGGACTTTCGTCTGTTGTATCAGCTGCCAATGTGTCCATCTAGATCCGGTCAATAAGAACCTCCTGGAATGGGAGAAATGTTTCGCCCCAGGATAATGGGTACTGTAGTTTTGGGGCTGTGGCAGCAACTACCTCAACTGTGGATGCACAGCACCTTCACCTTAAGTAACCTTGCTGTCACCTATTTCGGAACTACATAATGTTGATTTATTAAGACAGTCACCTGAAATAGTAATGGAGTCGCTGCGGAGGGGGACATGGTGCAGCAACTAGGAAAGGCTGGTCCCAGCCGAGCAAAAGAACAATCCTTTGGCTCCTGACCCTTTGGACATTCAGCATGGAAATGCCTAGGTTCACCATATTCAAAGCACTTAGGTGGAGAAGCTTTTCCTACTGGCTCCACCAGCCGTGGTGTCGACTTTTACCTGGGCAACAGCTTTGGATTCCCCTCTGGAGACTTAGACATGTGTTGCAGTGCCAAATGATGGTCTATCACCATAGCAAGCTCCTCATAAGACAGCGTATCTGCTCAGCTATATATACGCCTCTACATCATGTGAGGAGTTATTTTCTGCAAGACAGACACCCCAGACACATCATGTATCTGCTTCACTTGAGCGACCACTTCACGCAGGAGCATAGAATTTTCTATCTGGGCCTCTGCGACCTGCAGCATTTGGGCCTGCTGTGCCTGTTGCGTAGCGGCTACATTCAGCAACGCCCCCTGCTGCTCCTGCTGAGTAGTGGTCACATTCACCAAAGCCCTCAAGAGATCCACCATATTAGTGTTTTGGCATGTAGGAAAGTGACATTTTGCTTTCCTAATCATAAATGTAACAGTTTTGTTAAATGTAGATCACACTTGTATCCATCAAAAAAACAACTTTATACATTTGCTATGTATTTTCCACATTTGCAGCAAATATATTTGTAGTAAACAGATCTTGAAACTCTCTCCACCCTTGATTTGTTGGCTGGGTGGACAGCAGGATCTGGCTGTCCTTTGCAAATCCCACTATGACACCACTTGGGGGGTGGGCACCCCTGGGTGATGCACACGGACATCAGTCACAGACAACTAACTGCTGAAAACAGGACTTTTATTGTTTCTTCACAATAAACAGCATATTTTCACCAGGATGATATCAATAAACAACATCAAGTTGCATACACCTCCTTGTGACCCTACTGTTAACTAACACAGTCCAGCTCTCTAGCTGCTGGCCGACTTGTTCAGTATCATGTTCCTGTGTGTGAAAACCTAACCCCGTCTGCAGCCTAAGCCTGCAGATTCCCAGGGAAACCCTTAGTCTCTCCTGTACCCGCCTGCGGCATGCAAACTGCCCTTTTTGCCACAATACAGATATCGGGTCACTGTGTAGCAATTACAAATATATATATAAATAAATAAATAAATATATATATATATATATATATATATATATATATATATACACATATATATGCACAGTGTATAAATATATGTATATTTATATAAAGACTCACTCACACCTTTTCGCACCACAATAGAATTAACAACGTAGAGAGTAGGAATAATAGTGAAAAATACAGGAGCAAACTTCTATACTTATTAGACCTGTCAGCAGTAAGGAGGAGCTCACAGAAAATAGCACCTCCGCTGAGGAAGTGCACCAAAGGAAGGGAGGAGAGATGAGACCTCCCTTCCCTATGCACCTACCACGGGGAACTGGACGTTCTGCTGCTTCATGTTTGTCTTATGCCCGAGTGAGCGCAGACACAGCTGTACTCTCCGATTCAACAGAGATCTCCTGTGGCTGCCTTGTGCTCCCCCTCTGAGCGGCTATTGCTCTATGCCAGGCATATGCTGGTTGCATGGGGTTGGGCAGACCACAGCACCGCTGATCAGTCTGCTGCGGTCACGGCTGTCAGCCCTGCATAGAAACATAGGAGCTGACAGCCGTCAGTCGTGCAGGAGACAGCTGCACAAGTATCACAGGGGTAAGGGAAGCCCTCTGGCTACTCATCCCGGCTCAGGGACCGGAAGTGGAGGAGGGCCGCAGGTTATTCACTCCTGGGGAAGCGTCCCTGAGCCCAACACAGTGAAAAAGTATAAGAAAAAATTAAATAAGAAAAGAAAAATCCAGGGCAAGAGCCCCAAAAGACATGCCCCACTCCAACGGCACTTAACAAAAACTGAAGGATAGTTCCTATAGGAGGGGCAGGGTAGAGGTGGAGCTATCCTTCCAACATTTTTATTTTAAAGTGACCCTGACTACTATACCCAATATGTCGCAGTGTCCCCCAATAAGATGACAGAGAATTAATATAACTAGCTTTACTATTGTTGATCTGGATACATTATTAAGAAAGGTGGCCACCGATTAAAGGTATATTTACTAACTGCGGGTTTGAAAAAGTGGAGATGTTGCCTATAGCAACCAATCAGATTCTAGTTATCATTTATTTAGTCCCTTCTTCAAAATGACAGCTAGAATCTGATTGGTTGCTATAGGCAACATCTCCACTTTTTCAAACCCGCAGTTTAGTAAATATACCCCAACGTGTCAATGTTTGTAAAGCTATTGTGAACCTAAAGGAGGACTGCAATTGCTGGCATTCATTAACCAGCTAAATATTCTGGAATTCAGCTATTTGTTCAGCTACAATTATCACAGATCAACATTTTAAATTGGAATTTGTTCATGAATTATATACTCTAAAGCCTGTTTTACTACTGCACTGTAAATTATCCTCTCTACAAGACACTGCACAGCAAGTCATTATTAGATCTGGTGAAACCGCTTAGACAGGTGTAGCGCTGTTCCCTGTTAACAAGACTTGGTTGTAGAAGGGAGCTAGTTGCTTTACTTTAGATGTTTTTTTATGTATGATGTAACATATTATTAATTGCCAGTACTTTCCTGCTTGTATCTGCCATATCTGTTGCTATACGATCTTTATTCCGCACAGTGCTGTATTATTAATGTTGTGTATCGTTAAGAAGGGAACTATGCAGGAGATTATGAGTGCATGAATAAAAGTGTTTGTGTCAGATACATGCATGTTCTGGTTATGTTTCTTAGATGTATACAACAGGATTTGGATGCAGATTGGATGAAACCTAGACATAGAGCTTAAGGGGTAGGATTTATTGTAGTGTTTTGGCCGGAGAAAAGCTTAATGGCTCAGTTTTTGAAAGACTGAGCTAGCATACATACATTTGTGTGTCATCAGGATAGAGGTGATACTGATACTAAACAAACTTAATAGTCTTACAATATATAATAATAATAAAAATATACAGAGAAGACACATTTCCTGCACACATGGTATAGAAGCCAGACTTATAAGCCCAGGACAGTCCCCATCACATCACCCTCTTTATAAAGTCCTATGGATGTACCATAGTACTCAGCACATACACGTAGCTGCTATACTTTTACCAAATGTTACATATAATAACAAACATCTTCTCCAACTCCAATAGGTGCATTTCCCCATTTTTCACCTGTCTCGCAGTCTCTCCCAGTAAATCTCTGCTTGCACAAACAGCTGTATGTATCACCCACATCCTCACACATCCCCCCATTCAGACACGGGGACGAAGAGCAGGGTGTGATCTCTGGCAGATGAGAAGAAGAAAAAAACAGAATATGCAACATATCACACTTAGTGGTCAATCAGATCATTCTGCTGTAAGAATGCATGTTAATAACAGTCTTGTCAGAGCATTAAAGTACCCTTTCCATAAGTAGTCTACATATAATAACACAGAAACCGGTCAAATTCTTCTCTGCTGAATTGCAGATTCACTGTCTCTGTATGTAGTAGTTGTATTTTGCTTTTTCTTTGTGTACTTTCTTTCTCCCAAAATAAAAAAAAATCAATTGAGCCCATAATAAGCTAACAGGATGTATATAATAATTCACTGACCCAGTATCAATGGGAATGACCAGAGATAATCAGCGATTACCTTACCTGTCTCACACCACCGTCCAGTGAATCTCCGCAGGCAGGAGCAGCTGTAAGTAGATCCTATATCCTCACAGATCCCACCGTTTACACATGGAGATGATGAGCACGGCCTGAGTTCTGAAGATAGAATGGGAACAGCCGAGAAATTGATCATTGCAATCTTCAATCAAATGTACCATGCTTGTTATTAGGAAGCCTATGATGCCATTTCCTAAGGTAGAGACATAACGATAATGTTCTGGAAATTAGAGCTTGCGATTATTGCCCTATGATCCCCTAATGCATTACAAAATGCTAACCCTTAGGGTGCATATATATTTACTGTGCACAAGACCAACATTTCTTCTACTTCACCAGGAGATGCACAATGGTTTGGGAAAAAGGCACTACAAGTGCCTGGAAACCACCCAAACCAAGATATATTGAGCGTAGGACAGAAGGAAGATCTTCAGTACAAATATGTGAGGCTATACAGCCCTATATAGTTACAAAGTGGTCAAAGTGGAAATTTAGAAGTGCCGATATGGAAAATGTATACGAATTGATCTACAATGAAGGCAGCCACTGTTTACATACAATACAACATTAAACAATGTAGTTACAATAGAAAATCGTTTTAGGTCTATACTAGAACAGGATTTGTATCTACCATACTTTTGTTTATATTATCTATATGTTATGCATGTATTAAAAATGTGTGTATTTAAGAAGTCCAGATGGAAAATAGTTAATATTGTACCATAAATTTTACATTTGGATCCTCCCTCCAAAATCCAGCACTTTGGTCTAGTAATGAACTTTTGCTAAACTACCAGTCTCAGTTTTCAATGTCAGTCGTCTAGTGGCACCTATGAGGGCTGGGGGCACCTATAAGGGCTGGGGTATGGGGTACATAACGCAGAACAGCTCTGGCACAATAACAAACTGTGCAGGTGGCCAACCATGGGACAACCAGGCAGCACACTGTCTTACTCCTATTCCTCACCTGACTCACAGTTCAGCCCAGTAAATCCTCGAGTACACAGACAACTGTAGGTATCATCCAGCTCTTCACACGTTGCCCCGTTCATACATGGAGCCGAGGAACAGGGTCTGATCTCTGGAAACAGATAGAGAATCAGTAACAATACCTTTAGCTTGTCACAGATGAATCCAGGGAGAATATTTATCAAGCTATGGATTTGAAAAAATGAAGATGTTGCGTATAGCAACCAATCATATTCTAGTTATCATTTATTTAGTACATTCTACAAAATGACAGCTAGAATCTGATTGGTTGCTATAGGCAACATCTCCACATTCCAAACCTGACGGAAACTTGCAGCTTGATAAATTAACCCCTAAGAGTTCGTGGTCGATCAGATCATTGTGCTGTAAGAATGTAAGTTAAGAAACAAGGAAGCTAGAGGGAAACATGTCTAATAAGGGCACTCTGTGATGATCATACATTGATTAAAATATACCTTTTATTAGTTAAAATTTAAAATAGTCATAGAATGTTCCCCAAGACCTGAGTATTGTTTGCAGCGAAATAAAAAAGAAAAATAATAAAGTGAAAAAATAATAAAGAAAAAAAATACAAAATAAAGTATAAATAAAATGGCAAAAATTTGCCAAGCCACACTGTGTTGTTGTTATTGTTCTATATAATCTTTATTATGATTCTATATTAGAAACCTTATGCTGCAAAAAGAGGATTTATATACTCACGTTAAATCAGTTTCTCTGATTCCGTCTGGGGGACACTGCTTACCATGGGGTTGTGGAGGGGAGCACGGGAGTTGGCACCTAGCTAGTTAATCTTTAGCACTGCTGACAGACCCCTCCCCTCTACAATCCCCCGCCTCTTCCTCCTCAGTTAATTCAAAAAGCCCCAAGGAGATAGGTCAATCAACCAAGAGCATACAGAGGAAAGGCAGAAGGGAGGGATTGCAGTGTCCCCCAGACGGAATCAGAGAAACGGATTTAACGTAAGTATATAAATCCTCTTTTCTCTTTCATCCAGTCTGGGGGACACTGCTTACCATGGGGACGTTCTAAAGCAGCCCCCTAAGGGTGGGACCGCTCTTAAAACCCCGCTCATAGAGCACTACGAGCGAAATTTACATCCGCGGATGTGAATACATTAAATTGATAGAATTTTGTAAATGTGTGGACAGAAGACCAGGTGGCTGCCCTCCAAAGCTGGTCAGCAGAAGCCCCATTTCTTGCTGCCCATGACACCCCTAATGATCTGGTGGAATGGGCCGTAAGTCTCTCTGGCACAGGCAGGTTAGCGCTTATGTAAGCCTGCTTAATAGTTGCCGTAATCCATCTTGCAATGGACTGTTTAGAGGCTGGCCAGCCTCTTTTGTTAGAATCATATAGGACAAACAGAGAATCAGTTAGTTTAATTTGAGATGTTCTTTTGACATAGTTACGGAGAGCATAACCACATCTAACTTTCCCATAGACTGCCGATCAGACTGAGAAGAAACCGGAACTACAATTTCCTGGTTCAAATGAAAGGAGGACACCACTTTTGGAACAAAAGATGGGAGTGTTCTCAAAACCGCTCTGTCCTTGTGAAAAACCAGATATGGTTCCTGGCAAGACAGAGCTCTCAATTCCGACACCCTACGTGCTGATGCAATTGCCAAAAGAAAAACAACCTTCCAGGTCAAACACCTAAAATCTGCCTCAAGTAAAGGCTCAAAGGGAGGTCCTTTAAGCATGTTCAGTACCAGGTTAAGATCCCATGGTGCTGTAGGCGGAACATAGGGAGGTTGAATATGTAAGACTCCCTGAAGAAAAGTCCTGATATCTGGCAAATCCGCTAATTTCAGGTGAAAAAAGACTGAAAGTGCCGATACCTGAACCTTTAGGGAACCTAAACGAAGCCCTGCTTCCAGCCCATCTTGAAGAAAAGCCAATAAGCGAGGGAGACGAAAGGAAGACGTGTGACATGTCCTATTTTCGCACCATCTGATATAGGCTCGCCAAATCCTGTGATAGATGCGAGCTGAAACTGGCTTGCGAGCTCGCATCATAGTGTTCACCACACTGGAGGAAAAACCCCTAGTCCTCCAGAGGCTGGCTTCAATAGCCATGCCGTTAAACTGAGCTGAGGTAAATTCTGGTGACGAAAGGGACCTTGAAGAAGAAGGTCATCTCGTGACGGAAGATGAAATCCTTGTCCTACCGCCATTTAGATTATGTCCGCGTACCACACACGGCGCGGCCATGAGGGAGCTATTAGAATTACGGGCAGACCACCTTGCCTTACTCGTCTGAGCACTCGAGGAAGCATGGGAATCGGCGGAAACAGGTATCCCAACCTGAATTTCCATGACATCGTCATTACGTCCACTGCCACCGCTAAGGGGTCTCTTGCGCAACACCTGGGAACTTTTCTGTTGTGTCTGGAGGCCATGAGATCTATGTCCGGAAGACCCCATCTCTGAACTAGAACCTGAAAAACTTCCGGATGGAGTGACCACTCCCCCGGCATCATTTGGTTTCGACTTAGGTAGTCGGCCTCCCAATTTTTTATTCCCGGAATGAATACTGCCGAGATTGCTGGAACGTACTGTTCTGCCCAAACAAAAACCTGAGCTGCAATTTTCTTTGCGGCTGCACTCCTGGTTTCCTCCCTGCCTGTTGACATATGCTACAGCCGTGGCATTGTCGGACTGAACTCTGACAGGGTGGCCCCGAAGGAGGGACTGTGCCCCCCGAAGGGCTAAAAGAATTGCCTTCAACTCCAACACGTTTATTGATAAGGCTGATTCCTGAACAGACCAAAGTCCCTGGAGCCGGAGGTGCAGGATTACCGCCCCCCAACCTCTCAGGCTGGCGTCTGTTGTGGCTATGATCCATGACCATGGAGCAAAAGACCTGTCCACCGACATGTGATCCTGATTTAGCCACCACTGGAGCGATTCTCTCGCCCCTGGAGACAGCGAGATCCTCTGGAGATCCAAGCATAGTGGGATCCTGACCATTTCCGTAACAGATCCCACTGGAAGCATCTGGAATGAGCCCGACCGAAAGGGATCGTTTCGAAGGAGGCCACCATCTTCCCAAGCAGCCGCATGCACAAATGAATTGAGGGCTTGGGAGAGGACAAGACCAGAGTTGTTGTAGCCCGGATTGAACTGATCTTCTCCGTAGGCAGGAACACCTTCTGTCGACTGGTATCCATGAGAAGCCCCAGGAAGACCATGCGTTGACACGGGACCATCTGGGATTTCTTTAAGTTTATCGGCCACCCATGGCTCTCGAGAATTGCTATGGTGAGTGATAAGTGTTGACGTAAGCAAATCTCTGAGGAGGATTTGATGAGTAGAACGTCTAAATAAGGGACGACCTGAACTCCCTGTAGGTGAAGACACGCTGCCATCACCGACATGATCTTCGTGAAGACCCTTGGAGCTGTGGAGAGGCCGAAAGGATGAGCCCGGTACTGATAGTGGGAGTTCCCTACTGTGAACCTCAGGAATGTGGAGGTATGCATCTTTTATGTCTATGGATGCCATAAACTGATCCTTCTCTAGGCCGTTTATCACCGACCTTAGGGACTCCATTCGAAATTTGTCCACTCGTAAGTGCACATTGAGGCTCTTTAGGTTTAGAATGGGTTGAAATGACCCGTCCGGCTTCTTGACCAGAAAAAGATTTGAATAAAAACCTTTTCTTTTCTGGTTGTCTGGGACCCTGCAGATGACTTTTTGCGAAAGAAGAGAGGCGACACAGGCCTGCATTGCCTGTCTTCTTTGGGGATCTCGGGGTAGCGAGGTTACAAAGAAACGCTGCGGTATTGGTCC
Source organism: Mixophyes fleayi (assembly GCF_038048845.1). Taxonomy (NCBI): domain Eukaryota; kingdom Metazoa; phylum Chordata; class Amphibia; order Anura; family Limnodynastidae; genus Mixophyes; species Mixophyes fleayi. The sequence continues at coordinate 73,639,715 of NC_134404.1, forward strand.
CATCAGGTCTATCATGTACCCTCTTGAAATAATGCCCCGAATCCAAGGGTCTTGGGATGACGCTGCTCACTGTTCCTGAAAAAGAGACACGTCCCCCCACCAGCGCCACCTCCTGGGGAATAGAGTGGCAGTCAGGACGCAGGCTTCTCCTGAGTCTTGGAGGCCTGGCGCCTAGCTGCAAACGAGGACCTGCCTCTGACAGACGAGCCTCGGGAATTCGGTTGTCTACCCTTAAACGACTGCCCTCTGGGCAAGGATGTACTCCGAAAGGACTGACGAATGGAACTAAACCGTGGTGTCCGGCTTCTACCGGAGAAAACCGGCAAAGAGGTGCTCTTGCCCCCCGTTGCCTGGGAAATCATGTTATCTAACTCCAGGCCAAACAGACCTGCTGCCGAAAAAGGAATGGATTCCATAGATTTCTTTGACTCAGAATCCCCTTCCCAGGATTTCAGCCATAATGTTCTTCTAGCTGAAACAGACGCAGCCTGAATAGAGGAGGATACAGAAGCTGAGCTCTGAGCCGCCTCATAAATATATCCTGACGCCTCCTTCAAATGTAACGCCAGGGTAATCAATTCTGGGTCCTGTAAGGTCTGTGCCAGTTGCTCTGCCCATGCTTCCATGGCTTTAGCAACCCAAGCTGAAGCAAACATGGGTCTAAAGGAAGAACCCGCTGCTACAAATATAGATTTTAACTGGTATTCCACTCTGCGGTCAGTGGTATCTTGGAGAGTTGCTGAGCCCGGGGCCAGAAGGAGAGTATGACGGGCCAAACGGGCTACAGGAGTATCTACTTTCGGAATTTCCTCCCAGCGAACCACGTCCTCTTCCTGTAACGGATACAGGGAAGAGAACCTCTTTGGAACAAAAATATCTCTGAGTTCTGTAGAAGGGGGAAAACGAATAACCTTCGTTTTGAACATTTTAAAGAGACTTCTGTCTCTAGGACTAGGATCCTCCATTTCTGGGAGGTCCAACGCTTGTCTCACCGCTAAAACCAAATCGTCAATAAATTGATAGTGACTTCTTCCTGTTCCGAGGATGGAACCTGGTCAGAATCCAAATTTGATTCTGTTTCCTCTTCTGAAAGTCCCTCTGAATCAGAAAGGACCATGAGAGGATTAGCGGATCTGAGCCGCTTTCTTTTAGCTGGGGGCAGGTTTGGGGATTCAAGTAACTGGTTAAGTTTATCCAAACCCTTAATAAATGCTGACAACCATGCCGGTTCTGTAGGTACAGGCGGATGGTCCGTAAGCAAAGAGGAAGGTCCTGCTATAGCCGTTTCTGTAGAAACCGTGGCAGCAGGGAGCCCCACAGGGGTAATAGCCTTATTAGTCACAGACGCTGTCACACTAGACCACAATTGATTAGATTGGGAGACCATCTGTGCCAAAGAGGAAACCGACTGTGTCAGAGAGGCTACCCAGGCCGGTTCCTCCGTCAGTGGGGCTGGAAGGAGCTGGGTTTGCGCAGAGAGGACCTCTCCTTCACAGGCTGAGCAGAGCGCCAACGGGTCCTTCTGCCCATTAGGTAACTTAACTTTACATCTAGAACATGTAAAATATTTTGCCATAGGGCCATTTCCCTTTTCTGTCATTTTAAAAAGGAAAAGCACACCAAACACACTTAGATAAGAGATATTTTGAGAGAGACAGAGTATACAACAAGTAACATACTACTGTGTAATAAAAGCTGTACTTGTATGTGTGTAACAATGAAAAGATATATGTGCAAGTAATAAGATTTTTACAATCCTACTAGCCTCCCTCCTGTAACCACATAAACAGTCAGTAAATGGTTAAAGAAAGGGTTTTTGGTACTTAGCCAAAAGGGCCACTCAGGGGAGAAGTCCAACAGCAGTGTCCTGGTGTCTGCTCCCTTGGAGATAAGTTCCTTCCCGGGCTTCTGTTTGGCGCCAGAGTCCGGACTGTACCATTTGTGCTGAGAGCAGGGGAGCTTTTAAAAAAGGAACTTTATCGATGTATTTGGCAGAGTTATGGAGGCCTCTTAGAGGTCTCCTGCAGTGTTAGTACCCCGATGCCCCCTCCTATTCACCTGAGGGGGGATCTTGGTATGGCCCCATTTTCTCTCCTCCTTCTTTCTGTACCTCCGCGGTCCGTTGAAAAAAATCATGGCCGCCGGCGAGGTGATGCGATAGGCGGTGCTCTATGCCTAATGGCAGCGCCGGTTATCGTGGAGCCTCCTAGAGTGACAGCGGTCTGGTGAGACCGCTTGTCACTCTATCCTGTGACCGTTAATGCTCTGCCATTGAGAACAGTCTGCTCTCTCTGACAGAGTCCTGTCACCGCTGCCAGCTTCTGTGAGTGTGTTCTCTATATATAGAACACACTCCCAGCTCTGCCCTAATACTAACTAAACTGTAAAAATAAAGAAAGAAATTTATAAGAAAGTTATATATAAAATAAATGAAATAAAATTACTAGCTGTTTCTAATTAGCCCAACTCCTTTGGGCACCTAGAAAAAACTGGGGAGGAAGAGGCGGGGGGATTGTAGAGGGGAGGGGTCTGTCAGCAGTGCTAAAGATTAACTAGCTAGGTGCCAACTCCCGTGCTCCCCTCCACAACCCCATGGTAAGCAGTGTCCCCCAGACTGGATGAAAGAGAAATATCTTTTTTATATACAGATTTAAATATCATCTAATTATGTTGCCACATCTATAATAGCCCATACATAATAGTTTAGATTATAATATGTATAATACCAGGCTTGCCTGGTTAAAGCGAGTAAGCGAAACGTGTGTCGGCGTTCGCCTCGCTGTGTTGTCAAATGTAAACTATGCTGCTAATATAACATGATTGGAGGGATTATGATATTTCTGATAGAGGGACATGAATCCCAATACGTTTAGGAGCAAATACTGACTAGAGTCATTTGGGAAATAGGGATAAGAAATAAGAGAGAACGCACGTTATTTCTCCTAGGCGTCCAAGCAATAGCAAATACACAGCTAATTACATATTATAGCTAGCGATCGAATGAAGACTCTATAGGAAAATCAACATGTCCAGTAGGGAATAAGAATACCAGTATTCAGGGCAATACTAATGAGTTAAGCCAGTTATAGACTCTATCACTATTAGTAAATCCATGTTATGGTAATTAGCTATATTATCAGTAAGTGATTTGCTGCTATAGCATTTGCCAATTAATACAGATACTAAATCCCTCCACCTAATCTAAACTATTATGTATGGGCTATTATAGATGTGGCAACATAATTAGATGATATTTAAATCTGTATATAAAACAGATATTTTGCAGCATAAGGTTTCTAATATAGAATCATAATAAAGATTATATAGAACAATAACAACAACACAGTGTGGCTTGGCAAATTTTTGCCATTTTATTTATACTTTATTTTGTATTTTTTTCTTTATTATTTTTTCACTTTATTATTTTTCTTTTTTTTTTCGCTGCAAACGATACTCAGGTCTTTGGGAACATTCTATGACTATTTTAAATTTAACTAATAAAAGGTATATTTTAATCAATGTATGATCATCACAGAGTGCCCTTATTAGACATGTTTCCCTCTAGCTTCCTTGTTTCTTAACTTGAATTGTCATACAAGGTGCACCAATCCAGTCATAAGATCTTCACATAATTGAAGCAATAGTTGACTGGATAAGTGAATACCTAGTGCGGTGGTTTAAAAATTTTCTTACGAATGTAAGTTAATAACAGTCTTGTCAGGCCACTAAAGCACACTTTCTATAGATAGACCTACAAAATAACACAGGAACCGGTCAAATTCTTATCATTGCATTAGACATTTTATCAAAATTTCAATGACAGCTAGAATCTGATTGGTTGCTATAGGCAACATCTCCACTTTTTCAAACCCGCAGCTTGATAAATTTACCCACAGAACTCTTTTAAGTAAAATTAACAAAAACCTGATTTTGAATCTCAGATACTTACTGTCCTCACAGTTTGCTCCAGTAAACCATGATGTACAGGAACACGTGTATCTAACACCCATCTCTACACAGGTTCCTCCATTCAAGCAGGGATCTGAGGAACAAGGTCTGATTTCTGGGAACACAAAAGAGAGAGGTATATTTTTATGGTGTCTCCAAGATAACGTGAGCAGACACTGCACCCTGACCAAGTCTCAGCAGCATTTTAGTTTAAAAGAAAACAGATCAGCAGAAAAAATAGATTCAAGGGCTGTATACTCACCTCTTTCACAATGTGCTCCAGTGAATCCCAAAGTGCACAGACAGCGGTACGTAGCCCCGAGATCCTCACAGATCCCTCCATTTAGACAAGGGGAAGAAGAGCATGGTCTGAGCTCTTATAATCAGAAGAAAATAAAGATGTGTTGTTATATCTCTCACAGATCCTAACTGTTTCCCTGAATGTAATTACTACACCAAACAGGGTATCAGCCATATTCTGCCACTGAATTACATGTAAGCCATTATAAGCTGAAACCCTAAAATTGGACACTGTGCATAAAGCGAGAGCACATATATATAATTTTTTGTGAGATGGTGACTGGTAAGGTATTCACTAAATATATGTGCACGTAGTCTTATCAAGTCTATCAGTAAGTGCATAGCAACTGCAGACTGTGTATAACGGGGTTTGTTCTCAGTGAAAGGACTTTGAATACAAGTGAGTATAAAAGTCAGATTTATCAGGTATTTTGGTAGTAGCACTTGTTGCTTACAAACAGTGGACTGAAGCAATATTTATGTGAATGCAGCCTATAAATTCACTGGAAACTAGTGACATTAGTCCATAACATGGCTGCCTGCACTGGGTGTAGCCAATGGGTGCACGTTTACACACTTTTACTATCATCATTTATTTATAAAGCGCCACTAATTCCGCAGCGCTGTACAGAGAACTCACTCACATCAGTCTCTGCCCCATTGAAGCTTACAGTCTAAAATCCGTAACACACACACACACTAGGGTCAGTTTGTTAGCAGCCAATTAACCTACCAGATGTTTTTGGAGTGTGGGAGAAAACCGGAGCACCCGGAGGAAACCCACGCAAACACGGGGAGAACATACAAACTCCTCACAGATAAGGCCATGGTCGGGAATTGAACTCATGACCCCAGTGCTCCAAGGCAGAAGTGCTAACCACTACACCACCGTGCTGCCCTCACTATCATCCAGACAAATCTTTTTAAAGACATCAATATACTGTTTTGTGTGGATGACAAGTTCACTATAATTAAAAGTTTAACTGTCTTGAGATTATGGAGCATTAGTTCCCACCAGCTTCGTTTTCAGTGTCCTATTATGATGTCCCCAGTGTACTGTTTGATTTCCTTACCTGTTTCACAGCCGTCCCCCGTGTATCTAGGGTGACATTGGCACACTGCGATCCCATTATAAACATGGCACACTCCTCCGTTCCCACAGGTCTTACCAGTGCAGGGCGATACCTCTAGGATAAACAGAACACACAGGGACTAAACTGCCATAAATCCCTTTAATGTCAGAGGCACATGGAAAGCTGCAATGTATCCAAGCCTGAACACGTGGCAGAACATCATATGACAGTCAGCACTGTCTGACACAACAGCAGAACATTTGCCCCAGAGTAAAGTTACCCCATGTCTGCAGAGCTTCTCACCCGCTTCCTTTATTCATTTAAAAATAACAACACTACTTAAAACATTACTGTTTTAATTTTTTGTTGCACTAAATGATTTAAATACTCCACCACCACCCAGACATGGCCAACATTAATTATGCATTGTGTATGAAAGCTGGTATTTGGGCATTTAAAAAAAATGACTGCATATGAAAAAGGTGCTGTAAACCAATGAGATTCTGTCATTTTATAGTACTGTTTAAAACATGAAAACAAACATCTAACCCGTTGCAGTAGGTTACAGCACACTATTGCTACATGTCACTTGTCATAAATGTCCCCAAACAAGTAGATAACTGCACTCCCAGCTCATCCCTGGTATTATTTTGCTCTTTTAGCTCATTTGTCCTATACTTAAGTTACTGATAATGAACAACCAGCTAATCATGAAATGCTGCAACACTTCTCCTTTATAACTAGAGCACTTTGAATGTAGACACTTGTTTTATTTACCACCAATGAACCCTGTCTAACCTGAAAAGATCAATAAATACAAATATTTTACCCAACACTAGCACTGGGAATCATTGGGAACCAGAAGTAATGCTGAGGTGCAGCACGTATGTTTCTGCAATGTCTACTATTGGTGCACTGAGAGCATACCGCGGAGCAAACACTAATTCTGATATTTGCCACTGATTGGCACAGACACTTGGCACATTTTGAAATATTTTGAATGTGTCACAAATGTGCATGTATAAAACAGTCATAACGTCACCTTGCAGCAGGGTTTGACATTTTTATTTAGAAATTAGGAACCAGTAAAAAGACTATTATCATAGCTGCCATCTGCTTCTGTATCTACCTCCTCATCTCACTTCTGTATCCTCCCTCAAGTCCATTCTCTCACTTCTCAAAGCCCCTCCTATTAATATATGTCCCCTTCATCATTACTGCTATCCTGCTCCCTTCATCATCATCATCACACTGCTCTTCTCTACCCTTCATTACTATAATAATTAAAAAATGTAATAATCCCCATCCAAATGTCATCATTAACCCTTTCATCCTTTACCCACTCAATCCTCTGTCATTTTTAACCCCCTTGCATCATCATTAACCCAAATACTCCACCATTAACCGCTACAGCAGTCCTTATTAACCCCTTAGTTGTGCATCAGTTTCCTTCCTGATATTTTATTATTAACAATGCCCAGTAACTCACAGATGCGCTGCTTCTCCGCATTTACTCAGAGGGAACTGACAATACATCAGTACTTCCATGCCACCATGGAGCCTGAGTCTGCTTGACCACAGACAAACTAGTCTGTGATCAGATCCCCTCGGTTCAAGTTTAAATGTGGCACTCTAGAATGCCAAGCCACATGCTAAGCATTATGGTGCTGCGATTAACTGCTGATGTTAATGGTCAGAGCAAATAACTCATTAAAGTGCTCTCTGAAGCCATGTACACCAAAGCCTTCTCCTCCAAACAAAGTGTCACAAAGTGTACGGACAGTATGGGAATAGATCTGACCAATATGTGTCCATTCTGTGTATGGTCAGTATGGTAACAGATCTGACCAATGTGTGTCCATTCTGTGTACGGTCAGTATGGAAACAGATCTGACCAATGTGTGTCCATTCTGTGTATGAGATGTGTATGGGATGTGATCAGGTGATTCAGCGAACGTTCACATTGCCCAACTCAAAATATAAAGTAAACTGTAATAATGAAACACAGAATGATACACACACAGAATAATAATAGGACATAATACATTTCTCTGAAAAAAAAAACCTGCCCTGAATTACCTGTCTCACACAATGGCCCGGTAAACTCTGCCAGACACAAGCAAGAGAAGGAACCGGGTATATCCACACAGGAACCACCATTCTGACAGGGCTGAGAGAAACACCTTCCCATGTCTGAAAGACATAAGCAACATATTTAGAAGGATTTTTGGGAGTAGGTGCTAAGTGTCTTATTACATTCTTGTTGGTCTTAAACGGCTTTACAGATTTGCAGTATGAAGTCCCAGAGAACAACATTACAGCAGGAATTATGGAGAGACAGTATAAACTGCATGCATTACCAATGTGACAGTGCTTTCCAGTAAAGCCACTGAGACAAGAACACGTGTAGGAAGGGTTCCCAGTGACACAGTCATCGATACAGCGACCACCATTGCGGCAGGGGCGCAAGGTCCAGCAAACAGAGGCTGCAAAACATTTTATTTAAATCGTAAGGATGCATATATAAAGAGGACATGCCCTGCATTATTACTGTATCCACTACTGCCTACATCTCAAATTTCCCGTCTAAGTTCATCCATGCTTCCCATCAAATCCTTTGTGACAGAACAGCTTTAAAGAGAAAGTCTTATGAATGAAAACTAAATAATATCCAATGTTAGTAAATACAATGTTTTTCAATTTCTGTTATTAACTTTTCTGTTACCTTCTGGTGGAAAAAGCAGATATTTCTAACATACCAATATGTGGAAGCTGGAAATTCATTTTGCTAAAACAATATTGTAACAATCCAATAAACAGTTAACTCTTAGTGCTGCAGAGAAGCTGATAAGTTTGAATGATGTTTTAAAAACACAATTGGGGAATATATATATTTTTTATTTGAGAGGACATTTCCTTTAATAAGACACTTTGAAAAGTCTCAATTCTACAATCCTGTTAGGTAGCAAAAGAGAGCACTCATATGTATATTTGTTTTTCATTGAATTCTATGTCAAATATTTGGAGACCGACGTTTGGTTCCTTGGCACGTGCTGAAGTCAATATTTACTTGTTGGCGGAATCCAGAATTCCCAACAATGGAACACAACATTCTATGTCAATGGGCACTAATGTGTTACCCAGATGTGTCGGACTTTTAAGGATTAGCATAGTATTAAGACATGGGCACAAGGCCCTCTGTTTTTCGGTTTGCAGGCCTCAGCCATTGCTATGACTTTAAATATGGCCCCATTCCTTTTCATCCATCATACATTGCCAATCATAATTTTAGTACTTGTGTTAGTTGTTTCATTTATATTGTCTGTTGTAATTATAAAGGCTTCTAGCTAAAAAAAAATAATAGTACTTTGCAATTATCTAAATTATACATCTGTCAACTATGAAAAAACGGAAGGGTCAAAGAGAGGTTTTGTGGAATAAAAGAAGATTTTTACTCAATCGATTTCTCTTACTCCATTGGGGGACACTGCAAGACATTGGGGTATAGTAGGTGGGACTAGGAGTTTAGGCACTTAGACTTGTTTTTCCCTCCCCTACTACGCCCCTCCTCTCCTGTGGCCTCAGTTTTTTATTAAGTGTCTAGGAGATAGGTCATGTTGGTATAGGCTCCTGCCTATACTTGTATTAGTGTTAGGATTTTCACTTTTTTATTTTCATTTCCCTTTAGGCACAGCATGGGGATTGAACCTAAGACCCAGAGGGGTAAATAACCTGTTAGCGCTATTCACTCTAGGTTCTTGTGAAGGTAAGAAGAAGCTGGTCTCACTTACCTGTACCTTTGCCGTCAGTCCTCCCCTAGTAACGAGTAGCGGAGGCTACGTTTTTCCTTTCTGTGCCATTAGGGCTTTAGGTTCCCTATTCAATCAGACCGCAGGCACAGAGCTATAGTCGCGCGGGAGGGAGTCTGCAGCTCCCTCCCCTCCCCGGGCGACGGAATATGTTCCATAAAAAGAGTCACTGGGGTTTAATAACCTGAATCAACCCTTAGGGCTTGATGTACTAAAGGGTGGACTGAAGGAACTGCCAGGTTTCAGCGTTTTTTCCAGCGGTTTTAAAACATCCCTGATTTACCAAAGGCCAAACCCCCAGTTAAAAGGCATTTAATTTCCAATTAACTTATTTTACTTTTCATTATAGTAAGGGGACACTATTATTGTATTATATTATGGGGGAAATATGAAAATATAATTATATTAACTGGGCGATACTATATGATTGTGAATGGGAGATGTAATTATTTATGATGCACACATGTGGCATTACATAATTCCCCATAATATAATAATCCAATAATATTGCCACTTTACTATAATGAAATATAAAATTTGCCCACATAAATTTATTAGAAATTAATTTTGACCCTTAATCAATAGATAATGATTGCCCCATACTTTATATGTCAATGATGCTTCCTCTTATGTTCTGAACGGCAAGATAGCTCAAACAGCATATCAAGAAACAGGTCTAAAACAAAGCCTGACTTTTTCATGGTGGTTTTGACCAAACCGCTGGTGATTTAGCCGTTTTCAATCCGCCACACATCGCTAGGCATTTTACATCGCAGCATCAAACCGCCCGATAGTAAATAAGGTGGTTTGGAGCACTAAAGCGCCAGAGATGTGCTGTGGTTTACAACTGCCACCAAACATTATTTTAAGCAAGTCTACCGCTTAGTGTGCTTTAAATTTGACATATCTGGTTCACGCATTGGACAGTACAGTGATTATTGTTAACAGATCCAGTGTACATTTGGCTATGAAAATATATAGTTAAAGAACTTGTTTAACAAATACAAATTTTAACATAATTATATAGTCAAGACTGAAATAATGTTCTAGTTACAAGATAAGTAGTAGCTATCTAGCTATCTACAGCTACTTATCATTTCAATCCAAAGCCTGTGCCATAATGGGTGTAATTGTATAGAATCCTGTCCCAATGTCAAATTGCTGAGAAGATCTAGACATGACAACCATTCTTTCTCTTCTACACATGTCACCACCATCTTCTTCCACATACATCTCCACCGTCCTCTACCACACGTGTCCCCACCGTCCTCTACCACACGCGTCACCACCGTCCTCTACCACACGCGTCACCACCGTCCTCTACCACACGCGTCACCACCGTCCTCTACCACATGCGTCACCACCGTCCTCTACCATTCACGTCACCAGCTTACTCTACCATACACGTCACCACCGTCCTCTACAAAACACGTCTCCACCATCCTCTACCACACACGTCCCCACCATCCTCTACCACACACGTCTCCACCATCCTCTACCACACACGTCTCCACCATCCTCTACAAAACACGTCTCCACCATCCTCTACCATACACATCTCCACCATCCTCTACCATACACTTGTTCACCATCCTCTACCATACACGTCTCCACCATCCTCTACCATACACGTCTCCACCATACTCTACAACACGTCTCCACCATCCTCTACCACACACGTCTCCATCATCCTCTACCATACACGTCTTCACCATCCTCTTCCACACACGTATCCACCATCCTCTACCACACACGTATCCACCATCCTCTACCATACATGTCACCAATATCCTCTTCCACATATGTCACTACCACCTCTTCTACACACATCACCACCGTCCTCTTCTACATATGTCACTACCACCTCTTCTACACACATCACCTCCATCCTCTTTTACACAAATCCCAAACAATCGTCTCTCTTCTGCACATTCCATCACCAACTTCTCTTCTACACATGCTATCAAGAACGTCTCTTCTACACATAATTCTGCACAATAGGTTACCACGTACTTGCGTTACTGCATCCCCCAACTTGCACATGGTTGTTGTCAATTCGGAAAACCCAACGTCCGGGAATCCCTACATTAGTGGTGTTTGCAATTCCTGCAATGTCATCTGTGCGAGAGCCTGGGATATTAAAGTACCTCCAACCATCTCCTGCATTAAAGCCTGCCTGGTGGACAGAGGGGAAAGCATTATGCCCATTACAAACATGACACCATGAAAAGAAGGGACATTTAACCACAACTTGGAGATCCACCACAATCATAACAAAAATGCTGTTTGGGAGGAGTTAGATTATTTGCTGCTCCCACAAGAACTATATTTAGCCTCTTGTAACTGATCTCATTGTAACAGTTATTGTGCAGTTTCTGTTGTCCTGGTCCTGGCAATCACACAAAAACTGCACATCCAATTTTTTATTATTATTATTACTATTATTAATAATTAAGTGTTTTTTTATGTATTGATGCCCACACATGAACATCACAGAACTAAAAACTCACAATAGGCACTGACACCCAATTGTAAGGCGACAACAAACATTAAATACATTTGAAAACTTGAAACTTATGTCTGATACCAGGAAAACATGAACAAATATTATACACTTATTATTTTTTTAAAATAATGTGAAAATAGACAACTACAGGAGTGGAGAAAATAATGTAGAATATAGAATTCTGGAGATAGTCAAATCTAGGAGACAGCAGAATCTTGTAAGCAGTCAGGGAAGGTGGGTTCTATTGAGAATAATACAAAAGGACTAAAAACAGTTAGGCACCATTTCTAAATTACACAACCTGAAACCCAGGGGGTTTATAGTCACTCAGTGGAGTATCTATTTATCTATATCTATCTCTATCTCTATCTCTCTATATATATATATATAATGCTATACCTGTGCAGCAATGCCACCTCTACCGGAACTGTCGCCCCCACTGCTGGCATGTCTACCCGTGGTCCATTCTATTGTCTCGTAGTTAAAGATGGTGAAGGAACGAAGTCCATCTGTGATCAGTACGATTTGGAAGGTGTTTACCTGTGAAAACAGCATGTTAGAGTTCAGGCAAATAGTTAGAGTTCCTGAAAAAGTGAGCTAAAAGCAGAAGGTCCTATGGTAAGGTCATGCAAGATTTGCCAATACAAGTTTATAGACAAATACATGCTACTAAAGAAACAGATAACAGTCACTGCATGGAAGTATTTAAAGACATACTTCAGCAAAGTTCATCATGATATTCAAATTTATCAGGCACATTTGCTGAAAATGTCCTTTTCATATAGCAGCAGCAACTCAACCATGACAATGAAAGGTACAGACCAATAATTGAAATAAATCTAGCCATTTGAATGTAAATATATTGAACTCTTTACAAAAGAACTTACATTATATGAGGTTGGATGGAACGTTGTGGTATAATACAATTATATATCTAGAGCTGAAACTATAAGGGTAATTTATATACACTGCTTTTTTATTTGCTCAAGTCTGCCCAATTGTGTGTCAAGTGCATTTCACGCTGACGTCCCAAACTTTAAAAACACCCTCATAAATGGGGAATGCTCCTATATTTAAGTTTTTTCCCAATCTCATTTATGTCTTAAATTAGTTATGAGAGGCGATATTGGGACCGTCTGTATCACATATCACTTCTGTGTTTTTATTACATTGGTTGAAGTGCCAATAGAAATGCACTTTTCTCCAAAATTGCAACAGGGAGGAACAAAATGCGTCCAAATAAAAGCATAGGAAAAAGGTTGCGTTTTCACTTTAGTGCATAATTGAAGAACTCCCCGTAAACACTGAGATCTTGGCCCACAAAGTCAAGAGGTTACGAGATAAAATGAGTGTATTTGTGGAAAAGTAGTTATATGCTATCAGATAAAATGCTATTTCACGGATTTGGTCCATTTGTTATAGTTTCAAAATATTACTTTTTTACGGTTTCAAATTTCACAAATTGCAGCTGCTGATATTGCTACTTATCTATTAATATAGAATACTGCAGAAAAGCACAGTATTAATGTTACAGGTGTATTATATCCTCTGCTCTGCAGCTGATCACTGATTAGTGGAAGTCACTCACTGGTGAAGTGGCATCGCCGCCATAGAAAGTGACTCTGTACCAAGTGGAAATGAAGACCCAGGTGGCACTGAAGTCCGGCAGCTCGGGAAAGTAAGAGTGCACATCCTGGCTGGCACGTCTCATCACTCTTGGATCCTCGGTTTCCCGGTAAAATACATCCCCCCCTCTGCGATTATCCACATCAGCCCAAAATGCAGCCACGACTCTACGGTCACCAGAAATGGGAAATGCCACAGGAGTAAACTGAGACACCTCTCGAAGGAAAGAGACCACCCCGTTGTTATTCACCTGCAAAATAAACCAGAAAGCACTATAGACTATTGATAGCAAATAGGGTTAATATTCTATTAAAAAGAAACACGCCCATGAAAAATGTTTAATTTTAAGTTTTATACTTTAAATAGACTGTGGTTTCCTGTAGTCAATGTTACAAAAATTAAATATCATGTTAATGTTTTCTCTATTATTGATAGCCAGTCCACTGGGTCTCTATGAAAGCCAAACACAACAATCAGGTCTCACTTGATGACATCTCTTACATCATGCAGAGAATTAGCCTGGCTCAGGAAACACAGATATCTATTGTCTGCAGTACAGGGAAAATGTAAAAATGGTCACAGAGTAGAGAGAAGCTACAGAGGTAACAACAGAGTTTATCCCATTGAGTCAAATAATAAAAAATGCAAAAATAACATTTACATAACTCTCTCCACTCTAAGGCTGTGACTACCATTTTTTTTAAGAGACCACTATATATTGGTGTAAAATCTGCTAAGTGTAACATGAAAAAAACATCTAAAAACACCCCAAACTTCAAGTAAAATAGAAAAAAACCTACATTACAGTTTGCAACTGTCCACTGTGGACCTGATTCATTAAGGAAAGTTAAGCACAAGTAAACAATGATGCTGTGGACACAATCATGTAAGTAACTAGCATTAAAATATGTTTTAATAAGCCATGAAAAATTAAAATAATTTTTTTTAAAAAAATTAGTTCATTAGAAATAATTACACAGGGGATTTTACTTCATTTTATTTATTATGCGTTTACAAATGTTGTTAACATTTTATCCTCATGTATTTATCTTCTTCTTCATATATACAACTCCTTGCTGATATTTCATACGTGTAAATGTGTTTAAATAAACAATAAAAAATTTAGTTAAAAAAATAAATAAAAAAAATTACACAGGTCCGACGGACTTTATTGCTCTGTTATGCTGTTCCTCCCCTTCAGTGTGTTGCACAATATTATAATATACAACATTCGATCAATGTTTACAAAATCTAATAGTTACATGTTAGTACTTGTATAAAAACATTTTTGTCCAGGCACACTTAGGGGCATATTCAATTCTCGGCGGAAATGCCAAAAATCTTGCGGTCCGCGCACGATTACCGTTATTACGGTAATCGTGCGTGGAAAAACAGTTAATACGGTAATTTACTCGCTGGATTTCAGCTCGCAGCTCCCTGAGCCGCGAGCTGAAATCCAGCTACATATTACCGTATTAACTGTACTAGTTTTTCTGCGGCGCGGAAAACTAACAATTGAATATGCCCCTTAGAATCTTATGTATTTGAATCTAAATATTAGGCTAGAGACCATTGGATGGATCTATTTTTCTTTGCACTTACTTCCTTAGCCCTTTTAAGAAAACTCTTGTGCAAACTGTACACAAGCTGTGCAAAAGGATCAGTGTAAACAGCGTTTATTTTCTCTCTGTTTGGACTACGAGGCTGATTCACCAAGGATCTTAACTGAAGAAACTTCTTATTTAAGTCTCCTGGACAAAACCATGTTACAATGCAAGGGATGCAAATTAGTATTCTGTTTTGCACATAAGTTAAATAGTGACTGTTTTTTCATGTAGCACACAAATACTCGATAGCTTATTTGTACACTGAAATTTAAAGTTGATATTTGTGTGCTATATGAAAAATCAGTCAGTATTTAACTTATGTGCAAAACAGAATACTAATTTGCACCCCTTGCATTGTAACATGGTTTTGTCCAGGAGACTTAAATAAGAAGTTTCTTAAGTTAAGATTCTTAATGAATCAGGCCCTACATGTGCAAACATAGCTTCAAATTCAAAGTAGAAAAACTATATGGGTGAGTAAAATTATGCTGAAATAAAAAAGAGATAGGTAGACTCTTCTGGGAAGTGATGACGAAGTGTATTCATAAAGGAATTTAAGTTTAAATTGGAGAAAAAAGTATAAGAAAAAAAGAAATATGGAGAAAGGAAATAAGCATACGAATATTCATACATTTAGCAAGTTAGACTGACAATTTGACAGTTGTCAGGGGCAGGCTGGGCTTGGGGGCTGGTGGGCATCTACCCCCCGGGCTGGTCCCATAGTGGGCTACCTTGGGCTGGATCATTAGGTTTTTTTCCTTTAAAATGTTCCAAAAAGGCTGCTGAGTTGAGTCTTGCCCTTCGGGCAAAAATTTGGCAGCCCTCTCCTGATGGTTGTTGACAAAACTGATCCAAAATAACTGCATATGTGGGTCCAAAATGGAAAGAAATATTCATCAATCAGATGTTGATCAGGATTCCTGGAAACAAATAATCTGTGTATGACCGGGAACTGCCGGTGTGTGCTGTCATCGGTGACCTGACATTTGTCGCTGTCATCGGTGACCTGACATTGATCACTGATGTGGGTCTGGGTCTATAATGATAGCAGAAGCAGCCTGAGACATCACTTCCAACCTCTCGCAAGCTCAAGTAGAAACATGGAAGCTTATAATGATAACCAGAATAGAAATCAGACTTGGAAAAAAAAGTGTGAGTCTGATTAGCCCACACTACACCCATTATATTTGTGGTCTGGCCCTTTTTCTAGTTGGCCACATCCAGAAATGTGGACTCTTGACTGGTATGGAAAGCCTATCTTAAAATATTTAATACATCAATAAATGTAATAATCCCCATACCATTGTGAAGTTAAGTAGTCTGGCACTGTATGTGTTATTCATCCTTGTTATCAGTCATTTTAGGCATTAAAAGCTTTCCTTCTGTGTGCTTACATATTACTACTGGCAGGAAATGTCATTGTTGTGAAACAGGCCACTAAACATCAAATACAAAATAATGTGAGGCTAGAGATTGTGATTTTGGTTTCTTCTAGACTTTTTGTTTTCATTATTCCAAATCATTCATCGTCATAATTTATTTATTTATATTGCGCCACTAATTCCGCAGCCCTGTACAGAGAACTCACTCAGATCAGTCCCTGCCCCATTGGAGCTTACAGTCTAAATTCCCCAACATACAAACAGACAGACTAGAATCAAGTTAATAGCAGCCAATTAACCAACTAATATGTTTTTGAATTGTGGGAGGAAACTAGAGCGCCCTGAGGAAACCCACGCAAACACAGGGAGAACATACAAACTCCACACAGATAAGGTTTCTCATTAAGGGTATATACACCCTGGCATTTAAGAAACAAAGTAAAAACACTAGTAAAAAAAATATGCTCATCAAACTCATAAATGTAATACATTTTTTTAGCTGCACTTTAGAGATCATTAGGCTCATGGTTTGAAATGATGCAAATGCATGGAAACAGGTATAGCCTCAAAAGAAAAACTTATTTTTAGTGTCACGTCCATTTACATGTGTTTTAAATGTAAAATGCATAATTCAAAAGCTAGTGGGTATTTACCTTACTTTTATAAAAATTACTAGGGCCATCTTTTCAAAATGGAAGATGTTGCTCCAATATGGTCATTCCAGATTAGGTGGCTTTTATATTTGTAGCAAAAAAGATATAAGCCAATATATGACGACTTTTAGGAGCAGTGCACATATGCTTGAATAACAAAGCCTGTTAAAAGGGAATATAAAACGTTGTACTTTGCCCTCACTTTTAGCAGAGGGATTGAAGCACGTTCTGAATGCCTCCCTGCAGCACAGTGTACTAAGTGTTAACGCCCCAGTAACACAGCAGGAAACAGAGAAATGAACACACACCGTGTGCTCGGCAGAAAGTGTGTGTGTACAGGTCCATTTGCTTACATTATTTTTGGACAATAAAGTGGTAAAGTGCATATAGCAGGGTTTGAACCCGCTTGTTGAATTGCTGACTTCAATATCCATGTGCATAACATGAGAAAGAGAAAAAATAAACTAAACCAATTAAATTAAACTAAACTAAATACAGAAGTATTACCTTTTTTAAAAAAAAATGAGCATTTCCTGCTCTGAATCGTGTAACAACATTTGGGAAAAGCAATTGTTTATTCTGTTAAAAATTGTATGGACAAGGTTAAATGACTACAGTTCACAGGGGGAGATTGAACTGCCTCATTGACAGACTGAAGAAGAACATTGCATGTGTAACACAGCTCATTGGAAACAATCACAAATTGCACAATTAAAAACTGCCAATGTAGCAAAACCCTACAAAATGTGTAAGCATCTAGGAAATAAAGTAAGTGTGCTGTATAATGATTTTACAAAATAAATAATCAGCACCTTATTTAACATAACTCTATTCAGGCCTGTTTTACAGAAGAAAATTAGAAACAGAAGTGTCTTATTCTAACACAGCAAGACACGACCATACACTAACTATACTGTACTCCGTGACATTGATTACTGTTTCACTGTTATACTTTATACTTTAAAGTCATGTAATACAGTTTTCACTGCACAAAGATAAAGCATTTTCTTTTGTCCTCTGATGCAAACAACAAAAGTGTCATAAGGCCTGTTACACACTGGCATTTATATAAAAAATGTAAGGCCAAATCACATGTGAATACTATTAATTTGTGTATGTGATTGATATGCAACTCACATGTGGTATACCTGCCCTTGATATGGCTGGACACGTTTACACACCTTTGCTAATGTGTCTCATTCATTTCAACAGCACATTAATTTCAATGAGATTTCCAGTGTGTAGCAATCCCATTGAAATGATTGGGCGGTTGAAATGAATGGGAGAATCTCAGCTAGAAAATATATATTTGTTTTTGAGGTGTGCCCACCCCCCTAAAATCCAGATCCAGCACCTGGGCTGGTTCCCACAAGTGTGGGTTTCCCCTACTAAACTGAAAACCAGCACCAGGCTAGACAAGCTGGCCACACTATAAAATGAAAACCAAAAGCATGTCATGTGGAAAAATGGAGTGCTCCTCTACAAGCCAAGGGCTGAAATACTCTGGGGTGTGATTTGGCTGTGGGTACTCAGGTAATGGGGAGGGGGATTGTAACACTTGGATTAGTATAATATAAT
Organism: Mixophyes fleayi; assembly: GCF_038048845.1. Lineage (NCBI taxonomy): Eukaryota > Metazoa > Chordata > Amphibia > Anura > Limnodynastidae > Mixophyes > Mixophyes fleayi. The sequence continues at coordinate 73,658,197 of NC_134404.1, forward strand.
ATAATATGAACAGGAATCCATTAATCAAATGGCATTTTTGCAGGTGTTAAACCAAATGGAAATGTTTTTAATTACTTATCCAATAGGGATAGCCAAGTCAAGTCTTCTTCTTATAATCCAAACAGCAATTCACTGAAAAATCTAACTTTAATCCATGGGAAATAATATAAAAAAAAAAAAACAGAAGATGCAAACTGATCCTTACAGAGCCCAACTACAGAGTGAGAGTTAACTCAACTGGCAGAGATTCCCTTTAGCTACTTAGCCAATCACAAGCTGTTTCCATATAATTGGCTGGTGGTGAAGGGAAGCCTCATGTACTCCTGGCCTGGTGTTGTTTTTTTTTTCATAAATCTCTATTAATTTGAGAATAAATAATTTACCACTGATGTGCAGATCCATTTATATTTATAGCCAATATATTTCAATAGTCTATTTATTTCTTTGGGGTTTCTACAAATAGCACATGAAAAAATAAGGGGGAATAAAAATTCAGGTAGCATAAGTGTAGTACACACCCCATAAAGTAACACTTTGTGAAAGTTCATTTTGTTTTTTCTATTGAAGTGAGTCTTTTTGAACAAATCAGTGTCACCTTAGCACACCTGGATTTGGCAATTCTATCCCACTATTTCCTGCAAGAAGTTCCCAGCCCATCACATTGCAAGGGGTCTCCTGTGCACAGCCCTCTTTAGGTCATTCCACAGGTTTTCAGTTGGGTTGAGGTCTGGGTTCTAACTGGACCATTCCAAGATTTTGATCTTCCTTTTCTGAAGCCATACCTTGGTTGATCTGGATGTGTGCTTTGGAACATTATTATGTTGGAAGTGAAATTCCTCTTCATCATCAGCTTCCTCAGAGAAGCCAGAAGATTTTGTGCCAGATCATCTTGATATTTGGAGCTATTCATTATGTCCTCTACTCTGACCAGTACATGTAATGCCTTTGAAATTCTTGTATACCCCTCCCCCCCTCCTAATTGGTACCTTTCAACAATGGATTCCTGTAGATGCTTTGAAAGCTCCTTGTGGTCCACAGCTATCCGGGCAACATAGCAAACTGCAAGAAAATCTTATAGGAACAGCTGATCTGTATTTAGGGTTAAACACGATCAATTTCAATGCTGGCAGGTGTATACTATTCACCTTTGAACATTAAATGATGTATCAAAGTTGTTGATTGTCAGGGAGAATTATCAACTTGCAAAGAGCCCTATTGACAACAAAAATGTGGGTTACAGTTGGCGATAACATTGTTACTATCGGCAATAACACTTTCTATAGTAAGTTTTATTAGCTGTGGCTGGTAAAGACTTACCCATGCCTTTGCATGGAGAAGACTATTTAGCAATGATCACTACGGTATCTGTACTGCTGCAATAAATGTTCTGCTATTGACATCTTTGGATAGTGATATTAGAACAAAACCATTAAAAAGGCATTATTTTAATGAATTCATGTTTTAAAATGTTTAAATCATTTGTAAAAAAAAAATGAAAAACATTTTTTTTTTTATTTCCACATTAGTGAGACTGAAAGCCCAAATACGTGCAAGCCAGCTCATGGATGCCTACATGTAAGAAGACAGGCCTGACAAAGCGGTAATTTAACGTTTTCATAAATACCAACAATAAAGGGTTATCAAGGCAATACAAAAAAAAATTAAACCTATTGATGCAATTGCTGTTGCAATAGTAAATAACTGTGTCCTACATAAGGAGTGTAATAGAATATTGTATTTTACTTGGTCCAGAGAGGAGACAACGATCTGGAGATCATAAAACAACTAGAATCCATATACTAGAATGAGTTCTGATCATAGCGTGACAAATATTGTTAAAAGTTTATATTCCCAGTACACTCTGTCTCACATTTGATGACCAGAATTTTAATTCTAAGGAGACTATGATCTAGACTGCAAAATCAAAATTAAACCTGGTAATCAAAACTGTTCTGTAGACTGTTGTAATAAAGTAAAAATAAGGAAGTGCTAACTTATCTGCTCTCCCAATGTGTTTAACATTGAGTCAAATATACTTACTGACATTCAATAAATGTTATATTTATTAATCAACAACCAAAAATGATCAAAAAGCATACAAAAATATATATTAACTCATGAATCACTAAAAACATAAAAATTGAATGTTTCAAAATCTGGATATTTCAGATTAAGAACCAATAACAGCTACAGCCAGCCAGTGAAATACTATAGAGTATGAGGTTATTAGGTGTTCCTGGTCTCATACTCCACAAAGTTGAGACAATTCTATCAATCAAATTCTGAAGATCTCCTTCTCAGAAACACACATTCCCACTTTGTGGAGAGTACGTTGTAGAGTAAAATAGAAACAAAAGTTACGCTCCACAGTTCCTTGAGGGTTTATTGTTCACCCTTCCAGATATGGTCTTGAAGCTCCAATTTATCAGCTGTTTAGTCCTGTGTCCGAACACTTTTTTAGCAATCTTTAGTAGAAGCACAGTCCTAATGTGATAACCAGAAACTGCAGGGCACTAGGACCCTATGGAACAGGACTGTTTCACTGCGTCATACAGGAGACATTCTAGGACCCAGGGAAAACCCAAGCTCTGAGGCTGCTGGAAAGTTCCAGGGTTTTTGAGACATAGTTGAGAGGAGGAGCATCAGGGAGTGAGTGAGTGAGTGCTAAAGAGACACATGTTTTTCTGGATGCTGTTATGAGAAAAGGGAGAGAAGTGTCGTTGCTGAGAGTTAGACAGCTGCAGAGGGCTGAGGTGTGTTGTCAGCCAGAATACTGTATGTGCAAATATTTAATTACAGTGGCTACAGAGAGGCTGTTACTAAAGACAAGAGCTGACACCAGTTACAGTGAAGATGGAGCCAAAAACTATCTACACAACAGGAAACAGGTCTGTGCAATCAGACTGTGTATTCTCACTCACTACACAGTATATCCTACAATTTAAGAGCTGTGAGATAAATTAACAGAGACATTTGCTTAAGAAGTAAAAAGTATTACTCAACCTCCTACTACTACATGCAGCATGAAGTCAGGTATACCTGAATTACAGATTTAATCACCAGTGCCCACTCTGATGGTAATCTGGTATCTGAAGCATTCTGCAACCCATCATAACCTGAATATACTGGTCAAAGAACAACATCACACCTGACTTATTCTTGCAAGATCAGATTAAAGCACAGTGATAATAGCCCTGGCAGCACACTGCATTGTGTGATCCCAAGACAGTATCTGCTGTTTTTGATCGCTGTACTGAAGTTACAAGACTGCCATTATAATTATGTGCCTCCATTAAATAAAAGTGCCTTCTGTCCGGTTCTAACAGGTACACTTACAAAAGTCTGGCCAGAGAAAACATTTATGTTAATTAGCTCTGCTGAGGATGGACTTCTTTAAAGGGAATTCATTGACTGTGATATAATTTACTTGTGGTGTATTGTATGAAATTAATGTTCTTTATGATATTAGGGACTGAACTTTATTACTGGATTCTTAGACAGTTTATGTGACCTCACATATTCTAGGGTTAGAGTATTACGGCTGCAGCGCAGAACGCTGTTGAGTCTCTGGCCACGTGACAATTATCAAAAGGTACTCAAAGTACTGTGAGGCATAGTTGTAACCAAGCAGTTTACATTCTAGAAGTATTGACATATATGAATATTGTTATTGCCTTTGTTGTTCTGAAAGTAAGGCCCAGTAGTGTTGCCCATAGCAATGACCAAGTTAAATGCACTATAAGGTACTGTAACTGACAACTCTATTAGCTCAGGCCTGTGAACACTGTATTCAGATTGTACTTGTCGATGGTAATCGTATTACCGATGATGAAAAATATGACAGCCTTTACTCCTACAAAAAAAATCCAACTTGTCACAAAAACTAATAGAATATATAGAGACTTACCTGAAAACCGAAGCTCCAGATCTCCGATGGAAGCAGCATGCTGACAGGCAGACACAGGATTTTTAAAGCGGAAATGTCTGGACCCCGAAGGCTAAGTGTTTAAACACTTAACCCAATTAACATTGATCAAAGTCACACTGATGTCAACCTGAAGTGCCAGAATCCTGTCCAGAAGTATTTTAGTGACGTATTGTTCCTGCATAATAAATATTCCTCCTGCAGCTCCAGTTTGCCAGGAGCTATGTTGGACCTTCTGGATATATATGTAACCTGCAGTACCACCAAAGGGGCCACTGTGGTGCTTGAACTGTTTCCCTTCCTGCTGAACTAAGTTCATTTTCTCAGGATGATTTATACCTGCTGCTACTCTTTAAAAGACAGCCTCGCCCAGCAGTCTGGGCCAGATCATCAGGTCACTCAACCTGATAGGAAGCTTTCGCCTTTGACTCCTGTTCTTGGTTATACCTACCTGAGTACCTGTCTTTGTGGTTTTGCTGATTCATTCCAGTGCCGCAGACACAGCTTCATCTACCCTGTTCCTGAGTTATACACCTATGTGGATCTCTGTGCTTTTGCTCTCTGCAGCTCATTGCTTCTCAGTGTAACCTGTTCAGCTTACTTCCATCTTTACCTGCTCTCTGCTCTCAAGTGTTTCAGCATTACCAGGCTACTCTTCTCATCACCTTTCCAGAGGTATCCATCCCTGCAACCCGCAGGCTACTCATCTCACCACCACTCCAGAGGTGTCCAACCCTGCAACCCGCAGGCTACTCGTCTCATCACCTTTATAGAGGTATCCAACCCTGCAACCCGCAGGCTACTCATCTTTGCTTTCCAGAGGTATCTAACCCTGTAACTTGCAGGCTACTTGTCTCACCACCTTTCTAGAGGTATCCAACCCTGCAACCCGTAGGCTACTCATCTCTGCTTTCCAGAGGTATCCAACCCTGTAACTTGCAGGCTACTCGTCTCACCACCTTTCTAGAGGTATCCAACCCTGCAGTCCGCAGGCTACCCATCTCTCCACCTGTCCAGAGTTATATAACCCTGCAATCCTCAGGCTACCCATCTCTCCACATTTCCAGAGTTCTATAACCCTGCAATCCGCAGGCTACTTATCTCTCCTCCTCTTCCAGACGTATCCACCATGCAATCCGCTGACTAAAGCTTCTCACCATCGCTTTACAGTATTGCCTATTCCGCTGTTAAGATCTGTGGTTATATTACTACCTTACCAGTTATTTCATCCTGAACTTGTATTACCTGTATTTCTAATAAAACCACTTTGTTCACCTACTTTCTCTTTGGGAACCCTGACACTGACATCACTTCATTCACTTGGTGTCCTACTTGTATTGGTGACTCGGGGTCTCTGTCCTACTGCCGTGCCGAGACCGAAAGAACAGCATCCAGGGACCAGTAAAGATCCTCCCAACACCCACCTCTAGGGGTATCACTCTTTCCTGATTCTTCACATACAGCAATTTCTTCTGAGGCCTGAAGACTGTAATATTTATTCATCTACCATCTTTATCAGGAGATAAAGTGTATACAGTTTACAATAGTAAATGGCTAGCCTTTTGTTTATTTATTTATTCATTCACATAGTGTAACACGGCATTTAGTCAATGATGTAGCGGGTACTGCTGTCACAGAATCTGTCAGCTTAACAAGAGGAAATAAAAAGTTAAGCATGTTTAGCAAAGACCTAGGTAGGCTGAGGCTAATAAAGAAGGTGTTTTCTGAGTGAGGAGCTGCTGGCTGAGTATGAAGGTGTTGTTGCACCAGATATGGATATAATGAAATCAACAGTCTGTTAGCAGTGAAAATAACTGTGAATACACACTACTGAAAGTAGTAAAGGAGTAATACTTGTAATACTACAAAGCAGATACAACATCAGGTAGGAATAACATACGAGACATACTATCAGCGCACATAGGAATAATCATTGTAAAGCCAAGTAAGTGTTTGATCATTTGTCTGTAAGACATTTTATCTGAACAATTTAAACTCCGTATTATATACAGTGTTGATTTTCTCACAGAGATACACAGAAAGGAGGAAAGGTTCCTGTTCTGCATCTGCATTGTGCTTAGACAAGATCAAATTTGTTATATACTAACTACCAGCATTTGAACTATGCAAATTTTTGGGGTGCCATAATATTGGAGTGCCTTTCAGTCTTAATGACAGCAGCATTTGTGGTTGTACAAAAAAAAGGTGTATATACTGTTACCAGTAGGGGCGGTGAGAAGGGGGGGCAGGTACAAAGTACTGTTGCCTGGTCCTGCCTGTGTAGTGGGAGGAGTCACAAACTTGTTGTGGACCTACCCTCTTTATTGGCTAATTAACGAGCCCCAAGAAGTTGCTGAACTGGTGCCTGAAATGTTTTTTGACAGTCATGGTTACCAATGGGGGATCTAGCTATTTTGCTGCCTGAGATGGCAAACCAACTATTCTTTACACAAACCAACATAACCATTTATATTACTTCAGTGTGCAGTATGGAAACAGATATTGCCAATGAAATCATTAATGTATCTCTCATTGTTGTATCTATTATCATAGCACTAGAATATTCTACTGCTCCCAAGCTATGCTTCCAGAGACAGCTGCCTTAGACCAGTTACCCACAGGCGGTTTTGCTTATGTGCCACAAAATGCAAAAACTGCAAACCACATTGTGACAATGTATACAAGTTTTCCATATGTGGCTCCCATGTGGTATAACATGTGACATGCACTAGATGCGTTTGCATGCTTTTGGGAATGTATCCAGAAAGCAAGGGGTACAGATCATTTTCTATTTATTAAAATAGCCTGATCATTTTAATGGGGTTTAAAGCCTGGTGGAAATAAATAACAAAGGAGCAGCATGCAACCCCCACAAACATTCCTCAGTCCCAGAGCTAAACAACCCCAGCTGGTTACCACTTCTAACAAGGAAACCCACAATGTAGGGTCCTCCTGTTATAACAGGACAAGCCCCTCAGTGTGGGACTGGAACCACTATAGGGGGAAGGGAGGAGTAGTAAAGCACAGCACCCTAAGTCACATTGAAAAGCGCCGAGCCTTAAGGGCTGTGGGACAACACTGCCACACCAAGGGATCCCAGTATAATGGTAAGGGATCCATAAGACCCTGCTATATTATAGCATAAGAGTAATACCATGTAAATAAACACAGGCATGATTGTTAAATACACTTTTATTGAAGTAAAAATGTATTAATAAAAAAAAGAATCTTTCTTGTATTCCAATGTGATCTTCTTGCAAATGTTCCATATTTGTAATCCAAAAGAAAATCTTTCTTCTTGTAAATTTACTGGAGGTAAAAATGAAAAAAACATAAGAGACAATGCAAATTTGTCTGCTTGTTACCCTGCCACAGAATGAGACAAGAATCAGTTCAGTGGGAGTGTCAATAAACGCTCAGCCAATCAAAAGCATTTTTCCATACTAATCGTAATGTGATTGGCTTGCGAGGGGAGTCCTGGGAACTCCCTGTTTTGATCTATACTGATATGATAAAAATCTCATTAACAGTGTTATACAGAGGCATTCATGTAAATAACCTATTCCTTTCTCTGGCCCATTCATATAGAACACAACCCCTTTGAAATGGATGGAAGTTTGACATGAATGGGAAAAATAAAGCACAATGCTGATTTAACTGATCATATTAAGCCCTACTGTGTATATACACAATGCACTCCCATATAGATCATAGGCTTTTTCAAGTACTTTAAGTGCACTGAAATGGGACAAGTAGCATCTGACGCAAATGTATGCACAAGTATGGATGCAAATGGATATGACACATAGGGGCCAATACAATTAGCAGTGAGGTGCAGCAGTAGCATGGTGCAGTGTGTTTCTGCATGATGCTTTGGCAATGATCTTCGCTCCTTTTTTTTTGTAAAAAGAGTGACGTTTTCATTACCATAACTGCAGATAAGGCATACATAAACACAGCACTGGAGGTTACTATGGACCCTCATGGCTAATTGAATCTCCCTGCAAAATAGAATGGTTTTTATTTTTCCATCCATTTGCATGTTTTATATTTACATTACACATGAAAGTCAGGCGAAGTGTTTTAATGCCAGTGGTTAACAAGCCTCCTCATAGGGATACCTCTTCCTATTAACCAAGGATACCTCTTCCTATTAACCAAGGATACCTCTTCACTTCTCAACCAAGTGACCTATGTGTTAGGAGCTGGTGACAGAATTAAAGTCAGCTCCCCTTGTGGTTTGCTATCATGGATATTAAGTAAAAAAAAAATGTTCATGTTATAAACTGAAACTTTGGATAAGGAACACATTAAAATTAACCAGATGTCAGTGTTCCCTTCAAAAGGTGAATTTACTCAACCAAATTCTAAGAAAAGTGAAAATTTTTTTGATGGCCTTTACTTTCAATTAGATGCTTTATGCACCAGTTTTAGGAATCAACTCCAATGTAATAAAACATTAAGGCATGTTTATGTATGAATGCAGGGAAAATACTGGCTGCTTTTGGTACTTCAGCAAAAAGTACCATTATCGCACGTTTGCTGCTGTTACTGTGTGCTCTTTCATACTTGCCTGACTATTAAGTTATGCTCATGTTATAGAAATCAATAATCAAAAATCAGTCTATAAGAAATAAAAATAGCATGCTTGTATTATGCATTCAGCATAGAAAACAGCTATATGCTGTCCCACTTGGGAGGTTTCTTTGTTTACACTATATAACCCAGTCATCTCTGGTCTTTGTAGAGTAGGATAGAATTACTGTGAGAACATACAAGTTGATAAGTAATTGTAATGGTCATTCTCAAATCATGATTACTGGCTACAACATCTGTTACTAAGCAGCATAACCAGGTTTTTGTTTTTCCTAATGGGACAAAGTGCATAAAAAGCCTCAGATATCTGTACACTCACCCTCCTTCTATTTGAATAAACAAATATTATATACTATGCAGTCTCTGTCATATAAACAATTTAATCTTTACTCATTCCTTCTGACCTTGATTAAACCATCCCCAGCTTTACATTACTCTAACGCTGTGAGGTTACATGAGGTCGGGCCCAGACTGCTAACATTAATATTTACATGATGCCCCAGTACACTCATTGTGCTTCCCTTAGGCATGGTCTGGTTATTCACACTCAGATTGGTGGGAAAACTTCATCTTTAAAAGGCTCAGTCTCAGCAAGTTGTTTGCTCTTGTTTATGCTGAGTAAAAGTACCTATCACTCCCCTTCCCCCGTACAGCTGTGTTCATTAAAGAGGGTTCTGAAATAAAATCTTACATCTGACAGTAATAGAATCCATTGCTGTAGGACAACAGAGTGCCATTGAAATTGCAACATCAGTTTTCTCAGTATGAATGCCTGACTTCAGGAAAAGTGTGACATTTCTGAAAACCTGCAGTGTTGAAAAGGACAGATCAACAAGCGCTACACATGTTTCCCCTCACTCTGACTGTCCTTATAGACTCTGGCGGTAAAAGGAGGCAGGACTTTGGTTTGCGAAATATGGAAACGAAATTAAAAACAAACTTTTAAACTAGAAAATAGGTTCAGGACCAGATGTTAGCCAATATTTTTTGTAATATTTACCAAATGCAAAAAATGTATAGATTTGCAGCAACATTGTTATAGATGTCATAAGGAAACAAGGGGAATTGTTTGTAGAATTTGGTACATCATCATCACCATTTATTTATATAGCGCCACTAATTCCGCAGCTCTGTACAGAGAACTCACTCACATCAATCCCTGCCCCATTGGAGCTTACAGTTTAAATTCCCTAACACACACACACACACACAGCCACACAGACTAGGGTCAATTTAATGTTAGCAGCCAATTAACCTACCAGTATGAAGAAACCCACGCAAACACAGGGAGAACATTCAAACTCCACACAGATAAACCATAGTTGGGAATTGAACTCGTAACCACGGTGCTGTAAGGCAGAAGTGCTAACCACTTAGCCACTGTGCTGCCCCATGTACATAGCGCGACAATTTAAAATTTGAATAGCTTCTACACTAACAGAACAGGTCATACAGCTAACAGCAGAGGATGTAGGGGAAACATGCAAGAGAGATTGTGGTACACAGGCAGGACGAGAGGCAGGCAGGCATGGACAAGAAGGCACAAAAGAGCAGAAAGATAGCAGTAATATGACATTAGGGAATTGGGGGGCAAATGGAAAAATGAAGGTGCAAACCTAGGCGAGGAGACAAAGAGAAATAGAGGTGCAAAGATGGGTGAGTAGGCGGGAGCAGACATAGGAAAACTTGCGCTTTACAATGAATCTTATAACTTTTCCAACAATATGCAACAAACACTTCAATCCAGTTCTTTCCAAATAGTCCAATGACTGATGTGAATTCACAAAGCTTCTTTCCACATCAGTAGATAGTATTCCTTAGATGGAATTCCCCATAATATATGGGATATGAAAAAAACAGATCATAACATACATAGTGTTGTATGTTTTAAATATGTAGTAGGATATCACATATCATGGTAGTGTTACAGTGGATTCACTTATCTAGACTATCTTAGAACCACATCCATTATTGCACTAATAAGTATTCTGAAAGAAATAGCCAGTCACCTTCAAGAAAAGTGTTTTATAAGCTAAGTCATATGTCTAGCAGCACTTATGAGAAAGTTCTTCTGGAGGTATGAATCCAGTTTGTAAATGCGCTTACTTGAAATTAAGTGGTTATCACACATATCAATATTGATGGTTCTCCATACCCATAAGATGTCTCTTATAGGATTTGGTCATTTTCACATTCAGATAGTATATGCAGAATAAAAAGGATAGCATATGGTGCATTACCTCACAAACAATTCTATGTAATAAACATCTAAAACAGATAAAGTAAAAAATCAGCAGATATGATAAAATTTGCAGTTTACAACAAAATAAAAGAAAAAGAAAGTTGAATAAACAAGAACACCTGGTCTGCAGACCCCACACAAAATGAGGTATGGTGAATATCCCGATACACATTAGAGGCAGCCACATATAATAGAGGAGCACTCCCAGTTATATATTATTTATTTATCTATTACATCTATATGTGCTTGTTCAATATATCATTCCAAAAACATGGGCATTAATATGGAGTTGGTTCCCTCTTTGCTACTATAACAGCCTCCACTCTTCTGGGGAGGCTTTCCACTAGGTTTTGGCACATGGCTGTGGGAATTCGCATCCATACAGCCAAAAAAGCATTAGTAAGGTCGGACACTGATGTTGGGCAAGAGGACCTGGCTCGCAGTCTGCATTCCAATTCACCCCAAAGGGGTTCATTGGGGATGTGTCACAACCAGTAGGGTGAGTGGAGTACCCGTACAGTCTGCTCACGTTGGCACTACCTCCTAGAAGGTGCGGGTCTAACGGAGTGGGAGGTTATCACCAGAGGCTCCCACAAAGACGCTTGGTTTTCCCGGCTCCCTGACAGCAGGTCACGGTTCTCCTAGGAGGTGATGAGCGAAACTGTAAAGAGATCCAGGACTATACCTAAAGATGCTTCGGATAAGGAGTACCAGGATGGCTGAGAGATTAGGAGACAGTAAAGCAGTGTGCTGATTAACACAGGAGGCTGGTAGCGATGGTAGCAAAAACCTGCAGAGCATTACCACAGGGTAGTGGAGTAGACACAGAGGCTGTGATGATCTGCGGATAGATGTGCTAAAGACTTCAGAAAACAGTTAGCATTAATCTGCAGAGCGTTACCACTGGGTAGTGGAGTAGTCACAGAGGCTGTGATGATCTGCGGATAGATGTGCTGGAGACTTCAGAGAACAGGTAGCAATCAGGAGCCAGGGAACAGGACATCTGAACAGGAGAGTAGACCTAAAGATCTGGCAACTCGGTAGAGAAGCAGGTGCTTTAAATAGACAGAGCTGACAGGCAATTAGCCAATCAAGAGGATGCAGGAAGTATTGAGCAAACCAGGTGTGTACCTGCCCAGTTCAGCCCAGCAAGTACATGCAGAAAGAGGGAAACAGGTGAGAACAGTGACCATAATGCAGGTGTAGCTGGTGCAATGTGTGACAGGTTGAGATCAGGGCTCTGTGCAGGCCAGTCAATTTCTTCCATATCAAACTCAGGAAACTATTTTTTGATGGTCCTCGCTTTATGCATGGGTGCATTGACATGCTGAAACAGGAAAGGGTCTTCCCCAAACTGTTCCCACAAAGCTGGAAGACCACATTTCTCTAGAATGGCATTGTATGATATAGCATTAAGACTTCTCTTCACTGGAACTAAGAGGCCCACACGTATCCATGAAAAATAGTCCTAGACCAAAACTTAACAATAGGCAGTACACATTTTGGTAGGAAGCATTCTCCTGGCATCCACTAAACCCAGATTCAACCATTAGGCAGCCAGATGGTGAAGCGTGATTCATCACTCCACAGAACGTGTTTCCACTGCTCCAGAGTCCAAAGATGATGTGCCTTACACCACTCCAATCGAATTTAGCATTGTACATTGTGATCTGAGGCCTGTGTGTTACTGCTTGGCTATGGAAACCCAATCCATGAAGCTTCCGATGAACAGTTCTTGTACTGACGTTGCTTCCAGAGGCAGTTTGGAACTCGGTATGAGTGTTGCAACCAATGACACACGATTTATATGCAGTTCAGCACGGTCCCATTCTGTGAGCTTGTGTGGCCTGCAGCTTCATGGCTGAGCTGTGTCGCCTCTAGATGCTTCTGCTTCACATTAACAGCACTTACAGTTGACTGGGGCAACTTTAGAAAGGCAGAAATTTGACAAACTGACTCTGAAAGTTGGCATCCTATGACAGTGCCACTTGAAAGTCACTGAGATCTCCAGTATGACCCATTCTACTACTAATGTTTGACTATGCAGATTGCATGGCTGTATGCTTTATTTTATGCACCTGTTAGCAATGCTGTGGCTTAAATGATCAAAAACGAGAAGAGTTTGCAAATACTTTTGGTCATGTAGTGTATGCGTTTTGCTGTACAGCTACTCAGTTATTTTTTCAAATATATATTCTTAGTTCTATATAAACATAGGTCTGCTTGTTTCTCCATAGACCAATATCTGCTTCATTTTTCATACACAGATAATTGCTTTATTCTACAGACACAGATCTAGGTTCTAGCCTAAATCCATCCCATGGCATTTGATAGTCTTTTCATGTTGGGCTTAGATTTGCCTGCATGTGATCAACTATGTAGTAGAAGGCTTATATGTTGCACAGTCGGAATCAGGTCTTGCAGACCATTTTTTAGTGGAACTCTGCTCAGGCCCACATGCAGGTTGGAATCACAATCTCCAAATACATGATGATTTTTGATAGCCTCTCATATTTTAAAGTGCATATTGCGCCTACGTCATACTAGATGTATTCATTCCATAACAGCATTCAGATATCTTGATGTTAAAATGCACGATTTGTCCTGTAATCTGCATCTTTGTGATGTAACAATGGTGATCTAGAGCAGACAGAGCTGTTTTTAACATCTATTCTGTCTGCTCTAAGCAAATGTGAGTAATGGCGTCTTATAGCAAAACTCTGATTAATTGAGAATAGGATTACAGTAGTGCTACATTTCTTCAATTTTATTTACAATCCCCCAACCTGTTATAAACAGCTCTTTCTTTAGACATAGTACAAATGAAATAAAAAAGTAAAAATGTTTTATACATAAAATCAGTATTCGATACGCTTACTCTTGAATTTTACTCTGTACTACATCTGTTCTGTCCTCTCTTCTCATCTCCTTTTATGTTCTGTCTTTCTCCTTAGTCTTTTGTGACATTTATTCACCCCATGTGTTTTTCTCACATGCTCTCTCCATTTCACCTGTATTCTCAGTTATGCTTTCTGCCCATATGTTGTGTGTGTCCACTTGTCTGCTCTCCTCACCTACTTTATTTTACCCTTTTCACATGTATGTTCCCCATATGAGCTCCTCGTATCTGTTTTGTATTCTTCTCCATGTCTGCTCAGATTTGCTCCCGAGTTTTCACGGTGGTGGTCAGCATATCGATGCTGACTACACCGACAACACTTACCCCGACATCTTCAGTCCGTTACCTCCTTAAGAGCAGTGCTAACAGCGTCGCCTATCTCACTGACGTCATCAAGTCCCGCGCGTCTTCCTTCATCATGATTGGCTGAAGTCTCTTCACAGTACAGTCGCCATGGATCCTTGCCGGGAAGCAGCTGTCCAGACTGAAGATGTCAGGGTAAGTGTTGTCGGTGTAGTCAGCACCGTTACGCTGTACCACACCCCTATTGATGTGTTATTCCTCTTTTTTCTATTTCTACATATGGATGTAATGTTTGGGTATCCATATACTTTTGGCTATGTAGTGTATCAATAGCCAGTCAAGCAAGCAGCACCTGGAACAATAACTGCACATATGTCAATTAGGTCAGATTTCCCTGACATCAAGTTTCATCAATTTTCAATTTAAGCCGATTTCATTGAGCAAAATAATTATTTCTGATGACCCACACAAGGTGCAATGTGAACCGGTAATCAAGAAGAAATGGAATCAAAAATCTGTGGATTGAGAGCTAGATATCCGTGGATGGAAAGCTGAGCAGAGATCTGTGGATGGAAAGCTGAGCAGAGATCTGTGGATGGAAAGCTGAGCAGAGATCTGTGGATGGAAAGCTGAGCAGAGATCTGTGGATGGAAAGCTGAGCAGAGATCTGTGGATGGAAAGCTGAGCAGAGATCCGTGGATGGAAAGCTGAGCAGAGATCCGTGGATGGAAAGCTGAGCAGAGATCCGTGGATGGTTAACTAATCAGAACTCTGCAGATGGAGAGCTAATCAGAGATCTGCGGATGGAGAGCTAATCAGAGATTTGTGGATGGAGAGCAAATCAAAAATCTGTGGGTGGAGAGCAAGAGATATGTGGATAATCAGAGATCAGCGGATGGAGAGCTAATCAGAGATCTGTAGATGAAAAGCTAATCGGAGATCTGTAGATGGACAGAGAAGTAGGATTCCCATGTTTCCAAGACTTCAAAGAACAGACCCATTTTCCACATAAAATCTTTTACTCACAGTATTGTTTCCCCACATTTTAAATTTCTGATAAGTTGAAATTAATCAGGACAAGTTGGAAATGGGTACCTTATTTGGTACATAAAAGGAAATATGTGTTGGGCCTTAGCAAATTTCATAGGTGTTTTTCATTGTTGATTCCAAAATTTTGGGAGTCCTACACAAGAGTGACATCTAAATAGTGAAAGAAAACTTTGTGTGAAGAAAGAAATAAAAATATATGTACAAAGAACTAAGCTGAAATTTATGGATAGAGAACAAAGCAAATGATCTTTGGCCAAAGAGAAAATCAACTCATCAGCAGATATAAAATTAAAAGGGTCTGGAACACAAACGGCAACTAAAAGAGAATCAATGTGTGCAGTGCAGATGCATAAACTCACCATGTGACAGGAACAAAAGAAAAATGATTTCTTTTTTTCTGACTGCAGTAGAGTGATATCTCTGGGAACAGCTGGTGCCAGAGAAGTATTATAAAACCCTAGGGACACTGAATTCTTTGTGGGATGATGACATTTTATTACCAACCCACATAAAAAAAAAGATACATGTAACACAAAGACTTTCAAATCCTGCATTCTAAATTCTTTAGATGTAAACCACAGTTCCCAGTCACAAATGGAAAAAAAAATGTGGTTTCGAACAGCACCTTATTTTCTGTAGTCATTAAGACTGATGACTAAATTATCATGAACTGGAGATAAGAGAACATATTTATGGAAACTGTTCCTACAGGTAACCGTGTGCAAAAAAGAGGAGTTGCTCATAGATTCAAAGGGGCAGATTAAATTCCTCGCATTGTGCTTTAGAACAATGCGGAACCCGCACTATTACCATTACTACGGTAATAGATGCTCATTATTACCATTACTACAGTAATTTCAATGCTGATTTTTGCTCGCGGTAAAATTACTGTAGTAACGGTAATAATGCGTGCCCCGCATTATTCTAAACAACAACCTAAGGAATTGAATCTGCCTCAAAATGTCATTTATCTAAGACAGTATAGAAAATGAAGGTAATTGTCTGTCTAGTTGCTACAGCTGACAACATATTTTCTTCACAATTGCCTGTGGAAGTTTTCAGAAATTAAAACATTAAAAGAGAAAAAAGGTCCAGTTTCCCAATTCCTTTGACAATTTTGCAGCCTGGATCACTTATTTTCTATCTTTTCAACTGCCTACTCTCATACTAAACTTCTTTCACTTATGTCCTCTTTTCACCTCTCCCAATGGACCTGGTCTCACTCCCACTGTGATCGACACTCCATTCACCTTGTCTTCTCCCGCTACTGCTCCATCTCTTGTTTCTCCAACTTAGTCATCCCACTCTCCGACCACAACCTTCTTTGTTTCAGCCTCAAGTTACCTCATACCCTCCCCCCTGCACTAAAATCCACACGTACACAACTAAAACCTAAGTACTCTTAACCCAATCCACTTCTCATTTTCACCAAAACAACTACTTTCTCCTATGACTGCACTGTCCTGCCCTAATCAGGCTGCCTCTTTCTACAACAAAGCACTCCCTTCAGCCCTAGACAATGCAACTCCAGCTACAAGATACAGTCTCAGAGGATCCAAACCCCATCCATAGCACACCAAACAGACCCATTACTTGCAAATGTGTTCCCGCACTGCAGCGCACCTGTCACGGGCACTAGGAGTCTTTACCCAGGTATCACCAGATGATGGACTTACCAGAGCAGTAAAGGTGGTAATATGGTACTCTGGTAGCGGGGTGATCACGGAACAGGAGACAGCAGATGGTAAGAGAATGCTCGTGGAAAGTCTATGACTAGCAGCACTGGTAATAGGTAGATAACTGTACACGAGGTACTGGATGGACAAGGAAACGTGAGGGTAGTCAGTGGTCTGCGGATAGCAAGTTGTACCACTGCTATAGTGAGGAGGAATGTCCAGAAGTAACGAGGAGGTGATGAGAGTCAGCGGTCTGCGTATAGCAAGTTGTACCGCTGTCTAGGTGAGGGAATGGAATCCACGTGACGGTATCCGGGGAGTCAGTGGTCTGCGTTAGCAAGTTGTACCGCTGTCTAGGTGAGGGATACTGGAAACTGGTGACTCAGGAAACAGGGAACAGTGGTCTGCCTCTAGCAAGTTGTACCACTGAAATATATACGTGAGAAGGAACACGGGGAGATAAATGCAATGCAGAGTATACACGGGCACACTGAACTTGATCCCACGATGATATGCACAAAATAGTAATAACTGAGCAGCACTGCACAAATATACAAAGTAACAAGAACTATCCAGGCTAAAAGGTAACACAGTCAAATGATGGCAATAGTCTCAGTGGATAGGAAACGCCAGAGGAGAACAACTCAGTCCAGCAAGATATGCAATACACCAGCACAGTCAATGAGAAGTATGCATACCGTGGTTCAGGAGAGCAGGCTGTCAGAGAGAGGTGCAGGGATACCTGAACGGCTGGAGGCCGGCAGGATATGAAGTCCCAGGAGGATGTAAGCGGTAACCAAGTAGGTGCAGCGCACAGGTAGGTAGACCAGCAAGGATGGAAACAATACTCAGGAAGCAGTAGTATATAGAACTGGACACCTGGAGAACACAGGAGAGTAGAGGTGGTCTAGCCGAGATGAAAGCAGCGGAGCGTTGATCCAATGCAGACAGGCGAGTTGACACAAGCAGGAACGCTGTAGAAGCACGAAGAGCGGATCAGCTGGCTGCAGACACGATGAGTACTGGAGGGTTGCGATGAGCAGGGCACTGCAGATACATGGAGGCAGCGGATAGGAATCAGCTGGTGCAGTCACGATGAAACACGAGAGAGTTGAGCTGAGCAGGATACGGTAGATACACGGAGGCAGCAGATAGGAATCAGCTGGTGCAGTCACGATGAAACACTGGAGAGTTGAGCTGAGCAGGATACGGTAGATACACGGAGGCAGCGGATAGGAATCAGCTGGTGCAGTCACGATGAAACACAGGAGAGTTGAAGTGAGCTGGAAACTGTAGAGCACGGAGGCAGCGGATAGGAATCAGCTGGTGCAGTCACGATGAAACACGGGAGAGTTGAAGTGGACTGGAAACTGTAAAAGCACAGAGGCAGCGGATAGGAATCAGCTGGTGCAGTCACGATGAAACACAGGAGAGTTGAGATAAGCAGGATACTGTAGATACACGGAGGCAGCGGATAGGAATCAGCTGGTGCAGTCACGATGAAACACGGGAGAGTTGAAGTGGACTGGAAACTGTAGAAGCACAGAGGCAGCGGATAGGAATCAGCTGGTGCAGTCACGATGAAACACAGGAGAGTTGAAGTGGTCTGGAAAATGTAGAAGCACAGAGGCAGCGGATAGGAATCAGCTGGTGCAGTCACGATGAAACACAGGAGAGTTGAAGTGGTCTGGAAACCACAAACGAACAACAGGAATCAGCAGGAGCTGAATACACGAGGAAACACTGGAACACCTTCAGAGGCTCATGGGGAATGAGACTCTAAGATCAGGCAACGAGGTATTGACCTCAGGTGCTTTAAAAAGGGGGTGTTGCCTGATCAGCCAATTAACTAAAAGGAACATGTACTGAAGGTTTGAAAGGGCTGCACATGCGCAGACCCTCAGGATGGTGGACGGCCACGGTTCCTAAACACACGAGAAGTAGCACTCACAGTCCGGTGAGTGACAGCACCACTGGAAGAAATCTCGTACCTATCCAGATTTCCTCCACTATAAATTAATCCTTTCATGTTACAGCACTGCACTTTCCATTGTCAAACGAGCATACTCCCTCCTCACATCCAGACACTCTCACAGTCCTGTCGACTACACCTTAAAAATATTGCCAGAATACGCCCTTTCTTACCCATGATGCTACCAAAACTCTTATCCATTCTCTCATAATCTCCCATTTTGGCTACTCCTGCTATCTGGCATTCCCAAATCCCATGTATCGCAATTCAATCCATCCTAAATGCAGCTGCATGACCGATCTTCCCCTCTCATGGCTCCTCATCTGCTACACCACTTTGCAAATCCCTACACTGACTCCCTGTGCTCTCCAATTCAAATTACTCACCCTTACCTACCAAGCCCTCAACAACACCATCCCTTCATACATCTCAAACCTCATATCAAAATACTCTCTCGTGTGCCCTTTTTAGATCTACCTCTGACCTGCACCTTGTCTCGTCTCTGGTAACCACCTCTCACTCCCACCTACAAGACTTCTCCCGTGCTGCTACCCACATATAGAATTCTCTACCACACCCAATGAGGCTTTCCCACAACCTTCAAAAATTCATATGCTCTCTAAAACCAGAGATGCTTACTGACCCCTGTGTTTTGGTTTTGGAGCTAGATTAGCTTCGTGTTTTGGGTTTGGCAAAACCGCCCTCGCGTGTTTTGGATCTGTATTTTTTGGAAAAATTTCTAAAATCACATAATTTTGCACTTTTTTTATTTCTACATTATTATTAACCTCAATAACACTAATTTCCAGTCAATTTTGACCACCTCACAGGTCACAGTATTATTTTCATATACTTTCAGCCAAAGACTGCAGCAAGCTGGCTGGATGCTAATCGACAGAGCAACGACACAAACACACAGCAGTTCATAGCACATCTAGGAAACGTTGCCACACAGCAGTGACAGAAAAAAAAGAAAAGTGGTGCAAGATGGAATTGTCCTTGGGCTCTCCCACCCACCCTTATGTAAGATATTGAAAAGGACATGTACAGTTTAACAAACCAAACACTCCAACGACAAGGAATCGACTTTGTGGCTGAAGTGCTTGGTTTGTTTGAGACCTCACAAAACAAGCTAACAATGGGCTTAAAGCACGTAAGCTAACTGTGCTGTTAATGAACTCCACAGTGGCAAGATGTTGTTGTCATCATCCTCAGCCTCCTCCTCCTCACCTTCATCAGTGTGTACATCATCCTCACACAATATTAATTCATCCACGCTGGAATTCACTATTACAGAAGTCTCTGTACTTTGATGTAATTGGTGGTAAAGGCCTTTCTCGTGGAAATTGTAGTTCATTTTGATGAACATCATCTTTTCCACATTTTGAGGAAGTAGCCTCCAATGCCGAACGCTGACAAGGTTCACAGCTGTGCTGAAAACTCTTTCCGAGTACACACTGGAGGGTGGGAAGCTTAGATATTGCAAAGTGAGTTGGTACATAGGGCTCCAAATTCCCTTTTTTTTTTCCTCACAGTATGTAAAGGGACTGTCTGACGTGTCTATTTCTATGCTGCGCTAAAATAATCCTGCACCATCCTCTGGATGTTGATAGTAAGATCAGGTGGAGTTACGGCAGAGGTGTCACGGTTTTTGGTCAATTCTTTTAGACCAGACCAGATGTCAAAGTTTTGTACTGAGTCATCTGCATCATCCCTGGATCTCTTGCGAAAGCTAAGTTTTTTCCTAGCAGCAATTGACTGAGAAACTGAAGGAGGAGACGCCATCCTGTCATGTAACACTTGAGCTGTCATCTTGCTCACCAGGAGCTCCTTGCATCTCTTGAGATCTGGGTCAGTTGGAATGAAAGAGAAGACATATCTCTTAAAAATAGGATCAAGCACAGTTGCCAAAATGTAGTGATCCGATTTCAAGATTTTGATAACTTTTGGATCCTGGCGAAGCGAATAAAATACTTGATCTACAAGTCCGACATACTTAGCGGAATGGCTTTGTTTCATCTCCTCCTTCAATTTCTGGAGCTACTTTTCCAAAAGTCTACTTAAGGGAATCACTTGGCTCAAGCTAGCAGTGTCTAAACTCACTTCACAGGTGACTACTTTGAATGGTTTCACCATCTTGCACAACACAGAAAGTATTCTCCACTGCACTTGAGTAAAATACATTCCCTCTCCTTTCCCAATGTCATGGCTTGTGAAGTAAGCGTGGATGGCTTTTCGCTGTTCCTCCATCCTCAGAAGCATATACAGGGTGGAATTCCACCTTGTTACCACCTCTTGCTTCAGTTGGTGGCAGGGCACATTAAATTGTTCTTGTAGCTGCTGCAATCTCCTACATACTGTTACAGAATGGCGGAAATGTCCAGATATTTTACGGGCCACAGACAGCATCTCCTGCACGTCCCTGTCATTTGTCAAAAAGCTCTGCACCAGCAAGTTGATTGTGTGAGCAAAACAGGAAATGTGATGGATTTCACACAGCTGTAATGCTCTCACTATATTGGTGGCGTTATCAGAAATGACATATCCTGAGGAGAATCCAAGCAGGAAAAGCCATGTTGCAATGACATCCCTTAGTTTTTGTAACAGATTGTCAGCTGTATGCCTCTTAGTGAGGTCGGTGATATACAAAGTAGCCTGCTTCTGAAACATGTGACGTAGTTGGGTACATGCTGCTGCTGTTCCTGCTGGGAAAGGCGAATCACCAACCAAGTGGGCTGTCAGTCATATAATCTTTAGTTTGACCAGTTACGCTTGTCCACATATCTGTGGTTAAGTGTACAGTTGGTAATATGGCATTTTGTAGCCCAATTATTACAATTTTACGAACCTTCTGGTAGAGGTGCGGAATAGTTTTTCTTGTAACGGGGACACAAGACCTCAAATAGCTGTTTAATAATAGTGGATATTGGACACGGATCTAATACTAGCATAGTCCCCATGCCATCTGTGATCCGCTTTGCGACTAGGTGACAGCTTTCATACTTGCTTTCTCCTGTTTAACAGTCAATTGTGGTAAACTACTAGTAGTCTTCATTTTGGTCTGCTTCTGGGTTGAAGCAGACCCGCAGCAGCAGCAGCGAGACTAACGCTCAATAATTATTCAGAGGAATCATGGATAGTGGAGGAGTCATCTAGCCTTAGCAACTCAAATACAGGACTAACTCTGATCACTACAGAGGATATTGATGAGGACGGTGTTGAGGGTATAGATTGCAGGTGCTGGGATCTAGGTGAGAGAAGGGAGCTAGCTGATGCTGGACTGCTTGCTGTTATTTTTTTAGCATAAGTTTGAGATTTTCCCAACACCTTGCCATGAACTTGCTTCAAATGGCGTAACATGGATGAGGTTCCTAAATAGTTAAGGTCCCTACCTCTACTGACTGTGGCTTTACAAACGCTACAAATGGCTAGACAACTGTCAGGATTTGGGTAAAAATAATTCCACACATAAGAGGTGGATTTTTTGGTCTTATGCCCGGGCATGACAATGGTCTTCTTCTTATCACTGGCAAGAACTGCTTCCACTGGTGCAGGACTTACACAAACAGCATCATCCTCATCAACATCCTCATTAGCGCAGTCATCAGCTACACAAAGATCCCCCTCATCCTGTTGCAATTCCAAAGTGACATCCTCAATTTGTGTATCACCGGCTACACTTGGGCTGCGCATCTACACATCTGCAGAAATGCTGAAAGGAGGCTTTTTTATAAGTATAGTATCAGAAAGGTCAGGCTTACACCTAGCACTCGTCGATAAACTCTCCTCAGGGATTTGTGTCATTTCTGAATCTGAACATACTGTTTCTTCTAATGCCTTACTGTTTTCTTTCAGCTCGGCTTTTACACATAAAAGTATTTGGGCACCACTTGCTGAGTCAGAATGACAAGGTCTTGCTTGGTCATGACTGACCGTACAAGAAGATGCCTCAGTGACAGTTGCAGGACTAGCACTCACAGAGAAAGGTGAAGGCCTGATTCTTTCCTTGCCACTGCGTGTGTAAAATTGCATGTTGGCAATTTTATTTTTTTCAGCACTTAACTTTGCCTGGATTACAGGTGTTTTTTTCTTTACCAAAGTAAAAGGTGCTTTTCACATTTTTGTTTCCCTGACTTAAAAACACTATGCACTTTAACATAGGCTTTAGCGGATGACGTAGAGAGATTATTATCAGCATGACTGGTGCCAGCAGCTGCTTTGTACTCCTGGTCTTCTGTGGACTGATGTGAATCCATTTTGCTGACACAGTACAAATGTAACTATAGACTTTTAATAACACTGCCAGCTCTATTATTATAATTTCGGTTTCAGCACTGAAAACTGCCACCTCGACTGTTTCTGGGTGAGCTATGGCACAGTACAATGTCACTGGAGACTTTTAATTCCACTGCCAGCCCTATAATGTGTCTTTAGTCACTGAAAACTGCCACCTCTCCAGTTTCTGGGTGAGCTATGCCACAGTAAAATGTCACTGGAGACTTTTAAAAACTCTTCTATGCTGCGCTAAAATAATCCTCTTGAAACAATGAAACATGTTTTGGGGTTAGATTGTTGTTCTTTAGATTGATAAAGCACCGCATCCAGATGATATTTTTTCTGTATTTATGGACTCCAAACTAATGGCATCCTTAGGGAAAGACATATAGTCCAAATATATAGATCAAACACCAAACTAGGCATATTATAGAATCCTCCTATTATTACAATTTTGCTTTCAGCACTGAAAAATACAATCTCTCCTGTTTCTGGGTGAGCTATGGCACAGTACAATGTCACTGGAGACTTTTAATTCCACTGCCAGCCCCATAATGTGTCTTTCAGCACTGAAAACTGCCACCTCTTCTGTTTCTGTGTGGGCTATGGCCAGCCATTTATCAATTAGGAAAAACGACAGGATCTTAACATGTGTAGGTAATTTGGTCGCTTATTTTATGACTGCCAAATAACCTAGATTGTCCCCACAGATGCATGTTTAGGTGAGTGAAAAATACATTTTACAAAAGTGTTCTTGAGATTGTATTGCAATTATTGTTTGTAGATAACACATACAGTGCTGAATCGAAATGTTATACATAAATTAAGGGGAACAAATAGTTTTTGGAGGATACGCCTAAACACATACATGCCAGTAATGAAAAAGTAGTCTCTTTTCATGAAGAACTGCAGGTCACAGTAACATTTGCATGTCAACATTAAAACTATAAAGCTACTGTAACTGCCCTCTGGGAGTTCTTTATTGTATCCAGAAAGTATTGTGCAATTTTTTACTTGGCACAAAAACCACTATTATGTGAGGAACCAACATGAGAAACATGCACTTAATACCACAATCTACTTGACCTGTGAAAATGTGAGTGTGACCAGACCTTCCATGTTGGGAGATGGCCTACGAAAACCTGAATGCTTCTCAAAAACATTAGTGTTCATATATCATTTGTTGCTGAGTTTTCATGTTATAGCAGCTGCCAATGGATGATATAAAAAGCTGCTAACACATAAAATGAACAAATAGTAAACATGGTACTTCAAAAGTATCAAATGCTACAATGCTTATAGACAACATGATCTAATAAGATGTGTGCACAACTAAATTATGCAGGATTTATACATAAAGTTAATTCAGTAAAATACTTTATATCTAGTAAATGGATGAAATATTGAAGGGATTCTAAAAAAACAAATTCTTATAAAGGGTTCTTAAAAAATAAATACCTATAGCAACTGGTAAAGTGGTGACTTTTGGGTGTTTGTGGACTAGTCCCAGTTTGTCAGTCCTGCATCTTCCCCCGTAATCTGATTATCCATAGGACCACTGATCAAAAATAGCAACATTTACTAGGTGCAATTAATATACAGCCTTTGTCCCAAATGTACGGGAAACCTAGCAAAATAATTCTAAATGTGTCAACAAATTCATAACGATAAAATCTTATATTCGTATATTTTACGACTGGTTGGTTTAAGCTCAAAATGTGATTCTAGTTTTATTTTTGTTTGGTTTGTTTGCCAAGCTGACAGCTGTCACCTGGAGCTTTTCAGTAAATGTCTCCCAGATGGGTCAGTGTTTGAGGAAACAGTTCAAGTTCAGTCAAATGAGACAGGATGATAAGCTGGGAGATCTCCAAATCAAAATAGTAAAAATGCTGGTGAAAGAAAATGCTGAAGAAGTGGCTTTTACTAAGGCACAGGTGTTGCCTGTTGACACTGTTTATTTTCAAAAGAAACCCGTAATAAGGGCATGACTACAGTCACGGTAATTTTGATTTACTACAGCCGCAACATTTTACTTTAAAAGTGTTCTTATTTAATGTCACATCCAGCATAATTGTTCCCAGGCCCCTCAACAAAATTGTACTGCATGCCAGAAAACCCATTACCAGGAGGTAGCTAAATAATTAGTGAGTGGTCAGTTTCAGAGAAGTCAGCTCTCCAAAATGAATAGAGACGATAGTTCTCCAAGCATAGGGCATGCTTAGACAAATAGTGTGCGGCAGAGTTGGAAGATGCTCTGGCTACTAGAGGTACATTTCTGCTATGAATGGAGCTCGGTCTCTTCAAAAACAATTATATTTTTTGTTAACTGGTGCTGGGTCCTGGAAGACCCCCTTTTCTTGTTACTAATCTGCCCTCTGTTTATGACGCAAATCACTCCAGTCTCTTCTAGTTCCCTTGTGGCTTTACTATGTCTTTTTCTTGTGACTGTACCTGTACTTGTTTTAGAATACGTATGTTTTTACTTATTTGCAGCGTTTTGTCGCTGTTTATTTCTGCTAATTATTTTGTCAACTGCTCTTTGTAGGAACCCTTTGTTCGTATCATGATGTATGCTGGTTCTCTATGTAAAGGTCATATCAGTTCAGTAAAATGCTTACTTATTTCTTTAGTTGTACTTTGTAATATTACATGCCAACTAATCAGGTCACTCTGTGGGGGTTAGACTGTGCAGCCACATGCTAAGCTAGGAACACCACCCAAAATATGCAATCTACTCTACACAGAGCTCACCTGGAGCTCATTTAATATCTCATGCAGCACATGATATCTAATTTTTACATGAGGATACAAAACAAGGATCTTTTCTGAGCTTAGCTTATATATACAAAAGAACACCCGGGTCTGACCAGATTTTCCCCTGTAGTCACCATCATCAATGCACTTCCTGCATAAACGGATGCAATTACATTAAAATAGGTACATGCCTTCACAAAACCTTTGCAGTGTGACCCTTACTGCCTTGTAAGTGTGTAATAACTACAAATATACACTCAGTGGCCACTTTATTAGATACATCTTTCAAATACTGGGTAGGACCCCCCTTTGCCCCCAGAACAGCCTTTGTTCTTTGTGGTATGGATGCAGCAAGGTGCTGCAAACATTCCTTAGGGATACTGGTCCTTGTAGACATGATCGCATCACTCAGTTCCTGCAGATATATTGGCTGCACATTCATGCTGTGAATCACCCATGTCACCAAGACATGTGCTTGTGACATGACACATTATTCTACAGTAAGTAGTCATTAGAAGATGAGTAGTCTGTGGCCATAATGGGATGCACATGGTTAGAAACAATACTCAGGTAGGTTGTGGCATTTAACAATGCTCAATTGGTATTAACATGTGCCAAGGAAACATTTCCCACACCATTACACTACCACCACCACAGCCTGAACTGATGACTTGGAATCCAGGATGGATCCATGTTTGTTTATGCCAATTTCTGACACTACCATCTGCATGTTGCAGCAGATATCAAGATTCATCAGACCATGTTTTTCCAGTCTTGAACTGTCCAGTTGTGGTGAGTCGGTGCCCACTGTAGCCTCAGTTTTCAAACCCAATGTGATCTTCTGCTGCTGTAGCCCATCCACTTCAAGGTTCAACGTACTTTGTATCCTGCATACCATTGTTGTAAAGCATAGGTACTTGAGTTACTGGCGCCTTCCTCTCAGCTTGAACCAGTCTGACCATTCTCCTCTGACCTCTCTCATAAACAAGGTGTTTTTGCCCACATAACTAGCTCTCAGTGGGTGATTTTTGTTTTGTGCACCAGTCTCTGTAAACTCTAGAGACTATTGAGCATGAAAATCCCCAGAGATCAGCTGTTTCTGAGAAACTCAAACTACCACATCTAACACCAACAATAATTTCACGGCCAAAGTTACTTAGATCACATTTCTTCCCCATTCTGGTGTTTGGTCTCAGCAACAGCTGAACCCACCATGTTTCCATGCTTTTATGCTTTGAGTTGCTGCCACATGATTGGCGGATTAGATATTTGCGTTAACAAGCAGGTGTACCTAATAAACTGGGCACTGAATGTTTATGGCAACATGTAGTGCATAATTCAATATTTTTAAGAAATACTCTGACATTCAAAAAAAGGTAATATAGTATAGTGAGCCACTACAACATTCCAATATAAATATTTGCATTCTTATTTTTGTACGTTATGTTTGTACAGTATCTAAATTACAAATTCAGACCATGCAGTTTATACTAAAAAAAAGAATAATTTTTGAGATTTTGTACCAACGTTTAGCTCTGTTGTTACAGTATGTTAATTCAATTATTTTCAGCTCTTTAACCCCTTTGCTGCTGAGGCATTTTCACCCCTGTCCTGAACCTAATTTGGCACTTTTGGGCTCACCACATTCCAACTTCAAAATCAGTAATTCCTTTGTGCAGAACCTACACAAACCATACCTTGTTTTTTCAGAAGACTTTACAATTTCAGACAACACCATTGGTTTCTTTATAACCAGGGGTATTTTTCATATTTCTTTATAAAGTAGTTTCCGTAAAGTGTTGCAATATTGTAAATTAACACATTTCTAACTTTACAAAAAAAAAAATTTTTTTTTTTTTTTTTAAAACATAGACACACAGTTGAAAAAAAGGGATTGTCATAGCTTTCAAACCTTTCTGAATAGCTGCAAACCTCCATGTAAGAACAGTACTTCATTTTTATGGGTTGACCTTGTATACTTATACTCCTGGCACTCCTAAGCTGCTACCACTTAATGGGGGAGCTCAATACAGAGCGATAAGCCGCTGGACATCATCCCAATGTCTGGTTGTGCTCATTGTCAGGTATTATGGTTGCCGAACATCATGGATTTTCCTGCGAACCTGGGGTGCGAGGAAGAATCTGTGATGTAACATCGCCTTGAAGTGCCTTCGCGACTGTTTCAGAAGCACTCCCGCGGCACATCACTGGGAATTTAATTTTTTTTTTTTTACAAATATGAGATGCAGGGCCATCTTTTCCATTGGGCACGATGGGCAGGTGCCCGGGGGCCCCACGGGCAAGGGGGCCCCATAGGCAGGGCTCTTAATTAGAATAAATAATCCTGCAAAAGAAAAAACCTGCAAAAAAAACCTTCAAGGGTCACTGAGCAAGTACATCTATCTCTATCTCTATATATCTCTATACATCTATATATATATATATATATATATATATATACATATGTGTGTAGGGGCACCGGTGCACTGCTTTGCCCGGGGGCCCATAATGTTGTACATTTTAAAGGTCACAAATACACACAAAAACAGTATTGGAAATGTACATCACTGAGGAAACTGGACAACCTATTGCATGAAATGAGAGGTTAATTACCTTTCTAACCCAAGCGCCTAGAATACACAATAGTTTCCAGAAGGTGGCACAATACAGGGACATTTTTCAATTTTTATTATACAAATATGCACCTAATACTTCTTTGTATGTCTGGTGATCACATCTACATTACACCAGCAATGTCCAACAATAACAATGTACATAACAGCAGTACCCAGATTATCCAGAAAGGGACATCGCACTTAACAAAAGTTGGTAAGTTCATAAATCACTGCTCAATTAAATTATATCAGCACCGCCCACATTATGTCAGCAGTGTGCAAATTATGCCATAACTGCCCCATTATGAAAGAGATGGCCACCATTATATTAAGAGAATGCGTAACAGGCGCTCTATCTGAAAGTGTTGTGCAGGTGACACCTCGCCAATGCATCCTGCCTCTCACAGCCACTCTGTATCTCACTTCCAGGATCTGCTCTTTTATATTTTGAGGCATTCAGACATGAGGCACAACCAGGAGCTGACACAGCGCTGCGCTTCTATAGAAAGCTGAAGTTCCAGAGAGGATGAAGGAGGCAGGATATACGTTGCGGAGCTGTAACTATGCAGCCTACCCATGTGCAGTTTAACTTTTCAGCCAATGGGACATTCCCCAGGACACTGGGAACCTTCAGGCGAGCAACAAATTCCAGGTCTACCCTGGGAGTTTGGGAACAGTTGATACGTCAGAACATGAATGTGAACTAATTGCAGTGCAGCTATGCAGCATGTATATTTCTTATTGGTCCCCATGTCTTGTAATTCTAATTGGAGGAAGATTTAGAAGAATGCGATTACATTGCCAAGCAAAAATGCTTTACATTGTTCTGATCATTTAATGAGCTTTCTAAATATAATTATTTGTGTTTACACAAATCTAGGTATTAACAGTAATAGTTTTTGCTGCTTGGCCTTCCAGCAGCTGCACTCAAGTAATGTCATTCTGTATCATTGAGTGTCAATAGTCAGGTGGTTTTACCTTTTCATTCCTTAGTTCTATAAATGCACCAATGGCAGGCTAATGATATGTGCACAAGGACACATTTCTAATTTGCTATTAAAAACATAATAAATTAAAATATTTTTATCACCTTTCAATCTGATGTTGTCCTTTATACATCTGGATTTAGACTCCTCTCTCAGAACGAGGTGCAATAGGGAGGTATTTCAAGTGCTTTTGCAGAGTGCATATGTCTATGAACCCCTCATCACAGCATGAAGAGCCCCTAATAATGAGCATTCTCCACCCCTTTATCTCATGCACCACTAAATCGAAAACTAATTCCTGCAACGTTCTGCAAAATGAGGCATACCACAGCACTTATACCCTACGTTGCTAGGAATGCCTTCACTCCACCAATGCCTCCGCTCTGCCTGTGCCAATTGCTCCTCCGCAAACTCTACCAACCTATTTCATAAACACATGCAAATCTAGGTGCACCACCGGTGCAAAGATGCTTTTGCACTGTGAAGCGGAGAATTTTTACTTTGTAAATTACTTTTTTTTGCAATTTGTATCTATCTTACACCTGATAAAAATTGAATAAAGTCGGGATAAAAAAAACGTATGCATCCTGTGTACACAAGCCCTACACTAGGGCTCAGAGGAATAATGGAAGATAAATACCAGGATAATACAATTGTAAATCGAAGAGGGAGATTGTCGCAAATGATTAATTAGGTAGTTTGAATAAATGTTGAACAGCATTTGTGCAGAGCGCATTCAAAACACTTTCAGAGAATCTCCAAACTTGCATATACACACACAGGTTTAAATCTTACACCTTCAACACACACGCTTTAATGCTGATAGTCTAAACACATAATCTAAGCGATTAGACCTGTAAACAATTTTTCTAACAATTGTTCGCTTCGCTTTGAGTCAACCTCAAAAGGTGCTTACAGTGTTAACAAGCATCAACGCTCATTACAATATAATGGATGTCTATGGGAATGCATGTTGGGTACGTAATACACTATACTGCAAGGAAACTTTGACAACACGCTTCAAATACTCTGTTAGTTTAGCGCCACAGTTAGGTCCATAGGCCGTCACCGACATACAGTGGGGGCAGCAGTTTTCGGCCTAACAATCTACTGGTAACTAGTGACTGACGCATGTGGCACAAGGTTGCTACTGAATAGATCAACAGCATTTGGGCAGCACGGGGGCTAAGAGGTTAGCACTTCTGCCTTACAGCACTGGGGACATGAGTTCAATTCCCGACCATGGCCTTATCTGTGAGGAGTTTGTATGTTCTCCTCATGTTTGCATGGGTTTCCTCCCACACTCCAAAAACATACTGGTAGGTTACTTGGCTGCTAACAAATTGACCCTAGTCTCTGTGTGTGTGTGTGTGTGTGTGTGTGTGTGTGTGTGTTTGTGTGTGTGTGTGTGAATTTGGACTGTAAGCTCCAATGGGGCAGAGACTGATGTGAATGAGTTCTCTGTACAGCGCGACGAAATTAGCGGCGCTATATAAATAAATGGTGATGATGATGATGATGATGAACAGCATTCTCATGAATATTGGTCAAGCAAACAAAATGGCTGCCTCCACTGATACGTATGTTTAAAGACAAACAAGGAAATACACAAGTTGCTACTAGTACTAGTAATTCATATATAACAACTGGAGAACTTTGATCTATGATGGAGGAAATATTGTATGTGCACCACACTTACTGTGGGTAACAATACTGAGCTATTGAAGAAAATGAAAGTTAACATAGGCCAGATTTTATACAGTTGCGTAACTAGCTCACAAATTACATTCATTATTAAATACGTGCAAATAAAGACATTTTATATATATATGTTTATGAATCATTAAGATATTTTTAGTATAAGGTAAACATATTACGGTAAACTGATTAAGCAGACCTTAAGAAAGAGTAGTTTACCTATACAAATAGAGAACAGAAAACACTTCTTAGCAAGGAATGCATTTAGTATCTTTCGATATCTTACACATGAAAGACTTGATTATGATTTGGGGTTGACCACGTCTAAGTAAACATGTTTACGTTAAGGTATGCGAAAAATAACTAAATTCATTCAGAATCTGCAAGTAAACACAGGACTTGATTTATAGGTTATGTGCATAAGGGACAGGAATATCTGAATATAAATATGCAATGATAGCAGATCCATAGCCTTGATAAATTGGAATAAGAAAAAGTGTTGACATGTAATGTGAGGAAAGTATTCATGAGAACATGTCTATGAAGTTTGGAAGTTTATACAAACTATAATCAACTATTAAACCTTTCTGAGGTGGGGATTCCAATTGGCAAGTATCTGCAGGTATATGGTGTTACTAACCAGCGTGATAACATTACAAACTAGACAATATGACTTATTGTACTCACCATTTAGAGAGGAAGAGTAACAATGAGCATATAGCCTTCCCTGTGGCAGCCAGTAGAACGGTTTAGTCTACATCCAGATGGGTGGTATTTGGGAGAGAATCTGAAGTGTTTGTTGACAGAAACAACTGATCTGTCCAATCAAAATCCAATCAAGTCATTCATTAGTCAACTGTTTCCTACAGGATACAGTGATACTCCTGGGTGGAAGACAATTCAACAAGATGTTCTTCCTACTATAAAACAATAACACCCGCAGAATTCTCTAGATAACACTGATTTAAAAGTTGCATATGATCACCTTTTCTAATTTTGTTTTCACTTAGAGTAGACCTACAATAAAAACTATATTTACAATCCCATTAGTTAATAGAGAAACCTGCAACTGAACAGTGCAGAGTAAAAATTTTCCACAAGACAGTGTGCAGGTAAGTAAATACGTGGAGTAGGGTATAAAGGGACAAGAACTTCCTTTTCCCAAAAAACTAGCACAAAACCTTGCACAGAAATATCTGATAACATTTAAGTAGAGTATCCCAGTAAATATTTAAGTATAAGTATCCCAGGTAGGAGACTGTATTCCTCAATTTCCTTTAATAATGAGGCTTCCCGCCTGAGAAACCCTAGTACAGCTGTTATACACTGGTGCCCAAATATGTACCCAATATTCCATGTGCAGTCTAACCAATGACTTATACAAGAGTAAAGTTTAGTGTGCATCAATGTCCCTTTCTATGCCTGCAAGGTCTGCATATTAGGTGCTTAGCATTGACTGATACTACCAAACTTATTTTCCACCATTATTCCTAAACTCTTTACCATATCTGATTCCCCCAGTTGTATTGTAGAGTATAAGTAGTAAAACTCTTGGGTGCGTAACCTTACATTTATCTACCATTTATTTGCCATTTCCCAAACTAAATTTCTCTTTAACTCAAGTCTTACTGAGTTACTGTCCTTCTCAGTGCTGACCTTACATAGTTTATGATCATCTGCATATATAGATACTTTATAAGTCATGATTATTTACTTTGTTTATGGTTGGTTATCCTAGTACTTTAATTTTTATGCAAAAATGTATGTGAAAGGTTAACAAAAGCTTTCACAGAATCCAAATATATCAGCTGCATTCTCAAGATCCACTTTACAATGTACCTACATAATAACTAACCAGGTTTGTTTGTTTGGCATGAACAGTCCTTTATAAAACTGTGATGACTGTATTATCAGATTACTTACATTTCTTTGATTGTAAGTAAACATACTATGTAAAACCTATGGTATTTGTTATGAAATTTATGCCCAGAGAGACTCAATGAAATGCTCTTCAACAGACCTACTCAACATATAAGTGCTGCAAATAATATTTACCACCATCACCTATAACATCTTTGGGTATGACCACAAATTTGGACGATAGATGATGCTATCAGTTGGTGTGTCTACCCTGTCTAATTTGCCCACACATGTGTGACCTGTTTTTCGGCCTGTGTGAGGCCACTGTTTCATTAAACTTCATCATCATCATCATTTATTTATATAGCTCCAGCAAATTCTGTAGCGCTTTACAATTGGGAACAAACATTAATAAGACAATACTGGGTAATACATACAGGCAGAGAGATAAGAGAACCCTGCTCGCAAGCTTACAATCTATGGGACAATGGGAGTTTGAACACAGGGGCATGTGCTACATCATATTGCACAACGGACCAGCTAGAATGCAAAGGTAAAAGTACTGAGTGGGCTGTGTGTGGCAATGTTGGTCAGAGGGTTGTCGTCTTGTGTTAGCTGTGTAGAGGGTGGTAATAGGGTAATCTAGGGAGATAAAGATGGTAGTTGAGGAATATCATAAGCTTGTCTGAAGAGGTGGGTTTTCAGAGAATGCTTGAAGGTTTGAAGACTAGAGGAAAGTCTTACTGTGCAAGGGAGGGAATTCCACAAAGTGGGTGCAGCCCGAAAAAAGTCCTGTAACCGAGAATGTGAGGATGTGATGAGAATGGAAGAGAGACGTAGATCTTGTGCAGAACGGAGGTGTCGAGTTGGGAGATATTTTGAGACAAGTGAGGAGATGTATGTCGGTGCAATTTTGTTGACGGCCTTGTATGTTAGTAGAAGAATTTTTGTTAATTTTTTGAAAAATGTTCTTTAGATGTATGTAACATGATTTAGATATAGAGTCGATGTGGGGAATAAATGATAGTTGTGATTCAAGCTTGCGTGGTGGGATTTATGGTCATGCTATCAACAGAAATAGAAATGTCAGGCAGGAAGCTTCTGTTTTTGGGTGGGGATATTATTAATTCAGTTTTTGAGAGATTGAGTTTGAGTTGGCGAGAAGACATCCAGATGAAATGGCAGAAAGACAGCCAGTAACGCGAGACAACACAGATGGTGAAAGATTGGAGAGGATAGATAGATTTGTGTATCATCCGTACAGAGATGATATTGAAATCCAAAGGAGCTTATTAGTTTTCCAAGAGAAGTGGTGTAAATAGAGAATAGCAGAGGACCTAGGACTGAGCCTTGTGGTACTCCAACTGATAAAGGAAGGAAGCGGAGCAGAGGTGGATCCAGAGAAATTAACACTGAAAGAGTGATTAGATAGGTAGGATGAGAACCAGTATAGGACAGTGCCTTCAAGACCTAGGGATTGTAGCGTTTGTATGAGGAGAGAGTGGTCAACAGTGTCAAATGCAGCAGAGAGATAAAGGAGAATTAGAAGAGAGTAATGGTTTTTACTTTTTGCTGTGATCAAATCATTGACAACCTTGGTCAGCGCAGTCTCTGTGGAGTGTTGAGAGCGAAAGCCTGACTGAAGAGAATCCAGTAGGTTGCTTGCTGTAAGAAAGTGTGTGAGGCGAGTGTAGGCAATTTTCTCGAAAAGCTTGGAGGGGCATGGGAGCTGAGAGATGGGGTGGTACGGTAATTTACGAGAGAGTTAGGGTCAGAATTTTGTTATTTTCAAATGGGAGTAATCACTGCATGCTTGAATAGTGATGGAAAAATATCAGTAGAAAAAGATTGATTACAGATTTTAGTTAGAGGGGAAATGAGCACAGGAGACAGGGACCTACTAAACTTTTGCATATATATATTGTTTATTTTTTTATGAGGCCCCATGTGTGGTAGCCATGGTGGCCCTATAAGGTATACCTACTAGTTTCTAAATAAGTTTAACATTTTGAGTTTGGAAGGTTTGGTCTTAGTAAGGAAGGGCTGGATCCATCTTTAATGGCCAACTGAACAGCCGACAAAGGAGATAGAACTCACATTTTCTTATGTCACGGTAGAGAAAGGTTTACATATGTATTTAAAAATGATACAAAATGCAGTTAATTTTTATTTTAGGTTTAGTGGTCTTTAAAAGACCATAACACCTTAAATACAGGATGGCTCATATGAAAGTGCTACAAACAACTTTCACAGATATATGTATGTAAAAGTTTAAGGCGCTTATTAGAACAGAGATAACATTAGTTGCACAGCAAATGTAAAGAGAATGTCAAGATTGTTCTGTCAATGTGGATCATAATACCAGCTTTCTTTTATGTAGCACAACTTGTATTTAACCAGTACAGAGCCCTTTTCTAGGTTCTTTATATCTATTGGATTTTTATTGGTACCCCAGTTCTGCAGACCATGGGGTAAGTGTATCAAGCTGAGAGTTTTCTGGCAGGTTTGAAAAAACAATCAGATTCTAGCTATCATTTATTTAGTACAATCTACAAAATGACAGCTAGAATCTGATTGGTTGCTATAGGCAACATCTCCACTTTTCAAACCTGCCGGAAAACTCTCAGCTTGATACATTTACCCCCATGTTGTGTTGTAATTATATGGGGGTTTTCTGTGTTAATGTCCTTGAGAGCACTGATACTGGTGTGGTCCACAAGATACAGAGAAGACACATAATAAATCTTAAATACACAATCAGCACAGAAATGTATACTAACAGTTCATTTAACCTTTGTCTCTGTGAATGTATACAAGTTGTTATATATACAATAACAATCTTCTCTTTTCTATTTGCACAGCTAGAAATGATTTTACTTTGAAGATTAAAATGTATATGTGTTTTTAATCCAGCACTGCGGAGAATCTCTGCATCTACTAATTTACATCTGGATTGAGTTCCACCACTCTGAGGAATTAAATAGTCAAATTTCCACATTTTTTCTTTTTGTTGAAAAAAAAAAAAAAAAAGAAGAAAAAAAAAAAACTTTAGGGACTCATGTTGCATAAACAGAACAAATTGTTTTCACTAGAGCAGATAGTTTTATACATTGTTGCATAAGCTGTATAAAATATTTTAGAGGAAGGTCAGATGGCAAGACCCTGTTCTCCCTCCTTCGCTCTTATTAATGTTGTATAAGCTCTCTGAACGGCTTTAACCCCTCAGCTCTCCAGAGCGTTATTCCCCTGTACACAAGCTGAACATGACTGTTTGAGTCATGACTTGAACATAACACAAGCAAAAGAAGAAAAAAGAAAAGAAAAAATAAGTGATGTTTCTATGGATGTTGCAACAAGCCATAAACGTCTTGATTTGGAATTTCTAAAAAAATATACAAGCCACTCCATACCGCTAATCCTGACACAGGCGAATTGTAGCTCACCAGCTGTTGTAAGACTCTAATTGCCAGCAATCCCTGCCAATTTGACCGACTATCTCTATCTTACATACAATATGATACCTCTGCTGTCTGCAGTCACCAGAATAATGTGCCAGTGATACAATGGAAGAGTAGTGTTACACCTGCAATTTCTGTCACACAATGTTCTATAGTTACAATAGATCAGATATCAATTAGGATTTGTGAAAAACCAAGTTGGCCAATAACTGCAAACAGCTTGTGCATGCCATTATCAACCAATGTGACTAACTGGGAGCTGCAGGATCCAGTCGTGCAGTCGGAACGCCAAATAGCCAAATCTGTTCAGTATCTATTCTATCGCGCCTCACATACAGTGTATATCGCAAAGTCGGACACAGATCTGGTTGCCCAGCGCTCGATCCAATCTACCTGTGTACAGGCAGCTTTACATCATCATCACCATTTATTTATATAGCGCCACTGATTCCGCAGCGCTGTACAGAGAACTCATTCACATCAGCCCCTGCCCCATTGGAGCTTACAAACTAAATACCCTAACACACACACACACACACACACACACAGACACACACACACACACACACAGAGAAACAGAGAGTAGGGTCAATTTTTATAGCAGTCTTTTTGGAGTGTGGGAGGAAACGGAGCACTCTTGAAAACTGGTAAAGATCTGCAATATGGTTAGCTATTGTAGCTACCACCTGACATTTACTTTTGCTATTCTTATTTGCTAACGTGCTTTACTCTCGTATCACTGGATCACATTCTATTTAGAACTCAATTGCAAATCATTACATTTACCAACTTTGAACCTTACGCTCTGCTGTCCAGTCTCCCACTTTGACTAGGCTCCCCTGTAAGGATAAGACATCTGGTATACACTATTACTGCACAAATTTTTTGCCATCTGCAAACACAGAGAGAATATTTTTAGTGCCAACTAACTGGACTGGTACAGGACAGGACACTTGGGATAGAGTATAAACCATTGTTATTGTTTCTCTGCACTTGTATTTAAACTAATTTTTGATTGCAGTACAAATAATATTGTTCTGACCAATAGTTGTATTCATATGCCTAATGGGGCTCACCCTTTAATGCTTTTATTTTCAGTGTTTCATAAATCCACATTTTCTAAAACATATTCTTAAAAGAGATTTCTTAAAATCTCATTAGGCACCAACCCCATTTGATTTGTCACTTGCAGCCTTTGAGGTGTCGCATGCAGCCTTTTTCTTTGTCTGTCTTTGGTCTTCCTTTGACTTCATTTTGTTGCCACAGCATAGTACTACATGCAACATCCAATCATGAGAATGGATACTGCAACTTTGTCAAGCTGTCAGTTGAATGTGTACATGACCCTGTTTTTTACACTACCGTTTGACCTGTCATATGAGGCCAGTCACACAACAAAAATCACAAGAGTATCCATTTCGCATTGTTAACTCTTTAAGACCGTCAATAAACACTTGTTTAAAAAAAAAAAAAAAAATCACAAAAGTAGTTCTGACTTCAAGAGCAAAGTCCAATTGCCAACAAATGACTGACAATTAAAATATCATCCCTGCCAATCATAGATATCTCTATCTCACATACAATAGGATCATTTGAATATATAGCAAAGGCTTTATTTTACTGCGCTGAGTAATATACGTGAAATAAATAGTTTAAACTTAATAATGTCCTTCACACACCACTCCTTTGTAGCAGGTTGCCATGTTAGGAGGGAGAGTGTGTGACAACTTGCCAGACTTGATGTGCAGAAATGCACTGTGTGAACTGGTGGATTTATACAGAAGGGCCATTGATGTCACAGGTGACTGGCATATCAGCTTCTTGACCTCTATGGGATCCAATCACGAAACTGGTCTAAAATGTGGGAGGAGCTTTGCTGTCAATAGTGGATTGGAGAGGCAATCGTTATTTTTTACCATAGCTGCAGTGTAACACTGACCAATGTATTTAACGTTCATGTTTCATATCTAACAATTCAGTGTTGGGGTTTAGTGGTTAATTAAGTCGCAAAACTAGTAATTGTTAGAGTTGCTGGCAGTTTAATATTGCCTGGATAGAATGGGTAAAATTTACGTCTGTCTATGTGTTACCGACCGAGTCTCATATACATAACCTTAATATTTTACACTAAATCCAGTATTGTTTCACTACAACTTATGGTAAATGACAACATAAAAGTAAATCCCAGCAACAACAAGCTCTTGTGAATACAATCGGCTGAAACGGAACACAACTGGGCTTAATAGTAACATGGTACAACAGGCATAATCGTGCTGACAACAACCAAATATTGAAAAATGACATCATCAAATTGGTTTCAGTGGGTCACAACACAATTGTACACATTCCACTATATTATTAAATAAGCCCCACCGCACTTTATTCATACTGAATTCAAGAAAAAAATAAATGAATTACTAAATGATTCTGTTACATGTATATCATACTTCTGATAAACAGAAATCTACTCCTCTAAAATATACATAAATAAATGGTTAGGTTTGTTGCTTGGACTATTAAGCATAAATGTGTTTATGATCCTAGGGGGCAGGTTACAATCCCACCTATTTGTTTACCTTGTAACATGGACGTTTTCTTTTAATGCTAAAATTATATAACACCTATTGTCGCTGCGCTATTTTACCAACTTTGTTTATCTGAGGCTAAATTAAACGTAGTATGGTGCTGACTTCTCTCACCACTGTAGTGTACTGATATAGGGTCCTGTCAGATCTTATCAGGCAAGGTTCAGATACTTTCACATTTTGTGGGTGACTTACAAAACCCATAAGTATTTCCCAGATTCAGTGGTTCAATGGTTCGGTGGATGTTTGTTTTGCATCCAAAAGCCGATCAGTTCAGAACAAATGTTAATAAAAAAAACATATTTTTTGTCAATTTGATGTGAGCTACTCCTTTTATTTCTGCAGTAACACTAGTATGTTTGAAAAATGAGAGATGTCATTAAATATTCACTTCATTCATTGTCTGTACATGATGCAAGTTTACATACTGCAATAATACTGGATATAATAAGTGCATATTTTTACTGAAAAAGTGCAATATATATGCTTATTGGACAGCTTAAAGCAGATATAGGCCACATACTGTTATAAAAAGATAAAATAAAAGTATGATGGAACAAATACTATCACAGTGACACAGATCCACAATATGTCATCAGAGGTAACTCTTTTATTTTGTGTGTGAATGTCAGTTTAGTTACATTTCATACTTTAAATTGAGGTTTGCTTTTTGTATAACAACAATATGATTCCACAAGTCTAGCTAACAGAGTATTTAGCGAATCTGGTATTTAAATGAGTCATAGCCAATAAAAATGTGACCTATTCCAGGTGAAACAAATTATTTTGCATGGAAAATACATATACCTATACATAAATCAGTAACTTGACCAGGCTAAAAGACGATTGATATATTGTACATCCTATTTTTAGCTGCTGAGTGGAGACTGTGGTACTTCATACGCAATTACCAACTAATTTGTGTTTAAGAAAATCTCCACCAATATCATATTTCAGAGTTTTTCTATATATATGTATGTGTTGGCATAATAATACAATGTATATAGATTTGCTGTAGTATACTCACATAAAGGCCACTGTGCTTGTCTCCAAAGAAAGTGAAGGCTCTGGAGATGGGCAGTAGTCCTGATCCACCATCATCCTGTCTGCGGGTTACCAAGTCTCCCTCTTGAGGGCCAAATGGGTAGAAATCTGACAAAGGTACCAAGCAGTGGGCACCCGAAAACACATACCACAGAACCAAAAGCTGGGCCAGTGACCCCATCCCCAGAAATAGCAAAAAAAAGACTCTGCCCAGAGTGGTACTACAGTACCCAGGGAGTATTTGGAATGTCCTATTCAACTAACCCGATGCTCCCTGTGTATTGTTTATCACCAGTCTGCCTCCTTCTGATAGTCACTAGGGATTCTGTCGACCTGTTCAAAGGTCTTGTATTTCGCACAGAGCACAGTGCAGCGTTACCATCTTCATGCTACAGGTTTCAATGTCTTTTCTGCAATTAACCTCTTTGCCCTGAATGTCTTTTCTGCAATTAACCTCTTTGCCCTGTGTGTTAGTATTACACTAAAGGAACAGACTCACTTTTCCCTGTCACCTCCAGCAAGATGAGTAGGGATGTTAGTTTCTATCCTGAATACTGTCTTATTTGTATAGCTCATCCAGCCTCATATATTGCAGAATGCCCTGCAACATCTCTCAGACTACCCCTCTATACCAGCCGTCACCCTGCATTACTCCTCTATGCCAGCCTGTCCCTGCATTACCTCTCTATGCAAACCTGTCCCTGCATTACCCCTCTACCAGCCTGTCTCTAGCCGTATATGCCAGTGTGTACTACTTAATTTGCTTCCCAATTCCCGAAATACCCTCCTATGCCAGCATGTCTCTGGACAACCTTTCTGTCTCTGTCTACAAGACCACTCTATGCCAGCCTATCTCTGCAATACGCCTGAGTGCCAGCTTGCCCCTGCACTAGCCCTCTGCTAGCCTGACCGGCACACGGCAGTAAGTAGTCAGCACAGTCTCTGTTATCACCCTCCTTTAGAGCGCAGTATGTTGCTTCTTAGCACTTTCTCTGACTGTCTCTCTTTGTAATTTCGAGCACTTTCTAACCAGTTTAAGGCACTCTCACTCTCCCTGTGCAGCCTGCAGCTCAGTGACACTGAATTCTCTGTTCAGAACTGACTGGGGGGTTCTCTATCCCCTCCCCCATTACTCTAACAACCCCCCGGAATGAGAGGTGGGGGCCCCTGCCAATCAGGAACGACCCTGTCCTTGGTGACGCTGTCTCTTAAAGAGCCCGGGAAGGCCGAGCGTGAAGAGGTTAAAGTGAGAAGTTTGGAGAGAGGAGCTCTGGAATGTGTGGGACCTCTTGCAAAGCATCATGGGAATCACAGTCCCCGGGCTACAGATATATGTACACATGCACTGACAATGAAGCTGGATGCACCGTGGTTGCCTCAAGTTCACTGGTACTCTGCAGGACGTCACCTCTATTGCCCTGTGGACTTGTGTGAATAATACTTCACAGGAGACTTGAAGCCAATCCGGGCCATTAACCCTT
Organism: Mixophyes fleayi; assembly: GCF_038048845.1. Classification (NCBI taxonomy): domain Eukaryota; kingdom Metazoa; phylum Chordata; class Amphibia; order Anura; family Limnodynastidae; genus Mixophyes; species Mixophyes fleayi. The sequence goes on from NC_134404.1 coordinate 73,699,616, forward strand.
ACACACAGATGAGGTTCCTCACTCCATGAAATGACTGATCTGTAGCACATCTCTGATATAAATAATGTTGAGTATTTTAGCATGGCCTATAAACACATCCTCATAACTCTGAATTGATTGTGGATGTGGTGAGCATTGCTCAATAAAGAGAGTACTTATAATTAATACAATGCAAAGCATTGTGAGCTATCAGAACACAGAAAAAGTGCAATTGTCCCACACTCATTCATATAATGGTCCTGGATGGTAAAATGGGACTCAGTGCTAGAGGTATTAATAGTGCAAGAGGTATTAATAGGGCAAAGATAGGAAGTATTGTATATTTTTCCAAAAAAGGCATCAATGATGCCGTTCCATCATTTCAACCAATGATTTGTGTCACGTGTATGTAATGCAATGTGTTGTGTGACCACAACAATTTTTAAAAAAAACTTCTAGCAGCACATTTGGGGGCACATTTATCAAAACTCGCAAAATATGAAAAATAGTTTTCAATCCTTATCGCATTGATAAGGATTGAACTATTTCTCATATTTATTAAAAAAGCAACACAGGAACAGCAGTTCTGAAAAACTGCTGTTCCTGTGAAGTGGAAATCATACTTACCACTGCCTATTCGTTCCCGAAGCAGCATGCGATGAACGGGGCTCCTCTTCTGACTCCAGTGCGCATGTGCCGAGTGAAACCTTCGGGCATGCGCACAGACATCTCTGCTCTCGCTCTGCAACTATAGTTGCAGAGAGAGAGCGGTGAGTGACAGGGAGGGATCATGTGATCCCTCCACACATGCGCTGTCCAGCTCTGCTCTTCGGAGCAGAGCTGACAGCACTGAAACTTTTTATTAATGATAATGGGGCCTATTTATGAAAGGTTTCCCCCCTGTAAAATCCCCGAAAACAATAGTTTTCGGGGATTAAACACTAATTTGCTATTTATGATATTTATAGATATCTGCTGCTTTGCATCTCCTATCGTTTTACTGAGCACTCCCCATAACAATGTATGGGGAGTGCTCAGTAACGCTATTTTACAATGAATGTAATTAACTTTTCAAGCATGATAATTTACAGGGGGGAAACCTTTCATAAATAGGCCCCTTGGACCTCTTAAGTAACGCGGCCTGAGCACTATTAGCGTTAGTACAGTAATTTCACCGTTTCGCAAGAAGAAATACGGGTTAAAATTACATAGTAATGGTGCGCCGGCAACGTTACTTTTGACAGTAACCAATTGAACTCCCCCCTGAGTGTCACAATTATACATTTTTAATTTTTAATTTAATTGGTTTATGTGTGTATATTATTGCACTTATTATAAAAATGGATTTAACTGCAAAAGGCACAAAGGGGCGACAAAAACACTGATTGAGTGACATAATCTCATTCAGTGTTTTTAAAGTGCCTGCAATATCTCCACGCGGACCGCTGGCTGCTGATATGAGGGAGAAGGAGTCAGCAGCTTCTTACATGTGAGGCAAGGAGAAGAGGATGCCACTAGAACCTCCTGCCTAGTAAGGTGAGCAGTGGTGGTGGGGGCACAAAGCATGGAGGTGGTGTGGGGGCACAAAGCATGGAGGTGGTGTGGGGGCACAAAGCATGGAGGTGGTGGTGGGGGCACAAAGCATGGAGGTGGTGGTGGGGGCACAAAGCATGGAGGTGGTGGTGGGGGCACAAAGCATGGAGGTGGTGTGGGGGCACAAAGCATAGAGGTGGTGTGGGGGCACAAAGCATGGAGGTGGTGTGGGAGCACAAAGCATGGAGGTGGTGTGGGAGCACAAAGCATGGAGGTGGTGTGGGGGCACAAAGCATGGAGGTGGTGTGGGGGCACAAAGCATGGAGGTGGTGGGGGCACAAAGCATGGAGGTGGTGTGGGGGCACAAAGCATAGAGGTGGTGTGGGGGCACAAAGCATGGAGGTGGTGTGGGGGCACAAAGCATGGAGGTGGTGTGGGGGCACAAAGCATGGAGGTGGTGTGGGGGCACAAAGCATGTAGGTGGTGTGGGGGCACAAAGGATGTAGGTGGTGTGGGAGCACAAAGCATAGAGGTGGTGTGGGAGCACAAAGCATAGAGGTGGTGTGGGGGCACAAAGCATGGAGGTGGTGTGGGAGCACAAAGCATAGAGGTGGTGTGGGGGCACAAAGCATGGAGGTGGTGTGGGGGCACAAAGCATGGAGGTGGTATGGGGGCACAAAGCATAGAGGTGGTGTGGGGGCACAAAGCATGGAGGTGGTGTGGGGGCACAAAGCATGGAGGTGGTGTGGGGGCACAAAGCATGGAGGTGGTGGTGGGGGCACAAAGCATGGAGGTGGTGTGGGGGCACAAAGCATGGAGGTGGTGTGAGGGCACAAAGCATGGAGGTGGTGTGAGGGCACAAAGCATGGAGGTGGTGGTGGGAGCACAAAGCATAGAGGTGGTGTGGGGGCACAAAGCATGGAGGTGGTGTGGGGGCACAAAGCATGGAGGTGGTGTAGGGGTACAAAGCATGGAGGTGGTGTGGGAGCACAAAGCATGGAGCTGGTGTGGGGGCACAAAGCATGGAGGTGGTGGTGGGGGCACAAAGCATGGAGGTGGTGTGGGGGCACAAAGCATGGAGGTGGTGTGGGGGCACAAAGCATGGAGGTGGTGTGGGGGCACAAAGCATGGAGGTGGTGTGGGGGCACAAAGCATGTAGGTGGTGGTGGGGGCACAAAGCATGTAGGTGGTGTGGGAGCACAAAGCAGAGAGGTGGTGTGGGGGCACAAAGCATGGAGGTGGTGTGGGGGCACAAAGCATGGAGGTGGTGGTGGGGGCACAAAGCATGGAGGTGGTGTGGGGGCACAAAGCATGGAGGTGGTGTGAGGGCACAAAGCATGGAGGTGGTGTGAGGGCACAAAGCATGGAGGTGGTGGTGGGAGCACAAAGCATAGAGGTGGTGTGGGAGCACAAAGCATGGAGGTGGTGTGGGGGCACAAAGCATGGAGGTGGTGTGGGGGCACAAAGCATGGAGGTGGTGTGGGGGCACAAAGCATGGAGGTGGTGTGGGGGCACAAAGCATGGAGGTGGTGTGGGAGCACAAAGCATGGAGCTGGTGTGGGGGCACAAAGCATGGAGGTGGTGGTGGGGGCACAAAGCATGGAGGTGGTGTGGGGGCACAAAGCATGGAGGTGGTGTGGGGGCACAAAGCATGGAGGTGGTGTGGGGGCACAAAGCATGGAGGTGGTGTGGGGGCACAAAGCATGGAGGTGGTGGTGGGGGCACAAAGCATGGAGGTGGTGTGGGAGCACAAAGCATAGAGGTGGTGTGGGGGCACAAAGCATGGAGGTGGTGTGGGGGCACAAAGCATGGAGGTGGTGTGATGGCACAAAGCATGGAGGTGGTGTGAGGGCACAAAGCATGGAGGTGGTGTGAGGGCACAAAGCATGGAGGTGGGGCGCTCAGTTTTCCTCTCACCCCTAGAGATGTCTTTCACAAACTGAATCTTTGATATTTGGAGCTATATGTAGGCCTCACTTAGACTATTTCTTATTCTACTTTGTAGACCACATATAGAGAAAGATATTGATAAAAATAGAAATCTACAGAAAGGCTCGAAAGTGGTTCAGGGTCTAAAGCACAAAACTTTACATGAAAGACTCAATGAGACTGATATGTATTATTTCAGAGAGAAGGAGACTAGTGATCATATGACTAATACATTTATAAAGTACATTAAGGGTTTCAAAGACGGGTTGTATGTTATAGAATAGCCTACCACACAACTACCATTTTTCATGGTACAGTGAAAGGTTCCCAAAAGGAAATGGCGAGTGACTTAGGCATTTATGTTAAAATAGGATGTGGATTGGGGTATGATCTGGGTACATAAGGGACATGGCGTATTTTGTTCATATTTTACATCTTAGGATGCTGGTATGTAGGGTGTAATGTATATTTCAGAACAGACACGGCCTCAAGTAATGTTGGATAATAAGGAGTAGTAGGTACCTTAGATATAAGGGCAGCATGGTGGCTAAGTGGTTAGAACTTCTGCCTTACAGCACTGGGGTCATGAGTTCAATTCCCGAACATGGCTTTATCTGTAAGGAGTTTGTATGTTCTCCCCATGTTTGCGTGGGTTTCCTCCGGGTACTCCAGTTTCCTCCCACACTCCAAAAACATACTGGTAGGTTAATTGGCTGCTAACAAATTGACCTGTGTGTGTTAAGAAATTTAGACTGTAAGCCTCAATGGGGCAGGGACTGATGTGAGTTCTCTGTACAGCGCTGCTGAATTAGTGGCGCTATATAAATAAATGGTGATGATGATGATAAGTGTTTCCCACTTAGGGCACTCCGAGATACATTAAAACTAAGAGAGTGGTCTGGTTTTAAGAAAGCAGCAAAATATTTAAAAACAAAAGTGTAATAAATAAAGTGTAATTAAAAACAAAAGTGTAATAAGGTAATAAAGTGCTATTGGTGAATTAAAAATTGCAGGTGAACCTGCAATGGCTTTGCTACCTCTTTATTTATATATATCAATAAAGCAACAATTGAAATGTAGACAGTATTGTCTACATTTCAGTTGTTGACCTAATAATACTGTCAACATTTGCATTGTCAACCTAATAATACTTTTGAATTGGCGACCTAATAATACTGTCTACATTTTAGTTGTTGACCTAATAATATTGTCGACATTTGAATTGTGAATCTGAAAATACTGTTGACATTCGAATTGTCAACCTAATAATACTGTCTACATTCAAATTGCCAACCTAATAATACTGTCTACTTTTTAGTTGTTGACCTAATAATATTGTCGACATTTGAATTGTGAATCTGAAAATACTGTTGACATTTGAATTGTCAACTAATAATACTGTCTACATTCAAATTGTCAACCTAATAATACTGTCTACATTTGAATTTTCGACCTAATGTTGTCGACAAGCTGAATGTTGACCAGATGAATGTCTAACTATCAACTGCAAACTGTCACTGTTTCATTGATTATATACAGTCTTTATTAGAGTACACCTATTAATACTTGCAGGTGAGGAATATAGAGGGTAAGGGATTGCTTCCAAGTCCTCTATATATATGAGATCCCACCACCACCACTTTATCTGTATATTACATCTCTTTGAATCAGTGTAAAAGTAGAGCTAGCGTGATGGGCTTGCTAGATGCCTATATGATAAAAGTATTCTGTACAGGCTGCAGACAGGTGGATTCATACACAGGGGCAATGGCACTGCAAACATATATGGCATGCTATATATTATCAATCAATTACCTATAACATTTGCACCACCTTATACAGGGTGATTCTGTGCCATGTAAAACTTGAGCTCTTAAAGACACCAACACATCCTACATTATTACTAAATAATGAATAACGTTTCAGAACCTGAGACTGTCAAGTTCATGAATGCTAATTCTTACTCTCCGTTTAAACATAGTTGCAGTGGAAAACCAAGGAAATATTTTTGTATTTTTTTTACATTAGCTTTTTGTATAAGTTTTCTTGTGTTTAGTTTTCTTTTAACTGTTGATCCATATATAAGCCTATGATACCACTATTTAAGAAGAAGAATACAATGTCTCAAGTTAGCTGCACTGTAGTTAACAGAGATATATATATTTGCCTCTTATGATACATTGTGCTTTATTTGCAGGGTGGTTGTATTCAAGCACCATGTGTGTCAGAATGTTGTACAGTAAATGGATATTAAGTTTGAACCACTCATTCATAAATTTGAATGAGTGGTTCTTATTAATACTAGACATATGTTGAAAAAGAAATGTCAAGCGGAGAGTTTACCGGAGATGGACAAAGCTTTATTTTATACTAACATTTACCCATGTGATCTGGTATGTAATGTAAGCTAGCTCTGCTAGAATCTATACACATTGTGTACAATCTACAGGTACAGGGAAGAATGACATATACAAATCATAGATATATGTAATGACTATTAGATCCGAATTTGTCAAGACTTAATTTCTGCTGTTATCAGTCACCGTGTGCCATACCTTTAGTTAGACTTTCATGTGCAAGTACAGCTCATCAAATAATATTGGTGCTATCTAATTAAATAATATCTTTTTTTTATACATATGGTATCACTTACTTATATAGCTCTTTAAACTCAATCCTAGTCATGTGAAATACTCATTTGGAGATGAACGATGAGCTCCCCCTGGTGTTTTCTATGACATAAAATTAATTTACAGTCTGATTTCTTCACTGTTACTAGTCAAAGTAAATCTCCATATAGTCCAAAAATATAGAAAGATTAAAATATTAAGAAAATAAACACAAGTACACTACAGCTTTCAATACTACATAATCACTTGCACTGGCTCCTCTGCAAAAAATGTGTACCCTCCCAGTGGCAAACGCAGGATTTGTAGAGGGGGCTTTCCACACCACACCGCCAGTGGGCGTAACCAGCATGCATGGGGCGTGGCTATAATTTTAGACAGTGCTTGGCTGCTCTCCAACTTTTCCTATCCCCATAATATACATGGGCAATGCTGCGTGCACTATTGTTAGGTGCACACAGCTCTCCCTTTTCAAGCAGAGCTGGGTGAAGCGGGAGCCGGGTTCAGCCACCTCAATTATATGGTACCCCAGGCTTGGAAGCGGGTTTCCAGGCACTAGGAAACCCCCCGCCCTCGGTTTGCCTATGGTCCAAGTACAAACTTTCATCCAAAAAAAACAGTTAACCAAGAGGAAGTCCAGAAACTATTAAAGCATAGTACAATTTGCCTTATGATGGAAAAATGTATTCCTGACCCCAGATCTGACAACATATTGTGCTATTATGGACAATTGGCCTGTATGTTTTTTAAATCTTTTTAGGTAAATGTCTAATCCTTTCTTAAATGTTAAAGTTGGTTTATATTAAGGTTACTACTAGTAACATTTGCAAACATGTATGTAAATGTTTCTCAGGGTTTTTAGAACAGGACATAGGATATTCCCCCCCCCCCTTCGGTTTGCCTATGCCTCCCGGCTTCTATATTTGCACAAGTGTGACTGTATGTCCACCAATCACATTTAAAAGCTCATGACACTTCTTGGTCCTTGGAACTTCCCACAGAGAATTAATTTCAATCTAGTTTTTCATTTTTGTGAATCTACCTGATGGAAAGAGTGAAATGTCACTTCAAAGTCAAACCTACTACCACTCCTACTACCACGACCATTCCCTTCATTAATTTCAACCTTTTCACCTTTTCTTTTTTCTCCTATAATACCGTTCACATTAGCCTCACTTAGGGCCTGATTCATCTCTGTACGTAACCTGAACGCAACTTGCATTTAAAGAAAATGCACACAACTTGTACGCACATGCGCCAGTTTTTAAACAAAATGGGATGTTAAGAAACGTTCCATTTGAATCTGGTTATAACTATGCTCTGCTCAAACATTACTTGCTCTATGTAGACAGCTAGAACAGAGTTCCGAATACGCACATAGATGTGCAGTATAAAGCCCATCAGAACGCATGCAAAAAATGTTTTCATTTAAATATATATACAAATCTTAATACTATAATCATTAATAAAAACATTTTTGTAACATGAAATACATAAATCAGGATGTTCTTAATGAATACTGTACATAAAATCCATTTTTAGAGTTTCTCTTACTTGCAAACACGTGTTCTGTGCTCTCCAGTGGCACACATACGTGTAAGTCATTACTATCAGTCAGCACTTACACCTGCCCTGTAGCTGATGCAAATGGTACAGCTAAAAAACACATACTTAAGAAAAACCCAGAACTTGAATCGGTCGCATCTGCGTTGGCACGCCATTACTGTACATCGCTAACGTCTGTCCGCCCCTTCACCCTCCCTGTTACGACCGTTCAAGATGTAGGAAGTTGTAGGAAGTTGTAAGTTTCATTTGCGATTGGAAATAAATTGTTTGCAATTGTGTTTACTGGTATAAGTCCCATTCTGGCGCATTCTCATAGATATTTCTCGCTATATACGCCATGCAAATTTATGTCCGAAGATGAATCAGATACTTAATGTCTTCAATCATTCATGAGAGTGTGGGGGCACTTTTGTGTGTTTCAATATTTTAATTACATTGGTTGAAGCATGCCTGGAAATGTGCTTTTTCTGCAGAATATGTCCCATGTAAAGTATAGGATGGTCTTGCAGTTTTCTCAGGCACATTCATTTGTTCTGGTACCTATAATAATACAATCATTAAACTATCCAGGTCCAAGGTGGTTCAGTTTGAGACAGTCCATCTTTAATGTAGTCATTGTGGTTCAAACAAAATTGATGTTTCCTAGCTGCCTTATTCCAATCTGTATCGTCCATCCATTGGTGGAACGCCACCACAATATAAATCACGTATCCTGGTTAATGAGAACACTGGCAAATGAGAATGCATTGTGTGCTATGTGAATAACAGAACATGGAGGGGATTTTCTGATGAGCGGTGAGATTTGTTCCATAAGAATTACTGTGTACCAAACCCTGCTGTTAGTTGACTCCCGATACCACTTTTGATACTGAGACTGCTATTAATCTAGCTTGCATCCTGGGCCAATGTCTAGATTCTGTTCCAGAGTTCTTTGGGAGTCGTGCCTGTAACTTGTGTTGAACTCTGAGTTTCCTGCATTACCAAAACTATTGACAAGCCATGTTGCAAACTAACTGGATATAAGGCTGTTCACTGTTCCAGATCAGCTAACCTTAACATATGTCGAAGTTAAATACTAACTCCTTAGCATAGATACGGTAATAACATATTGTTCCTAATAATATACCTGATATTGTCATATTTCATATGTATCTGTGTGTACATTTGTTAGCGGTTGGTTAGAGGGAAAATCATATTCTTATAACGTAAGGGCTAAGGAATATGTCACTGTAGTGGGCTAACAACAAGTCACCAGCCAAAATCTTGAGTCAGGGTCAAACAGGAATTTTATTGTGAGGATCCACAGCATAATATAGAAATACAGGTGAACAGCAAATGAAAGTAATACAGAAAGTTCAGCATATATTGGGTCTTTCAGTGGAAAAGTGAGACTTTGACACTCCCCAGACATCAGTAGACCCTAGACTGAATTTGAGCCGTTAAATAGGCCCAAACTCCTCACCTGGGTAGGACTTCCGCCTGATTCAGGAAGTTATCCCATTCCTCAGATGTGGTAGTTTCACACCCTGCCACAGTCATAGATAGAAGGTCTGGAGCTGAAGGAGCATGCTTAAAATGTCACGGTGTGTTATCAAACATTGCCATATTACAGGGGCCTTTCTGTGTTTGGGAATAGATCCATGAGTCTGTATCCTGTTGCCACAGATCGGATGAAAAAAAAATTATATTTCTGTATTTCTCCATGATTTAAAAGAAACTCACTTATATAATTGTATATTCCTTTGTGTCATTTTGTTATCTGAATTTGCCATACTAAATTCCATTTAATAATGTTCTGCTTTGTGTTCTTTATGAATTATGTGCCAGATCGCTTGGATCTTAATAGCTGTTTAATGGAAGTACTTGGGTTTTTTTGATTAATGATAACTCTGACTAAATGACATTAAGTTGTGATATAACCTAAGACTTCTTCAAAGTGGGATCTTTGAAAATAAATTGTGGTGGTAGACGTATTGGACTAGTAAGGAAGGTAAAGTATAATTTTGAGAGGCCTTTAATAATTTTTTGACCAGGGAGTCTTGCAGTGATTATCCCCTTGTTACATACAGGGGCGGACTTATATTGTTTCTTAGAGGGGGTGATTTAATGCCCCGCCCCCTTTTTCTCAGAGCTGCCGGACAGGATCTATGTCTCTCAGTTGTCAGGGATAAGAATATAGTGCGCGCTCCCCCCATCTCCACGAATCTGCCACTGGTTACATACACATCACGCAGGCTCAGGTGAGAGCTGCTTATGACAGTCTTGTTAAGATGTAAAAAATAAAGAGATTTAAACTCACATTTCTTAACTTATTTTGCTTCATAAGAAGTTTGCACGTTGTCCACTAAGCAACTCAGGATCACTACGGAAAGGGAGATAATACATTAAATGCATTTGTGGTAAACAAATGTGTAGGACAACTTTTGCTATGATACTTTGTTAAAAAGGGGAATACAGTACTATCCCCCAAAAATATTATAGCTTAAAAAAAAAGTTTTTCATAATTTAATTTTTAAACTGGATCCACAAAAAAGTTTTACATTTATTTGCACTGTGGATGGCATGTCTACTGCACACAATACCTGTAATATATGCTCACATGCAAGTAAGCATATCTAGCATTGCCCAACTACTCACAGGAATATAATAGTGTGTCTGTGTTTTGTAAACATCTGTTTAAACACTCCCCCACTGTAATAAACACTTTAAATAAATTGGTACTACCATCTACACTGAGCTACGTGCCCCATTCTATAAGCAATACTGTCACCTACACAGGGTACTATCTGCATGGCCTTTACAAGCCATCGCCGCTTTAAATTTTCACTGCAAAGTCGCCGATTTCCGGCGAGTTGAAAAAATCGGACGTTCATACATTTACCCCCTGGTGTGTGTTTGAGGAAGTTTAATTGTAAGCTCCATTGCAGGCTGCTGGGCTGGAATAAAATTCTGACCGCAGAGCACTGTTGTATGTTGTTGTATGTTGGTGCTATACACTTAAAGAGGGAGATTCAATTAGAAAAAAATACATGCGATCTGTCTAGAACAGCCATGGAGACATCTCATGCTTACTTTTTTAGTGTAATATGCGCTAATTTTTGCTCATGCCCCATAGAGCTACCAGCGAAAATGAGCTGATATTTTTACTGTACTAATGGTAAAAACGCACAGCCGCAATGTTCTCAGGAACCTCACGGCTAACTGAATCTCCCCTAAAGAATAATAATAATTTACACATTGCCAGTGTGAAGCCACCAGGTTCCTTCATACCAGTGACTAATTTGTTATATATAGCAATGTACCCCAAATAGATATAATGATATAATGATAAATTTGGGCATTTAGTAGATACTTAATTTTAATATCCAATCTGAGCATGCATGCTACTGCTAAACTCGCATAGTTAGTGTATGATCCTTTTATTTTTTGCTCCTGTAGCAAAAAAACCCCACAACTTATTCACTGGAATATAGCTCAGTTATGCTTCAGTGGCACAATAATAAGGGATTTTTTTTTATAAATTCAATATAAAACACATTCAGAGGATAAATGATGGCGTGTTAAAATGTCAAAATGTACTTTTACTGTGAACTTTGGTGGAATAGAATAGAGTAGTGTGTTATTTTGGATGGAGAGTAGAGTGACTTATTCAGTGCGTCTCTGACAGCTCTCATCAAGTTTGTAGTGTTGTGTATATGTGAACTGTGTAAAGCACCAGGGTCAATGTTTACACAGCAGTGCTATTTCTTAAATCATCTTCGCATGCCACAGCTATTCACTGCGGCAAGAGAGAGGCTTTTGACTATTTAAAGGGAATCGATCATGGATTTTGTTATTTACATTTAAAAGTTTTTCAGTGTCATGTAGTCTAGGTGTTAATAAACATGTTAGACATCTTTAGAACCCTGGAATTTCTGCTTTCGGTGGTTAGGTGTCAGTGAATCACCAAGGAGGTATACATTGTTAGACGTTAGCTGTGACTGGTTCCTATCTGTGTATGTTATTACTGGTTTACAGATTATACTGGATCTATGAAAAGATGTGACATTTATACATTACGGAGGGAAATATCACGCTCTTATATATTTTTATATTTTTCCATATGAGAAAACGAAACTCTGTACAGATGATGATGATGATGATGATCTGTCAATTTGTAAATGAATAAAAACATCATACATTGGTTCTAAAATACATGGACAGTATAATGTATATGTGGAATCCCATAATATTTGCATATAAAGTTGAATGTGTTTTCACTTATAGAATTGCACTGAGTAACATATGCTGAATAACATTTATTTGGAGCTGTGTTCTTGCTGAGTTATTAGAGGTCATTTCAGGTAAACATTTTACATCTTTTCATGGTAATTTAGCCACTCGATGACTGATACTTTATTTCATCAGCAAAGCAAGCAATAAATTATCTGTCGCTCATATTAGGAAACATAACTATGTTAAGAAATAAAGTATTTTGTGCAGAACAACTGCAAAACAAAATCTACTTATAATGTACTTATATTTTCCCTTTGTTCTGTGTGAGTTAAGCTTGCTAGTCTCCTTAGACTTATATATACTCTACAGTCATGGGCAAAAGTTTTAATAATGACACAAGGATTAGTTTTCACAAAGTTTCCTGCTTCAGTAATTTTAGACCTTTTTGTCAGATGTTGCTATGGTATACTGAACAATTATGCCTAAGAAAACAGCCAGTAATAAAGATTGGTACCAAAACATCCTCCAAGAGCAAATTCTCCCAACCATCCAAGAACAGTTTGGTGATGAACATTGCCTTTTCCAGCATCATGGAGCACCTTGCTATAAGGCAAAATGTGATAACTAAGTGGCTCGGGATCAAAACTTCGAAATTTTGGGTCCATGGCCAGGAAACTCCCCAGACCTTAATCCCATTGAGAACTTGTGGTCAATCCTCAGGAGGCGGGTGGACAAACAAAACCCAACAACTTCTGTCAAACTCCAAGCATTGATTAGGCAAGAATGGGCGGCCATCAGTCAGTATGTGACCCAGAAGTTGATTGACAGAATGCAAGGGCGAATTGCAGAGGTCTTCAAAAAGAAGGGTCAACACTGCAAATATTGACTCTTTGGGGGATATTCAATTGTTAGCGAGATACCCGGAAAACGAGCGTTCGAAAAATATTACCGTTAATACGGTAATATGCGCGTAAATACCGTTAATACGGTAATTTACTCGCTGGATTTCAGCTCGCAGCTCAGGGAGCTGCGAGCTGAAATTCAGTGAGGAATTACCGTATTTACGGTAATATTTTTCGAGCACTCGTTTTCCGGGGATCTCGCTAACAATTGAGTACCCCCCTTTGAATAAACTTTATGTAATTGTCAATAAAAGCCTTTGACACTTGTGAAATGCTTGTAATTTTACTTCAGTATACCATAGCAACATCTGACAAAAAGGTCTAAAAACACTGAAGCAGCAAACTGTGTGAAAACCAATACTTGTGCCATTCTCAAAACTTTTGGCCATGACTGTATATATTTTCCAGTATAATGTTCCTGTACATTGTGAATTACACTAGCAATTAGCAATCCTGTCATATAAATTCACAGATAGGTTCATTGCTTTACCCCTTATTGGTTGAGTTTGCTTTTTTTTATTAAACCAAATTGATAGTTTGTGCAGACGTAAGTATTAGCTGCGGGTGACCCTGTGAGCCTAGCCGGTTAACTAATAGCAGAAACTGGCTTTTCAGTCCAATCAGAGAGCAGTGGGCGCTGCCTCACTCTGAACTTGTTACCAAGTAACTGCAATCGGCGTATTTTTCTTTGTGCTGCCGGGGTCTAGTTGGTTGCTAGGCTGAAGCAACTGACTAGAAAATCTCTCATTCGTTAGAGTCTTCTGCACCAGATTTATTAGTCAGGCTGGGCTCTGTCTCATTGGTTCCCCAGCAAATAAAAACCCCTTTCTTTCAATCACCTGGGCTGGTGATAGTTCAGTCTGAACCAGTGTGCTGTGTATGCTTATTCTGAATAGATCTACTGTTGATCTCTGCCAGACCCGACTTCAACCTGATACCCTGTATTGCAATTGATCTCTGCCAGCCCTGACCTCAGCCTGATACTGTTACGGTCACAGATGGCAACTATGAAGCAGGATAAGTGCAGGCCCTCCCAAGGCGTGGAGTATAACGGACCCCCCGGTCTTCACCAAGAACTGCTGCAAGGCAGGATGGAGTTTGCTGCCAAGGGCCCGCAGGTCGCGGCCCTTAGGTTAGCCACCTAGAGCACTGGGGTCATGAGTAAAATTCCCGACCATGGTCTTATCTGTGAGGAGTTTGTATGTTCTCCCCGTATTTGCGTGGGTTTCCTCCGGGTGCTCCGGTTTCCTCCCACACTCCAAAAACATACTGGTAGCTCAATTGGCTGCAAACAAAAAAAAATGTACCCTAGTCTGTGTATCTGCGTTTGTCTGTCTGTGTGTGTGTGTGTGTGTTATGGAACTTAGACTGTAAGCCCCAATGGGGCAGGAACTGATGTGAGTGAGTTCTCTGTACAGCGCTGCGGAATTAGTGGCGCTATATAAATAAATGATGATGATGATTATGATGAACTGCAGAACGAATACACTATGTCCCAAATGATCCGCAAGGTAATGGAGAATGAACCAAAGGTATACCGCTAACAGGAATCTCCCATTGAGAGGACAGGAGGAGCTGGTTCCTATATCCAGGAAGTATAAACACAAGGAGGTACTGGAGGCTAAGTCAATATAACAAGCCGGTTGGATACTCACACAGGTACGCGGTACAATGGATAATCCTAGAAACGTGGTCAGTGAACAAGCCGGGTCTGGTACACAGAGACAGTGAAGTACTTGGGGTAAGTCAAAGAACGAGCCAGGTCACATACACAGTAGCGTGGTATAAGGGTTAAGCAGGAATCATAGTCGGACAAGCCAGAAGTAAGGCACAAAGTGCCAAATAACCAGTAGAAGCACAGGGGGAGTCAGAAGCAGGGGTTAGCAACCTGTTGCTCTGACAGGGAATTTCAAACTCTCCACCCAGAGTCACATGAGCGCAGGGAGCCGCTGGATGTAAACAAAGCAAGAGCCGGAGTATAGAACATTACTGCTATTGATCTCTGCCAGCCCTGATCTCAGCCTTATACTCAGTATTACCTTGATCTCTGCCAGCCCTCATCTCAGCCTGATACCCAGTATTACCATTGATCTCTGCCAGCCCTCATCTCAGCCTGATACCCAGTTATGCTATTGATCTCTGCCAACCCGATTGTCTAAAATCCAATTTGATAGTCTCTAAACAACACTCCGTTCAGAGAAGAGGACAGAATAGACAGATGTCGAGGCCTTTGCATGGCTCCATGGCGCCAGCTGTTCGATGAGACATCCTGGGGCCGATACAGTTAGCAGCAAGATGCCGCTGTAGCAACACGAGGTGCATTTCCGCGTGAAGCTTTGGTAATGATCTTTGCTCTTTTTCTGCTTGCACCTATATGAGGTTTTCATTATTGTAATTACTGGTAAATGCACATAAATACAGTGGTTACTGCAGAACACCAGCTAATTCAAATGGACCTTCTGAATCACACATTGCTGACTTTCCAGTTCTAGCTAGATTTCTTTCGGCGAACATTGGGTTGTGATCGGAAGATGACACACACACAGGCAGATTGCCGTCATCCTACAACTGTATTTACCAACATGCCAGATGATTCAATAAATTTATACCGGATTATTATTTGGCTCGATTTTTAAGTACATACACTGCGGTAGAGGCCCAATCGCCCGATATCACTGTAGACATCGCAGTGTGTGTGGCCAGATTAAGATGTACTTTCAAAATACAAAAACTGAAGCAACAAGGTGGTCTAGTATGAAAACAATCATTTATTCATATAAAAATGTTTATAGATAAAGTTATATAAATGAAAATACATTTTTAAAAATAAACCTGTAGATAAACTTTTGCGCTCTTGCTAGACTTTTTCATGTTTAATATTACATGTATCAAATCTAATAACAAGGTTCTATTGTTTAATTACTGATGCATAGTAATAAAGGGAGTTTATTCGTAACTAATAGGACACAATTTGTTCCCATTTCTAAATCCCCATATATTACTCCAAAATGTCTGGTTAAGCACTGGACTACTATTTTGGTACTGTAGCTGTACTACACTGTGATGTATACGTCACTCTGTCCCTATCATGTAGCTCCTACCTGTGCCATATCTTGTGTGTACCCAATATATAGCTTCTACAAGCATGTTGGCATCTAAGAAGTGAAACAGATGATAACTTGTCTCCTGTTATTTGTATAAATTAATAAATATATCTCTCCCATACCTGCCTAAAAGTCTCTAATTTCACTTACTGTAATAATTTTCAGTCCCCTATGTCTATGTTTAATCCTATAGAGTTGTGGTGTGGTTCGTGAGTGACCACCAGAGAAGCACTTCTGAAACAGATGGCATCTGGAGGGGCTCTGGTAATTGAGGATGCTAATATTAACATACTAATTAGGCAGTTTTACATGCTAATCAGCCTGTCTAGCATTCTAATGACAATCACTTCTCAACTGCTACACCCCTGTTCTATGTTAGTGTAGTAGGCCAATGAGTAGAACTAACATACATTACAGGCCAGTAGGAGAGGGGGGGGGGGGTGAGACTGAGCACCAATGAGGGAGAGATTAAAACACTCACTGAGTCTCTTAGCCACTGTCCCTCTCCTGTGTCAAATAAGGGGCAGGGGATTTTTTTTATTTAGCCTTTGAATTGCTTTGCACACACTGATGCTGAAAAAACCCCACACATGGACAATAATTGTGATAATAATTTTCGTGGTTATGGGCTTGTGACAATGTTATCTAGTACAGGTCTTCATCTGGGTTGGTGGTATTTTGTGAACTTCAGAGTGTGATCTGTAACCAACAAGAGTTATCTGCAGTAAAGTTTCCAGGGTTATTGCAGTGAAACTTCCGCTGAATCAAAGGAGTACATCAATGAAAAGAGATTGTATTTTTATCCCTTGCTATAAATCATTCTTTCTTTCTTTCATGTGATGTTTAATCTGCCACATAAGAGAAAACCCCATGTGATTTATTTATGACCATAGTCACAGTAAAACATGCTTTATGACAGGAGATAAAGAAATGAAATTTTGATCTCCCTATAACTGATCTAGGCTTAAGTATCCCAGTGACCCCAAAATGGAATTTAACAAATAACGTATTTATGTTCATATAACAAATAATTTATGCTAAATAAAGACATTCAGGTCAACGTGTGAGCTCTTTACGTCCCATACGACTCCCAGGTTTATAGCTACAGGTAGTTTAAGGAGGTAGGTCCGGCGTCAAGATCTGAGGACTCTTCCTATTTTCCAGGCTAGGAATAGATTAATGAGCAGGACGCAGGGTCTGTTGTCTACGTTTCACCTCCTGATCCAGCTGTTCCTGTAGTGTGTCCACCTGTGAGAGAGAACGCAATTGTCTTGTTGTGGGCTAAATGAGAAACTATATATGTAGCATCAAACTGGAGTATTACTGGTAATAATGACAGGGATTGACCCGATCCACCCAAACTACACCATAAAACACCACATCACACCTCTAAAAAGAGGTTACACCCCATTTTCGCTATCAAAATGGGACTGTTCCATGAAGGGGACTGTTGGGAAGAATGTATTGACCATACAAGGAACTAGATACTTGCCTAGGGCATCACTGTCCAGGAACTTGCACAGATTATGGTTTTATGAGCATTTTTTTTTTCTTTTTATTGTTCTTTTTTTGCTGCTTGGCTTTTAGAAACGGGGGCAGTTAATATGTAATATATTATATGAATATATTAATGGATGGAAAGACACAGAGCTAGAAATAAACATTACAATCAATGCATCATACCTGACTGAGATACCAGTAATAGAAATGTACGCAGGTCACCTATGAGGGTCTGCATTCACACACACACAAATACAATCTGTACTCAGTATCCAGCAGTTACCTGCTCCTCCAGTACTTTGATCCTCTGCCTGTGCGCTCTCTCTCTAGTCTCCAGTGTGCTCTCTGCCTGTTGCTGAGCAATGCGCAGTCTCTCACTATCAGTGTCCAGCTCCTGCCGATGTCTCACACTCACTTCCATCAGCCGCTGAGAGTGAGCTCGCTCCAGCTCAGTTATCTGTGACTGTACAACAATAGTGCATGTCAATACACTGAATGCTTATCACCTAACTAGCTGATCCTGTGGCTAGAGAACAATATTATTATTACTTTTTATTGCATGCATTTTTATTGACAACTATCTCACAGACGATTATGAGAACAAAATAACAGGTCAAAAACTTATGACAATGGTGGTAATGGGGGAGGGGGGGAGGCAGCGTAGGTAAATCAGTAACCAGGGGGATAAGTACTCAAACTATCATAGAATCATGGAACAGACTCTGATAACTGTCATTATGGTGACTACATTAGGATAATAGAAGTAACTGCAAGGTAAGCTGCATGTATGTCAATGATCAGTGAGAGTTTCTTAGTGAAGCTGGTAAGGACATTTCTAAGGCAACCTGCGGGTTTGTAAAGTTGGTTTGTAGTTTTGATGATGAAGACAACCTCAAAACGACTGATAAAGGAAAACGATTTGTTTATTCTGACACAAATATCTTAATGTTATTTTTATAATAATGTGACAATCAATTCCCCCCGAAGTAGCGCTGCGCTAAAAATATTACCGTTATTACAGTTGTTTCAGCTCGCAGCTCAGGGAGCTGCAAGCAAAAAGCCGGCGTTAGAACTACCGTAATAATGGTAATTACGCGCAGGTTGCGTTACTTTTAACAGTAATGCGGTCGATTGAATTCCCCCTTAATGTCAGCTCCGCCCTGTTTAGAAGATAAATGCTAATACACACACCCAGACGGAGGAATAAAACAGTGGGTGACAGTGACAATTTACCTCCAGGTATTCATTCTGTCTTTGTGCCTCTGTCAGATCTTTCTTCAGCGAAACCACCAACTGGTTGAGCTGCTCCTTCTCTAGGCTGAGACGTTGTGCGTCCCCATCCACTCGCAGCTGCTCACGTTTCACCTTTATATGACAGAGCAGAGTGAGCCACTCGGATTGTAAATCAGCCTTAATGTATGTCTGCCTCTCCCATATTATGATTTCAAGCAAGGTAAGGCACACTATCACATCACCTCTCTCTGAAATGTATATCACTCCCTTTCACACTGACCTTTTCCAGAGCAGCTTTCAATTTGCTGTTCCCTTTCTCTAGAAGAGCAGCTGAGCGCTGAATGTCCTGTCTGTCAATCTCAACCTGCGTCTTTTCCCCTTGCAACATCTTGACTCGATCTTGTAGCTCAAGCAGCGCAATGCCCTGTTCCTTCTCCCTCTGCTGCTGCTTGAGCAGAGCCTGGAAGAAATGCAGTGAGACCTCAGTATAAGTCAGAGAATGTTAGAACTAGATATATACTGTATTCAGATATACCACCAGGCAAACACTCTAAATCTGAAAATAAAAATTAGGGTCTGAGACAACAGAATGGAAAAATCTTTGTTGTGTTTTATCACAAATCTGAAAACTAATAATATGTTAATTACAGCAAAAAAATTAGTTATTATTATTTCACAACAGAAAAAAGGCTTCATTCAGAACTTGCTATAAAGCCCACCAAACCTGTCATTGGATTTCTAAAACTTCAAGAGAAACGACAACGGCCTAGTACCAATTTGAAAGGAAAAGAGTTTATTGCACAGTTGGATTCATGCATTTTTTAATTTGTGATAGTAAATAAAGACCAATTTCAAAAATGCATTTTTTTGCTGCAATAAAACTATTGTTAGTTGTAATTGTCAGGCTACTTTTATCATGAACAGCCACCTTTGTGTGCTGCATTACTGACTCACCTGCTGCAGCTCCTCTGATCTTGCCTGATATTCCCTGCATGTCAGCTGCATCTCTCCCAGCTGTTGTTGCTGCTCCTGTACCGTCTGTGAGAGACGCAGGTTCTGTCTTTTGCTGTCACTCAATGACTGTCGAATTGCATCCAGGCGCTCCTGGGGAGGTATAAAACAATTCGGGGTCATCAAATACAATAGAAACCATTATGTTTTCAAACACGCTCCGTTTGGGTGTGTTGTGCGTGGTGGCAGACCTGTAACACCCGTCTGTCTTGCTCAGCTGCTGTCAGAGCTCCTTGTAGTCTGCTCACATCATCCTGCAAGTTCCCTCTGCCAGATGCTGCCTCTCCAAGTGCCTGTGACAGCCCCTGTGACTTCTCCTGCAGCTGTCGCTCGCCATCCTGTGCCCTAGACAGTGCCATGCTCAGCTGCTGCACCTCCCGCTGCAGAGTTACCTCTCTGTCTTCACTCCTTCTCAGGTGCTCCTGCAAATCGTGTGCTCTTTCCTGCAGAGCTTGGACTTCTGCCTCTCTTTCTGCAAGACAGAGTCGTGTCCGCTCCAGCTCGCCCTCCAGAGAGCGGCGGCGCAGCTCCAGGTCAGTGCCGCGGTTCTCTGAGGCCTCAAGCACCTCTCTCAGGCCCTTACATTCAAGCTCATGACGACTTTCGCCACTACGAGACCGGCACAGCCTTTCCTGCAATAGTCAATGGGTTATGAGCATACAGAATAAATACAAAATGACTCTCCAAACCTCCATCACCATTTGATGTGGCAGCAGTAGCTCTGATACTGGGGTATAGCCATGTGAATAATTACCATTACTATTATACTTTGTACTAAACTGCTTATAGAAGTTGTCCACTTTGGGATAAGACGTCCCTTGTAGGTGACCTTGCGATTTATTGGATGTTACTCCTCTGGACGCCCACTGTACCTTATCCTCATCACTTATCCATGCTATCACTGAAGAGGTTTTCGAGTACCAAAGTTTTAAAGAAGTGAGTAAATCAATCTCCCCACACCAACAGATTTGTAGTGCATGAAGCACCTAATGGAAAAGGTGTTTCTACACTCACACATACTTTCTAATGCTATGCACAGTCATTGGTATTCTACATCTAGACGCTCTCTTCAGTGACAGCAAATTGCTATTCATGGAGTGCACTTACCAACAAGAGTGGGCAGTAACATAAGTAGTGTTATCACAAATCTTGTTAGCATCAAAAGCATGAGATAGTACTAATGCTATATAAGAACAAAACTACAGTTGTTAGAACTGAGATGTGCAATATGTAACACTATAACATTCTGCACTACCTTTGTAATACCACCATGTTCTATTATCTCCCTTTGTACCTGTAAGTCCCTCTTCTCATCCTCGAGGACACGCAGACTGTGCTCCAGCTTTAATGCTCGCTCTCCTGCAGCTTGACGCTCCATCTCAATGTGACGCAGGTTGTCCTGCAGCAGACGCATCTCTGTGTGCGATGTACCCAGCCGCTCCTCTGACTTCTGTTGTCCTTTTAAAACAATATATAGCAATCTTTGTAATATGCATTTTTAGTGCATGGTGAGTACACACATAAGAGCATAGGGATTAACAATCCCTATTACATCTTCCTTTGGCTAAACATCTGTGTAAAAGAGCTTTAAAGGGGATTCCAAAACTACTTCATTTAATTAACGTGTACATACCATCCTGAAACCTGTATGAAATACATTATTTCATACTTTTGGCTTCCTTCTGGATTTTTTAGCCACTGTGTTTATATCATCAAATCGTTTTGATTATTTTTGTTGCATTTGGATAAATCCCAAACCGGTTTCTGGATATAATCATATCCAGTGCAAAAAGCACAGCAGGGCTGCTTTCTATCCAGGGGCAACAAAATGAAACAACTGGGTCAAACTATATACTGTAAGTACATGATTGAAAAGCAAAGAAAGAGTTGGAGTGATAAAGCTATGTATTCAGTATAAGTTGCAGGAGGACAGGTACAAGGCAATACATTTACAATACAAGTCATCAGAACCCCATCCCCACTACCCAAACATTTAACAAGTTTTTGAAACAAAAAAACTGAACTTGTTTTACTACACTTGAGTGACCCCCTAATTCCCTCAATTCCCTTCACTTGTGGTCTCTGTGGGCCTGACACAGAGTTAGCCCCAAAAAGAGTGTAAATTTTGTATTTGTGTGTTCTCGAGATGCATCCACATTGGAAGTATATGCGCCTGGTTTACCCAAGTCATCATCATCAGCGTGTATTTGCACCTGCCCTGTAACAGGTGCAATGACATGCCTACTAAAGGTGTATATGGATGTTTCTGCATGTCTGGCATAAGCAGAATGTGTGTAACAACACCTTCCTCCCATCGCTCTGCCTCTCCAGTTGTAAGACGGCGCTAGTGCCAGGTATGCACAAGTCTGCTGCTGTCCTCTTTGTGAGCATGTGCAGTGCAAATTTGCGCAATTTACACCACATACTGGCATATGTTGAACTCTGCATCAGGCTCTGTACCTCTGCCTTTGGCATAGAGTACTATGAGTTTAATCAAATTTAATGCAACTCTCCCTGTATATATGAAGAGTTGTATAGCACATGATAAAGGCTTGTGCTTTGTAAGCACTGAAGGAGATGAGTACGTGTACACTGATGAAAATGTATGAAAGCCGGCACTAGCTTAATATGAGCAGTAACAATGGCGCTAGAAAAAATGCTAAAAACCAGGTATCCTCAAAGTTCTAATAAAAATATAAAATGTATGTTGGCTGAAGAAACCCTTTAATCTAGGCCACACTGTTATGTGGTGTAATCAGTGCTTGAAGTGTGAGTATATACGATGGTATGCCATACTGCTACTTCTCTTACTGCCTTCATTGTAACACTATCAGAATCCATTCACTTACATTTTCCATACCACCACTTCTAAATTCCACTTTGACTACTGGGTGTAATATTAGCATATTAAGACTTGGGGGTATATTTACTACACTGTTTAAAAAGTGGAGATGTTGCCTATAGCATTTTAGCTGTCATTTTGTAGCATGTACTAAGTAAATGATAACTAGAATCTGATTGGTTGCTATAGGCAACATCTCCACTTTTTCAAACCCCCAGTTTAGTAAATCTACTCCTAAATGTCTATTGTATGTTGTAAAAGTTTCAGTTTCTACATGTCAGTCAGCTCAGCCTGAACATGCATTATTATATCTTAAAGAATTGCCAGTCTGTGTGAGCAATTCCTGCATCCACAGAGAGGTAGCTAGATGGAAGTTTAGCTATAACTATTTTAAATAAACATAGCCTAAACATAAAACAACTGGTGCAAATAATCTGTTTTTAACTGTTATGTTTCTAGTACAGACTAGAAAATGAAAGCAAACATTTGAGTGGTTGCTATGTACGGGAGACACCTTCTTTTTCATTTTCATTGGTTTTCATAAATGTTCTCACCACATCTTAAGGCAGTAGTTAATAACCTTTAGGATTTTGCTGGAACATTGTTGTAAATAAACATTTTAATTTTTTTTTAATTATTTTTGTTTTTAAATATAATTTACTGTTGACCATCAGAAATTGAGTATCATGGGGATTAAAGCATATTGGGAAGTTTATGTCTGTTTAATTAAATTAACAGCAGTGAAGATTTGCCCTTACAAACGCCTTGTGTGACACAGTGTGGGTTTTACAGACAGACAGGCAGGGTGTAGCATGCAGACATCAATTTGTTGTTATCCTTGTGTGAGCATGAAATGTATAATCTGTCATCGTGTCTTTCATTTCACACAGTTCATTAGTGAGGTTGAATTTTAAAGAACAAAAAGTGATGTTTCACATTTATGTGATAATCCATCCCATTATGTTACAGCCTGTGAAGTTTCTCGCATAGAAAATAGGATAAACGTTCCCTCCCTTCACATCTCCTTGTTAAGGCTGTAGGGTCGCACCCTTTTAAAACACAGCCTTGGGCTGTGAACTTTTTAGTGTTGGAAGTTGTTCATAAATCTATACTATAGTATAGAGAAAGTACTTTCTTAGGTTAATGGACTGAAAACTTCACAATTTTATTTTACAAATGGAAAGTCAGACAATCACGTTGTTTTAGATTTAATAGAGGGTTGACCACAGTGTGTTTGGGTCAAATATGACCTCTGCTCCCAAATGCCTGGATCATGCCACACAGGTGTAGGCAACTTAGACATACATCCATAGACATGCATCCATACCCCTTCTCTGGTTCAGTGGCTGGATATGTGTGTGTATGGACACCTTTAGATGGTACAGGCTAGTGTCAATTCTAATGGCAAACATTGTGCATTCTGCATTATTTATCAACCCTGCATTTTCTTAAATCCATGTGTATACTGATCATCCATTCTGCATAAACATCAATGATGCTTCTGCTGTGACCACACCACACATTGGTGAACACAACGATTAAAAGATGACTAAAATCTACCAAACAGAAGACGGATACCACTGTGTCAACCAAACAAAAATATGACAATTTTTACAAAGTAGACACTAGGAAAGCAGTGTTTCCTAATGAAAGGCAAGATCTGGCAATGGAAATTAAGTAATTCTAGTATAGCATTTGTGTGGTTATATTTGGTAGGGATAATGCCCAGTTCCAGCAGTGTAGTCACCCATGTTTATAGTGTTAGAAGGCTTGTAGAAAAGAGATACCTTCCTGGAATTCTATTAGCTGTCTCTGCAGTTTCTGCAGCTGGCTCTGCAATCTCTCACACTGCTCTGTGTCATCAACCAGCTGTCTGCGAAGAGACACAATCTGAATGCCGGCCTCATCCTGGCAAAGGGAGAAGATATTCAAAGATTAAATCTTACCAGTTCTGTTTAATAATGCAGCGCGTGCAGTGTGCTACCGTGCTAGCTAATTGAAAATGTGCTACCGTGCTAGCTATTTGAAAATGTGCAAAAACAAAAACACAAAAGGTTGTATAGAGAAGACACAATTTACTGTGTCCCCATATCTTGCTACCTTTATGGCCTTTAAGTTATAAGACTGTTCTTGTTTTAGATCCTGTAACTTTGATAATGCAAACAACAATGCAACCAAGACATCTTGTGTCCCATTTGTACAAATTCTCCTAAATTGTATCCAGTCTTCAGGGGACTTTTGATGTAAACTTGTCCTCCCCCTGACTAACAGAATGATAGGGACCCTTCCTCTAAAACCGCTGTCATTATCTATATATGGAGTGTAATGAAAAGGGAGGAATTAGTGTTGTAAGGATTAATAAATAACTTAACTAGTGAATAAAGCATAATCATATGGGACTGCATTGTAAATACTGTATATCAAATGAATCAATTTATAATTTGATTTTCTCTGTAAGTTAAAAACAGATGACTTCAAAGCGAAGCCCTGCTCTCAAAGGGTTAATGATATAATTTCATGTGTAAAATGTGAGGCAGAAAAACTGTTCTGTGTTACAATATAACATTACCACCTATGTCTGCTTCAAAGACCCCCTGGGGTTAGCTATACCCTGGCATAGGAGTGTCTTTTGGCATCTGGAGAGACTTTTATGAACCACTCAGCATGTTGTCTTACAAAAGGAGACCACATGATGGCTGGTTATATTTTATATAGGCAAACATAATTCTATTCCAAAATTCCACTTACAATCAATATGATTAATGATGAACCACATATTCATAAATAGTATGGTGAAGGGCAGTCCACACATCAAATAAAGCTGTCTGTCATGCAGAGAACGAGAGGAAATTTGTATCAGCTGATCTAATACACAGGACCTATGCCTGTTTGGTATCAATAAATTGGTAAATGTGTATTAGATTTATTAATAATAAAATTGGATCTGTGTGACACTCCGCCAGAAAGATATGTTACATTTTTATCATTGGATATAAAAAAGGGAGGATGTAAATTGTGGTTGCAAAATGTGTCACAGGTCTCCTCTGGAGACTGACCACTGGAGACGGGGAAAGGTGTCTTTAAAAAGATGCAACCACTTACAAGATATTGTCAGACTTTTGAGAAATCAATCAACATTGATAAGCTCGCCATCTTCCAAGCCAATTTTCCTTGGCGCAGATTATACAACTCGTATGTAAGTTAATACTCTGAACTTTCTCCTTTTATTTCACCTATTTGCTGTATATTTTGTCATCTTTTATTATTATTTTTTTATTACATGTAAGCATTGTACTTTTTTGTATATTAAATCTAAAAATGTAATAAGTATTGTCCTTATTGCTCTAAATGAATTTACTGTATGTTTAGAAAAGGTTGATTGTTGAGCTGTGTTAACCCTTTAAATACTAGTGTGGGCAGTGTTAACTCTTTTAGTTATCAGAGTGCAGAGTGTGTGTAATTGGGTAATGAAGTCATAGATTTGCTCTGGGCTTTATAGGTAGCTGGTGGCAGTTGCGGAGAGGTGTGGAAGTGTGTGTCTGTGCTGGGAAAGGGACCAGTTAAATCTAAGAGATAGTTGAGACTGAGACTGGAATCCTGTGTGCTCCCCTTACAGTAAACTTCCAAGTCACGAGTGCGCAGAATGCGGTTGGTGACAGGTAAAGGTGGCCAGGAGTGGTTTCCTGACAAAAGAGAGGTAATATATTGTTTGACTGTTTGAATATTTGATAAGTTATTAGATCAGGGACCCGGCAGAGGCGGGTCTCCCTGACATGGAGTTACAGTGTTTTCGAAGCCTTGAATAAAAGGAGTCATTTACTCTTAAGACATATGCAAAGCATAGCCTTATTCTAATAGTAGCACAATATGTCTGATATCTCTTTGTCTCTGCTCTTTAAGCCACAGTGAGCAATGAGAGCACCCAGTAATATAGTTCTATTACTTGTTAACTGCAATAGTTAAAAAAAATATTTCTGGCACAATATGTACTACAAGCTAAGTTCCTGACAATTCTCACTTACTGATGTTCATCAGGAAAGCCAATTGCTGTGTGTTAACAGTGACAATTTAAAAGATCCTCACCCTCTCCCTCTGCGCTTCCCTCAGTTCCTGTACAAGATCCGTTAGAGCCACTTTCACAGCCTCAGGTTCAAGCTCTGGGTAAGGAGACCGACCGCGATCAGGAGACCCTCCTCGAGAGCATGGAGTCCTTCGTCCATCCAACAGAGTGTTAACTGAGCCATCAAGGCCTACAGATATGTATAGCATTAGGAAAGCAGTGTTATACATGTTCGGACTGGATAATACATAGATGGGATACTGCTGTAAATTATATAGATATTGGAAGTCAGTGAGGGTTGCCGTCACCATACAAAACAGGTAGCTTCAAATATCAATAATAAATGACAGCATTATTCCTCACAATACACACATTTACCCAATGTAATCGCTGAAGCGATTACATAAAAACCCACTGTTTACAGATATATTATTTACAGGAATGTCTACAAATATTAACATCACTTCTGTATTATAATACAATATAGGCGACTGTATCTGAATATTAGATTACGCTGTACCACTGTATCTGTGTTGTGTTGTGATAACTTGCATTTCTAACCATGATATTACAGAGGATGATATTTCCACCCAACCTAAATATGTCCATTGTGCTGAAAAAGTTTGAGTTTGTTCCATGTTTAATGTATCTGAATAAAGAAGGTCATTGGAGAGCTTTATCTTTTTTCAAATGAACCAAAGTCATATTCACCAAACTTAACGTTTGCACCTTGCAGTTTTACAACAGGTCTATTACTGCCCAAAACAGACAAGCAGTTCTTAAAACATTCACAAATATCAAAAGCAGCAGAACCAATAAGCTTATAGCACAGCTGACAACCCAAGTACATGTCCCTGGTTGGTTTGTCTGGTTGCAGTATTTACAAGGTAGGCTTAATGCATAAAATATGTCAATATTCTTTATCTGTACTCACATTCACCGACAACATCTGACATTATGGTTATTCTGCGCTTCATTTGCCAAGTTCTGTGCTAAGGATCTCACCTTTACTGGGGGAGAGAGTTCTAAGAGGTGAGGGACTGCGGCCCCTGATGCCCAGAGTACACCTTAATGCTGAGTACAGGCTGTTTAGTTGGGTCTCTGCCTCCCTGCGTGCTGCTTGGACCTTGCTCAGCTCAGCTTCAAGTGCTCTCACTCGAGTCTCACATGCTCCAAGATGAAGTCTGAGATCTGTAGCCTCGCTGTTTGCCCTTTGTAGCTGATCCTGCAATGTCTTGCACCCCTCCTGCAGCCGCAGCTCTCCTGCACGGTTCTCGCCAAGTCTCTGCTCGAAATCTCTCTCCCGCTGGCGAGAAGAAGACTCTATTGCTGAGAGGCGCTGCTGCAGAGACGAGATCTAAGAGATGCCAGAAGTAAATTAGCAGCCGTCCTCCTATATAGACACCTCTGTTATTTGTACTATTTACCATTCAAATAATCATAACAAATTATGTTCAATTAAAGTGGACCTGTGGTCTACACACAACTACTTTCTGACAGTTACATCCAGCTAGTACTATTCTGTACAATGATCAATAAAAAAATCAAATGCATATAAACTCTGTAAAGGCAAGGAAAACACAAAAAATAACAAGTTCCTCTTGTGCCAAAAATGTATGACAAGACTATATAATATATGACTGTACGTTGGTACAACGTTTCTCAGGGTGACCCCAACCTCTCTGCGGGCGGCCTCCCTCTCCGCCTCGCTCTCCGTTACACGCTGTCTCAGCTCCATGGATTCTCTGCGACTCTGCTGCTCTTTCTGCTCTTCCTGCTGAATACGCGCTTGTAGCTCAGCCACCTCTTGTTCCTTCTGACTGCTCTCTCCACCTAGCGTTTTTACCTGGGTAAATGTGTAGAGTAGGTGAGTGAATGACAAAGCGCATGGTCTCTTCTTGCAGTGTTTAGTATTATATCTGCACTATGTAAAGTCATTATTATGTTTCACCCACCAACAAACTAAGTATCGTAACAACATCTTTAGCTGAAAAACATGACACTATGGAAGACGGTATATTTGGCACAAAGTGATAAAACAGATAGAAGTAGAAAATATAATGCTGATTACGGCATATTTGCATAATAGAATGAGCAGACATCATAGTATAGATAATGTAAGGCAGATTGCTTTGGTAAAGGCATTAAACGCGCCACCTGTTTGCGCAGCTCCTGTAGCTGTCTGCGGGCCTCCATGTGTGAACGCTCCACCTCGCGCAGGTTGGATCTCAGTTGTGCTACTTCCCGCTCCACGCATGATTTTGCCTCCTGCAGTACTGCCATGCGCTGTTGTTTCTCCTCTATTGCCATCTGCAAGCTGGAGGAATGATGGCGATCATTACAGATTACATAATTGTAATTATTATTACTGCACATGTGCATCTATTCGCCAACATATTCAGTCTATTTTATCTACTTAATTCTCTCCCAGAACAGCAAATCCTCTTTATATATAGCTCCAATCTTGACACAATCTGCTTTATTCAGTACCCCGTATACCAATTCTAGTAATGAACTGTTATAGGTTTCCTGTGAGAACAAGAATAATGGGGATTTCCTTAGTCTGATATTTAACAGCCTGATCTTACTGACACAGTATTGTGTGTGCTGAGGTGGGTTCATCTACTATAATTAAATCTGCTATTTAAATCTATTATTTGTCATAATGTACAACTATATATCATGTGAATTCCATGCCTTATATTTTATGCTGCCACCTCCCCATTAATGAAAGGATCAAATTACTCTAATCACTTCTGCTGCTTTACATAGTAAAGTTATTTTTAACAAATCTACCTGTCTGCAGTAAAATTCGGGCGGCTTATATCAAGTAAGCTGTAAGAAATACTTTCCTTACTTCCCTATTTGTAACCACAGACCATGGCAAGTAACTAGGAGAAATGTATCACCTTTCACACTGTTCAGTATATTTAACCCTTAGTTTCAGAGTAGCTGACTTGATTATATACAAATTTTTCATAGCAAGAAAAAACAATAACAGTGATCTGCAAATCCCTTTCTCATTTGGGGATATGTTAGAGGAGATCCTCTTTAACATAAGGTAACAAACTGTCTTATGATATATTATTTAAATGGGTAATCTTAGTAAAGTCTGGCTCAAGGGAGCAATTGTACCGTTTTCCTTTCCATATACATGGCTATAGTTTATACAAGACTGGATTACACATAAAACGAAGACAGAAAACAAGCACATGATTGATGTCTTTAAACTAAAATTCACCTGCTCCTCTCTGTCTCTGTTTTCTTGATGGATGTTCTCAGTTCAGTATTGGACTTATGCAGAGTTTCTCTTTCACGAGTTAGATCTCCAAGTTCTCTGCGCAACTCTAGAGCCTCCTTCCTCTGCAACTCACAGGTCTCTTCCATCTCTCGCAGCAGACGCTGAACTTCAATTATGTCCCTGCGCAACCCATCTCTGGTATCCTCTGCTAAACGCACCTGAGTTCTCAGCTCCTCCACCTGCATGGCATAGACACCTTAGCTAACTTGGGGCCTGCAGCATTTGTTCAGCATGAAGCATACACAAAATAATCATTATTGTCTTTTTTACATATTACCATATTAAGAATATAGTTCAGTTTCCTATAGGCACTAAGCTCTATTCTGTAGAGAGCCACGAGTTTATTACCACACTTCACTAATCCATTTGTTACAATCTTTACCCAAGTCAGCAGTGCTAATAATTTGCTTTTTAAGGATGATACTTTCAGCTGGTGCATGCACAGAGAGTTAGAGTTGCACATAGGTGTAGATGTGCTTAAGATGCATTGTGTTGCAGAAATGATGCTCTGCACATGCGAGTCGCAGATAACTTGCTCTTGTGGTACCATGCTCTTGGAGAGGTGGACCAAGGGCGTTAACATGCAAGTGCAGTACAGTAAGGGCATGTAGGCACAATTTAAGCACGCTACTTTGAGATTCATCTTATTTTGAGTTAGACTGATTATTATTACACACCTACATAAATGATGTTAGTGATTAAGGCATCTTTGTTCCAGATGCATTTATATGTTAGATTCAAGGTTACAGATAAATTGAGCCTGATTCATGTTTGGATGTAAGTCCATTTGCGTAGCATATCTTGCATGAAATAGCTCTGTGCATGCTAAAAAATGGACCTTATGCCAATAAGCGAAATTGCATGCAATTCATGTCTTAGCGCAAATAAAACTTGCGACTGCCTACGTCTACAAGAGATGGAATGGGGAGGGAAGCGGCGGATGAATATAGGCCATGTACAGTAAGGGCGGTCAGACACAGATGCGGACGATTTAAGTCCTAGATTTCTCATAAGTACACTTGGTTTCAGCTGTATCATTTGCACACACTACAGGGTAGGTGTAAATGCCGACTGATAATGATGACTGACACAGCATAGTTTTTGATTAAAAAACTGCATGTATGCGTGCCACTAGCTACCACACAACATGTATGCAAGTAAGACAGACCATAAAAAATGCACTGTATGCACAGTACGCATTGCAATCATCTTTATTTATGTATTTAATGTAAAAAATTTAAATAAATATTTTTATAAATTATTATACTGTTAAGAGTTGTTCTTAAATTTTATATTACAATTTTTTATCTGTTCAAATGTGACCTTTTTTTGTACTTATGCATGTGCATATACTGCAGTCTATTGTGTGTGTCTACATATGACGAGGACCGTATAGGCAGAGTGTACTTACACCCAGATTCAAATCAAAACTTATCTTGAGATACGCTTGGATTTGAATATGGTCGGAACTCTGCTAAAGTACTGTGCTCCTTCTTAAAATACAGTTTGTATTCAAGTTGTGTTCGGACTTGAATCAGGTCCATTATGTGGAAACACAAGTGTGCAAATGCAAACAGAGAATCGTTATGTTCAACTGTAAATCAGGTCCATACAGAGTATAAAGGATTGTGCACCTTTGGACAACCTCCGCTATTTAGGGAAATCGTCCAATCTAAGTAGCCTGCACCAGGATTTGACTGTTATGATCCACATACTCCCAGCACACGCACAGTCAGCCAGTACATTACATAGCTAGCAGTACTGAGAGTTACACATAGGCAGACTCCAGTTCAGTATGTACAGTATATAGTAAATGTATATAGTATATGTAGCTCCTAAGTGAACAGAATGTAATCAGAAGTTGCATTTACTACACCTACCCCCCCCCCCCCCCCCCTTGGGCAGTGATAACCAGTTGGGTCTGTCAGTGCTGACAGCAATCTCTACTAGTGTCAGTCACCACACATGACTTGCGTGTGCAACCGGTAAAGCAGGGCGTTCCAGGCCACCCAGTGAATGTACTGAAGGTTCTTAAATAGCCGGCACTGTCCAAAAGTAGACAACCCCTTTAAGCATGTAAACACGTAGATAATAGTAAAAGAATTGTTATTTTGTACAAATCCTCAATTATCTAATGTTCATGTTTATTAAAAATAAAGCTTAATTTGTAGAAGCTTAATTAAAAGGAATCAAAATTATACATTTAAACTAAGGATTAAGACCCTCTTGTACTAGACTAGAGCAAATACTAGACAGATTGCTATGAAGTTTAGCACATTTGTGTTATTGGCAGTGTAAAATGAACATTGCAATTCCTAGGTTTTAATGTATGTCATTACACTGTTCACATATGAACTTGAAAAGTAAGCACATCCTCTCCATTTATTTTTTTCTTCTTGTACATTGTAAGTCAGTGGTCTGCAACAGGGAGCCACCTGCAGCTCTCCTGGCAGAGTAACGTCCCACCTTCAGTCCTAGTGACACACACAGCCTATGTAGCAGGTTAGTATGTGACTAGACGGTGATGACTTCTCACCAGCATGACTAGCCAGTGATAGGTTAACCTGGACTTTGAACTGAGTCACCACCATATGTATCAACCCTGAAAAGCTATTATGTGGGCTTCTCCTAAGACCTTATAAAACAACTTGCTACTCACCACTGCTGACAGTTCCTATGAGCAGTGCTTTCTTTCCTACTGTGTCATGCCTTTGTATTTGCTTGTCTTACCTCTTTGGTCAGGCTCTCCCTGTCTTGACTCAGTTGTTTGACGCGCTCACAGAGACTCTTGTTCTCTCTAGAGTGAGCTGAGACAGTATTCTCAAACTCGGCCTGCAGAGACTTCAGGTCTGAGGAGACTGCATCTAGCAGTGTCTGCTCGGTAAAAAGAAATGTAATAAGTATTACAGCTTTCTGATATCCTTCACATTCCGCAATAACTGTGTGCCAAGATAGCCATTACAATTCATGATTATGTCATTTTCATAATACAACGGACTTAGCTGCTGTAATCACAAATACAACAACATATTACATGAACAATCATAAGCTCTATGGAACATATCTATAAGTATAGAGCATGACTGACCTTGTCCTGGTCTTGCTTCATCTGAACTTCCCGTCTAAACCTCTCAGCCTCCAGTTTGGTGTCAGATAGCTCCCTCTGGGTCTGAATCAGACGTTCACTCAGAGAATTTTTCTCTGTTTCCTTCTGTAAAAGTGCCTGAACAAGAAGATTTTAAGCCTCAATCACACACATATATCCCAGATGATGAAAGACAGACCGTGATTTCCAAATATGTAACAAAAAAATCTTTAAATTATGATTGGTCATACAGTTTTATATCAAGCTAGTATCAACTAGCTGTTCCAAAACAGCAAGCAAACCTCCTCTCATAACCCACTACAGACAGAGGTGGTATTATTACGATGTATCCATGAACTAAGTTAATGCCATTACCTTTTGCTTCTCACTCTCTACCGCCAACAGACTCTCTTCCTTCTCTTCCTGTAAACGCCCGATCTCTGCACTCAGTATCTGCTTTATATTCTCACATTCAGAGAGAAGCTCCCCTTTCTCATTTTCCATACGCTGAACTGCCTCCTGCTTCTCCGCGATCATGGCCTGAAGCAGGGACTCCTGTGAGTAAACGGTAGAGGGTGAATCACTAAAGCTCACAGCATTGACAATATATGGATGGGGAAGAACCTGTGGTAGTTTCTTGAGAGGATTCGTGTTAATGTGGTGCTCACCTTCAGCTGGAAATTGTCCAGTTGCACATGGGAAAATGTTGAGATCACAATATTGCAAAAGTCTGGAATAAACTGAATTCCCAGCTTCAGATAAGGAAGCTGGACAGCATTAGAGTTGGAGCTAATGAGATGAGAATTACTTATGGGGGGGAGAATGGAAGCTCCTGTAGGACTACACAGTCATCAGCCTTGATGGGATCTTTCTTGCATTTCCACAGTGATTCATACTTATAGTGTACCTTTACTCAAATAAAACACACATGTAAACAGACACAAACCTTCTCTTTCTTCATCCGCTCCACAGTGTCTTGGTGCTGTTGGGCCTGGTTACTGAGAGACAGATGTGCCGTCTGCTCTGTCTGTGCCAGTTGCATCTCCAGCTTGACCTTCTGCTGCCGCAGCTCAGCCATGGCTTCCTCAGATACCAGGGCCTGGTGCTGACCGTCCGCTACCATGAAAGATCATACCAGGATATTTAACATAGGACATACAATATTACATACAGTATATACATGATATCACAACGCCTGTGCTACCTATTCACATCATGTAACCATTATTATTTAGTTTGGTATCAAAACAAAGGATTTTAGCAAAACAGATAAAGTGGCAGCGACTGAACTAAAGGTAAGCCAGAAAACAATCATCAAAAGTCTGAAGAGACTCCTGCATACAACATAATAACAAGAGGTAATGGCAAGTACATGAATCCTCATTTTACCTACAGGCACCTTTGCGACTTCTCAAAAACAATCCCAGACAACACAACATGCAAAGTATAGCATACTGAAAGTAGTTAAGACCAACTCTTAATGTGGTTCTGTAGTTTAAAATACTGCCCATCCCCTATTATTATTATTATTATCATTTATTTGTTAGGCGCCACAAGGTTTCCACAGCGCCTTACATAGTACAAACAGTAGACCATACAGGGTGAAACATTACAGAACAATAAACACAAAGTACCAATGCTTCAGAAAGTCCGGGCAGACATATGGAGTGAGGGCGGAGCAGAAGAGTAGGTATGGAGACAGGAGGGGAGAGGGGCTCTGCTCATGCGAGCTGACATCCTAAGGGAGGGTGGACAAAACAGGCACGAAAGGGAGGCAGTGATGCAAGGGAGAAAAAGGGACCAGGGGAGAGAGGGGAGAACAAGCAGAGTGGATGAGGGGTTAAGTGGATGGTTGGTAGGCTTTCAGGAACAGGTGAGTTTTGAGTGCTCGTTTGAAGGAGCACAGATTAGGAGCGAAACGGATGGAGTGAGGGAGGTCATTCCAGTGCAGGGGGGCAGCTCGGGAGAAGTCTTGGATTCTGGAGACTTACAGAACTTACACTCACAGACACTTACACTCATCTAAGGCCCCACATAACTATGTATATTGAATTATGTTTTATTTATACTTGCCTACCTTGCCATCCTTGCACACTGCTCAGTAAGTACTGGATCACCATTTAGATAAGTAGAATTAAAAAAATAATTTACTAATATGAAGGAAGGTGTCATAAATGGGTTTGGGGTTGCAATAATTCCTTTTATCAGGAGAAACACTTTAAACAATAAAAATGTAGACCTAGTGTATGTCCTAAGCTAAAACCAATAAGCTATAATTCATGCCTATGTGTCTGTCCCATGGAGGAGGAGCTAGCTCCTAGAGGCAGAGACTATATCCCATGATAGTGCTTTCCTTGTTCTAATGATACATATTTAGAGAAAGGTAAGGTTTACATATTGTGACACGGATACCTTTGGGTGGTGCGCACACGGACATCAGTCACAGACAACTTCTTGCTGAAAGCAGGACTTTTATTGTTCCTTCACAATAAACAGCATACTTTCATAAGGATGACACCAGTAAACAACATCAAGTTGCATACACCTCCTTGTGACCCTAATGCTAACTAACACAGTCCAGCATTCTAGCTGCTGGCCGACTTGTTCAGCATCAGTCACACCTTACAAATGAAAAGACAGGCCTAAATACACACAGCTCCTCCCTTTGGTCTAATTACACCAGTAGACCCTATTCTCCACATGTGTGTATTAAACATAGTTATTTGGTCTGTAAGAGCTTAACCCTTCCTGCAGCCTGTATCAGCAGACTCCCCAGGACCTCACCTGTCCCTACACAGAAGAGATGTGGAAAATAGACCTCTTTGCTACAATATATATATATATATATATATATATATATATATATATATATATATATAAACATATATATATATATATACTATGAATGTAATGTTACTAATGATAAAATAACTTATGTCAAGTAAAGGTATTTGCTTGTCCTGTCATTTATACTTATTATTTGTTAGGAACTCCAGCAGCCAATACCACAAAACCCGGAGTCTGCTCCGAAGGTCTGGTTTTCACTATTGCCCCTAGTGGTGGGGACAGACTTGGCTGCAGACAAACGGAGGGTCGTGAGATGGGTACTGGCTGCGGAGAACCCAGAAATGAAGAGTAATGGCAGACAGAGAATCCGGTAAACTAGCCAAGGTCAGGGGTCACTTGCAGAGAAGAATAGTCAGAAAACACGCCAAAAGTCGGGGTCACAGGCACGGTAGCGAGATCCAAGTTACAGGCTGAAAGGTCAAGGGTCACTGGCAAGCAGGCAGAGTCAAAGTCCAGGCAGGGGTCATACACAAGAAGTCAATCCACAGGTTGTCACCAACACGATACAGGAGCAGGCTAGCTGACAGGCAACTGAACGCTATAACCGGCAGGGAGGCTAAGCCCTCCCTGCCTTAAATAGTAACAAGGGCCAATCAAGGCTTACCCCTGTGATGATTGCCAGAGTGAGGGGCCAAACAGAGAAGGCTAGATTAATTAGCACACAGGCAGACCATTAGCGCATGCGCCCGGCTTCAGCACTTGCCGGGGCGCAGCGCTTCTTACACTCGGCGTCCGGCCGTTGCCTTGACAATGGCCAGGCCCGAGTAACAGGAAATGACGTCCCAGCCATCTCCATGACGACCGGGACCGGAAGTGAGTCACGGCAGTGCCCGCGGCCGCCGCGGCTCCTAACATTATTCAACCATCTTTTATGGCAAAGAGTTGAAATGAAGAAATAGCAATTATAACTCTCAGTTTTCTATCCTGTAACCAAGATTTTATCCATTCCACCATTTTTAAATCCAATCCCAAGCTTTCAAGTATATTTAACAGTCTGCGATGTGGGATAGTGTAAAAAAACGTACTAAAATCTAGATAAGCTATATCTACACCCCCCCTTGATCTATTACTTTAGTCACCCAGTCAAAAAAGTCAATATGATTTGATTGACATGATCTCCCCCCAGTAAATCCATGCTGATTGGGATCCTGTAAGTTACTGGATTTGAGATATTCTACAACTCTTTCTTTTAAGAGTGTTTCCATAGCACTTTCCGGGGTGCAGCGCTTCTTACACTCGGCGTCAAGGCAACGGCCGGGGCTGAGTAGCAGGAAATGACGTCCCGGCCGTCTCCATGATGACCGGGACGCTCGGCGGGACCAGAAGCGCTGCCGCGGCTCCTAACAGTATCCCCCCTGAGGAGGGGTCAAAGGACCCCGACATCCAAGTTTTTTAGGAAACTGTTTAAAGAATTTTTTAATAAGTCCATCAGCATGAAGACGGTGTTGTGGAATCCAGGCACGTTCCTCCACACCA
Organism: Mixophyes fleayi; assembly: GCF_038048845.1. Taxonomy (NCBI): domain Eukaryota; kingdom Metazoa; phylum Chordata; class Amphibia; order Anura; family Limnodynastidae; genus Mixophyes; species Mixophyes fleayi. The sequence continues at coordinate 73,736,826 of NC_134404.1, forward strand.
CGGTCTTTCCATTGGATCAGAAAATGTATTTGCCCCTGAACTTTTTTAGAATCCAGTATTTTCTGAATCAAAAATTCTTGGTGCCCTTCCACATTAACCGAATGAGGCCTCCGAGGGTGGACTCACCTGAATTTAACAGAAAAAATTACAGGTTTAAGCAGGGAACAATGAAAGGTATTTGGAATTTTCAAAGAACGTGGAAGTCTCAACCTAAAAGCCACAGGATTTACTTGCTTGATAATCAAGAAAGGACCAATAAATCTTGGCCCAAGCTTTTTACACGGTTGCCTAAGCCCGATATTCCAGGTGAAAAGCCACACCCTCTGACCCACTTTGAACGAGCATCTCCTACGGTGATGATCCGCAAATTTCTTGGAGTTGAATGAGGCTCGTTTTAAGGCAGAGTGAACCTTCTTCCAGATGTTTTTTAGACTGGAAGCCGTGGAGTGTATACCAGGGAGCCCAGAAGGATTGAGCAAAGCCAGAGAGTTGGATCTGGGGTGGTAACCAAAGTTGCAATAGAACTAGGAGGTACAGGTAGAGGAATGGCAAGAATTGTTATATGCAAATTCCGCCCATGGTAAGAGCGTTGACCAGTTATTGTGGAATTCGGAAGTGTATAAACGTAGAAATTGTTCTAAGGATTGATTAACCCTTTCAGTTTGTCCGTTGGATTGTGGATGGTATGCTGAGGAAAGGCTGATGTTTGTTCCCAGCAGTGCACAGAAGGATCTCCAGAATTGAGCAATAAATTGAGAGCCGCGGTCTGAAACAATATCCAATGGTAACCCATACAGTTGAAACACATGCTGAATAAAAAGTGATGCCAAGGTCTGTGCACTAGGAAGTCCGGTTAGAGGTATGAAATGGGCCATTTTGCTGAAGCGGTCAACCACTACCCAGATAGTATTGTGGCCTGCAGAAGAAGGGAGTTCCACAATAAAATCCATAGACAAATGTGTCCAAGGCCTGGTAGGAAGTGATAATGGCATAAGCTGACCCGAGGGCCAGTTCCTAGGGGTTTTGTTTTTAGCACAGATTTCACAGGAGATAACAAAATCTCGAACGTCTGCAGACATGGTGGGCCATCAAACGAAGCGTGATTCTCTGTGGTTTTGAAGATACCGGGATGTCCAGCAGTTTTATGATCATGGGCCTCAGTGAGGACTGCCTTTCGGAGATGAACTGGTACAAATAAACGGTTTGCAGGTGTCTCAGAGGGAGCCAGTTTTTCGAATCTGCGAAGAGTTGCACCCAAGTCCTGGGCTAGACCAGCATGGATAATCGAAGATGGTACAATCGGCAGTGATCTGTGAACTGGTGCATGATGAGATGAAAAACTTCTAGATAGGGCATCAGCCTTTATGTTCTTTGATCTTGGCCTATAGCTAATAATGAACTGAAAACGAGTAAAAAACAATGACCAACGGGCCTGCCTCGGATTTAATCATTTTGCTGATTCAATATATTGCAGGTTCTTATGGTCTGTAATGACTGAGATGACATGAATGGCTCCTTCCAAACAATGACGCCATTCCTCGAAGGCCCACTTAATGGCTAAAAGTTCCCGATTACCAACATCATAGTTGGCCTCTGCAGAAGAGAATTTGCGGGAGAAGAAAGCGCAAGCAAATAGTCGGTGATTATCAGGATCTTTTTGAGAGAGAACAGCGCCTGCACCAATATCAGAGGCATCAACTTCCAGAACGAAAGGCAGCTCAGGATTGGGTCGTCTTAAGACAGGGGCGGAAATAAATGCCTTTTTGAGAGCCTGGAAGAGGAGTTAATCGCTTCAGAGGACCAATTACCAAGATCTGCCCCTTTTCTGGTGAGAGCAACAATGGGAGCCACCAAATCGGAAAAACCATGGATGAACCTTCGGTAGTAGTTTGCAAAGCCCAAGAATCTTTGTACTGCTTTTAGATTAACGAGCTGCACCCAATCCAGAATAGCTTGGACTTTACTTGGGTCCACAGAAAAACCGGAAGCGGATATAATATATCCCAGAAATGATACATTTTGAACTTCAAACTCACATTTTTCAAGTTTGGCAAACAAGTGGTGGTCCCGTAACTTATGGAGCACTTGCTGAACATGAAGACGATGCTGAGACAATGAATGGGAATATATCAGTATGTCGTCTAAATACACAACCACAAGCTGATTGAGGAATTCCCTGAGAATTTCATTAATGAGCTCTTGGAAGACCGCTGGTGCATTACAGAGACCGAACGGCATAACTAAATATTCATAGTGACCGGATTGAGTATTGAAAGCCGTTTTCCACTCATCTCCTTCTCTAATGTGGATGAGGTTATAAGCCCCGCGTAGGTCAATCTTGGTGAAGATGGTCGCACCTCTGAGTTGGTCGAACAAAACTGAGATGAGAGGAAGGGGGTAGGTATTTTTAATAGTGATCTTGTTGAGGCCCCTAAAGTCAATGCACAGACGTAGCCCACCATCCTTTTTAGAGACAAAGAAGCAGCCAGCTCCCACGGGTGATTTTGAAGGCCTAATAAAGCCTTTCTGCAAGTTCTCTTCAACGTATTGTTGCATGGCTTTAGTTTCAGGGCCTGAGAGTGAGTACAGCCTCCCTTTCGGTAACCTAGTGCAAGGAATCAGGTCAATGGCACAATCGAAATCCCGGTGAGGAGACAAAGCGTCCGCTGCTTTCTTAGTGAAGACATCCCGGAATTCATGATACTGTGGACTGCAGACGTGGACTGCAACATCCGGAGGGGTAAATTCAGACAAGACTGAGAACATGAAGGCCTTCTCAGGCCTCCACTGAGTAATCTCCCCTTGTGCCCAATAGATTACAGGATTATGAAGTCGCAGCCAGGGATGCCCTAGTATCACTGGTACAGATGGACAGTGAATCAAGTAGAAAATAAGGGTTTCTGAATGGAGGGTTCCCACTGTTCAATGTAATGGTGGCGTTTCATACACAACCTTGCCACCTGGGAGAGATTCTCCATCTAACCCACATACAGTAATAACTGTACTGGTATTCCGAAAAGGAATCCCTGAGGATTTAGCAAAGCCTATGTCTAAAAAATTCCCAGCGGCACCACTATCAATGAAAGCTGAGGTGTCTGCAGAATAGGCACCATAAGTGATGTGTGCGGGAACCAACAATGCATTTTTTGAGGAGATGAATTGTAGACCTAGATGAATCTCCTCCTTATCTCCTAGGCCAGATCTTTTCCCGGCTTGTTAGGACAAGAGAAAGAAAAGTGTCCTTTGGTGCCACAGTAAAGACACAAGCCTCGCGTACGTCTTCTGGCTTTTTCTTCTGCAGAGAGGCGGTAAGCCCCCAATTGCATCGGTTCTTCTGGGTCCAATGGTACCGAAGTAAATACAGACGGTAGACCAGACGGTGTCTCTTTCTCCGCTTTCCTCTCTCTGATCCGCCTATCAATTTTGATGGAGAGTTGTATCAGGTCCTCCAATGATGTTGGCGGAGGGTATTGTACCAATGCATCCTTGATCTGTTCCGACAGACCTAACCGAAGTTGGCTGCGAATCGCAGGGTCGTTCCATTCACTGTCGGTAGACCAACATCTGAACTCGGCACAGAATTCTTCAGCAGAGCGTCGGCCCTGTTTCAGGGCCCTAAAATGAGCCTCAGCTGAAGCCACTCGATCTGGATCATCGTAGAGAAGACCCAGCGCGTCAAAGAATGCATCCACGGAGAGAAGCGAAGGGCTGGCAGACGGTAAACTAAAAGCCCAGGACTGGGGGTCGCCTTGGAGAAGGGATATAATAATCCCGAACCGTTGTTGTTCTGACCCAGAAGAGCGAGGTCTTAGACGAACATAAAGCTTGCAACTTTCCTTAAAATTGCGGAACAATGACCTTTCCCCGGAGAAACGGTCTGGCAAATTCATCTTTGGTTCTGGAGCAGGTACCAACGAACTTTGTTGGGCTTGCGCAGTCCTGGAAGCTTCCTCTTGTGCCGACAGGGGTTGCGACAATCCCTTGACCATCTGAGACAGGGTTTGAATCTGTCCAGCTAGAACTTTGGCTGGAGAGGGATTCGTCCCGCTTCCGTCCATGAATAGTCCTCTCCAGTGTTTCACTGGCTGGTTATAATGTTAGGAACTCCAGCAGCCAATACCACCAGAGTCTGCTCCGAAGGTCTGGTTTTCACTGTTGCCCCTAGTGGTGGGGACAGACTTGGCTGCAGACAAATGGAGGGTCGTGAGATGGGTACTGGCTGCGGAGAACCCAGAAATGAAGAGTAATGGCAGAGCCTGGACTTTGACTCTGCCTGTTTGCCAGTGACCCTTGACCTTTCACCCTGTAACTTTGATCTCGCTACCGTGCCTGTGACCCCGACCTTTGGCGTGTTTTCTGACTATTCTTCTCTGCAAGTGACCCCTGACCTTGGCTAGTTTACCGGATTCGCTGTCTGCCATTACTCCTCATTTCTGGGTTCTCCGCAGCCAGCACCCATCTCACGACCCTCCGTTTGTCTGCAAGGGTCTCTGGCAAACAGGCAGAGTCAAAGTCCAGGCAGGGGTCATACACAAGAAGTCAATCCACAGATTGTCACCAACACGATACAGGAGCAGGCTAGCTGAGAGGCAACTGAACGCTATAACCGGCAGGGAGGCTAAGCCCTCCCTGCCTTAAATTGTAACATGCGCCAACCAGGGCTTACCCCTGTGATGATTGCCAGAGTGAGGGGCCAAACAGAGAAGGCTAGATTAATTAGCACACAGGCAGACCATTAGCGCATGCGCCCGGCTTCAGCACTTGCCGGGGCGCAGCGCTTCTTACACTCGGCGTCCGGCCGTTGCCTTGACAATGGCCAGGCCCGAGTAACAGGAAATGACGTCCCGGCCGTCTCCATGACGACCGGGACCGGAAGTGAGTCGCGGCGGTGCCCGCGGCCGCCGCGGCTCCTAACATTATTCAACCATCTTTTATGGCAAAGAGTTGAAATGAAGAAATAACAATTATAACTCTCAGTTTTCTATCCTGCAACCAAGATTTTATCCATTCCACCATTTTTAAATCCAATCCCAAGCTTTCAAGTATATTTAACAGTCTGCGATGTGGGATAGTGTAAAAAAACGTACTAAAATCTAGATAAGCTATATCTACACCCCCCCTTGATCTATTACTTTAGTCACCCAGTCAAAAAAGTCAATATGATTTGATTGACATGATCTCCCCCGAGTAAATCTATGCTGATTGGGATCCTGTAAGTTACTGGATTTGAGATATTCTACAACTCTTTCTTTTAAGAGTGTTTCCATAAATTTTCCTACTACTGATGTAAGGCTCACTTGTCTGTAGCTGCTCACCTCTTCCTTGCTTCCACTTTTGTGTAGTGGGACTACATTCGCTCTTTCCCAGTCCTCTGGAATTACTCTTGTAGCTAGTGACTGGTTGAATAATTCTGTTAATGTTGTTACCAACACCCTTTAAGCTCTTTTGTATCCTTGGATGTATCCCATCTGACCCCATTGATCTATCCACTTTCAGTTTTGAGAGATCTGTTAGGACCTCTCCTCTGTAAATGTACTTGTATGTACCTCATGTTTATGATTATACTTGCAACTTAACTGTGATCCCTTCCCCGCTCTTTCTGTAGTGAACACTGAGCAAAAGTAATTATTAAGATGATCTGCTATTACCTTGTCTCCCGCAACAAGACTCTCACTCTCTGTCTTAAGTCGTATTATTCCTCCTTTTGTTTTTCTTCTTTCACTTATATACCGAAAAAAAGTTTTGCCCCCTTTACCTACTGACTGGGCCATATTCTCTTCAGCTTGTGCCTTTGCACATATGATTACCTTCTTAGCCTCCTTCTGTCTAACAAGATACACCTCTTTGTCTTCATTGCTTTGAGTCTGCTTATATTTCTTGAAGGCCATCTTTTTTTCTTTCACAATACTTGCTACTTCTTTTGCAAACCACACTGGCTTCCTTTTCCTTGTACTTTTCTTAACCCTTTTGATACAAAGGTCTGTTGCTTTAAGTATTGCACATTTTAATTTTTCCCACCTCTCCTGCACTCTTTTCAAGTTCTTCCACTCTGCCAAACAGTCACTTACACATTTTCCCATCTCTACAAAGTCAGCCTTCCTAAAATCTAACACCTTTTTGTTTTTGTGTGGCATAAGTCGGCCTCTGTCTTTATACTAAACCATACTTCATGGTCGCTGGATCCTAGGTTCTCACCCACATTTACATCAGATATTCTGTCACTATATGTAAGAATTAAGTCTAATATTGCGTCTTTGCGAGTGGACTCCCTCACCATTTGCTTGAGGGATGCTCCTTGCAAGGAATTCAGAATGTCCCTACTTCTAGTGGTTCTTGCAGAAGACTCCTCCCAGTTCACATCAGGTAGATTAAAGTCTCCCATGATTATTACCTCTCCTTTTAAAGCCATTTTATTGATGTCCTGCAGTAAGTTCCTGTCCAGTCTCTTCTTCCTGACCTGATGGTCTATAGATAATCCCAGTACGAAGAATAGCCTTGTCCCTCATTTCTATGGTCACCCAAAGGGCCTCAGTTTTTTCTTCAACAATTTGGGCTAGATTTACTAAGCTGTGGGTTTGAAAAAGTGGGGGTGTTGCCTATAGCAACCAATCAGATTCTAGCTGTCATTTTGTAGAAGGTACTAAATAAATGAAAGGTAGAATCTTTCATAGGCAACATCCCCACTTTTTCAAACCCGCAGCTTAGTAAATCTAACCCTTTGTATTAAAGTAGTATTTAAGCTTTTTTTCACATACATTGCTACCCCTCATCCGATTCTTCCCACTCTGTCCTCCCTAAATAAAGTATATTCCGGTATAGCTATGTCCCAGTCATGATTTTCATTGCACCTCTGCAATAGCCACACATCCCTTGTCATTAAAGCAATTAGTTCTGGAATTATATTTCCTAAGCTTCCAGCATTAGCACACATAGCTCTAAGAATTTTGTGTGTGCATCTTCTCTTCCTATCTTCTATGTTTATCTCTCTATGTTTATTTTGTTTTTATCTACACTGTCTTCTGTTGCTGTGGATATGTTTTCTGTACTATTAGTCTACAGAAATGATACTTCTTGGTTGGGGGAGCAGATTGTTTTATTCCTGTTTAGTTCACTGCCCCCCTCTGTTAGTTTAAATAGTTTCTGATGAAGCTTTCAAACTGCTCACTTAGTATTCTAGTTCCCCTTGAATATTTACTTTCGTATAGTCCCCTATCTTGCCAGATGGCATGACTGTGGTCTATTAATACAAATCTCTCCTCATAACACAACTTCTTTAGCCACACATTGCAGTTTCTGATGCAGCGAGTTCTGTCTTCACCTCTATGCACTGGCAATACTGCTGAAGAAGTTACAGTGGTTGCCACCTGTTTTAGAGCAGCCCCAAACCTTCTAAATTCATCTTTTACCACCATGACTTCAGCATTAGCCAGGTCGTTTGTCCCTAGGTGGACAATGACATCCGTCTCCCCATGTTTTCTTGCTGCTTTCACAATTCTTAATATGCATTCTTTATCCCTTGGAGCTGTGGCTCCAGGTAAGAACCTTACTTTCTTCTCTACATCAGTGGCTTCTCCCAGATGTATGCCTCTTATAATGGAATCCCCAAGAGAAGTGTAGTTCTTTTTGGAGATTTTATTTCCTGTTCCTATAGCTAGTAGAAGTCCCCATATCTCATGTTGTGTATTTCCCATATCATTCGTACACTCAAGCCCTGCAAAAGCAGCATATGAGATTTTCAATGGCACAGTTTGTGGGATGTTTCTGAGTCTGGATATTTCCCCCTTTCAGAGCTTACAGTAGTCCAGGCAGAATGTCTTCTGGGGGCTCTCTGAGGCAGTGGTGGACTCAAGGATACAGACATCCTACACACCACAGCTTGTAGTTTGGCTATTTCCTCCCGCAACAAAAAAAATTGCCTACAGATCAGACAGTAGTTGAGTTTTCAGAATGCTCTCCGCAAAACAAATGCATTACACCCACTGCACTAGTCCAAACATTGTATCAGATGTTAATTGTAGCGTCAATATTTGTGCACCTGCTTCTGTATTCTAACTCACCTGATTCTGTTTCAAACTCACAGTTCACTTAAGTCTGCAAGCTGTTTCACTTTAGGATGCAAGCTACTACAATGAGCAAGCTCCAATGAGTCTTTTGCCTACTTTATGTTGTTTATATTAGTGTTCAACTGAGGTGAATTTCTAGTATGAAAACCTATTAGGTCATTTTACAAATTACTACGTTACCAAGCCTCATTTTAAAAGGCCTCAGAGGAATGTTTGTGCCTGGTTTTCAGGCCTGTATGAATTCTGTATACATAAAGCCATGTGTGTATAACTGTGGTTTCACTCAAATTATGAGTATGGCTTGTTAGGAGTCTTGTTTTCTGATATATGTACACACTGACACACTATTATTTACTGACACACTGAGGCTCCTACAAGTCTCAATTATAAGATTGATCTTTGATGATTTTATGATCCAGATGTTGCCTCTTGTACAGAGAGTGAAGCTGCCTTTTGGATAAAAGTATCACAGCCATGAACCTCAATCACAGAGTATCTATTACAAAGGCCGTTCAGGTATAGGTCAGACAGTGAATTTAGTGGCTTTATACCTTGAAGGCTTTGTTTTGTAAGCATTAGTGTGTGGATCTCCCCTTCCAGTTGTTCTCTGCGGTCTTCCAGCTGTGCCGCCCTGCGCTGTGTATCATACAAGGCGCTCTCCAGAGAATCCTTTTGTGCCCTAGGACACAGGGACAGCACAAAATCAGTAAGAGTGAACTAGCACCAGGAGCACTAGAGAAACTACACAGGTGAAGCAGTCTTACTGAAGCTGAGACAATTCTTCTTCTTGCTCCTGTCTCTCAGTCTTCAGGGCTGCTACCTGCACACCAAGCTCTGCATTCTGATTGGTCAGCTCTTCAATGCGCTGCGCTGCCCGCTGCAAGGCTGCTGCTTTTATGCCCAGCTCCCTGTGATTTTCATGCAATTGATCCTGAAGCGTCTGCGTTGTAGCAATGGCCTGTTGAATAGTAAAAACACTGAAGAAGACAATGGTCTTGTATCTCACCACAGGCATTAGGGAGAGTGCAAATCAGTGATTGTAATCTGCTCATACCATGCTGCATATGGAGGAGAGGCGAGGTGGTGCAATCAGCACACCAGGAATGATTGATCAGAAAAGGGCTGCACATGCACCGTGGTGTCTAATATTGATGTCATAACAAAAGAAGGACATGTCCAGCGTTATGTCCAGATGCTTGTGTGCTCTTTTCTCAAAGGGGATCAATGATCCCTAGTGTGCCTTCATCTCAGTCTAGCAGAAGAAAAACAAGAAGCAGAACAGGTGGTTTACAATCACCCATAGCCTGTCTGGTCTCACTTTTTTCATATGTAAGAATAGGCCTAGCACATTCTAATTGTGAATCGCAAGATATATTACTTCTCCCCCTTCCTACCTGTGCAAGCTGCTGCTTTAATTTTGTTTTCTCTCTGTGCACAGTATGAAGCTGCTCCTCAACCCTCTGCTGCTTCTCCTCTGTCTCTTGGCACCTCCACTCCAGTCCAGCTCTCTCTGTCTGCAGCTTAGATATTTCCAGCTCCAGTGCTTCCCGATGCTCCTTCAATGCTGCACAGCTAGCCTCGCTAACACGCCCATCCTCCTGCAGGACACTGCGCTCTGCCTCCAGCTGTATAGTTGGTGGTGGAAAAATAAATGTCACACATATAGGATTACATTGTATCCAGCTTGTGGATAACAGAAGGATTCCCTTGGATTACAAGAAAATCAATTACACTCTTGGATTACAAATTAAGGACATTTCCCCTGAATTACAAGAAGAATTTATCTTAGTTGGTAAATTGGTGAACAATGGTTTATTTACACACATATCTGTTTGATTTACATTTCATTAGTATTTTAGTATGATGGAATGTGGTATTATGAACTCCTTACTGTTATATCGGGACAACTGAGGTGGTGAAGATACCATTCCAAGGGTCCCATTATTTCTCATTACCCCGGTACCTACAGCCCTGAGGTTATAGGAATAACCCTGGGAAGAGCCCTAACACTTTTCGGTACAGGGCTTTGGGAGGGGCAACCCCATGTATGCATACACGTCCAGTTTATAACAACTGTGGGTATACTGCATATGAACCACATATCATAGGCACATTATTTGTGTTTTTTGACAATGTCAATGGGTAACCGGTATAAAGTTCTCAGCTCCAGAAGCGACATGACCTGTGGATTGCACACAATAGTCCTTGTACCCCACCTTTAGTCTCCCAATTCTTATACACTTCTTAGTCACTGTCCATTATAAGGTATCTTTAGACTGGACACTCTGTGTATCACTAAAGGAATAAGTCCATTGTTCTTTACCAGGTGTTGCACTGTACTAGATGAAGAATGCTAGGCTGTTTACTCAATCTTGTTCTGTTCTGTTTATGTTTGCTTAGTTTCATATAGAAATTGTGTATCCAATTGTCCCACTATTTCTTACTTGCTATGTCATGCCATGTACAGAACTGCTTGCTTTATAGTTTCCTTGCAAAAATGTGACTTAATTAAAAAAAAGAATACTATCATCAATTGCAATATCTGTAACAAGTAAACAAGTATATAGCGTTATGTACCTGTAAAATTTCTCGGTTCAGGGCCACTTTATCTTGTGCTAAGCCCTCGTTCAGTGCACCCATTTTGGCCAGCGAGTCGTTCAGTGCCGCCCGGTCACTGCGCATCTGGTTTAGTGCCAGCTCTACTTCCGCTCTGCTTGACTCAGCCTGGCATGGAAATCCATGTTAAAAACACACCAGTAACGCCAAAGAGACACTGTGTACTGTACTTAGATCAATATTTTCCATCTCACGCAGAGTTCTTGGAGCAAGCAGGATGGTATATGTGGCATGTCCTAGGGATGACCCTTTTGGGATTAACACTTAGTAACTGATTATTTAGTAGTAATACAATTCTGGTACAGTTCACTTGCTATGCTGGTTCCCACTGACTTGTTAAAACATTTTCCATTAATTAGCACTAATGCTGATTACAGTGTTTGCAAAGGCATTAAAGGAATAGTTTATATAAGAAGCATCTTTAATGGTCAATAACATACAGGATATTGGACTATGGCAATGACCTCTCGCACACAGTTTTCTCAGGCATAAATTAGGTTTATTCTGCTCTAAGCATATTGGTTACCACTCGAGTTCTTGTACCCTATCTATAACTACAGTCAGCCAGCCTCTCTTTTCAGGTTTCAAGACACTTACTTAACCAGACAACCAAATCAGTTCATGTGCGTTATCGGTGACATTCTTAATGTGCATGACCAATGACCAAATGTATTATTTTTAAAGAACACAGCAATTAAATTATAGATCTTTAAATCTTTAAAACAATCATCACTATTGTCACAGCAACAGACTAGCAAGAATAGAAGCACCTATGCCCTGTATGGCACAGCAGTCTACATCACCCACAGCCTGACCTTGCTAAGAGCACCGCTGACAGCCTCCTTCTCCCCTTGCAGGACATCTCTTTCTAGGAATGTCTGACTCAGACTCTCCCTGACGGTGACCAGGTCTTTCTTCAACATTGACACCTTTTCTTCCAGTTTCTCTTGGGTCCTTTGCCTACAACAGCACGCAAAACAAATGTTCAACACACATGTTGTGCCCAGCTACAGCTGGACTGATAAATGTAGGTGTTAGCAGCCACTTGTATGTAGCAGTGCACAGGTCATCAACATAAAGGTACATAGATATAAGAGCCTTGTGTGCTCTCCTATGCAGTCAGTACCCTGTAGGACTCTGAGGGCAGGAGAAAATATCACTAGGTTTGGTGAAACCATGGGTCTTATAAATAGTTTGGCATGAATGTTGGCCTATATCACTAATAAACTGATATCACTAATAAACAGTCCATAGAAATCAGTGGTGGGCCACATAATGATTTTCAAGGGCCTCACAAGTGCCCCTCAGGCTCACAGTAGGGTGCTCATTAGTTTTGCAGAGACGCAGCACATCACATTATAAAATTAGAAGATGAGCAAGAAGTGCTCATACGGCCTAAGTAGAAGTTAACCTACCCTTGGTTAGTCAAGCTGGAGAGAAGACTTCACCATCCAATCACATACTAACCTTCTACATAGACTGTGTGTATATGGAGTGTACATTCTCTGACATCAAAGTCTAGAAGATAGAATTTCTGCACACCAGGGTGGCAGGTGACCCCTTGAGCGCCACAAGCGGCTGGGCTGCCAGATAACCACCGCTGCCTTAAATGGCCATTTATTATACTAGTGCAGTATAATTAAAGAATTACAGGATCTGCTGAAAGGATTCTGTACATGTCACAAACAAATAACCAAGTAACATCACAACTTCATCCTCCTGACCCTCTCTCCAGCTCCTTCTGGTTACGTTCCCGATCCCTGTTCAGTTCCTCCTTTTGCTCTTCCAGGACCTCCCTCTGACGCAGTAATTCTGCATTCACAGACTTCAGTCTCTCCACCTCCAGGAGAGAAGCCTCAGCTCTCTGTTTTGCTGCCTGTAAGGACTCCTCTATAGCTTCCTTCTCTCTGGGAACAGAAACACATTGACAATGAGAGTGTTCCACTGTTCTCTACATCCTTCATTATACTGTTATAAACCCTAAATGTAGCAAAAAGACAACACATTTTTTACAAGATGATTGTAGATGCAATAGGTACAGCGTGTAATAAGTCTCACAAGCCTATATGAAGTAGACAGCGAAGTGGCATAGAATAGGTGAGATACATGTCATGTGGGCTCTGTGTCTTCCAGCAGAGGGTGACAGTGACACAGAAACTGGGGACTGGGAATATGTCACTGTCCATCCTAAATGTTCACTGTCTCTGGATATAATGAATCCACTGCAGTAAGGTTAATGTGTACCTGTCGCCTACAGACAGTAGAGTCAACCATTTTAAAGGCCCAAAATATAGCTTTCACTGTGAGTAGGCCATGGATGCAAATTAAGTGACTAATAGTATTATACTGCAATCAAATGTGTCAACCAAAGAGAAGGTACAGAGCTGAATTAATACCATAAAAAAAATATGCTAGTTAATGACAGGATTACCAGTATCAGTACTGAAACAGAAACAATGATTAACCTTTCTATGTCATTAATATGGAGGGTAAATGATTGTCAACTCCTTAACAACATTTTTATCTGAATGAAATAGTAATTAATTTAATCTCAATTTACAATCCAAAAACAAATGATATTCTTGGATTTAAATATCTCAAATAAAGAAGGTAAAACAGAACCATCTACCAATGTACCAATGTAAATCATACCTGCCTTCTCTACCAAAATGTCCGGGAGGCTCCTGAATTTTGGGGAGTTCACTCAGACTCCCGGAAGTGCAGGCACCCTCCTGGATCCATGATGGGGGTGGGGATTAATTATGTGATTTACATCATTAAGCCCCTCCCACACCTGCCAGCTGACCTACCCTCTAGGAAAGCAAAAGTTGGCAAGGTTGAGGTAAATTCTTATTTAAACCATACTGGTTGCCACCATATGGACTGTATTCAGCCATATGTTAAGGATCTGAAAGAATTGCTCTCCCAAAGAGACTTTTTGTATGTGTGTGTATATGTGTGTGTGTGTGTGTGTGTGTGTGTGTGTATGTATATCTTTAGAACACTTTTATAACAGTTTTTTTTATTATTTGGAGCTTTTGTTAAACTGTTTATTTTATGAACTTTATTTTAATGCAATTTAAAGTGGGACCGGCTATGTTGGGCTGGGTCACCTGCATTTATTCTCCAATAGGCAGCTGAGTCGAATCTTGCCCCCCAGGCTAAAATTCACCAGCCCTCCCCTGCCCTCACAACATTTAATATTTATCACTTAGCATTTTATATATATTCATGTATACCAAATAGCCTAATAATTAACAAATTATGAGACAGTGATTGACACTAGCAAAAGTAAATAAAAACAAACAGAAGAGAGCACTAAGCTTAAAACCCAATGATAACACTTTAATAAAATAATGCAATTACACTATTGGCACTGATTGGAGGAGACATTGAATAGTCTCTAATCTGCAAGTGCAATGTGAACATGTGGCAGACACTCCGAAACCTCAGAATAATTTGAAAGAGGATAATCAAATAAAAGTCAACAGATGTCCATAAGAGTGTCCTGATAGGTTACCACTGCTATCGGACTTCCAATTCAGAGCTGTTTTGAATTGGATACACATGTGGCTTCAGCTTAAACAGAAGATTGGATTCAAACGCAGCTGTGATCAATGGCTATTACAGTATAGGAGTGCTCTGAATTGGAAGTCCGATAGCAGTGGTAACTATAGGAACTCTATGGACATTGATGATTTTATTTGATTATCCTCTTTCAAATTATTTGGGTTTCGGGTGTTGCAATGTTCAATGCACCTGAGATTTGAGACTATTAGTCTCCACCAATAATGCAATAGTGTAATTGATTATTTTATTAAAGTGTTATCATTGGGTTTTAATCTTAGCGCTCTCTTATGTGTGTTTTTAACTTTTGTTTTTTATCACGGGTCCCAGAACCCGTTAGAGAGGGCTGCAGCTTTGCCAGGCACTGTTTTTACATAACTTCTTAAGGGCATTTACTGATTTATTGTGTATTTATTGATACTAGCAGTCTACTGGCCTACATACCCTCTATTATTGTGGATAATACAATGTGATGCTAATAGCAGCTCATCCTCCTAATAAGCAGCTCACAGTGATGTGTAAAACACGTCTGGTATTATGTACAGACTCAGTGCTCTTGTTTATATGAACAACCAGTGGCTGGATTCCAGTATTACAACAGAAGATGCAGGGATGTGCATACATTGGAAACTATAGTCTCCGTGTAAAAGCAACCTGGTTACTATAAATGGACAGTCACATTGAACAATGACAATTTACATGTGCACTGCTTATTGGCATACCACGTGCTGTAGTACACACCATAGAGACATATAATCCTATAAATCTAAACCAATACACTGCACATTAGGAAGTTAGTGGGTTCTGTTTTTTATGTCTGTGATTCTGTACCAATTGAACCTGTGTCCTAGCCCCTTTGTCATATTGAACATGGTAATGTATAAAGTTTACTATTATATGCCAACAATTAATTTCAAACACAGTTATTATGTAGTTGTGGTGTAACTTACAACGGAACATGGCAGTTTACCGAGCTCCCTATAAGATAAATACCTAGCACTTGTCTGGTTTTTATAAGAGACCTCAAATAATTTTTGTTCAAGCTCACTTTAACACTGAAACATCATCTATTTTGTACTCTCGCAATAGAACAGTAAACCCTGCAACATCCTGCAATCAAAGAAATGTGATTTTAAAATATTTGTATTGCTGCACTGTGCCCTCACAAAGAAACAAGGTAACAAGATAAACATTCTCTCCTGCAGGGTCTCTGACCTGTAGACTAGAACAGAGTAGCAAAATTCTAAACATTAACTTCAGAGACTAATTCTATAGTAACTGAAAGAGCTTTACATGTAATCAACGTCTCAAAGAGCTGAAAGTTAGGAGTGTACCTTTATTCTGGTATTATATGAGCCACTGCTACAGCTCTCGTAGTGGAGTTTAATTACAGTTCTGTAGCAGAGAGGCGGCTAAACAAAACTACTACAGTTGCATGAATACATTTATATAGATGCATTTATATGGGGCATTAACAAAATGGTTCCTGTGCAATCTTGGATCCTGGCGGGGTTTGCATGTGACCATTGTGAACAGGTCCATTGGACAGAGGGCAGGCTGGGCTGAGGGGCAGGGAGGCATGTGCCCCTTCAGACTGGTACAAGTTTCATCTGTTTGGTATCACTGCCTGTCTGGCACCCGCATAGTGCCTGGGACTAAGACTGTTTTATTTATAGATTGCCAATGATGTTGGTCAACTAAAGTCTGATGCCCTCCTGTTATATCCATTTGAAGTTCATTGGAACGTTCAGGATGGAAGAAATTACATTATTATATTGGATGACATTCAATGTTTGATAAATATTTATATATTTACCAAATTTACATACACCTTATGCATTTTTTTAAATCAATGGTAAATAAACACCAATAAATATCACATTGCAATATCAATATGAACTTAATAGGGCAAACCACCAGGCAACTGGAATGTCATCCCAATTACTGAAGATGTTACTTGGCAAGTAGGGTATTATGGCAGTGAGTAAGTAGCATGTAGTGCTTAGAACAATATTACAGTCAGATTAATATTATATTAATATCATCTCACCCCCAGAGATCTGAGGTCTGATTTTTACCACTACAAAGATTAGAAAGAAAGTGGCTAAAGCTTTTTTAATTATTGCCCTTGCGTAATATAATACATTATAAAAATAGTGCTATTATGTTCTTAAATATGTCCGTTTCTGTAGAAAATGTAATGTGCTTGCTAGGAAAACACTAGAGTGGAAATGTTTATTAAATAATCATGAATCATTTATTTTTAAGGACAGTCTCAGTTATAAATCATATAAATACAAATCGCACATAAAGTGCAAAAGAGGCTGTTGAAGGAAGTGCAGATGTGAGACAAAGGGTAGAGAGGACGCTGCTCGTCACAGATTACAGTTTTATAATAGTGACATTAGCATAAATGCGTTGCATGCCATAAAGTCACATGTTTTTTTCAGTCTAACTAGCACTGTATTGGCCAAATCTATTAGCTGTTTGGTTGTTATTGTTATAGCATATTTCTGGTGCTCTGCGCTGGTATTAAAATAAATCTAAAAGCTAACCTAGTCACAAAGAAGGAATGTCACTAGAGATCTGGGATTTGATTTTTATCATCAGAGAGATTAGATTGGGAGGGGGCATGTATAGTAATGCCACCAAAGATCTGGGCTCTGATTTTTATCACTACCAAGATTAGGGTAGGAAGGAGTAAATATTATAATTCCACCAGGGATCTGGGCTCTGTATAGTAAAGCCACCCAAGATGAGGGGTCTCTTTTCTGCAATATACTAGGTTTCCCCTCTTTCGTTCTGTCTAGAGTATACGTAAATCTTAGCTATCGAAAATGCTCCTTTAGTGTCTCTACCTCTGATACATATTCCCCTCCACTCTCTGTCTGTTAGGGTCCACCAGGGATCTGTTTAGGGCAATCTACTTTTCTCAGTCTACACTTTTCCTCTTGGTGAACTGATTCACTAATTTGGACCCAAATATCACCTATACACTGACAACACCCAAATCTACCTCTCCTCCCCTGACCTCTCCTGTTCTGTACAGTCTTCAGTTGTCTCTACATAGATGTCCCAATGCTACATAAAGCTCAACATGTTTCAAAACAGAGCTTAACATCTTCCTCCTTCCAGAGTCACCACCTGCCCACAAATCTCCCTCACTGTCAATAACACCACAATTTTCTCAGTCCCCCAAGCTGGCTGCCTTGGTGTCACACTTGACTCTGCTCTGCTTTATTCCCTGCCTCCACCTTAGAAATACTGACAGAATATGCTCTTTTCTTACCCAAGATGTTAAACAAAAACACTTATCCACTCTGTCATCATCTCCCACCTTGACTACTGCAACCTGCTCCTCTTGCATTTCTCCCATCTATTCCCACTTCAATCCATGTTAAATGGTGTAACAAAGACTTATCTTCCTAAATTCTCTACACTGGCTTCCTGTCTGCTCCAGGATCCAATTCAAATTATTCACCCTCATCTACATAGCCCTCAACAAATCCACCCTTTCATATATCTCAAATCTCATATCAAAATACTCTCCCTATCGCCCTCTTAGATCTTCCACTGACCTGCACCTTGTCTTGCCTCTGGTAACCAGGGGCGGATCTAGAATTGTATTGTACGGGGGGCGATTTAGGGAGGGGCGATTTAGTCTCCGTTCCCTTTTTGATTGTTAAGGCTGCCTGCAGCTGCACACTATGTGCAGGTCCGTTCGGCAGAGACAGACAGGGAGAGTGTGCTGCTATCTCTGCCGAATGGACCTGCACAGTGTGCAGAAGCCTGCAGAAAGCCCCTGCTAGGGTGGGCGATCACCCAGATCGCCCCACCCCCCTGGATCCGCCACTGTTGGTAACCACGTCACTCCTGCCTACAAGACTTCTCACATGCTGCTACCCACATGTAGAATTCCCTACCATGCAGATCACTCTACCACTGCCTTCAAATCTTTAAATGCTTTCTGGAAACCCATATATTTATTAGAGCTTACCCTACTCCCACCTATATTATTCATAGCAAATATTGTAAATCTGTCATTAGAATCCTGTCAGTTTTGTACAGATGATACTAGAATGCTCTGTGTATTGTATAAAGGTTACGATAATCCTCTGTGTATTGTATAGTGGTCACTACAATTTTCTCAGGATTTTCTCTCTGGTCACTAGAATGCTCTGTGTATTGTATATTTGTTACTAGAATACTCTCTGTATTTATTAGACGTCAATATAATATTCTATGTATTGTATAGAGGGCACTATAATGCATTCTTTATTGTACGGAGGTGACTAGAATAGCCTCTGCTTAGAATACTAGCAAGATGGAGCTGGTAGGTGTTGTAATTGATTATAATTCTTTGACATAACAAATTTTCATAAATTTAATTATACAAGCCACACCCACATTAGACAAATCGCACCAGCGCGTTTTCTGCCACGCCTATTTTTCCTTTGCGACTCTCTGGTAGAAACACCTGGATCACTTGCTTGTATTTTCTTCCAAGCTAACTTTTGTCAGTCCAACGCTTTATATATACTTGTGCTAATGTTGGATGCTTAAAATGGCGAGAGCAATGGAATCAGAACATACCAAGCCAACATTATGACAGAATATAATTAAGATACTGTCAGCAAAATTAAAAACTCACCTTTTAGACTTGGAACCTCAACCACCAAGGTATGATAATGCAAAGGAAATAAAACAACAATATATATTATATACTGAGCAGAAGGCATTTATTTTAACTGACATATAATGTATCAAACCAACAGCGTTTTTTTAACCGGTTGAAGGCATCTCAAAGGGTGAACATTAGACAGGTGCTCTCTCCTGTACCTGTTTAGGGATTCCAGACTGGCTTGATACCTCTGCGATTCTTGTTTCACCTGCTCCAGCAACTCTTCCTTCTGCCTCCTAAATTCAAGACCTTCTCTCTCCAACTCCTTCAGATTTTCTAAAAGATGTCTCTTAGTGTCCTCCATGGACTGTCGTGTCAATGTTACTTCACACAGCAACTCCTGCCCAAGAACATGTACTGTGAGTGGCACACGCTTATGTATGTATAGGCTGTCAGATTGTGGATTTCTTCCACTGGGTGGTCCAAAGCCAAGAATAATGTTTAAAAGACTCTTATTACATATTGCTGTCAACAGATTTTAGTGTGGTAGTATATTACATTTATGTGTAAATGTGCTGGAAAATGACATTGTTTACATTAGTTAGATAATATTTTTTTTAGAAAGACATTATTGTAGCAACCTGTGAAACAGGCAGAGAGGAACCTCTTAATTTAAAATTACAATACCCGACAGAAAAGACTGATGGAAAATAACAGCATGATTTGGCGTGCTATCCATTTAATTTACATGTACTGGATACTGTATCTCTCTTTTTCAGAATGTAACACTTACGGTGTCTATACAGGGCTGCAATTTTGATGGTCAATTAGGTCGGTTCAGACCTTAACTGGCTAAAAATAGCTACATATCCATCACAAACGTTTCACATCTAATGGGAGCTATCAAATGTTAAATGGGATGTATGTTAGATGTGGTTGGATGATGATTACATCTAACCATGTAGGTGGTCATCATCTGACAAAGGAGTGTCGCTTTATTACATCCGGGCATTTGGCCTTTGCTCCAGAAGTCTTGCTCTTTCAGGTTTGGTCAAACACGTTTACATAAATGTGGACTGAGCATCTGGATGAGCCCGTGTATGTCCAACTTTACTTTTCAAAATTATTTAACAGTTAATCTGTTTTTTTAACTTAAAAACCTGTACCCTCCCTTGAGTACCCCCTTTCCCCCCTTAATGTACCTCTTTATCGCCTTTCTTTCTGTACCTCCTATTTACTTTTTTTAAAATTTGTAATCAAAATGACTGATATTAAACATGCCCCCACTGTATTTTCATATAATACTGCCTTACCTTCTCTCTCTCCTGGTGTCTCTGTAGAACACTCTGAACGGCCTTAATGGCTGTGTCTGGCCTAGAAGAGATGCGCATACGAGTAGGAGATTTCCTGCTGGTTGGGGAGACAGCACATTTCAGTTCGTCACCCGTAACTCCTCCTGTATTCTCTGCATTCACTGTATCAGGGTTTATACCATCTGCTTGACACATCTAGGAAAACAGAAAACATCTCTCAATGGCATGCAACAGAGAAGAGGTAAACAGAAACAACCCCAGAAAACAGACTACATACTGGGAACACCTGTGAAGCGTCTACTTCAGAGATGAGGGAAATGGAGAACACACAAGATAATTGTCACAAATCGTGGTTTTAGCCCTATTTACACAACTCGGCGGTACCATATTACCATACATCTTCCTCCTGGTCGTATGCAGCATGTTATCCTGGGACAAGCGTGATTTCTGTCTGCAGCACTGGAGGCTGCCATCTGGGGTCAGACATTTGCCTAGCATCCTGCTGAGTCTGAACACCTAATCCCATTCCCTAATTGGCTTCCTCTGCAGACTATAAGAGTCCCCCTCCTACACTCAGCAAGTTGCCAGTGCAACACTTCCTAGTTCCAGATCTACAGTTGCTGTTGTTTTGTTGCTTCACACTGCCTTCTGAATACAGAGATCTACCCTTCATGTGTACTCAGCTTCATCCGGATTACTGCCTCTATTCTCCCGCTACGTACAGATCTCCACCATTACCTCTGAGTGAATTCAACCTCAACCTGCTGCTGTGTTATGGACTTCTTTCAGTGAGTTCAACTTCTTCTGTTGCTATTACATGAACTGCAAACCTTTTACCATTCGTGTGAATTAAACTTCATCTGCTGCTGTTATCTGAATTGCAAACCATTAACCATTCTTGTGAATTCAACTTCATCTATTGCTGTTACATGAATTACAACCATTAACCATTTGTGTGAATTCAGCTTCATTCTACTGCTGAAATAAATACCTTGGTAGTTATTCCTCGTTTTGCTTTGTCTAAGACTTGACAATAATAATTTTAAAAAAAAACTAGATCCCTAAATTGGACAACAAATTATAATGTGGTTAAATAGGAGTGTTGTTAACAGAAATTGAGAAGCCAGATAGGGGAATGTTGTTGGAAGATGGCAAAAACAGTAGTAGCTTAGACGGAGGACAATATAGAGGAGGAAAAAGCCAGTGGTGAATAGAAGAGGACATAACACTGATTCCTAGGCACCCTAACTAAAGGAGGAAGCAGAGAAGTATAGTCCTCAAAGGAAATGCTGAAGGAACAAATTATGACTAGAAAGGCAGAATGAGAGCCATAAGAAGATGGAGCTCAATAGTGTCAGAGGAAGCTGTTACAATAAGACCCACCTGGGCATGAGTGACATGTGGGTGTGGGTGTGAAAGGGTTGCCTGTGGAAGGCTAGAAGGTATGTGGCAGAATCACAAGGTGGGGTTGGTGATACCTGCCAGCAGTTGGCGCTACTGAGTACTGAGGCGCGGAGTCTAACACGCCCCTGGTTTTCACCAGGGACCTCCGCAAGGAAGTATGGACTACGCTGCAAGGGACGTGCAGGTCGCGACCCTCAGTATTAGTTAGCTGGCCAGGTAACAGTTGAGGCAGCGGTGACGGCCCACCAGGATGCAGCATGGAAGAATAGTCAGCAAGCCGAGTCAGAACCAGAGATACGGATATAGCCTAATCAGAAGCAGGAGAATGATCAGGAAGCCGGGTCAGTACCAATAATCATTCTAAGCCAAAATCAGGAATCAAAGGAGAAGTCAGGAACAAGACGAGGTCAGAATCCAAATAGCAATATCACAGGAACAAAATGCTGGAGCAAGGCAGAAGACCTAATACCCTGGCAAGCAAATGGCGTCCGAGTGCTCTTTACATAGATAAGAGAGTTCCCTGATAGGCGCACCAATATTGGCGGGAAAACCGCAACCAATCGACAGCAAGTCGCAGCGCAGCGACTGTGGCGCTTGCGCATGCATACGGATGGCAACAGGAAGAGACGGTTGCTATGCAACGAATGCCTAGCTCAGCACACACATGCGAATGGAATGAAATATGCGTCGCTATGCAACGGGATGCGGACATCGCAAGGAGGCAGGCGCTCGTCTGGAGGCAGATGAAGGACCGCGCCTGACAGTATGGGCACTTCCTCAGTAGAAGATCGATCACCAAATGCTGACAATTTCTAAAACCATTTTATCACTTTTTAAACCTTGCACTTTCTTGCACAACTTCCCTTGCGATATCACGACACAAGGTGTGCTAGTATACTAGTCAGTTTTACACCGTATTATTGCACTTCATCCAAGGACATTTCTAATAATGGGTTCTACAAATATATTATAACTCCTCTCTGGTACATAGCAGAGATATGGCATTAATTCCACTGACCATGGTATGATGTTCCATACACATACTGTATATATGAAACATTATTATGTTATATTCATTCCTTGGGGAGATACATTATCCCTATAGGTTCCTTACAGCACATGTATATATCATTGACACATGTTATGTTGTTACTTTCATAAGCTACAAATTTATACAGATATATTCCCAAACGTATTATGAGAAGTATTCCTTTGATCCATTATCTTTCTTTATTCAAATACGATAGACCCAAGTATGCGTCTATGTTCATGGTCTTTGAGATCATTAGCAATAGCTAAGCAGTGTACTGTCCATTCATTTAGACTATAGAGTGTAATATCATTCTGTATGAAGCTTTATATACATTATACTGACACATACCTGAGTGATGGTATTTAAGATTTGCTGTAATGATTCACACTCTTTTCTGAAACCTTCCAGCTCTTGCCAGGTGTCGCACCCGCTATTCTCCTGCAATAGAAGTCACATGTATACAATTAATTTAACTTTTCTGGACAGTCATTTTCTCTACTTATATTTAAGTGCGTGAATCTCAGCAGCCAGTAACTTATCTAAGAACAGGTCCCATGGATTCTATATAGTTCTTTGCTGCTTTCTTAATATCTGAACTAGTAACAGTAACATGTAAGTTTTGTAAATGGTCAAGTTTGGAGCTTCCCCCTCATTAAATTTTACATAGTTTTAACTTTATTTTTCCTTATACAGCTCAACAGACATTTATTTAGATTAGGAAAGATGTATAGCTTAAATGTTTACATTTTTATTTTTAAAACACATTGCTTATGTACATGTATTACTTCTTTGTACATATAAATGTACTTCCTTGACTGAATACTGATTACCATCAAACGTATGCGATCTCCACTCAGCAGCTCATTTTTATATGCTGTCCGCAAAATACAATAATATTTTCTTTTTCAGATCTGCCTACCCTGGTGCATTATTACAAATATATTCTCCATTGTATAAGGAATTCTGAATAATAAAGGTCTATATATATATATAGTTCATATATGTTTACATCCAGCGCAAATCTTTGTTTAACCCGTGCCTACTTCCATAACCACCGGCAAAACAGTGGAAATATAGACACACAATGTCACAAACCAGGAAGTGGCTTTTGTTCCACGCCACATTATCAGACATCATAAATGGCCCCACTGAGGTGATAATACACAAACATGCTTAGTTATATTGGCTATATGCAAATGGAGGTACTGATAAAAGTTAATGGCTTCCTGGTTAGGTTTAGGCTTCCTGGTTAGGATAAATGCCAAGAGGAAGTAGAGCAGGATTAAGGAATTCAAGTCTATAGCTCAAAGAGCCAGAAGCAATTTTGAGCTTAAATTTAAACACATGTAAATATGTTTAAATTAGGTTTAAAATGTAACATTTCTGCACTATTTAATGTTATTTCTTCAAGACAGTATTTCATTTCCCTAAATGTCTCTGCACTTAAACCAACATGTGTTACATTTTCTTAGAAATAGCGAGTACGGTTTTAACAGAGTAGGCTACAGTGACAATAGCTCTCAGCATAGGACACTACAATGGGTACATCACCTACACACAGAGGGCCACATTTAGAAAGTGCAAAACAACCTCTTTGGTTACGCGCTCGTCTAAGTTTAAACTCGAGTGCTTGGTTTACGCATAGTTTTATGGCGTAAAATGGCAGAGTTTGTGGAGAACTTTGCACTGTCTGACGGGAGTAGTTGGGCGGAGAGACAGGACCTTTGGTGCAAAGTACACAACAGGTGAACCAATCAAGTTTGAAGAGCAGGGTAAGGACGTGAAGTTCACTTTCTGCAGCTAGATTATTGAGAAGGAGATAAAAGGTGGAGATGGTGCATTATTAGGGGCTTTCCTTGCTGTGTGGAGGGACACATGGCTATTTCCACTCTGCAAAAGAACTTGATTTTTGCAAAGGAGCTGGAGGAGATCAGCTCTTGCCCCTTAGTTTATAAGGACGCATCTTCGCCTTGCAGTTGCACTTCAGAAGGGCATTTCTCAAGGAACTTTTCTACAAACGGACAAATATGCCACATAATAAAGACAGTTCTTATTTTCCCTCACCCACATAATTAATTTGAGCCATAAATTAGGCTAATCCCAGTAGCATTTGAGTAAGAAGTTGAAAAGTTTTTATTTAATGAAAGGAGTGGTTCTAAAGTGGACGGAGGTTGTACAGTTCATATCATGATTACATAGAGTATGCCTCTTCAGATGTTCTCATACAGCTAGGCTCCCTTCTAGATCACAGAGGCATCTCCAGAGAGCTAAGAGTAGGCATGCATTTTCATGTGCACAGGGTGGACCATCTAGGCATATTGGTTAAAAACCAAGGACTGTTGCAATGAGCATCATGCGAGTGTTGCAAATGAAGACCAGTAGAGAAAGCCATTTTGTTGGCTAAACCAATACTCATCCTATTTACTAGCAACTGGTAACATATCTGACGCACGAGGTACAGTGATGTCACTAGCTCATAGTGAATTCATGGCCTCTTGTAAAGTCAGGAGGAACATAATATTCATGAGTCTACCACAGCCGTCATTTAAGTCAGTGTTATTCAAATCTGGCCCTCAGGGACCACTAACAGTGCATGCATTACATATTTCCTGGCTGGAAATAATTACTTACTGAATGCAATATTTTAAAAGACAGATGGTACTAATAATGTCACCTGTGATGAGACCTGTAAAACATGTACTTTTAGCTTACAAACGGATTTGAGGAAAACTGACCTAAATACAGAAGTATGCAAACGTTTGGGCACCCCAACTCAAATTGCATGTTTCACTGAAACTCTAAGTGAAAAGAAGTTACCATAATCTCTGCAAGGTTCAAATTTAAACATGACATATTTCTGCACAATTACGATATGCTAAATTGAAATATACAGTGTGGCATGTGCAATGGTTTGGGCACCATTTTAGTTAATTTCTTAACACTTTTTCAAAACAAAACTCAAAACTTTATTAACTTATTAGACTTTAAATTAAACAAAACAAAAGAATTCTAGAGTTGCATAAATACCCGACCATTCTAACCTCCCAGCATGCCATGCCTCTGCTCAACTACTATGTGTTCCTCTAAGGAATGTCAGGAGAAGGCTATAAATAGATATCTATACACTTCTGTGAGGACACAGTGATTGGAACCCAAGCTCACTAGATACCCAGTCCTCTAGGTTCACAGGTCACACAGGTAAGGAGACAGGAAAGAGATAATAATCCTTATTAAACAAAATGCACACACTTAGTAAAATACAACAGTGCTCCCCAAGGAGAAACTTGTTCCCTCACCAAATATAACAAGTGTCAGAAAATCACCAGTGCAAGTAAAATCTCCCAAACAAAGCCCCAAGCAGGTAACCTCCAAGCATAGAGTCCTAACAGGCCCAAACTCCTGGAAATAAAATCCACAGCTGAAAATACAAGTGGGCCAGAGGTTCTGATCCATAAGATGGGTCTGTGTATCTTGCTGATCCCAGCCGCTCGGCCAATTCTCCACCAGCTTGGTGGGACCCTGGGTATTAGTCTCCTTACCGATGTAGGCTCACCAATTCCCCAGAATCTGCGAGTGTCTCCCGATGGAGTAGTGACAGAATAAGTCCTAGAAGTACACTGTCTAATCTGGCTCAAGAAGCTCCTACTTCAAGCACTCCTTTCTGGCCCTGAGAGAATACGGTTACTCTCAATCAGTTCAAGTCCTTGCTTCTCTCAAGATTCTCCCACAACAACCTCCTCTCTCCCAGACATCTACTTTTTGTCCTTTCTCACAAGACACCCGATCCTGGCCACCTCCCTGGGTCGAGCCCCCGCTCATTGTCCTCTTGTGATTTTGGTGTGAAGAGTTTGGGTGGTAACAGGGGTGGAAGAAGAGCATGACATCCGTGGTCTCCCACCTGCGGTGATGGTGCCATTCAGACTGTGTTGAAGAGTTGCTGGAACAATAGTTAGCAAACAGGGATAGTCCACCTCCTGATTTTAGATAAGGTCCTGACCCTCCTGTTTTTAACCCCTTCCACTTTTTTTTTGATGTTACAGGGTCCACAGCTGTTTCACACTTCCCGTGAGCTGCCTCCCCCCTCCTTCTCCGGACACCATAGCAATAACAGATCTGGCCACTGGGTGGCATTTAATAACAGAGTGGACCACGGTTGTTCAATTGGCCCAAATAAATAGGCCCCACATATTGTAATATCCACTGGGGCAGGGACTGATGTGATTACATATTCTCTGTAAAGCGCTGTGTGATATGTATGTGCTATATAAATAAATGTTAATATTTAAGGCTGTTAACTTTTTTGTGTTTACTTCAGTGAAATAAGCAAGGGTACCAAAACCTTTGCATTCAACTGTACCTATGCAGATACAACACAAGTGAAAGGCTTAATGTGTGTAGTTTCATCACATCAACATTTTAATGATCACTTTTATGTCTTTTCATATTGAATACACTGTTATCACCGCTTGTTAATAGCTAGGCACCTAAAATACCTCTATTTCTCCTTAAGTGAGATTTCAGGGGCTTATACGCTATGGCTCATCCACTATAGCTTTATTGTACTGATTTCTAGTCTGTTTTTCATTCATAGTACATGTCTCGGCTATTACCAGGGCTCTGAACTTTACTGAACTGAGAAAGTACTCTGAATATATACACTATTAGCCCTGCTCTGAGAGTGTTGGTAAAGGCATCATCCACTTCTGCAGGATTAGGCTAACAGGTTCCCCTGTAAAACTTCACCTGGACAAAGATGCCAGCTACGAGTGACCTAATCTTGCCTAGTAAGCCTTGCTTTACTGAGCTCATTTCTTCAGATTTATGACCATTTTATTAAGTGTCTGCAAGTGACAGTGTTAAAAGAAAATCCCAAGTGAGTAATGGTGGAAAGTGTCAGTCAAGGCAAGTAATCGCGGGATGTAAAAATCAGGTTCTCTAAATACAATCTCCTAGGACCATTCATGGAACTTCACAGGGAATATGTCTTGTAGTTTATGCTTCATTAGCTGACTGCACTGCACTAGCACATTATGGATAAGGGGGTCCAGAAAACAGCTGCAGCCATTTCACGGGGGTAGGGGGGGGGGGATGTAATATTCTTGTGCAAAGTAAAAACAGCAGATATTACCGAGCAATGCGCATTACACACATTTGTGTTTAACCCCCTGGCTGCAGGTTAAGGAGAAAAACAACTGGGCAACTGGTTAATACGACAAATGTGTAGTGTTGCTGGAGAGGAATAAACATCAAAAACTCTTGATGCTTCAATGGGTTTTCTGAAGGTTTGCAGCAATATGTGACTTTGTTTATTAGTGTATGAAAGACTGCTTTGTAGCCTTTTATGGCACATGGATTAATCTTGTCTGTATTTACACCTATTATACATGACTGTCAGTAGTAGAACAGGACAGTGCACATGAAAATGCCTGAAAAGCATCTATGAAACTTCATAGAACCTCAACCAATTGCCGTGTTTAGTACGTCTGACAGCGGCGCACGGAGGATTGTCGGGGGGGGTTCCCCCCGCCGACCCCCCAAAAAAAAAAAAAAACCCGAGCTCCGTTTCGCCAGCGCTGTCCTATACAGCAGCCGCGGCGCTGTCTAAGAAGCGTCTGCGGACGCTTCTTTAACAGCGCCGCGGCTGCTGTATAGGACAGTGGCCACTTAGCGCAGGGGGGGGGGGTTTCTAGAGACTCAGAAACCCCCCCTGCGTGCGCCACTGTCTGAGATGGCAAATACTAAAGGATGAGGCATAATGGAATAATATTAATATTTCAACAATAAAACTAAACTGATTTAAATATCAATAGACTATTGTCTCCTGTGCAGTTTATACAGGCCACCCTGTGGGTAGTTCTGCCCCTTACTCCCTTAATTATGGGCAGCATGGTGGCACAGTTCAATTCCAATAAGGGCCCCATGTGTGGAGTCTGTGTGGAGTTTGTATGTTCTTCCCATGTTTGCTTGGTTTCCTCCCACACTTCAAAAACATACTGGTAGGTTAATTGGTTTCTGACAACATGGACCCTATTATATATGTGTGTGGTAGGGGATTTAGAATGTAAGCTCCACTTGCCAGAGACTGATGAAAATAATTACATATTTACTGTACAGAGCTGCACAATATAATTGGTACTATAGAAATAAATGATAATAATAACACCTACTCAAATGCCCAGAGTGATTGTTGCCAAAAGAGACTCAACAGTGCTTTTGGGGAGGGGGGGGGATCGGAGATTCCTTAATGATTCCAAAAATTCCATCAATCGTTCCATAATATCCTTTACTAATTAAAGCTACAAATACCATTTCTTGCAAAACAGGCATTCAATCTATTTTAAAGTTGTGAATTTGCCATCACAACCTCATGTGGTAAGGAGTTCTGCAGCCTCAACACTCTTACAGTAGAGATCCTCTTCCTATGGTGATGGTAGAACCTACTCTGTTCCATTCCATTCCCCTTGTCCACTCTATGGTATTTAGTACAAAAGGTAAAACTTCTGTCCCTTTGATTAATGAGATTCCCCACCCCTGACCCCTCTCAAATTCTCCCTTATCCTTCCTACCTACCACTGTACTCCCTACTTAAGATGTAGTATAATACTGTTTGCATCACGTTTGCAGCCATTGCCTGGCCCTGTGTGCTGCTACTCACCTTTCTGTAAACTAGTATTCCCAGGTCCTTTCCATCTCAGTTTTCCCCAGTTTGGTTCCATTTCATGTACAAGCAGCTATACAGGTACATAACACTACATAACACTACATTTATCTGCCATCTCACATTCTAGTTTGCCATTTCATCTAGATATTTCGGCAGCAAGTTACTATCTTGCTCTGTCTGTATAACTCTACATAACTTAATGTTATCAACATATATTGGGCCTATTTACCAATTATCAGTATTTTACCCCGATATTTTATGATCAATTTTGCAGCTGAATGATCCAATTTTTCGGAGTTATTTACTATATCTTGGCTGCCGGGACAACACGTCTATTGTTGTCCCAACAAAGTACTTTCCCCCAGTGATGTCCTGAGTACACTTTCATGTGTGGATGGCAAGAATCTACTGCACATGCACGGCTGGAAGGATCCACACAACGGAGACATCACACTCTCCGAAGGCCAGAAAGTGAGGTACGACATATGCTTAATGCCTTCTTCACAGGACAGTAGCATTTTGCGAAAAGATAATCTCTTCACGGCTTGGTAAATAACTGACCCCCTAGACCCTATGAGGACAGCGCTACTAAGCGTTATGTTCTGCTTATAAATAATCTTTGACTGTTATTCTTTAACCAGTTTTCATCCCATGAATATATTTTTTTTGCTTAGACCTAATTCTCTTCTCTGATGTACCAGACTTTAAACCCTATTGCAAAATCCAAATATATCACGTCAATTGCAATATCAAGGTCCAATTTGAAACTCAGCTCCTCATAAAAAGGAATCATTATTTGTTAGACATGAAACCATACTGACACTGTGTTATCAAACTGTTCTCTAACAAATGTCAGAATCACATCCCTCAGAATCCCTTCAGATAATTTACTCACAACTGAAGTCAGGATCACAGGTGCATAATTTACTTGTTACAATTTTGTTCCCTTGTTAAAAATTTTTACATCTTTGGTCCAATCTTTTGGCACTGAACTGGTTAAGAGGGAGTCCATAAATATAAGAAATAGTGGTCTATTAAATACTGAATTTTATTCCTTTTGTAAGTATGTCATGTGGGTCATATGCTTCACTTTCTTAATATTAATCTTTTTTTTTTTTTTTTAACTATTTTAGAAAATAGCATTAACAATCAAACAAGAATCAGCAATTAGTACATTGCCCAAAAAACAACAAAAAAACAACAGCATATTGTCACAGAACAGACAAGTAAGCAAACATTGGTTGTACCAATTGTTAAGGTTCCAGCAACATTTTCTAAGAATATGGGGAGGAGAAAGAGGGGGGAGGGGAAGCTGGTCGTCACAATTAAAATACTGTGGGAAAAACTACCTAAAGACTCAGGGAGAAAGAACAACATCCAACATCAGGTCACCTATGAATCGTGCACCATTAAGGACCCCAGAAGGTTCACTTAGTAGAAAGAAGCTAGTATAGGAGTAAAGAGATTACAAGTAGAGCCAGGGGGCCCAAATCTGGTGGAATTTATTGTCCTTGTCATGTAAGTGATATGTAATCTGTGCCATCCGGGCAATAAACCAAATGTAGGAGAGTAAGGCCGCCATAGTAGGGGTTTAGGGTGCTTCCATGATTTAGCTACTAGACATCGTGCTGCAGCAAGGATATGGGAAGCTAATTTCGAGGACGGCCTATCATCATCAACTAAAGGATAGCGAAGAAGAAAGGACCATGGGTCTTTCCGGACGGGACACGAAAGGAGTGAGGAGAGGAGGGCCCTAACACGGTCCCAAAAGGAGGATATTTTAGGACAGGTCCACCAAATATGTAAAAAAGATCCCATCTGGCCACAACCCCGCCAACATAGTGGAGAACTAGAGGGAAACATTTTAATAATTTTGTCAGGGGTGTAGTACCACCGGTAGAGTGTCACGACTGATAGTGGGTACCTGCTGTTGTTGGCGCAACTCAGAGGAAGGCGCGGAGTCTAACGTGCCCCTGGTTCACCAGGAACCCCCGCAAGGAAGTATGGACTCCGCTGCAGGGACACGCAGGTCGCGGTCCTTCCTAGAGTCCACAGCGAGATACAAGGAGGTGTCAGACAGGCCGGGTCAGCAACGTTCAGGTAGAAGAGGTACAAAGGGAAATCCAGAAGAATGGTGAGGCAAGCCGGGTCGGCAACTTTCAGGGAGAACAGTACAAAGGCAGAATCCAAATAGGGGTGGTCAAACGGTCCGGGTCAAAAGGTCACAAGCAGCACGAGGATAGTCAGGAACGAATACAGCAACTGGTATACACAAACGCTGGAGGCAGGACGACCTGATACTCTGGCACTGGTGAGAGGGCAGGAAAAGGTTTAAATACTGTGGTAGCCCAATCAGAATCAGAGCTGCAGCGTTGTCATACCTGCCGCCGGGAATCCTTCATAGCGTCCCGTTGCCTAGCAACGGGGCGCGTCATCACACCCAGAGGTCGGACGGCAGGGGGATCCGGAAGTGATGCGTCTGGTTGCTATGCAACCAGACGCGCTGTCAGCAGACAGGCGGCCGTGCGGAACGGCGCCTGACAGTATACCCTCCTCTTCTTCCTCCTGTTTGAAGGAACCTTTTAAGAATTCTAGGAGCGTGAAGGTCCTGCTTGTCCACCCATGATCTCTCCTCTGGGCCAAATCCTTTCCAATGGACAAGAAATTGCTGTTTGCCACGAAGAATGCGAGAGGCCAAGATCCGATTGACTTCGAATTCTGTTCCAGAAGAGGTTTGTATTGGTGGGGGACGACAGGGAGGTCGATAGAATTTATTGAGTACCACTGGTCGTAGTAATGAGACATGAAAAGTATTATGACATCTCAGAGAAGGAGGAAGTTTCAATTTAAAGCATACAGGATTAATTACTTGCATGATGGTGTACGGGCCAATAAATCGAGGAGCCATCTTCATAGAAGGAACTTTTAGTCTTAGGTCCCGGGTGGATAGCCATACTTGGTCTCCCACCTTTAAGAGAGGAGTGGCCCTCCGATTACGATCTGCAAAGATTTTGTGATGCTGAGTAGCCTTGAGTAAAGCCCTCTTAGTCTTAGCCCAAATGAGAGAAAACTCCCGATAAAGAGTATCTACAGCTGGAACCGGTGAAGAGGACACTGGAAAAGGATCCGGAAACACAGGATGACTTCCATATACAATAAAGAATGGGGAGAATCCGGTAGACTCATGAATGTGTTGGTTATGGGAGAACTCCGCCCACGGAAGGAATTGAGACCATTTATTCTGATTGTCAGAGGTAAAACAGCGAAGAAATGTCTCGAGATCCTGATTGATTCGCTCCGTCTGTCCATTGGTTTGAGGATGATATCCCGAAGAGAATTTCAATTCTATGTTCAATCTCTTACAAAAGGTTCTCCAAAAACGGGATGTGAATTGGACTCCACGGTCCGAAATGATCTCCTTCGGGCAACCATGTAATCTGAATATCTCCTTGATAAAGATATCTGCCAGACGACTGGCCGTGGGCAGTCCAGTTAGAGGAATAAAATGTGCCATCTTCGAAAATCGATCAATAACCACCCAGATAGTGGTAAACCCTGCACTGTGGGGTAGGTCTGTGATAAAATCCATGGCCACACTTTCCCAAGGAGCATCGGGGATAGGGAGTGGACGAAGAAGGCCTGCTGGGACTCTTCTACAAGTCTTGTGTTGAGCACAAGTAGTGCAGGAAGCAATAAATTTACAAATATCGGCACGTACAGTAGGCCACCAGAAGCGTCGGCAAAGCAGCGATGTTGTCTTCTTTATTCCAGCATGGCCGGCAATGCGGGATGAATGAGCCCACTGCAGGGTCTTGAGCCGGAGATGAGGTTCCACGAATGACCGGCCTGGAGGAGGAGAGGACGTTTTGGTCCTAGTGAGGGCTACAATATTAGAAGGATCAATAATATGCTGAGGAACCAACGGTCTCAAACGATCGGAATCGTCAAATGAGCGAGATAATGCATTGGCACGTCCGTTCTTGGCTCAATGCAGAATGTGAGCTTCATGTTAAATCGAGCAAAGAAGGATGCCCAGCGGGCTTGCCGAGGATTAAGGCAACGAGCCTCTTGAATGAACACTAGGTTCCGATGGTCGGTAAACACAGTAACAGGAAATATAGCCCCCTCCAACAGATGTCGCCATTCCTCCAGAGCCGCCTTGATGGCCAGTAACTCCTTGTCCCCTATTCCATAATTACATTCACTTGGAAGAAATCGTCTGGAGAAAAACCCACACGGGTTGTGTGAGCCAGCAGGAGACTCTTGAAAAAGCACCGCCCCAATGCCTACAGAGGATGCATCTACCTCTAAGAAGAAAGGTCGTTCTTGATCTGGCTGGGACAGAACTGGAGCTGAAGAAAATGCTTTCTTTAACGTTATGAAGGCAGACATGGCTTCCGAGGACCAAACCCTGGGGTTGGCAGTCTTCCTGGTTAAAGCTGTAATGGGAGCTATGATGGTGGAGAATCCCTGAATAAATTGGCGATAATAGTTTGCAAAGCCAATGAACCTTTGAATCGCTTTAAGGCCTTGTGGCTGAGGCCAGTCCAGAATAGCTGACACCTTGGTGGGATCCATACAAAGACCTTGACCCGACACAATGAAACCAAGAAAAGGTACCTGGCTGATCTCAAACACACATTTCTCCAGCTTGCAGTAGAGGTGATGTTTCCGGAGTCTACGTAAGACCTCCTTTACTTGTTCCCGATGAGTTTTCAGATCTTTAGAAAATATTAATATATCGTCTAAATACACTACCACAGAAGTGTATAACAGGTCATGAAAGATATCGTTAACAAAGGTTTGGAAGATGGCTGGGGCGTTGCAGAGGCCGAAGGGCATCACCAGGTACTCGAAATGTCCATCTCTGGTGTTAAAGGCCGTTTTCCATTCGTCCCCCTTCTTGATGCGAATCAAATTATAGGCCCCACGGAGATCTAATTTGGAAAAGATTTGAGATCCACTGAGTTTGTCAAAGAGGTCGGAGATGAGAGGTAGTGGATATCGATTTTTGACAGTGATGCGGTTGAGAGGACGATAATCAATACAAGGCCGAAGAGAGCCATCCTTCTTCTTAACAAAAAAAACCCCTGCACCCGCTGGGGAAGTGGATTTGCGGATAAATCCCCGTTTCAGGTTCTCCGAAATATATTGAGACATGGCTGACGTCTCTGGACGAGATAAAGGGTAGGTCCGCCCTTTGGGGATGGGTTGGTCAGGAGATAAAACAATAGCGCAATCCCAGGGACGATGAGGAGGCAAGATCTCCGCTTCCACCTTACTGAATACATCTTGGAATTCCATATAGGCCTCAGGAAGATGGGTTAGCTCGGAATGAGCCATTACTTGACATTTTGAAGGCAAGACTCTAGACAGACATTCAAAGCGACATCCTGGACCCCACGACATAACTTGAGCGTGGTCCCAATCCATCTGAGGAGAATGCTTTCTCAGCCACGGTAGCCCCAAGATGAGGGGATTAATGGACCTCGGCAACACCAAGAGTTGGATCATCTCGCTATGAAGTACTCCTACCCTCAACCGAACAGGAGAAGTCACGGAGGAGATGGAGCCGTGAGTGACACGACTACCGTCGACTGCCGTCAGAGATAACGGTTGAGGCAATGGGTTTAAAGGTATTTGGAGCTGCGAAGCTAGATCCGCCGAAATGAAGTTCCCGGAGGAGCCGGAGTCCACAAAGGCCGTGGTGGAAAAGGTACCCTTGGGGGTGCTCAGGATGACAGCCATCTGAAATTCTGGGGAATTTTCTTTAGAATAGGGAGCAACTGTGGATTCTCCTAAAACGGCCTCCCCGCCACCGTTTAGGAGGAAGAGTTTCCCGGTTTCTTGGGACAAACTCTTAGCAGGTGTCCCGGATCTCCACAATACAGACACAGGCGTTGTTTGAAGCGTCTCTCCCTCTCTTCAAGGGATAATTTAGAGCGTCCTACTTGCATTGGTTCGTCCACTGGCAGGATGGGATTTTGGAACTGGGGTGCTAGCTGTGGTATGAACCGTTTGCCAGGAGAGCGTTCCTGCGTGCGCTCTTGGTAGCGCAAATCCACCTTTATGCACATGGAGATGAGGGAATCTAACTCGGCCGGGAGTTCTCTGGAAATTAGCTCATCCTTAATCCGGTCAACCAGACCTTGCCAAAAGGTTGCCACCAGTGCTTCGTTATTCCATTTTAACTCGGAAGCCAGGGTCCGAAATTGAACTGCGTATTGCCCCACGGACAGGTCACCTTGGCGGAGGTTTAACAAGCTAGTAGCTGCAGAAGCAACTCTTCCGGGATCATCGAAGACTTTTCTGAAAGCTTCAATGAAGGAGTTGGAGCTATTAAGAAGTGGACCCCCTTGTTCCCATAAAGGTGAGGCCCAGGCAAGGGCTTGACCACTGAGGAGGGAGATGAGAAAGGCTACTTTGGTGCGTTCTGAAGAAAAGGCCCCTGGGTTGCACTCAAATTGAATGGCACATTGGTTCAGAAAGCCCCTGCACTTCTTGGGATCACCGTCAAACTTTTCGGGTGTCGGGATGCGTAAACCGGAGGCCGCTGTAGAGACCGTAACCACACTGGATGCTGTGGATGCAGAAGAGGTTATGGCTGGTGTAGCGGGTGAAGCATTCTGAAATGTATCGAAGCGGGTAGCAATCCCTTGGACACATTGTAGGAGATGCGCTTGGGCTGCTTCTTGTTGCTCCACTCGTTGAGCCAAATGCAGGAGTAGGTCTCGAGCAGACGGTTCACCAGACCCCTCCGTTGTCATGGCCAGAGTATACTGTCACGACTGATAGTGGGTACCTGCTGTTGTTGGCGCAACTCAGAGGAAGGCGCGGAGTCTAACGTGCCCCTGGTATTCACCAGGAACCCCCGCAAGGAAGTATGGACTCCGCTGCAGGGACACGCAGGTCGCGGTCCTTCCTAGAGTCCACAGCGAGATACAAGGAGGTGTCAGACAGGCCGGGTCAGCAACGTTCAGGTAGAAGAGGTACAAAGGGAAATCCAGAAGAATGGTGAGGCAAGCCGGGTCGGCAACTTTCAGGGAGAACAGTACAAAGGCAGAATCCAAATAGGGGTGGTCAAACGGTCTGGGTCAAAAGGTCACAAGCAGCACGAGGATAGTCAGGAACGAATACAGCAACTGGTATACACAAACGCTGGAGGCAGGAAGACCTGATACTCTGGCACTGGTGAGAGGGCAGGAAAAGGTTTAAATACTGTGGTAGCCCAATCAGAATCAGCGCTGCAGCGCTGTCATACCTGCCGCCGGGAATCCTTCATAGCGTCCCGTTGCCTAGCAACGGGGCGCGTCATCACACCCAGAGGTCGGGTGGCAGGGGGATCCGGAAGTGATGCGTCTGGTTGCTATGCAACCAGACGCGCTGTCAGCAGACAGGCGGCCGTGCGGAACGGCGCCTGACATAGAGTATTTTATAAGCGTTCTCCTCGACTAAGGTGGAAATAGAGCTTGTGGCAACCTGATCCCTTATGATTTCCCAATAATTTTTTTCATTTTTTTTTGCCGCTTAAATCTTTGCTAATCTGATTTCCCTTGTAAGTGTTTTACTACATTCCTTGCATTTCCTTAATACATTTTCAGTCCCTTCTCGTTTACACTTATGTGAACGTGACATTTATTTAAATATCTGGAAGGAATGCAACCGGCTGATCAACTTCAAAGCTTCCTAGTGTTTAACATACAGAGCAGCTGAAGAACACTCCATAAGGGTATATAATATAATATAATATCATTTATAAGGAGAGCAGGTAACTCACCAGTCTCTGCTTCTCCTTCTCCATCCTACTGTTCTCTTCTTTCATCTTGTCAACCTTCAGAGACAGCTCTGTGATTCTGTAAGAAAGTATTATTAAAGATATAAGATATATTTAACAATGTAATATATCTGTAAAATATCCATTGACAGAACTTCATATGTTTAAAATTCTATGTACAATTGCTATGCAGATGAGTACAAGCTAATGTTCTCTGTTATAGGATATTATCTGTAAAATATGGCTAAAAGTTTGCCTGTTGTGTCTTTCAGCAAGATAATGACAGGGTGTCTGCCGTGCATACAAAATATCTCTCCCCAAAATTACAACCTTTTCTCATATGTCCTGTTCTAAAAACCCTGAGAAACATTTACATACATGTTTGCAAATGTTACTAGTAGTAACCTTAATATAAACCAACTTTAACATTTAAGAAAGGATTGGACATTTACCTAAAAATAATTAAAAAACATACAGGCCAATTGTCCATAATAGCACAATATGTTGTCAGATCTGGGGTCAGGAATACATTTTTCCATCACAAGGCAAATTGTACTATGCTTTAATAGTTTCTGGACTTCCTCTTGGTTAACTGTTTTTTTAGGATGAAAGTTTGTACTTGGACATATGTCTTTGTTCAACCTGAACAACTCTGTTTTAGATATAATCGCTTTTAGTAGCCTACTGAAGCCTGAGCATGACACCTCCTAGAAGACAAAAGTACAATGGAGTTTTGGGGAGAGTAAAAGTAACGTGCTAGTCTAGCTCTGTGTGATCCCCACCTCCCAGAGAACTTCTCAAGAACATATTGTCACATATACTTTTTATGTGTTCAAACACTTGTCTGTCCTTCTTCCAGCTTAAGTCAGTGTATATACATATATATATATATATATATATATATATATATATATATATATATATATACATACACAGTATATAACAATATAAAACTATGATTTATCTGCACTGTCTCTAATGTATGAACCAGCCCACATGTGGACAATCTTGTAGGCAGGGAAATCCAATCCTTTATGAAGCTGGCAGGGTACAATAGAACAGAATTAAGGGTCCCTAACCTCAACATTTCTCATCATTCATTTGTATTACGTGCAAGGAATTAAATGGAAAAGCCCTGTCTGTTTTTATGTTTTCTAGGGGAGACAGTAAGGCTCATGATTAATCCACACAAGAGCAAAGCACTGCCAGATGCGGCTTTGTTATGTCACATGCCTACTTTGTACTGTTTTATGGAGAAATGTTGGGATTTATGAACTAAGATGGCAGTGTCTCCGACGGTATAAATGTTTCTACCTTCCGGTGGCACGTGGTGGAAAATTAGGCATGCATGCATGCACACAGAGGAGCACTGCAGGTCCGCAGTTCTGTGTAGTTCATAAATGACTTTATAAGTTTGTTTACCCATGACAAGAAGCCATAAGTGGTCCTCGTGGTGTCTCTCTCTTCCCTCCCCTTTAATCAAATGTCTGATAAGAAAGTAAAGTAGTTTAAATAAGGAGAGGGAAGCAGATGCAGGACAGCACATGACGTCTTCTAAGACATATTTCTCCTTTAAGAAGTCTTCTTATTTGTTAGGACATCCATCTGATATTCAGATATTTAATATTTAACAGAAGAGAAATAAAGCTGGCGTGAAATAAACCATTTTGTAACTACATCCCTCAGTTGAGATGGCTCTATAAAAGTCAGCTGTCACCTGTACACATTCATGAGACTGTAACTCATCAATCCACTATGAACTAGAGACACCACTAAAGCCTGATGGAATGTGCAGCTAAGATTACATCTAGTGGGATAACAGCAGAAATAATATAACAATTAATACAGGAGAAAGGGCAGTTAGAGTTAAGCTTAAATTCCACCCGATCTGACTTTCAAAGCCTTGTGGAACACGGATAAGTGGTAGAGGGCAGAGATTGAGGAAAATACATTTATTACAGACAACTATTCATGAGTCATGAGAATCCAGCACATTATCCGCACACTCTACTTATTATGAGCATGCGCTAAAACAAAATGTCTAAGACGGCATTAACCTACTCTGACTAAGATGCTTGGGTCTACTTGCAAAACAAATGAATGTGACGTACTACAGTCCCAAGTAATGAATCACACACACTGTTAATACCATCTCCTGGATTTGGAGCATTGTCTGCAATTATAAGACACACAAAGGGATTTATTCATCCCAGTCATGAGAAGTATGTCATGATTTCATGTTTTCTTCTGCTAGTATCCTCATCCGCTCAGGAGGTTCAGAAGGTTAGTGCCAATCCTTACTTATGCAGGGTAATACCGCAGCTCCTGACAAATGTTTCCAGCTTCCCTCATCAGACGCAATTGTGTCATCAGCATTATTCACACTGCAATGTTGATATGTAGCTAGACAATAATCACACAAGTGTCTGAGATGAGGAAGCGATCTTAGTCACTTTTAAAAATAAATTTCATTTACTTTGATTCTATACCCTTGCACAGGTACTGAAGAGGTTCTCCATCCAAAGTAATTATTGTCCCTCTCTCACATGTTTATTACACATTTTCTACTTACATCAGTTCTAGTACTTAGCGAGCTGAGGCTCCCAGCCTGCACTGAAACAACTCTGTGTGATATAAAATAAATCCAATGAAACTTAGCATTACAACGTGCTGTCAGATATAGCAGGTTACACTGCAGTCCATGTACTGAATGTGTAAACCTTTGCTTGCCTATAAACTAACGCTGAGTGCTAATTACCTGGCATTCAGTTCCACTTTCTCTGCATCCCACTGGCTCTGCATTTGGATCATTTGTCGCACTTTGTCACGGAGCTGCTGTTCAAGGCGGGCAGTGTGCAATGATGCTCCAGCGGCATTTTGGGAGAGGCGCAAGTTGGAGTCCAAATTTAGGCAAGCTGTGTGCATGCGCCGTGAGCTGCGGGAAATGTCTGTCTTCATGTCAGCAAGACCCCTGAAATGGGAAAGAAAACATAAACATAATAAAACGTTTGCACTAACATTATGCTATGATACCTGCCCTCCTGTCATCAAGCTAACATATGTCCAAGAACTGTGCCTGTACTTCTGTTTTATTATTGTGGCCCCCGAACTACTTTTTGTAGATGCTTCGGTGAATTCTAATAGCACTTTTCTGGCTGTTTATCTTGTAATTATATAGAGTTAGTGGGGAAAGGGTAGCTTCCAGTATTATCATCTCTGATTGCGGCAGTAAACTACAACTCCCATAATCCATCACTAAAGCATTCATGTACGGTATCTGTTTCTCATCTGTGGAAACATCACCAAGCTGCAACAACTAGTGTTGGAAACAGGAGTGGAAATAGATTTGGAAACAGAGGGCCCATAGAATAATCTGGATGCCATTCTTGACTCTCAGGTCTCCCCTCTTCTCTCTCCAGAGCAGAGCGGTAAACCTCTTCTGAGCATGAGCAGACAGGTGAATGCATTTCTCAGAAGATGTCTCCAGTCTGCTCTTTCGAGAGAAAAGTGGGGGTCCAGGGAGGCAGAGGTATCAGAGGGGTGCGAGCGACCCTGTATTGCCAGGCACCCTATACCTACGGACCCCAGAGCCCCTGCACCTCTTAGTGTTATTCCACTTTTCACTAGGAACCACACCATCAAGACCTGTCCTCTTCTTTCCTACCTTGTCTCTGGACTTCTCAGACGCAAGGTAGGACAGCAGTCAAGTATAACTGAGAGCTGCAGACAAAGTAGCACAGTTTTAAGTGGAAGGAGCTGGACCAGACAGTACCAACGCTGGATAACTGTGTCTGTTATCCAGAGCAAACAAACTAAACTATTTATTTCCACAGGAAACCAGGTATTGCTGTATCTTCCTTCCAGGTGCAAATATGTAAGTTTGTGACTAATAAACTCAATGGATTCCAGTTGTTTGAAATTAAAATTATACTTTAACTTCAGCTGCATTCTGGCAGGGTGTGGTTCTCTTTCAGTGTCCTGTGGCTGTATAATTGTGGTGTATCACAGTACGACATGTCACTTACCTCTCTGCCAAAGCACGCAAATCGAGGAACTGACTGCGCACATTTGCTGTCTGCCGCCACAAGGTCAGGATACTGCTGTGCTCACTGTTCATGTACAAGGTATAACTCTACAAAGATCAATATAAAAAATAACATTTGGAAAATTACATCAGAACTATACCCTACACATATTTTTTTTGCTTTTTATTTTTCAAGTCGAAATGAGCTTAAAGAAAAACAATACTTAAATAAAAGGTGTAAACAATACTTAAAATAAAAGGTGTTATTTTGTTCCTATGTTTAAAGGCATTTTGTAAAATTCACTCATTTGTGTTTACAGATGTGGAGGATGGAAGGATTAGCTACTTGAGATCTAATGCAGATTATTTACTTGTAAATGGAAGAGCGTCATTGCACTTCCTGTTATGTCTTCTGCAGTGGAGCGTATAACAGATCTGAGGCAGCAAGGTGGCTTAGTGGTTAGCACTTCAGCCTCACAGCACTGGGGTCATGAGTTCGATTCCCGACCATGAACTTACCTGTTTGTATGTTCTCCCCATTGTTTGCATGGGTTTCTTCCCACACTCCAAAAACATATGGTAGGTTAATTGGTTGCTATTAATTTGACCTTAGTCTCTCTCGGTCTGTGTGTGCATATATGAGTAATCTGTACAGAACTGCGGAATTAATGGTGCTACGGTCACTGAAGACAACCATCAATCATGATTGGCGCAGGCCTTGCTGATGCGTGGAGTCTAACAGACCCCTCGGTCTTCACTTTTCCTGCTGGGAGGGTAGCCCCCTGATGTGATAGAGGGTTGATAGACAGATGCAGCTGGATAAACACAAGCAAGTACAGAGGTCGTGGTCAGGTGAGAATATCAGAATATCATCCAAATAGGTGACCACGAACCGATAAAGGATGTCTCTAAAGATCTCATTGATAAAATTTTGGAAAACTGCAAGCCCGTTACAAAGCTCGAAGGGCATCACTAAATACTCAAAGTGACCGTCGTATTAAAAGCTGTTTTCCACTCGTCACCCTTCTTGATACAAATGAGATTGTAGGCGCCTCTGAGGTCCAACTTGGTAAAGGTGGCTCCTTTAATCCTATCAAAGAGATCTGAGATCAAGGGTAACGGATACCTATTCTTAATGGTGTTGGCGTTAAGACCCCATTAATCAATGCAGGGACGGAGCCCTCCATCTTTCTTTTTGACAAAAAAGAATCCTGCTCCAGGAGAGGAAGATTTTCTTATAAACCTTTTTTAAGTTGCCCTCAATGTACACAGACATAGCTTGTGATCCAGGTAAGGACAAGTGGTAGACGCGCCCCCGAGGAGGAGACTCGTCTGCTCCTCGGCCCGATGTGGAACTTGGAAGTTTTCAGCTCACAAAATACGTCAGAGTATGCGGCATACTGTGTTGGAATATCCAAAGACGCTGTAGGAAAAGATGAGGAATCCTTCTCAGGCAACTGCACCTCCTGAAGGCAAAGAGAGTGGAAGTTGGGTCCCCAGGAAAGTACTTGAGCTTTCTGCCAATCCAGTAGTGGAGAATGAAGTCTGAGCCAGGGAAGACCCAAGACCAGAGGATTTATGGCTTTAGGAATCACTAGGAAAGATACGATCTCGGTATGCAGTGCTCCAGTTTGGAGACAGAGGAACTGTTTGGAATCTAATGGAACCCCCTCAATTCTACTGCCGTCAATGGCTGTGATGGAAACAGGTTGGTACAGTGAAACCGTGGGTAAATACAGCTTTGTTGCCGTAGCAGCAGATATAAAAGACCCAGCGGCACCGGAATCAACGAGGGCAGGTAGACAAACCTGTTGATTGACATAACGAAGAAGTACACCAATAGAAAAGTTAGAGTCACACAGAGAAAATTCATCCATACCTAACCCGGCCTCTCGGGAGCGAGTTTGGTCTTCCCTGGTTCCCCACAGTACAAGCACAGGTTTTTAAATAGTCTCTCTCTCTTCTTCTGGGGAGAGGCATGCCAACCGAGCTGCATGAGTTCCTCCACAGACATTACCAGACTCTGGAACCTAGAAGCTAGGTGTAGGCTAGTGTGGCGGGAGTGTTTCCTCTCCCTAAACCGGATATCAATTTGGTTGCACAGAGAGATAAAAGCGTCAGGGGAGGCAGAAAGTTCACAACCTGTAAATTCATCCTTAATCTGAACGGATAATCCCTGCCAAAACGTTGCTACAAGAGCTTCACTGTTCCACTGTAACTCAGCAGAGAAAAGTGTACTGATCTAGAGGGAGTGATCCCTGATGTAAGCAAAGAATACCAGAAGCTGTGCTAAAAACCCGACCATGTTCATTAAAAATGTTTTTAAAAGTTTCTAGGAAGGTGGAACTATTGTACAACAAGGGGTCGTTGCGCTCCCACAACGGAGAGGCCCATGCTAAGGCTTGTCTGGACAGAAGGGAGATAATGTATGCAACTTTAGTCTTCTCAGTAGGAAAGTTCCCCGGCTGTAATTCGAACTGTATTGCGCACTGGTTTAGAAATCCTCGACATGTCTTGGGATCAACATCAAATTTAGGAGGATTAGGAATCCGAAGATGGGACGCCGTGGCTTGGGTCACTGCAGGAGTTTGCAGGGGAGGCGAAATATCTGGCAGAGTGGCTTGTGAAGCCAAGGTGTTCTGCAGCGTGTAGAGGTGAGTACAGACCCTGAAAGGATTTAGAAGCTGGGCTTGATTCTTCTCTTGCTCCTCTACCCGACCGATAAGATGCTCCAGGAGATCTCGCGGAGGAGGTTTGCTGGATCCCTGCAACATTTGGTAGGAGTAAACTGTCACGGTCACTGAAGGCAACTATCAAGATTGGATTGGCGCAGGCCTTCCTGAGGCGCGGAGTCTA
Source organism: Mixophyes fleayi (assembly GCF_038048845.1). Taxonomy (NCBI): domain Eukaryota; kingdom Metazoa; phylum Chordata; class Amphibia; order Anura; family Limnodynastidae; genus Mixophyes; species Mixophyes fleayi. The sequence goes on from NC_134404.1 coordinate 73,780,758, forward strand.
ACGGACCCCCCGATCATCGCCATGAACCGCCGCAGGATGGATTTTGCTGCCGGGAGTCTGCAGGCCGCGGCCCTCATAGTAGCCCCCTGATGTGATAGAGGGTAGATGGACGGATGCAGCTTGATAAACACAGGCAGGTACAGAGGTCGTGGTCAATATAGCAAGCCAGGTCGGATACACTCTGAGATACACTCAGAGCTGAGGACAATACAGAAAGCAAGGTCAGTGAACAAGCCAGGTGGGATACACAAGCAGCACAAGGGATAATCCAGGAAACGTAGTCAGACAAGCCAGGAAAAATTCACTAGGAGCAGAGAACCAGAAAGCACAGCGAGAGCCAGATGCAGGGGTTAGCAACCTGTTGCTCTGACAAAGACAGTGTGTCAGAGTGGATATTAAATAGTGCAGGGAGTTTCAAACTCCCTGCCCAGAGTCACATGATCAACGCACCAAGCAGGAAGTAAACAAGAGAGTGCTGTGATCAGGAGCGTGGAGCAGGTAAGTTCCTCACAAATGGCTATATATAAAGTTAAAAAAGAAAAAAAAAAGAAGACCTTTGGACTGAGAGTAAGTCGTTTGCGACTTTAGTGAGGGCAGTTTCAGGTGAATGGAGGGGACGGAAGCCAGACTGGAAAGGGTCTAGAAGAGTGTTAGATTAAAGCATGCTTGATGGCCCAGGGGGAAGATACCAGTGGAGAGAGAGAGGTTAAAGAGGTGAGCAATCCTGGACATCACCAATTCACAAAACACACTTATAAATCACCAAAATATACCTCTATGGCACACACTCCATCGGGTAGGACCTGCACACAATGACGACCCTAGACAATAATTTGAAGGGAGGGAGGTTTGCCAGGCAAATCTCGTTATTAGGTCTCGCCCATTTGCTAAACTGCCAATGCTGGCCTAATATAGCAGGGGGTGGGGATAGGATGAGACATTTAGCCCCGCCCCCCCAGCCACTTCCCTTACGAAGTGAGCAGGATGCGGGTGAGCTCCCAAAAATTTGTGAGTCTCCCGGACATTCCGGGAGAATAGGCAACTATGCCTTTGATGCTGGGATGGAGTCTTAAATGTTTCTATCAAAATGTGAACCAATACCTCATGTTTTCAATTTGCTAAATACACAGATTTCTAGTGGTAAGGACAAGTGCTGCCAAATAACCCCCAAGATATTCCTATACAGCAACAAGTAAACAGACTGTCTAATGGCTCCAGAAAAAACATCATTATTCTACTGATCAGTTTCTGTCTCCTAATCTTCATACAAGTTTGCCCAAAATTATCCTTAAAATAAAAAAATATTTCTATCAATTTAAGATTTTAATAAACACATTCATGACCTCAGTACAACCTGGATTAAAATGCTTCTTATTCACTGAACATATAAAGCAAATTGCTTTGGCAAAAAAAATAATTATTTCCTTTATATCTGTCAATTAACTTTAAAACAAATCACCATTTCCTCTGTACTTTTCAAGTTAAACATTCAGACAAATACAGAAACATATTTTGCAGTTCAGTTTCTAATGATTCATTCCCTTGTCCCATGTGACAGCTAGCCTACATGTTGCTAGAAGTGCATCATTTGCCTGGCTATCTACATATCAGAATAAAGAAAACACTTTGTGATATACATACGGCTTCCACTCATTCACAATACCTTTTTCCCATAATTTAAACTCATGATGAACCCAAATGGCAAGGAAGAGCTGGAATAGGTTCCTATAATTGTGTATGCGGCCATAGGCTGACCACGCTGATGGTGTCTGAGCAACAAATGCACAGTTTTGTCAGATGTGGCCACACGTGGATATGTCGGTATATGGCCAAATCTGATAAAAATCAAATTGCCCTTCAGTAAGTCCAATCTAAATGTAAAATGTGCTAGTCTTTTATACTGCATTTTATGTTCTCTACGCCACTAAATTGAAATTTTACATTTCCGTTTTCATTTTAAAGAAATTAAATTAAAAAAAATTGAAACGTGCTATTTTTAAAACTCTTTGGGGTATATTTACTAAACTGCGGGTTTGAAAAAGTGGTGATGTTGCTATAGCAACCAATCGGATTCTAGCTGTCATTTTTTAGAATGCACAAAATGAATAATAACTAGGGGCCTGATTCATTAAGGATCTTAACTTGAGAAACTTCTTATTTCAGTCTCCTGGACAAAACCATGTTACAATGCAAGGGGTGCAAATTAGTTTTCTGCTTTGCACATAAGTTAAATACTGACTGTTTTTTTCATGTAGCACACAAATACTTGATAGCTTATTTGTACACTGAAATTTAAAGTTGATATTTGTGTGCTACATGAAAAAACAGGCAGTATTTAACTTATGTGCAAAACAGAATACTAATTTGCATCCCTTGCATTGTAACATGGTTTTGTCCAGGAGACTGAAATAAAAAGTTTCTCAAGTTAAGATCCTTAATGAATCAGGCCCTAGAATCTGATTGGTTGCTATAGGCAAAATCTCCAATTTTTCAAACCCACAGTTTAGTAAATATACCCCTATGTGTATATCAGTGCCAGGCACTGAGACAGTATTACATATGCTGACGGCAAAGCATATTCTATGATAATGAAAATGTGAAGATCTATGGGTGCTGTTAAAAGGGGAAAAAAAATTCACTAAAGTCAGTGACCTAGATATATAGATGGACTTTAATATAAATATGGCAGTATCACAGAAGTAACTTCTGTATGATTTTCTGAGTAAAGAAAAGGAAAGGCTAAACAGTAAAATGTATCCTTGTGTATAGCACTTGAAGGGAGGGTTCCACTTTAAAGTATTGCTTAAGTCTCAAAAGAAATACCTACAGCAACAAAATGTTTTTTAAAAAAAGCAAATAATGAAGCATTTATAGACAAAATAACAAAAAAAGTGTGGTTTCAGTCCTCTAACATGTAAAGTACACTTAGCCCTGTGATGGATGAATAGAGAACTAGATAATATTTAACTGTTTAATATAAATAAATTGCAATCACCTCTCTCTCTTTCCTGCACTCGGACTCCCTGTGCTCCAAGTCATCACGTGTTCTGTGGAGTTCAGAGGTCAAGTGTCTCAAGTCCTCAGTCAGTTTTTCATTCGCTGACTGCAACTGATCCATCTGCTCCCGCAGGTTCATGTTCACTTGTGCTAGGCTGCTGTTCCTGCAGGGGGAAAGAGACACTGTATTATTCCCAAAATGTAAATTAAAATAAAACAATCACCATGAATTCATATTACCACATAGTCAACTAGAGAGAGCTACATTATATGGACAAAAGTATTCGGAGTCTTGACCATTACACCAACAGGGACTGAAATTACATTTTATTCAAATACATATACTTTAAAATGGAGCTGATCCCCCTTTTACAGCGATAACAGCTTCCACTCTTCTTGGAAGGCTTTCCACAAGATGTTGGAGTGTTTCTGTGGGAATTTGTGCCCATTCATTCTGTAGAGCATTTATGAGGTCAGACACTGATGTTGGACGAGAAGGCCTGGCTCATAATCTCCGTTACAGTTCCTCCCAAAGGTGTTCGATGGAGTTGAGGTCAGGGCTCTGTGCAGGCCAGTCAAGTTCTTCCACACCAAACTCATCAAACCATGTCTTTGTAGTCCTTGCTTTGTGCACTGGGGCACAGTCATGTTGGAATAGAAAAGAGCCTTCCCCAAACTATTGCCACAAAGTTGGAAGCATAGCATTGTCCAAAATGACTTGGTATGCTAAAGCATTAAGTTTGCCCTTCACTGGAGATAAAGGGCCTAGCCCAAACCATGAAAAACAGCCCCATACACCATTATCCCTCCTACACCAAACTTTGCAGTTGGCATAATGTAGTCAGCCAGGTAACTTTCTTCCTGAATCCACCAAACCCAGACTCGCCCATCTGACTCCCAAACAGAGAAGCGAGATCCATCACTCCACAGAACACATTTCCACTGCTCCACAGTCCAGTGTCGGTGTGCTTTACACCACTTCATACGACGCTTGGCATTGGTCTTGGTGATGTGAGGCTTGCATGCAGCTGCTCAGCCATGGAAACACATTCCATTAAGCTTCCGCCACACAGTTTTTGTGCTTACATTAATGCCAGTGGAAGTTCGGAATTATTCAGCTATGGAATCAGCAGAGCGTTGGAGACTTTTACAAACCATGCACTTTAGCAGTCCTTGACCCCGATCTGTGATTTTATGTGGTCTTCCGCTTTGTGGCTGAGTTGCTGTTGTACCTAAATGCTTCCACTTTCTAATAACATCACTTACAGTTGACTGTGAAATACCCAGCAGAGATGAAATTTCACAAACCGTCTTATTGCAAAGGTGGCATCCTATCACAGTACCACGCTTGAAGTCACTGAGCTCTTCAGAACGACCAATTTTGTATCACAAATGTTTGTAAATGGAGACTGCATGGCTAAGTGCTTGATTTATCCACCTGGCAACGGGTCTGATTGAAACACCTCAATTCAATAATTAACAGATGTGGCCAAATACTTTTTCCCATATAGTGATGCCTTAAAGACACCTTGGTGGCTTGTATCATCATGAGTTGTGCCACCATGCAGAGAGGGAGTAGGGTCATTATGATACGAATCACAGAGGGAGGGTGGCCTTCTCTCCCGGGAGTACGGAGGGCTCTTTGAAATTCGTGAGTCTCCCGAATGTTCCGGGAGAGTATGCAAGTATGGCTATGAGTAAACTCTAAGTTATTTAAGCCCTATGTCATATTTTTGGGCATTTGAAAACCTGACCACTCCCCTAATAACTATGTGCAAATATATGTCTATCCAAGCTACTGTATTGTGAGAGGGTAATTACAGTTCTATTAGACTGACAGTAGAGATAAGGGGATTCTGGAAAAGAGAAAGCAAGCAGACTTACTAGTACCCACAGAGCAACTAGGTAAATATTTTTATATATTTCCTTTAGAAAAGTATAAAGGGAAAAAATAAACAACTAGGGTTACAGACCCTTTACTATTTAATATAATAAGATAATTTGATAATAGTTATGATCATGATTAATGCATTTGCTGTCGATAAAAAACCTTCAGCCAACAGCCTCTATATAGGATCAGTGTATAGCAGAAAAAATTGCAAAACTTTGTTAATATCTTTTTGATAAAAAAACAATGGTAGGACCCTTAGTTTAATCAGCAAGAACATATAGCGTGTAAGTATTTTCCATAACACTAATACAGCCCCATCCAACTATAACTGTGCTATAGAAATTAACCACTTATCTGAATAAACACATATGTGTATATACTGCAAACTGTGATCTTATAAATGTAAAAACTATTTTGTGGAATGCGTGTGACATATTTTCCTGTACATATGTCATCACTCACTCTTAAATATGGCAGTTCATTCAGAGAGGTTGGCCAAGTGTCAACTTGTTTTTTTATAGGCCACCATTGCCTGTCCTAACCTGATCCCCCCCCATACAATGCCCAGAGTATGAAGTGTCTAGGGCTTAAAGGGGCAAGTTGCCATGTTATCCATTTAATTACTGCCAAATGTAAATGATACAGTTTCTGCAGCTCATTAAAATCATTAAAGATAGAGACTTGGGTGGTGGTGTATTAAAGCTAATTGGCAAATTCAGCAGATACGAGTTCACTCCCATCCTGTCCAATCAGGTGTGGGGAAAACAAGTCACCTGACCCCCCACCCCCCACTTAACTGGACAGTTGACAGGCGATCTCAGTTCCACCACACTTGTGCAACATATAACTATATTAAAATATCCCCTAATGCCAATCAGCCTCTGAACCTTGTAATTTATGTGCGTCGGAAAATAAGGGGATCATTTGGCTACCCTGGAATTTTTTGAAGTTTAGCTCTTACTAAATTCCCATGATACTCAGGTTTTATTGAATAAATAAAGCATATTTATTACTATGTATGACTGTTGTGTTAACTTTATTGATGTACGAGTCATGTAGAGTTATATCCAAATAAACATTCATATCAGCGGTTACTACAGGGGTATTTATTGTCACTCCATTTAGGACAAAGGTGATGCTGTAAAAGATCTTGTGTTCAGCATTTGTTAATGAGTGATGTCCCCGGTCATACCTCTGGTGTTCCTCCTCCAGTCTGGTCATGGTGTTCTTTAGCTCGGTGCTGTGATCCTGGTCAATCCTGTGCAGAGTAGACTCTGCCGACTCCAACCGTGTCTGTAACTAATAAACCACATTCCTAGGTCAACATGTTTGAGGGTTAGTGAGGTCATAATAGAAATGGATTTATTAATGTAAGTTGTATGTTTTCCTACTTAATGTTCCTGTTTGTTGCTTAATCTTTATCAGCCATCTAATTTTTCCCAGTAAAGATATCAGAGGAGTGTGGGTTAGAGGATTATGATTTTCTTGTAGAGAGCACAAATAATAATGGTAATTATGGAATTTTTATTCACAAAGCCCAATGTAGCATTACCTGTAAACATCACTTTCTAAATTATAGAAAAATGTAAGTTCTTTAGGGCAAATATTGCTTTCCGGATACTATTATGTACTATTGCATTTAACTGTAATTGTGTTCATCCTGGGTTCTAACTCTCTGTACATACCAGCTGAGCCACTGAATCTCTCTGAATACCAGTGTGTTGTAGTCTCTTCTCTCACTGTACAAAAGTGCGTATTCAGCAGTGTCAATCAGTCAATCAGAGAAGAGCTGCTACATTATAGAACCTCCAACAGTGTCAGTTCTAGAGTTCTACGGCTTGTTTCCATGTTGCCTTCCTGTGATCCTGACTTTGGATATGTCTTCTGACTCTAGGGCTCATTTAATAAAACTGCATTAAGATGAAACATTGCAGCTAAAGGTACCAACCAATCAGATGCTTGCTAACATGCATAGGACAGATAAAACATATTTGCCAATTGGTAGTTGTTGTTGATGTAGTTCAGTGCAAATTTTGCACCTAAATACAAATGAGTCCTACTGTGTTCCTATCCCGCTGTTTACCTGCAGTTACATCCTGGTCCTGAGCTGGTGCATTTAAGAATACCACATGTCAGCGGCACTACATCACTATCATGTTTACTCAATTCAATTATAATATATACTTTTGTGCAATTTCTGTGGTAGGGGACAAATCGTGTACATTATCTAACATATCTAGAAAATCTGACTGAGATTTTCTTTGGTCACTAATGGGAACCAAAGTGGATGTTAATATATATTGTGGCATCCAATCTCATGAATGTGGTAAATATTTTGCTCTGTCCAGGTAACACTCTCCTTGTACCCAGTTTGGTTTACCACTTACAGGAGGATTTGTTTTAATATTACAATTGAAAATATTTTATATAAAGAGGGAGACAAAACAAATATATCTCCATACGTGATGGACAAGGTCATATGAATCTACAACAACGTTCCACAACTCCAATTCTACCTACACTGCCTCTGATGTTGAAAATTAAAGGGGCTTTACACCTTTGGTTAACTTTAATTAATTGTTTTTTGAGTGCCCTCCAGTGACCCTTATTAAATACATTGTATTATATTTCTGCATGCTGTCTGTGTTTTTCATTAACTTGGATGTACACACAGTGGGGGCAGCCATTTTGGGAGCTAAACTAAGATTCAAGAGAATGTAGCCAATGAAGTTACTAGGAACCAGTACCTCATGAAAAGTATGAGAGTTGGGCAATACCTCAGAAATGTTGCTGGTTTCTAGTAAAATGTGTACTGGTTAGGCCCAAAAAATGAATAGCTCCAGTATGTGTAGCCTAAATAAACATGTCTGCCTAGATAATATAAAGGTTATGGCCTAGGTTCCCAAAGTGTGCGCTGCGGCTCCCAGGGGTGCCGCGGCGCTGTCACAGGGGTGCCGTGGCCAGGAGGAGAAAAAAAACAAAAAAACTTACCAATCCGGCGGCGCCCGGGACCCAGCATCCTTCTCCCTCCTCGCTTCTCAATGAATGATGGGCATGACATCATCACGCCCGACATTCAGTGACAAGCAGCAGGAGAGAGGATGCTGGGTCCCAGGCAGCGCCGAATTGGTAAGACAGAAGAAAAGACAAAAGAAATAGAAGGTTAAGTATGGTAAGTAAAGAAACAGGGGAATGGCGATAGGAAACAGCAATGGAGGGGCAAAAGAATGAAGGAGGGGGCAGAGGGAGGATGCAGAGGGGGCAGAGCGAGTGGATGCAGAGGGGGCAGAGCATGTGGATGCAGAGGGGCACAGAGTGTGTGGATGAAGGAGGGCACAGAGTTTGTGGAGATGAAGGAGGGCATAGAGTGAGTGGATGCAGGGCCACAGAGTGTGTGGATGAAGGAGGGCACAGAGTTTGTGGAGATGAAGGAGGGCACAGAGTGAGTGGATGTAGGGCACAGAGTTTGTGGAGATGAAGGAGGGCACAGAGTGCGTGGAGATGAAGGACGGCACAATGTGTAAATTATTCTTTGATAGAAATATAATTGAAAAAAATATATAAAAATATTCTTTTCACTTGGATTTATGTGTATTATTTTTGCATACAGCTAAATAAGTATTTCTGTCCTGACCTAAATACTTATTACGTTTTTTTGCCCCAACTACTTATAAAACGGTACTGCTCTGTAACTATTTTGGAGGTGTGCTTTGAAAAAATTATGGAGACTCTAAGGGTGCCGCGAACTGAAAAAGTTTGGGAACCACTGGGTTATGGTGATAAACAGAGGATTAATCCACTGAGAAAAATAATAAATATGTATTTAGAAAAAACTTCAGAATTACATCCATAAACCAATAATTTAAAGATGTTTGAAGGTGTAAAATTCCTTTAAATACAAGTTCTGAGGTAACATTTCCCTCCTATCACATGTTTTAGCATTCTTTATCGGAACCCACCTCAGTATGTACATTTTTTTACCTTCTACAAAAAACACAGAACTGAGCACACCTGCAGCCCAGTGAGGGAGAGAGGTATTCAGACTCAGTATACAATGGAAGAGAACACAAAAGGTGCATAGCTTTTGCACATTAATATGTGTCTACAGCAACCACAGGTGCTTAGTGGAATGGGCTGGATAGGATTTAAGCCATACACCAATGTTTCTGCAGCTGGTGGAGCATGAACTTGATGCCAAAGACATTTAAATGTAATAGTAAACATTGTTTTTAACCTAGTAATTGAAATACCAATTCAGACTTGTTTAGCACAATATTCCTAAATATTTTTCACATTCCTAGCATTTTGAAAACATAAGCTCAACATGTTCCGTGTTACATGTCATTAATACGACATTTTTTTCATCACTCATTGATGTGTTCAGCTGACTTCCAGGAATGACTAACACTGTAATGCTAACAGTAACAAGAATGTCCATGTTTACACACTAACGACTATTGCCCTCACTGACGAGCTCTATTACATAATATCAACTTTAATTTCAATTCTACATTGTAAAACCATGCGGCCACACATACAAGATTTTACATGTATCTCGATTGGATAAAGCATATATATATATATTGTCGAAGTCAGTAAATTGGATAAAGTCATTTCAATTAATATCGAGCAAACTTGATTGTCTTTGTCTGAAATTATGCGTAGAGCACGCTACGGCGTGGAAGGGCGTATCCAGCCGCAACACGTGGCAATAACAGTTTTTACACTTTTGTATACATTCGCACAAACACACACATTTGTAAATAGTACATATTAATCGTAGTCGCAACACATAGTTATTTATGTCAAAATATAGTAGTGCTTATATGTAATATTATAAGTTATATGCATATTAGTGATACATATGGTTCAGGTTAAAGGAAACGTGTCATGTCTGATATCATATTGATCCCCTTTACATCAGCAGCTGTCCGGTGCATTCGGCGAAGAGATCGCACATTGCATACTCTAGTTATTGATGTTAGGGAATAAACCTTTAATATGATGCTGACTGTAAAATGCTAATGGACTGGTTGTAATTGGAGTTTTGGCGGGAAGAACCGAGCTCATCCCCTGGCGAGATGACCCCCACCTTTGGATTCCTTAGATTGAACTAGCCTATGATCTGCAACCCCCTGGACCTTCCTGAAGCCTGGACCAATAGAAGCAAGCCACACCATCTGCATTGTTTCACTGTATTTCTGTTTATAAGCAGGAGCTTTTCATCCAGTGATCAGACATCTTGTCCACAGACTTCAGACCTGAATGACTGTTCACTGGATCCAGAGCGCCTGCAATAAGTAACGGCTGTACTTACTATTATTTCGCTTGAATTATTCTACTACTTTTTGAGAATAAATATTTGTGCGTTGGAAACACCAATCGAGATTCGACAATCGTTATTGGATAGCAACAAAACGTGCATAACAATATATATATATATATATATATATATATATATATATATATATATATATAATTTTTTTTTTAAGGTATTTGAACAAAAAAGGGATAAAGTCTGTTCTCTTGCCACCATATAGGATAACAAATGACATAAGATGTTTATTTATTCTACCCCCCATCTCATTGTCCACTTGTTATAATATTAGATAATACACCTGACTATATGAGGTTACTCATCCATCCTTTGATGTCATATCTAGCTTCTGGCTTCCGTGTCCCCTCCCCGTCACCTGTTATTGACTATAGAGTGTTAAGCTGGGATAGCACATTGTAATGGCGAATCAGCCAGCCCTGGTGAGTGCCTGTAAGGTAAGTGTGAGCTCAGTCTAAGATTATAAGATTAAACTACATCTTCCATGATGTAAGGTCCTAATGTAGAACTACATTTTGCCCATGACCATGAAGTCATCCAGATTATTGAATTACAAACAAGAACAAAAAACTATAATGGTAGAGGGTAAACAACTGGCACACACCCAGGACACATGTGAGCCATAATACTCTCATTTGTATTATATATGATGACAAAAGTGCAGGCTTTATTCCTTTTTATTTGATCTTCCTATGTACATGGCTGAGTTATGCTGTACGTCATGGGGGATTGGAGGAACAATACCAACATAAGAACTGTATATGAACTGTTCTTGTGAGATTTGAATGATTTCATCAATGTATAAAAGTGACAGGCATCCTGATACACTCCAGGATCCGCATGGGCCGCCCTATAACCTTTAACAGGGCCACACATTACCCTTAACCTCAGTAATAAATTACAACAATACATTTAATCAAACAAACAGTTATCTATCAGTAATTACATATCAGCGGGTATTTTAAACAAATGTTACAATCGATACACACAAATCTGACAACAAAGTGGGAAGAGAGCTGGGGCCTCAGATAAAGACTCGGGGGGAGGGGTAATTAAGGCTTGGAGGGCCGCCTATGAGGACACATGCCCACCCTTTCAGGGATGTCAAGTATTATTTTAAGTCATGTGACTGACAGCTCTGTTCTATGTGCTACGGTCAGATTCCCTCATGTACAAAGTGAGTGGGAAGATGTCCTCTCCTGCACTGCCCATCTTAGTTTTATTAGATTCATTTGTCACAATAGTCTGGACTAGAATCCAGTATGGCTGCTATTTCCTAATAATACTCATCAGCACGGCAAATGGGTGGACAATGCTGTGCTAGTTTCTGATCCGCGAGGTGCAAAGAGAACAGAGGTGTCAGAATGTCGAAATCCACCAGCGTCTGAACAAGCGGTGGGGATGAGTACCAATATATTATTATGTGGGTAGTACGCAGTTAAAGATAACCTGTCACCTACATACAGTGAGACATTTTGTGGGCTGCACCAGCATATCTATTTGCTAAGAACCAGTGACAATGCTGAGACAGAGCTTGCCTAATATTCATGAGGTCTGATGAATATTCATGAGGTCTGATTAATATTCATGCGGTCTGACTTATAGTCATAAAGTACTAGTATCTAGTGAATTGACAAGCTACATTCTGCTGAATATTACTTCAGCCCACATAATGGATGCATCCACTACTTGTAAGCTACAGGTCCATTTTATTTTTGTGTGGAGAAATGGTTTAGGGAAAGGCCCTATTGGCTAACATTTGCTGTCTTGTTATATGATTTTAGATCATGTGATCTGGTTGGTACACTCCCCTGAGGTGACTAAAGAGTAAATCACTTACCAACAATCTCTGCTGCTCATTGTCAGAGGATTTCTCCAGGAGCTGTTGTTCTAGTTCTCCACACCTGCTCTTATACTGTAAGACCTAGAAAACAGGCACATGGGACAATATTAGAGGAGTATTTTGTGGAAAAGAGATGATATGCAGTAAAATGATTTGCCAAATCTAAGTTTAGTGTAAATGACCTGTGTGACACACGAGAAATCAACAAAAATAATTTAGTCAAATGATACAAAATAGTGCAATAAAATAACACATTAACCTAAAATGCACTATACAATTATTGAGCTATAATAGTCAGTCTGATGCATATATGATCACCTTGGCAAAAAGCTTGATTACTAATGCCTTTATATTTCATCTCAAAATTACTGATCAACTATGAGATAAATGATCATTTATCTTCTCAGATTACTGACTGCAACAATATCTTCTTAAATGACTGATCTCTTATCATCTCAACATAATTATTGATCTCCTACTATCTTAACATAGTAACTGAAGCCTATCACTTCATTGTCATTGCTGATTTCTTATCATATCAACATGATTACTGATTCCCAATCACATCAATGTGACTACTGATAATCTACCATCTCAACATATTACTGATCATTTATCATATCAACATGATTACTGATTCCCTATCATGTCAATTGTTGATCCACTCATGTGAACATTGCAGATCTCTGATCGCCTCAATATGATTACCATCATCACTTAGTGGTTAGCACTTCTGGGGTCATGAGTTCGATTCCAGACCATGGTCTTATCTGTGTGTAGTTTGTATGTTCTCCCCGTGTTTGCATGGGTTTCCTCCGGGTGCTCCGGTTTCCTCCCACACTCCAAAAACATACTGGTAGGTTAATTGGCTGCAATTAAATTGCCCTTAGTCTCTCGGTCTGTGTGTGTGTAAGTTAGATTGTAAGCTCCAATAGGGCAGGGACTGATGTGAATGAGTTCTCTGTACAGCTCTGCGCAATTAGTGGTGCTATATAAATAAATAGATGATGATGATCACAGCATCAACAGGCAAGCAAATAAACACAATGTTCATCTCATAAAGTGGACTCACCTTATTCTGCAATCTCTGTACAAGATGGGCCTGCCGCTGCTGCCCCTCCTGGTAGGCAGCTAGTTTATGCTTATATGCCATCTCCTCTTCATGGAAGCGCCGCCTCAGATCTAACACTGTATCGCTGTCTCCAGAATGCAGTACCTGAGACTGCTCCAGCTATAAGAAAGCAGAGATTAGAATGAAGGACAACTAAGAGAAGCAACGTAATGCATAACTATAGTAGCTTTATAAATGTGTACATTGCAGTGTCAATATGTCATAGAGCTTTTTGGACACCAACTATGGAACTGGAACATTATAGTCTGCTATATGAAATGCTAGACTACATCATGTGCAATGTGTTTTGACGGGCAGCATGGTGGCTTAGCGGTTAGCACTTCCGCCTCACAGCACTGGGGTCATAAGTTTGATTCCCAACAATGGACTTATCTGTTTGGAGTTTGTATGTTCTCCCCATGTTTGCGTGGGTTTCCTCCGGGTGCTCTGGTTTCCTCCCACACTCCAAAAACATACTAGTAGGTTAATTGGCTGCTATCAAATTGACCTTAGTCTCTTTCGGTCTCCGTGTGTGTGTCATGGAATTTAGACTGTAAGCTCCAATGGGACAAGAACTGAAGTGAGTGAGTTCTCTGTACAGCACTGTGGAATGGGGCTATATAAATAACTGATGATGATGATGATTGTATTCAGTTTTCATATCCTGCTTGTTCTTGTGTATTATTAGTCACTCAGATCATCAAATGTTCACAGCATAGCCAATAACATTATGATAATGTTCCCAGTAGTACAGTAGTTGGGTGTGGTGATCTTGTCACTGGTGTGAATATGTCAGTTAGTACATTGATACATGTGACAGGGGATGTGTCATGGTGTGAGGGGAAAGGGGGGATGGAGGTAAGCAGGAAGCCACAGACTGAGAGTTAGATGGTGGAAGAAGCAGGGTCCCCCCAACAAGGGGTAGTGATGTGAGGCTCTTGTCACACTGATACAGAAAGATTGAAGTATCTCTATATGAATGGAAGTTCATGCATCCAACTTGTTTTCATAAACTCTTGTTACTAACTTATGCAACATTTTCAAAATGTACATTTTAATAGCTCTTCTTTATTACATCATATTTAGACTGTTGTCTAAAGCAGCACAGGAGAATAGTAAAGTGGGCCTGCTGGCTGCACACGGTGGAGGCAGCATAAACCAATAACTCACATAGCTCCCAACAGTTACATTTTTTCACTCAGGACAGAGAGCAGGAGAAGGGGACATGGTTATGCTAATTAAAGGCATGCCACGTCATCTTGGGGGTGTACCACATTCCCCAGGGACGGTGTCCAGACCCGTTCCCTAAGTAACACACCTTAAATGCCAATGTCACTGGTACGGTGACATTGAAGGGAGCATCTCCCAACTGTCCTGGGACAGGTGCATCTGTGGGGTCCAGAGCCTCCTCATCCTCTAGCCAGAGCAGTATCCTGGGAGCTGCAGTGCGTGCACAGCTGCAGATTCATATATTACATACTTACCTTTTTTTTACTTAATCTTCCCTGTAAAGACATGTAGCGTGGAAAAGATGCTGGGCACACAAAGTGGTGTGTGGAAATAAACCCTCACTCTTCTCTGTTTCTAATGCGGAAGCTTCATTGGTATATTTGGAAAGTTCCAATTTTGGACATTTTGTGACACGTGTGTGAGCCCAATTGCCAATGCTCTGTTCATAAATTAAAGAAATCAATGACCTCATTAACCGTTGTTTGGTCAGCAGACTCCTGCACTTTCTGAACCCCTTCCATCTGCTTGGATCTGTGCAGACTGACATACCACGTGTACAGGGACAGACCCCATCATTCTGTAGTCATGCCAACTAATGGACTGCAGCATGTGTAGCCAGCATAAGAGTGTTTTTCCAAGCATATTCTCATCCCACGGTGGCTAAGCTTAGCACTTCTGCCTCACAGCGCTGAGGTCATGAGTTCAATTCCTGACCATGGCCTTATGGGTGAGGAGTTTGCATGTTCTCCCCGTGTTTGTGTGGGTTTCCTCCTGGTGCTCGCTTTCCACCCACACTCCAAAGAGATACTGGTAAGTTAATTGGCTGCTATTAAAATTGACCCTAGTCTCTCTTTCTCTGTGTGTGTGTTAGGGAATTTAGACTGTAAGCCCCAATGGGGCAGGGACTGATGTAGGTGAGTTCTCTGTACAGCGCTGCGGAATCAGTGGCACTATATAAATAAATGATGATGATCCAATTTGTTTTATAATGACAATAATGCTCTTTACATTCCTATATTCCTGATTATTATATTCTCCATTTCTCTGTGCACACTACATCAACGCTGGTCACATCCATTATTCCTGTTCCCCGTGTTCATGTTCTCTCTCTCCTCACTAGTCCAGCACAATAGCTGTGTTTGTTTTTTTCTCTCTCTTTCCTCAGTTACTAATTGGTGCCGTTAGGGTGTCCTGTTTTTTATTTTCAGATATAGGCAGAACGAACTTAATTATAGTTACTTTTATACTTATTGAATCACTCCTCAAACCCACTAAGTCAATTTACAGCTAAAATTCCCCTTTAAAACTTATGCCCATGAAAACAAGCCATATACACAGACCTTTCTGTGCCCGAGGATACAAAGACATTGCAGAGGGGGTCAATTAATGGCTAAATGGCACTAAAACTGTTTGGAAATAATTATTAACTTGACAGCTCTCAATCTGATAAAAAACATTCATGTTCAACCAAATCCATGGAGAATTATTTATGTTGTCCAATAAAATGTGTCACTATATAAGCATTTCTGTTTGAAAGTGTGAAGTCTTGACATCTCCTGTGTTGCTAGAGGGGAGTTATGGGGGGAAGGAGATGGGAGTCGGAGATCACACGTCCCTGGGAAAGTGTTTGCGGGGAGGGCAGTGCTCCCACTGGGTTGTTAACAGCCAGACAGTTTATTTAGTGCTGTTATGAGAGAGCGTTAATTCTGCTCGGGAAGGTGGGAATCTGGCCCCGCAGGGGGAGCAGAGAGGTGCAGCTGGAGGGAATGATGCGAGCTCTGGTGTGAGGGACAAGGTCACAAAGCAGTCAAGGGCCTTGTCAGTGTGTTAGACTTGTGATACGCTGCCAAAGGCTGACACAGCACACAAGCAGAGATTAAGTCAAGATGTGTATGACAAGCAGATGGCATTGTGGGAGAAGCTTGACTCTTGCAAAGAGTAGTGCCAGTCTCGTTAAAACATTGGCAAGTTATTAGTGGAGCAATGTTTAATCCACAGAGCTGTGACTCAAACACTCCCCCTTACTTGGGGAGGTTCACATTCTCAACAGCTTCTTCCTCCGAATGCTGAGTGATAGAACATCAGAATGATAGCATTATCTCCATTTCTGAGACCTCTGGGAGAGTTCTCAGCACACAGATCCCTGTAGTTGGCATGACCACTGAATTACACATGTATCTGTAGCTAACTTGGGCACACAAAAGGGATGTGCAAATTGTCACGGATTCATTTGTTCACACAATGGGATGAACAAAAGGATCACAATAGCAAAATGCCTTCTGGAGCTCAATGCGGGTATAATGGTCATCAGGGAACAGAATATTTTGCTTGGCCTGATCGTCCCTTATCGGATTTTGATCAGAGGTGGTGATCATTTTGGTCCCACATGCAGCAATTTTGAACCGTCAATAAACATAAGTTTATTTGAAAACCAACATGGATTACATAAAATCAATTTAATCTACATCTAAAACATAGTTAAAAAATAATTCCAATTGTTTTTCTTCATCTTATTTTGATGGTACTTCCATTTTTTATTACAATTTTTTGTAGTACATTCAGCCTGGTACTTGTAAATCACTGGTCTAAACCAGGGGTCGGCAACCACCTTCATTAAACTAAAAATAATCAGTTTTTTCTGCTAAAAAATGCTTGGTTTAGCCTTATTTGTTGTACATCATGAGTGAGGGGTCATATGAACTTTATTAGGACTTTAGTAAATGTAATTTTGTGTGTCTGAATTGCTTCATTACAGCAGTAGAAAAATACGTTTAGAAGAGCACTTTACTGCAAAAGTACAACTGTAAGGCAGAAAATCCATCCAATTAAGTATAGAGACAGGATTGTGTTACCGCCACTTCCAACAAGGCAAATAATTCAAGTCCTTTTGCAGGACAGAAAAGTCTGTGTGGTTAACCGTAAAACACCTGATTTTGTGCAAAAGTAGACGCATGTCCCAAAACAGTATTCGCACTGTGCTTTTGTAGATGTGTTACAGCACACTGTGCTATAATCACCGTGTTATTAGGTGAGGTCAGTCATAGAGCTTTTCTGTAACTATACATAGTAAAATGCTAATTACATGGCATGATGTCTACAGAAAGCAGGACTGTCAGCATATGCATACAGTATGTGACCCCTCTTTACCTTTGTAATCAGGCTACGGTTTTTAATGGTAAGGTCATCGCGCTCAGCACGGGTTAGTGCTAGCAGGTCTTTCAAACGAAATAACTCATCCTGCAGAGATCTATTCTCCTCCTTTAGACTGAGGTCATGGTAAATTTCTGTGAAGCCTAGGGAGACAGAACACTGTTACTAAGGAGGTATGCATTCTATGTCGGACAGACTTATATTTACAAACATAGGTGAGGACAGGATATATACCATACAACAGTCCTAGGTCGCACTGGTTCTGCCCACTGCTCAGTATAATTGACAAAACTGGTTTATTCACAGATTGAATGAATGGTGACAAAAGCCCACTTGACATATCTACTATACTACAATTCTAACAAGGATTTACCAAAAGATGCACATCTGCAACCATGTAGGGACAAATAAGACAAGACGGGTGCATTACAAACCAGACCAAAAATACAGTAATTAGCAATTATGTAATACAGATAAGATAAAGGTCTAACACTTGTCAAACACAGTTAAATATCCAGTTTACAATAGCAACAATTACACAATTTGGTGAATGTGCCCCTAAAATCTCCTCTGTGGTCATGTGATGCAAACTGACAGAAGATATGACTCGGTGAACTTACTGTGAGTGGAGTCTTCGCTCAGACTCTGTGTGATAATCTCTCTTATACGTGCAGGGACAGGGGTGAGTGAGTCTCGCTCACTCTCACCACTGCGAACACTCAAGATCCTGTCTTCAGATGAGTTTTCTGGATTCAGGACTGTGCTCTCCAGACGCTGAAATAAACATTTTGTAAAATGTTTCAAATAGAAGATAAAATATTCATTTCTGATGGTAAATTGCTTTGCACGCTCTTACTAAACATTGATGCTAATAATATCCACTTAATACTAACTCACTTTTACGTCCTTTCACAAATGTACTTTGTTAAAATTACATCTCAAATCCCCCCTAATAAGTCTAGAAGCACGCAAGCTCACCACTGCTGGTAGCCGTAAATTAGCCAAGGGTTCAAAAATGCTTCCATCGACTATTACCTGGATTCACTTCATGAGGTATATTTACTAAACTGCGGGTTTGAAAAGTGGAGATGTTGCCTAATGCAACCAATCAGATTCTAGCTGTCATTTTGTAGAATGTACTAAATAAATGTCACATAAACGCAAAACAAATGAATTACACATGCTGCATGTCTGCTCGCTTTTACTATGCATCACACACATATCAGCTACTTGCAGTGTAGTCATTCAGCCTGTGTTATTCATGTTTCCAGATTTACATGGTTCATCTGGTGACACTATACACAAACAAGACTGGGAGAGCATAGCCAGAAATCAGTGCGAGAATTTGATCACAGAGTACTGTTAGGTAACTCGCATCCATTAGATATTTGTTTGGCCAAGAGAAATGCAATAACATATTAAATATATAATAATTATATAAATAATGATAATAAGTCATAGACCTTTAAGGTCTTTGTATATTTACCAACTGTGTCAAAACACCAGATACCCAAGTGGGAGTAGTGTACTGCTAGAATTACCGGGAAAAGTAAGAGACCTGTCAAGCGGTCTTGTCAATTCTGATGGCTGAATGGAAGCTGGCTACTTATTTCTGTAACCAGACAGGTGTCATGTATTCTCCCTGGAGAAGTTGTCACATCATGTTTCCCCAAGCAGACCAGGTATATAGTAATATTGTGCAAAATAGTATTATATTTCAACTTCTGTCTGTCTAACATGGCATTCGCTACACACCACAGTTTCAATTTCCTTACTGCTGTTATTAGTAAAACTGTACTATCACAGTTGCCAATAATTTAAAATAATTTCTAGGGACACTTTGTTGCTAAGCTGATGCATCACCATCATTTATTTATTTATATAGCACCACTAATTCCGCAGCGCTGTACAGAGAACTCACATCAGTCCCTGCCCCAATGGAGCTTACAGTCTATATTCCCTAACATACACATACTAGGGTCAATTTTGATAGCGGCCAATTATCCTACTAGTATGTTTTTGGAGTGTGGGAGGAAACCGGAGTACCAGGAGGAAATCCGCACAAACACGGGGAGAACATACAAACTCCACACAGATGGAAAACATATGAACACCAGCGAAGAAAAATATGATGCAGGAATTGAACTCACGACCCCAGTGTTGTAAGGCAGAAGTGCTAACCACTGAGCCACCGTGCTGCCCATCAATACACATCGCACATGATGTAGTCTAGGTGGGCGTTCTTATACTACAGTCCCCAATCATTACATGTTTTATAAAGCCATAATGTACTATTTATTTTATTTTAAATAATTCTATTCAATAAACATTAACATATACAGTCTAGATGATAAAAATAGTGATCATTGCATGTAGTATACAGCATAATAAGAAATGTTGTGTGCAAATGGTCAATATAAAAAACAGGGACATTCCAAAGGTACAAAAAAACAGGGACAAATCTTTGAAACCTGGGACTGTCCCTGGAAATTAGGGAAAGTATTATAATGATGTAGTACCATACATAGGGGCATATTCAATTGTCCACGGGATTGCCGAAAATCCCGCGGTCCGCAGACGATTACCGATATTACGGTAATCATGCGCGGAAAAACTGTTAATACGGTAATTTACTCGCTAGTTTTCAGCTCGCAGCTCAGCCGCGAGCTGAAATCCAGCGAGAGATTACCGTATTAACGGTAATATTTTTTCCGCGCTCGAACTTTGGAGCGCTTTGGAACAATTGAATATGCCCCATAATGTCTACTACCATAGAAAAGTATGTATTATTGTATATAATACCATAGAAAATTATGTATTACTGTACATAATGTCTACTACCATAGAAAATGGTGTATTACTGTATATAATGTCTACTACATAGAAAATGGTGTATTACTGTTCATAATGGTTACTACCATAGTATATGATGAATTACAATACACAATGCCTACTACCATAGGAAATGATGTATAACCATGTGTGGCTGGATCACGTAGAAATAACTTATTGTAGATATTTATTTTAATTAGTGGTGCAGTGCACCGCTGTATATCATTGCAAATGTACTGATTTTTTTACATTGTGTTGTATTTCTGTATAGGAAATTTATTTCTAATGTATTATGGCAGGTTAGAGAAAATCTGTTTTTCTGAAGTGACAAACACGTGCTTAAGCCTGAATGCCCAGTAGCAGGTCATTATCTATCATCCATATACTAGAGGGTGAAGTTTGTACACTTGTGAAGTTATTTAATTTGGTGGAATGCTCCCCCCATATAGAATTGGGGGGAGGGCCCAGCCTCCCAGGCCCCCGCATGCTCTGAGAAGTGCAAGACAGCGACCTCTTCTGAGTCTGAGAAAGTTCAAAACAGAGTGGGGCCTCCGGAGAGTGACCACTTGTGAGCCTGAGAAAGTTAGGAGGCGTGGAGTCTAAACATGCCCTGGTCTTCACCAGGGAACCCCGCAAGGGAGTTTGCTGCAAGGGATGTGCAGGTTGCGGCCCTCCAAGTTAGCTATCAGCGGAGTGGATGGTGAACAGGTGTGGTCGTGCAGGCAGAGATCAAACCGTACTGGCAAACTTGGTATCAAAGGGTAAGGTAAATCAGAGTCAGCAAGACAAAGGTCAAATACAGCGAGAGCAATCAGGCCGAAGGGAGATCCAGAAGCAGAACCAGGGATAGCCGGGTCGGTACACAGGAGGTCAGTCAGAGAGCAGGGAAACAGTCTGGAACGCTGGAGTATATGAAGACCTAGATACTCTGGCGCCTACCTAGTATTAGAGGCAGGTTTAAATAGTGGAGCCCATTGCCTGATTGGTGGCAGTGGAGGTAGCGGCCCGATCAGCTGACCGCCAACAGGAAGTGCAGAGAAGGGTCCCGTCGCTTGGAAACAGAGACGCGAGCGGGCACACATGTGCACAGCAATCCTGAGGAGAGAGGACGGCGTCCAGCTGGCTTGCAACGGACAACGCTGCCGACAGAGGAAGGCGTCTGTCCCTGGCACTGATGGTGAGTGCGGGGACGGCACCTGACAGTGGGGCCTCAGGAGAGTGACCGGTTGTACCCTCCAGCAGTCACACCCCCTGCAGCTGTGGTAGTTTTGCCACTGGCATTGACATTTTAGCACCAGTCCGCAGGGCCTTTTGTCATGCCCAGTTTATTAGCTTTGCTCTGAGGTGATCAAACCTCGGCCACTACTGTCAATGCAACACCTTTTGCACTGTCTAACCTCATATAGAAAGTGTATTAGTACAAGCACATAAACTAATGTAAATAAAAAAATAAAAGTTAACTTGACACTTGTCCCTTAAGAGCTCATGAAGATGAGTGTGATATAGATGCATTAGTCCAGCGCTATTCACCTACATCATGAGGGCAACAACGATTCATTACCAGGTAGAAAAAGGGTCAACCTGCATAGTCCTGCATTCCTTAATGCGCAAGATAATGGAACACAATCTAACACATCTCTATGACCAGGGCTGGTGCTAGCCTCCATGGCGACCTAGGCATTTTTACAAAATCGGCGCCCCCGCAACAATCGGCGCCCTCCTCCCTCCTCTTTCCTTACCTCACAACCGCCGCCTCTCTGCTCCGTCTCCTCCCCTCCACTCACTGACACTAGTGAGTGGAGGGGAGAAGACGGAGCAGAGAGGCGGCGGTGGTGAGCAATAGCCTCTTCCCCCCTCCCCCGTGCATCTGAATGCTGTGCGGCGGCCGTGACAGGTATGGTCAGCGGTCGCCGCAGTTTTAAAGTCTTTTTCATTCTGGAGGGCGCCCTCCAGAGCCCGGCGCCCTAGGCAAGTGCCTAACCTTGCCTAATGGGAGCGCCGGGCCTGTCTGTCACGGGCACTAGGAGTTGCTTACCCGAGTCTCACCAGATGGAACTCTGCTAGAGAGGCGGGGTTATGGCACGCACCTCAAAGCAGGCAGGTGAATGATTGGAGCGACACAACAGCAGGAGAGTAGAGATAGTCTGAGGAAGTCAGCGACTTGCAGCTATGGTTAGAGGAAAGTCAGCGACTTGGAGCAGTAAACTGGAGGCTGAAGATAATGTAGACACGAGGAGTGGACGTGGATAGGTGATGGTAGGTAGAGGAGGAGTCAGTGGTCTGCGTACAGCAAGTTGTACCACTGCAGTGATGGGAAGAATAGTACTGGTGCAGGTAGGAAGCAGGGTAGTCGGTGGTCTGCGTTCAGCAAGTTGTACCACCGCTATGGTGAGGAGTCTGGTCCAGGTGTAGGTAGGTAATAGGAGAGTCAGTGGTCTGCGTATAGCAAGTTGTACCACCGCTGTGATAGGAGTTCTTGTCCAGGTGCGGGTAGGTAGCAGGGAAGTCAGTGGTCTGCATGTAGCAATTTGTACCACTGCTGTGAGAAGGAATAAGGACTTGTCCAGGTGCAGGAGAGTGAAGTTGAAAGGCAAACTGTGGCTGTATGGAAACAGCGCGAGTAGAGCAATGTCTTGTGAGGCAGAGATGGAAGGCACAATGAATAGTCTGTATGGAGTAGATGCCTTGCAGGGAGGAGAAGCTGGTCACAGCAGATATGCACAATAACGCTTAGTAGTAGCGTGAGGAGATATCGTAGCTTGAGTGAAAGCTTGTCCTAAATGAAGCAATGCAGTAACACAGTCTATATGGGTACTTGTACCCTGTGCAGCAAACAACAATGGATACAACTGGTATGCGAGCAATAGGCAATAGTCAATAGTCAGTAGAGCATACCCAGTTGTGTAGATCCGGAATCAGCTGAGAAGTGAAGCGTTGTAGCGGTATGGGAACCACCGCTGAGTTGAGCAGGGAGCAGCGTGGAAGCTGAAGCACGAGTAGAGCTGGAAGCAGTTTGGAAACTGTACACACGAGTAGAGCTGGAAGCAGTTTGGAAACTGCACACAGGAGTAGAGCTGGAAGCAGTTTGGAAACTACACACAGGAATAGAGCTGGAAGCAGTTTAGAAACTGCACACAGGAGTAGAGCTGGAAGCAGTTTGGAAACTGCACAAAGGAGTAGAGCTGGAAGCAGTTTGGAAACTGCACACAGGAGTAGAGCTGGAAGCAGTTTGGAAACTGCACACACCTATAGAAGTTCACTGGGAGTGAGACTTCAAGATCAGGCCACTACCTAAGGCTGCAGGTGCCTTAAGTAGGGAGGGGTGATTGATCAATCAATCACATTAGTGGTCAGGTGTAGTTGTTAAAGGGACCTGCGCATGCCCAGTGCGACAGGATGGCGGACGGCCGCGGTTCCACACAGTTGTGAGCGGGAAAGATGGAGAACCACGTACCAGAGTGGAGGCACTCACACTCCGGTGAGTGACAGTACCCCCCCTTTTAAAGGTGGGCACAGAACACTTGTAACAGGGTTTGCCCGGAAATTTTTGGTAGAATTTTTTAAGCAGTGCTGGAGCGTTGAGGTCCTCAGCGCGAATCCAGGAGCGTTCTTCTGGACCGAAGCCCTTCCAATGAACGAGGAATCGGAGAGTTCCTCGCGAAATTTTAGCATCCAGGATCTGAGAGATCTCGAACTCCTCTTCTTGATGAATCTGTACTGGTTTAGGTACAGAAGGAGGAGCAGAAAAACGATTGATAACAAGAGGTTTGAGCAGAGAGACATGGAAGGCATTGGAGATCCGGAGGTTCTTTGGTAATAGTAGCTTGAAGCATACCGGATTTATGACTTGAGTGATCTTGTATGGTCCGATGAAGCGTGGCGCAAACTTCATGGACGGAACCTTCAAGTGGATGTTTTTTGTAGAAAGCCATACACGGTCTCCAAGCTTGAGTGGTGGAATGGCTCGCCTCTTTTTATCTGCGAAGAATTTATATCTGGCTGATGCTTTCCTCAGGGATGATCTCACCTGAGTCCAGATGGTTTTAAAGTTTTGGCAAAGTCTCTCCACCGCAGGGACTTGGGTGGGAGGGAGGGCAGGAAACTCTGGGAGAGACGGATGGTGACCGTAAACCACGAATAAAGGAGTTTTTGTTGAAGACTCATGGTACATGTTATTGTGGGCAAACTCAGCCCACGGGAGTAAATCTACCCAATTATCTTGATTGGCTGAGGAAAAGATTCTTATGAAGGTCTCGAGATCTTGATTGACCCTTTCAGTCTGGCCGTTTGATTGGGGATGGTAAGACGATGATAGAGACAGTCGGATACCCAAGTTCTTACAAAGGGCTCGCCAGAATCTGGAGACGAACTGCACTCCTCTATCGGACACAATCTCGGACGGACAGCCGTGAATTCGAAAAATCTCTTTAATAAAATGGTCAGCCAAGGTAGAAGAAGATGGTAATCCAGTGAGAGGGACGAAGTGAACCATCTTGGAGAATCTATCCACCACTACCCAGATGGTATTACATCTCTTGCTAAGAGGAAGTTCGGTGACAAAGTCCATACTTATGTGGGTCCAAGGTTTGGTAGGGATAGGTAGTGGTTGGAGCAATCCCGCTGGTGTTCTGCGGGAAGACTTAAATTGAGAGCAGATCTCACAAGCGGCCACAAATTCTCTGACATCCTTTCTGATAGAAGGCCACCAATAACTCCAGGAAAGGATCTCAAAAGTCTTTCGTTCACCAGAATGTCCAGAGAAGCGTGAAGAATGGTACCATGACAATATTCTCTTGCGTAGAGATGGCGGAACAAGAGTTCTCCCAAATGGTAGCACATTGGTGGACGAAGTGGCCAAAGTCACACATTTGGGATCCAGTATAGGATGATCGGAAGAATCCAGGATGTCAGAAGGAGGGGCAAATGCCCGGGATAAGGCATCTGCTTTCCTGTGCTTTGCAGCAGGTTTGAACGTTATAATGAGTTCGAAGCGAGAAAAGAAAAGTGACCACCTCGCCTGTCGAGGGTTTAGACATTGGGCTGTTTGTAAATAGAGGAGATTTTTGTGGTCGGTGAAGATGGTTACAGGATAATGAGCCCCCTCCAGTAGATATCTCCACTCCTCCAATGCGACTTTTATTGCCAACAGTTCTTTGTCACCGATGGTGTAGTTCTTTTCCGCAGGTAGAAGACCCCGGGAGTAGAAGGCACAAGGATGGAACTTCTGTTGCTCAGATCTTTGGGAGAGAATAGCTCCTAGTCCGACATTGGAGGCATCCACCTCGAGAAAGAAGGGAAGGTTTACGTCAGGCTGCCGAAGAACAGGGACGGTAGAAAATGCTTCTTTAAGGCTTTGGAAAGCGTGAAGGGCCTCGGAGGACCAGTGTTTAGTATTGGCGCCTTTCTTGGTCAGGGCCACAATAGGAGAAGCAATAGATGAGAAGTTCAGGATAAAACGTCTGTAATAATTCGCAAACCCTAGGAAGCGTTGTATAGCCCTGAGGGTAGTTGGCTGGGGCCAAAGTAGAACGGCATTAACTTTGTCTGGGTCCATCTCCAGACCTACTCCGGACACGATGTATCCCAAGATTGGAATTTGGGATAATTCGAAGGAGCATTTTTCTAATTTGCAGAATAGGAGGTTCTTCCGCAGTCTGGAGAGAACTTCTGCCACATGTTGATGGTGGGAGACAAGATCTTGAGAGAAGATTAAAATGTCGTCCAGATAGACTACAACGCACACGTATAATAGGTCCCGGAAGATCTCGTTCACGAATCCTTGGAAGACAGCTGGGGCATTACACAGTCCAAAGGGCATAACTAGGTATTCGTAATGCCCATCCCTGGTGTTGAATGCTGTCTTCCATTCGTCGCCTGACTTGATCCGGATTAGGTTGTAAGCACCACGGAGATCAAGTTTGGTAAAAATCCGAGCACCTTTTATACGATCAAAGAGTTCGGTGATAAGAAGAATCGGGTACCGATTTTTTACGGTTATGGCATTGAGCCCCCGATAATCAATGCAGGGTCTTAAGGTCCTATCTTTCTTTTTCACGAAAAAGAAGCCCGCTCCAGCGGGAGAGCTGGAAGGTCGAATGAATCCGCGATGAAGGTTGTCCTTGATATACTCTGACATAGCCTGTGTCTCTGGTAGCGAGAGAGGGTATACCCGGCCCCTAGGAGGGTTTTTGCCAGGTAGTAAATCTATGGGACAATCCCATGCCCGATGAGGTGGCAGGCGTTCAGAATGCGCCTTATCGAACACGTCAGCGAACGGGGCATACTGTGGAGGAAGACCCGGAGGACCAGATGTTATAGATGATCTGTTGATTTTGAGTGGTACCACTCGGGTTAGGCATCTATGATGACAATCCGGGCCCCAGGATGTGACTTGGGGAGTACGCCAATCAACTTGTGGTGAATGAAGCTGAAGCCATGGAAGGCCAAGAACGATGGGACTAGTAGTAGCAGGAAGGACCAGCAAAGAGATTTTCTCTCGGTGTAAGGCTCCAATTTGAAGGGTCAAAGGAGTCGTACAGTGGGTGATAAGTCCATTAATGATGCGAGAGCCGTCTATAGCGGTGACCGCTCTGGCGGTTTTTAACGGGGACACTGGTAGGGACCACTGGTTAACAAGAGCACTGGAGATAAAGTTGCCGGCAGCGCCGGAATCCAGAAGTGCTTGAGAGATAAAAGATTTGGTGGCTGAGAAGATGGTAACATCAAATGCACACACTTTGGAATCCATAGAAGATGGAGAGGAGTCCAGGGACCCTAACCTTACCTCTCCAGAACTGGTTAGGGCCTGGCATTTCCCGACTTCTTAGGACATGAGTTCAGGCTGTGAGTAGGGTCAGCACAATAGATGCAGAGTCTATTTTGTATTCGTCGATCCCTCTCTCTAGATGTTAACTTAGAACGTCCTACCTCCTTGGGTTCCACTGGAGGGGGAAGATGACTTGAGGTGATGGGCGAGTGAACCCCTTAGAGGTGCTTGTTCTTTCAGACTCCCTCTCACGGAATCTCATGTCTACCCTATGACATAGGGAAATTAGATCGTCCAAGGAGGAGGGTAACTCTTGTGTGGTCAGTGCGTCTTTGATCTTATCCGTCAGACCCTGCCAGAAGGCAGCTATCAGGGCCTCGGTGTTCCACTGTAGTTCAGAGGCGAGTATCCGAAACTGAATGATGTACTGGGCCACAGAGTGTGATCCTTGGCGTAGTCAGAGAATGCTGGAAGCCGCAGAGACAACGCGGCCAGGTTCTTCGAAAATTTTGCGGAACGTGGAAATGAAGAGTGCACTATCTTCCAATAGGGGGTCATTTCTCTCCCACAGAGGGGAGGCCCACGCAAGAGCCTGTCCGGAAAACAGAGAAATGAGGTAGGCAATCTTGGCACGGTGAGTGGCAAAATGGTGAGGTTGAAGCTCGAAATGGAGAGAGCACTGATTCAAAAAACCTCTACACGTCTTGGGATCTCCATCATATTTTGAGGGAGTAGGCAGGTGTAGTGTGGAAGCAGTAGACACCTGGGATGGCACTGGGGAAGGAGAAGGCGCTTGAGGTTCAACAGTCGCTGAAACAGTTTGTAGAGGAACTCCTCGGGTGGCCAGAGTCTGGAAACACTGGAACAGATGTTGCTGCCGAACATCCTGTTGTTCTACCCGAGTGATCAGATGCTGCAGCATCTCCTTAGCTGTTGGTTCCAATCCTGGGTCTGTCATGGCCTGATCTTACTGTCACGGGCACTAGGAGTTGCTTACCCGAGTCTCACCCGATGGAACTTTGCTAGAGAGGCGGGGTAATGGCACGCACCTCAAAGCAGGCAGGTGAATGATTGGAGCGACACAACAGCAGGAGAGTAGAGATAGTCTGAGGAAGTCAGCGACTTACAGCTATGGTTAGAGGAAAGTCAGCGACTTGGAGCAGTAAACTGGAGGCTGAAGATAATGTAGACACGAGGAGTGGATGTGGATAGGTGATGGTAGGTAGAGGAGGAGTCAGTGGTCTGCGTACAGCAAGTTGTACCACTGCAGTGATGGGAAGAATAGTACTGGTGCAGGTAGGAAGCAGGGTAGTCGGTGGTCTGCGTTCAGCAAGTTGTACCACCGCTATGGTGAGGAGTCTGGTCCAGGTGTAGGTAGGTAATAGGAGAGTCAGTGGTCTGCGTATAGCAAGTTGTACCACCACTGTGATAGGAGGACTTGTCCAGGTGCGGGTAGGTAGCAAGGAAGTCAGTGGTCTGAGTGCAGCAATTTGTACCACTGCTGTGAGAAGGAATGAGGACTTGTCCAGGTGCAGGAGAGTGAAGTTGAAAGGCAAACTGTGGCTGTATGGAAACAGCGCGAGTAGAGCAATGTCTTGTGAGGCAGAGATGGAGGGCACAATGAATAGTCTGTATGGAGTAGATGCCTTGCAGGGAGGAGAAGCTGGCAGATATGCACAATAACGCTAAGTAGTAGCGTGAGGAGATATCGTAGCTTGAGTGAAAGCTTGTCCTAAATGAAGCAATGCAGTAACACAGTCTATATGGGTACTTGTACCCTGTGCAGCAAACAACAATGGATACAACTGGTATGCGAGCAATAGGCAATAGTCAGTAGGCACTCACACTCCGGTGAGTGACACTGTCTATGACATCTGTCTGTAAGAGGACTTACTCTCATGATGTTATTAAGAGCAGTGGCACACTGGCACTGTCTACACTCTGTGTACATGAGCCACAGGAGCCCGGTTATTATTTGCTGCTTCTGCTGGCACATATCAGGCAGTGTCAATGTCGTGTTTTGTCATACTAGCACTTACAGTACACCAATATTCTTAATAAGTTCATCAGTATTACTGGATTATAACTTATACTGAAGTACATGTTTATTCATGACGAAACTAGCAGTACAGCTAAACTATGATTCAACCAAGTGCTCAAAGTACACCTGTATCACTAATAAAGCCAGTAGTATGACTATACTTCATTCTGATGTATTTATCATTGCAGTACCCCTGGTGAACCCAACAATACAGTGTACTATTATTCATTATAAGAGTAACTTGCTACACCTCAAGTGATAACTCATCTTGAAGTTAATGTGTTTCATGATTCCATCCATTCATCTAGCTAAAGCCTTTATCAAGTAGGATCCTCAAATATGTTGATTTGTCTCATTCATTGTATACTACTTTGTAAAGCTGATCACTCATGCTGCAACATCGCAGCTGATATAGGGCCATTGGCCTCATATGTAGGAGTTAGCATTGTGTCAGTTCTCCATGACAAGAGAGACGTTCAGGCAGGCCCAGGCCCAATACTTTGTACTTGCTCCCCCCTCCTCTCTGCACCCCTGGTGACATGGAACAATTGAAATGCGGGAACTGTAGGTGGGGAGAGGCAGAGCATAAGATAGAAGCAGTATAAGTGACTGCTGGACAAATCCATGGCATCTTGCTGCCCTCATCCTCTCAATGTGTGTGCTCAGGAATATGCCTTGGAAGTGCCCAGCAGTGTTCTCTGGATGAGCACTCATAGCTCTCTAATGGCTCTGTGCTGACAGTGGAGGAGCTTTACCCATACATTCAATGTAGCGGCACAGACTGTGTGATGAACACTATCACTATTCTAGCTGGAAAAGCAGTAGCATTCAAAGCACTTGTCTGACATCACAATTACTTTATAAATATCTCCTCTCAACTGTTTCACTTTTTTAATATGATATTGAAATATATTTTTCCCATTCTTGTAATGTTATTTTATAGTGTAATGGTTATCTTTTAAGTCTATGTTCTTTCTTTGATAAAGTTACGTTAAATCAGAAAGTAGATATGTGTGTCATAGTATCCTACTCTCACAGTATGTCTGAGACTCCATGAATAGTGGGAGACCTCCTGGACTCACAGGAAGTTATGCTAATTTCCCTAATGCTTGCTGTGCCTCTGGTACTACAAGACAATGGACTCCACTCTCATAAATTGGGACAGGTGTAGTTATAAATTTATTATACACTATTTTCCTCTAGTGTTTCCTATAGATAATTGACCTCTAAGATTCCTTCATAAAGAATATAACAATGAGATTCAGTGATATATTTAACAAGATGAACTCTGTACTACAAGAAAATGGCTGCTGCTCTCCAGCATATAATTGTAGTCAATGCTCATTCTTCTGATAAATGGCTAATTAATATGTCCTGCACACAGCATGCAATAGTAAAATTCAGCTCTAGATCTGTACTGTATAAAGGATATTCCCTTTATTTACAGTACACTAAGGTATTTACTAGGAAGCAGTGGTCTTCAAGAAAATGGCCATCACTCTCTTATGTGTCTGTCTGTCTGTCTCACTGTGTACTCTCCTTTATCAAGCAGTAAAATAAAAATAATCTTCCTTTCGGCCCTGCTACACTATCCTACCTCTGTACTTCTGACAGTGTGCCACACATACACAAACCCCTTCTAGCAGCATGATACACACAGTCTATAGGTTCCACCTGGTGGTGCTGGGCATGCCAAAGGGCAGCACTAGATACGGGCTAGACATGATCCTTGGATGGGATAGAACATGCCCCCTTCAGCAGGACACGCTTAGGTTTTATTTGACCAACTACCTAAAATCATACTTGCCAACTCTCCCGGAATGTCCGTGAGACTCCTGAAATTCGGGTAGGTCTCCCGGGCTAGCAGGCAAATATCCCGCATATGGCATCTTGCTCCTCAAAATTACGCGATTCGCGGTGAATCGCCTCATTTTGGCCCCGCCCCCTGTGAAAAAAACTGCATTGTGTTGCGGGCGGAGCCAAAATGACACAAATTACCGCGCCCCACCCTCCAACCACGCCCCCCTGCCTGGAATCTCCCGGGAATTAACTTACCAAAGGTTGCCTAAAATTATTTTTAAAAGTTGGCAAGTATGGTGTGTGTGACCTGTATGTATAACCTGTATTTTAGAAAACATTCAGACATACATAAATATTCAGTTTATCTACAAACCTGCGCGTCCATGATCCTATCAAATTTGTTTGGGAAGTTTTTAACTAACAGGCAATTCATCAATATACTGTTGCTTGGATCACATAGAAAACGTTATTTCTATCAGTGCCCATCAAACAAATGAACTATATATATCTGACTGCATAACCCTGAAATAGGTAATGTCCTCAATACCAAGACTTGTAGTTCCCCATAACTGGTGAGCCACAGGTGGCCCCAGACCCTGGCAGAGCAGTGCACAATATATTCCTAAACCTGAGGGAGTGCTGCCGTTCTTACAATATAGAGATGCAAGATGCAGTGCATAAGATGATAATGTTCTGCAGCTCTGCCCAGCACACAGCGGTGACTCTCCTGCGTGACCCTGCCGGCAGGTGTGTATAACTCACACGGACGTCCTGCGTCCCCCGGGAGCGAGCAGTGGCTGCAGGGGGGAGCCTAGTGCCCAGGCTCGGGCTCTGCCTCCCCACCCTAGCCGGAATTGCTTCCGCACCTGTCGGGGCTGTTGTTGACTCAGGAGGCCGCCCTACCCCTTCCAGGCAGGCTCTGGAGCCCGGCTCAAAGATTTGGCAGGTTCCTGGGCTGTTTTCTTTCCCTTAACAGTCTGGGCAGATGCCAGGCCAGGAACAAGGAAGGCAGTATACAGAGAGGGGGAGGTGGAGGGGGGAGAGGAAGGAGACGATGAGTGGGAGAACAGGGTTGAAAGTGCTAAGAGAGGAAATGGACAAAGGGAACAGTGCAAATAAGCAAAGGAGAGGGGTTATAGATACAGAGAAATCATGCAGTGCCCATTACACATAAGGCAGAATAACACAGAAATGTTACAGTGATCTTTATCCATGAAGCATGTCACATCTAATGATGATACTGAAAAGTCATCTGTGTAGTTTACATGGGGATCCTGTCATTTTATAACAGAAAACAATGACACTACCGCACAGTTTGCACAGTAGGTATAGGTCCGACCTTACTTATTGTATGGCGTTAGAAAATAAAGGTTATAGTTTGAGAGTAAGACTGCCCCAAGACTATGGTATCATGTAGTAAAGCAGTATAATATAGCTTAGGGTAGTGTAGCAAAATAGTAAAGTATAGGTAATAGCAGATAGCTTTGCTTAGCCAGATTGTAGTAGATATATGAAGCTTGAATGCTTCTGTCCTCTGGTAACTCAGTCTTATATAGACAACATAATAAGATAAACCCTTCAGTTAGAAAACACTAAATATATTCTAGTAATAATAATAGCTACGTATGTGAAAGCTAAGTACATGAAGCCATCCAACTTCACTGTGAAATCCCATCTATCAATAAAAAGAAAACACTGCCCCCTGCTGGAATTATATGTGGAACCTGGAGACAAAATAATTTGTACTCTATATGTAGCCTCGTGAATACAGTGATTTTGGCCTATTTATCAAATTCTGAGTTTGACCCCAGTAACTAATTAGCCATTATAACCTATGGGGAGAGCATCGCCGGAGAGGGATCTTCTAAAAGTACATGAGTACCTAATACTAGGCATAAACTATAAAACCTAGCCTACTGTGTGAAATGCCGTAGTGTATATGTCGTGTTATAGAAGAAGTGTTTGAGTTTCAAACATGTCAAAGGGACATGTCACATTGGATTCTACTTGTAATATGGAGAGCTTGTTAGTATTGGGGAGGTGGGTTATAAATTCAATATGCATTCTAGGAAATTAAATTATTAGACTATTAGAATAAAAAACTCTGAAATATTTTTGGAACGTGAAATAACCCTTTAAAGGAAGCCTATTAAAGTGAACTATTCTGTTTTTATCCAATAATCCTATTTATCAAACTAGCTGTTTGGTACAGTAACGATAACATTGTATTTATTTACCTTTTTAACTTCTCTTTAGTTCTCTGCCAGTAACTCCCTATTGAAAGTTCTGTGTTTGATAAATGAGCTGGCTATAGAGGACAAGTAGGAGACATATTTAGCAAACATTTTCTTACAGTTAGTAAGTAGACAAGGAATGTCCTTATTTGATGCTTTAAAAAACTACTGTGGCTTTGGTTCCTTTCACATGGGCTCTTGCGCACATTTGCGTGAACTGCAGCTTGAAGGGGCTATGAAAATAGAAATTCTTGACTCCTATAGCATGTTGCCAGTATGTAGTCCCACTTTTGGAACCCTGGTTTGTTCTATTTTTAGCATATCCAGGGGTATATTTACTAAGCTGCGGGTTTGAAAAAGTGGAGATGTTGCCTATGGCAACCAATCAGATCTTAGTTATCATTTTGTAGAATGCACTAAATAAATGACAGCTAGAATCTGATTGGTTGCTATAGGCAACATCTCCACTTTTTCAAACCCGCAGTTTAGTAAACCTAGCCGCAAGTGTTTGTAAGATTTTGGTTGATAAGATTCCCAGCAAAGATTTGTTTGTGTTTCTCTGTGTGGTGCTCACTGGTACATTGTTATAGTGCTATCTAGGGCCTGAGTCATTAAGGAAAGTAATGCAAAAAACAGGAGCAAATGTTCTCAGGGACAAACCATGTTACAATGCAAGGGGTGCACATTAGTTTATTATTTTGCATATAAGTTAAATACAGCTGTGTTTTCATGTAGCACACAAATACATGATAGCTTTATTTTACACTGGAATTTAAAGTTCATCTAGGACATGCCCTACGCCAACTATAAATCTGTCCCCACATTTTAAATTTACCTTCCCCTCCAATGCAACATGGTTTTGCCAAGGTGCAAAGTTACTACTTTATTTGCTTTGCTCTCCTTAATGACTTAGGCCCCAAATGTCTAATCATACATATGTATTGGAGCTATAATGCTTTTGGCAGTAGTGACGCTTTAAACTATACATGTATAATAAACATGTATAATAAACATTCTGCTATTATATGTCCTTAAATATGTCTACGTATATTTCCAGATTATAATGTTTACGTTTATTTGAATCTATTACTGATTGGCTAAGTACTATATTAGTAGTCCTAACATACCTAGAATGTTGAGAAGCCCCATTATGTGGTATGATTTACCAATAAAATTATTATAATTATTAACAAATGAAAAAACACAAATATGAAACAATCTCAAACAATAATAATGTTGGAAAGTATCACGAACATTTCAGAAACACACTGCCAAAAAATTCCTAAATCAAATGCATAATGACAGGGGGACTCTAATAGAAAGGCAATTAGGACACCTGTCCTGGGACCACCATTAGCCTTCCTAGTAATGAAGACCAAGAATGACGGGAGATACCTTGTTTCAAATAGGGAATTCTCCTCTTTCCAGTTAGATGCTTAGTCAAGGTTAACCTAAGGTCATCTTAAAAAAGAAAAACATCACCTACTGAAATAGTGTTAAATAGAGCCTTTACAAAGTTTAATATTAGCCCAAATGCAATTACTGAACATATTGCAAGTTTTAATCATGGATTAATATTAGCCAGTCTTATAATTAAAAATAATGAAATAATTAATAACTGTTATCTGGTCCAATGGAAACATAATCAACAAATGTTGTTTTGTTTGTTTTTGATTTATTTTCCATCAGTTGCTCATTTCCAATTCCAGGTTTTCAAGTATTTCCCATTTTCAATAATGACCAGCTGCACAATACATTGCTCTTATTCTCTATACAGAATGCAATTCTCTTTATTTTTTTCCTGTTGTCTTGGTTAGTGGAGAATATAAAATACTACAAAATACCAGTATAACTAAGCTCAGGGAACATGTCATGATGTGGATCCTAATACACTGAGGTCCACCTACAACAGGTATCATGCTTTTATGCATCTGCTCAGCAGTGTATGTATGGAAAGAATAGCTTTCATTCCGAAATTGTACATGTCTTAGCAATTAGGATAATATTTTTCTGCATTTGATGATTTTTCGGCAGGTAGCTGAGGAAAACAGGGGAAAAGTTTCAAACTACCCAAAAGGCCGACAAGCAGCCCCGGTCTGGATATATTTAGGGCTTTATATGCTAGCACGCATCCCCGGTCTGGATATATTTAGGGCTTTATATGCTAGCACGCATCCCCGGTCTGGATATATTTAGGGCTTTATATGCTAGCATAAAGCAGCAGCACTTGAGAAAACTCTACTTTTGGAATACAATTACATATTCCACCTTGTGTCTTGCAAGGCGCCTACCAGTGAAATATTGTCACTTTTGTCTACATGACAGACTAAAGTGCAGATGGTGTATTCACTGTGGATGTCATCTGCCCATAAGCTACCTATGATGTAACAATCAAAGCTGTGTTCTCTCTTATGCTGTACACCTGTATATACTGTGCCGTTATACTAGATGCTGCCCTGTGATGTCTTGGACCGATACTTATGAGAAATCAGGCAAGAATTTTGGGGAACCCATCACATATCTTTCACGGTAATTCTATATATTACATTTATGGACATATATCCCTCATGGGATATATGTCATCATATACAGCACCTGGAAGCTCCCACAGTTCTGTACAAAGAAAGCCATCCACATGCAGGAAGATCATCATCATCATTTATTTATATAGCACCAGCAAACTCTGTAGCGCTTAAGATCTAAATGGATAATATGGTAGTTGCAGAACAAGCTTGCCCAAGATGACCCTTTGTGTGGACCCAAAGACATCATTCTACTCAGTCAAAATTTGTTCAGGATTCATTGGATTTTGATTGGTTGGAACTTTAAATGTGCTTGACCGATTACCAGAATTGAAATATGTCATCATCAGCAGATCACTGCAAGGACCTCTTGTAATTCTGTCATTCAGCCTGATCACCAAACTACAATACATACTTTAGTCCACCCCTTATGTAGTCATTTGGTGATCATGCTGAACAATCAGATCTGACATTAAGTGAGCAGCTTAAATTGGAGCACTTTGAGATCGCTCGTTAGTGGCTGCAGTATGTCACTGTAGAAGCACCTTAGCTTTGTAAATAGAAGATAGATGGGTGGTTAGAACATATCTAATAAAATTGCCACATCAAAATACCTATATTTATATTGCTATAAACTAAAGGACAGATTACAGTCATGAAGGTGGGTTATGTTACATAAGAAGTTTTAAGTAATTTCACTGCCTATTTGAATTTAATAATATTTTGAGGGTTGGTATATTGATTAATAAGGTGAGAATCGTCCATAGATTGAAATGGACCTGTGGCATCCAGAATAAAAATTAGCATAAAATGTCAAAATGCTCACATGGCATTACTTAGCAATAACAACTTTCAAGCAGTTAACCAAAGTATGAGCAAGTGATCCATTTAGTTAAAAATTAAAAAATAATGTTCCAGACAGTATTTACTCATTGCGAAAGCAACGATTAGCCACAATTCCAGACAGTGTCTGCCCTATCATTCATCCCAGTGGATGTTTGCTAAATGTACAGTCACTGGGTTCTGAGCAGATAAAACAGATTTTTATTTAAAACAGTTATATAAAATTTATATTTTTCAGTTTTTCTTTTTGTTCGGTTGAAAAATTCTACAGTGCTATAATATTGTATATATTTGTATCATACTTGCCAACTCTCCCGGAATGTCCGGGAGACTCCCGAAATTCGGGTCGGTTTCACGGACTCCCGGGAGAGCTGGCAAATCTCCCGCATCCTGCTAGTGTATTTCCAAAATGACGTGATTCTCGGTGAATCGCGTCATTTTGGCCCTGCAACAAAACGACATTTACGTCGCGGGGGTGGGACCAAAATGACGCGATTGGCCGCCCCCGCCCCCTCCAGTCACGCCCATCTCCCGGAAAGAACTTCGTAAAAGTAGGTAAGTATGATTTGTATTGATATTCTCCATTTAAAATGCTTACCATGATGTAGCAGGTGGTTAGAATGTACAGGATATCCAAACAGCTGTACTTAATTCCCAGCTGCCCGATGTAAGGTTATGGGCTGGATATAATCATACCTATACACAGTTCATGGATATAGAAGAAATCAAGACTGGTCACAATGCCCTGTTTGTTGAATAATCACTTTGAAAACATAGTGCAGCACATATGATCATAATGCATTACAAGTTTAAGGTCACCATGGCTCTTTGTCATAGGCCTATCATTAAGGGCCGTGGTGGGCTGAAATACTAAGATGTTAGGATCAGCCTTGCAGCATTATGCTTTTAAATTAATTATCCAGTAAGCAGTGACTTTTTATTTGTATTCCAATACCTTGAGTAGGTCTGCGGGTGAATGTATTCTATACTTTTAGAATATACAGAGAATGTCCATTTAGTTTACAGTACACACAACATGCACAAAGGTTACACCAGTGATGCCGTTGTAGGCATGCCCTGTAGCACCTTATTAGTAGGCCTTGTTTGCCCTTTCTAGTTATTGCAGTTTTTGCTTTTATACTTGCAGATTAAAGGGTTTATGCACTAAGGGCAATAGAAAGGATTAGAGGGGCATATTCCCACTATTTCCTCTATATTTGCCCCCAGGCAGTTTGTTGCTTTGTGCTGGAACGAGTGCACTACGGTGGCTTAGTGGTTAGCACTTCTGCCTTATAGCACTGGGGTCATGAGTTCAATTCCCGACCATGGCCTTATCTGTGAGGAGTTCTCCCCGTGTTTGCGTGGGTTTCCTCCTGGTGCTCCCCGTGTTTGCGTGGTTTTACCCCGGGTGCTCCGGTTTCCTCCCACACTCCAAAAACATACTGGTAGGTTAATTGGCTGCTAACAAATTGACCCTAGTCTGTGTGTCCGTGTGTGTGTGTGTTAGGGAATTTAGACTGTAAGCCCCAATGGGCCAGGGACTGATGTGAGTGAGTTCTCTGTACAGCACTGTGGAATTAGTGGCGCTATATAAATAAATGGTGATGATGAGATACTCGCGTACATGGTGTTGAGATTAATCTTTATCATGCAGCATGTGCACTACTCCCTCCCATCCTACATGAAACAAAATCAGATGGCGACGGTCAGCTCTGCTCTGTTTTTGCTGCAGAGATGAATTGTGTATAATCATCATCATCGTTTATTTTTAAGGTGCCACAGACTTAACACCACCGGGCAGTCAGCAGTACAAGTCACACAAAATACAGATAAACATAAATGGTAACATGTACATACGAGGTAGACAAGGGAGGTGCACACATGAAGCAGAGGGTGGGGAGGGCCTTGCTCATAAGAGCTTACAGTCGTCTTCCTGGACGAATCATTATAATGCCGAACCCATTTGGCATACCCCTTTCTTTATAACACATGATTACTATATGTCTTTCTTACAACTCTGAATACCACTTATTCCCCTCTCCATTATTAATTTACAATTCAATAAGTAGCAACCTCCCAAGTCCCTCTTTCTCCCCCAATCTTTTTCCTCATATGTTTGTCCCCCCAACCCCCAAGAAATAAAACAAGAAAAACAACATTCTTCTTCTGCTATAATAACATACCTATTCCCCTTCTGCAAATATGAGTTTTCCCTCAATATTTGTCACTTTCTTTTTTTGTCAAAACATCTTGTCAATTATAAGTATAATATTTGGTATGTATTGCAGATGTTGTCTTGCAAAAATCAATAAAAACAAATAAAATAAAAATAAAAAAAAGAGCTTACAGTTTAGAGGGAGGTGGCAAAGTATAGAAATGATTACTACATATGCAGCCGATTTGCTCCAAGAAAGGAACAAATGACATTATTATTAATCACAAATAATTGCATTTATAATGGCCTTTTTGTGCAGTAGAAACTAAACGCTTAAACACGGCTGTTTAAATATCTTGTAGACTTTCAATCGGTTTTTGAAACTCTCTTCCTGACAACTTCAGGAAGTTTTAATTACATACGGACATTGAGCCATGTAGTTATTATGTACTGTAAATCCAGAGCTCAGCTGCTTCTAGACCTTGCAGGTAGCTTGAAACTTTGCCCCTGTTTTCCTATCTACCCTCCAATAACATAAATCATCAAATGCTAAAAAATAATCTACAAATTGCTAAGGCATATAAAATTTTGTAATAAAAAGCTATACATACCTTCCATAGATAATATGTGTGCTCAGCAGATGCATAAAAACGTGACACCTGTTGTAGGTGGACCGCAGTGTACTAGAATCCACATCATGACATGTTCCCTGAACTTAGTTACACTGTCATTTAGCAGTATTTTAAATACACCACTTCAGTGACTATTAACCCAGACAATAGAGAAAATTGCTGTCAGTACAGAGAATAGAAGGAATTGCTCTCTCTCTCTCTATATAGATAGATAGATAGATAGATAGATAGATAGATAGATATAATGCATTGTGCAGTTTGTGATTATTGAAGAACAGGGACATGTCTTGGGGCTGGAAATCAGTGGCAGTTGTAAATGATGAGATTTATGCACTTATGCACTACCAGCATGCAGCATTCAGCACCATGCGTGTTTCCCTGCAGCAATACAAGCTCGATCACAATATTCTCTCTATATGAGAACTCTTATATTCATCCTGACATTCAGAAGAAGATGATTTGGGATTCACCAGTAAATCACCATGCAGCTTAGTTGTTTGCACCGCTTTTTTTATTTATTCCTTTACCTGAATAACAGTCTCCAGCTTCATGGGTGAGCCCTCTTCACTGGCCATAATGCTGCCCTACGTCCTCCGCTCCACCACGTTCTGAGCCGCTGTTTTGGGCTAAGGAGCCTGGTTTTACCGTTACCATGGTAACAGCGAACGCTGAGGCCCAGGCCGTTGCCTTAGTAACAAAACGCGGCGCTAGCGGCTGAACGGTGGTCTAGCAGGGAGAGCAACGGAGACGTGCTGTTGGGGGAGGGGTTTGGTGGTAACCTTGGCGATGGCGGCTGGGGGCGTGGTTATAGAACTCGTTTGGTAAAGGATGGAGATGGTGGGGATCATGTTAGTGCGGGAAAGTGCAGGGAGAAGAGGGAAAGTGAGCAAACCGCTAGTACACAGCTTCCCCTGTGCTCTGTGTTACTGTACTATCCCTCCACGACATGGTTACTGCTTATACCTGGCTCTCACACCGCTTGCATTACTGTTCTCATCCAATGCAAGTGTTATATGTATAACGTCAAACGCTGCAATCCACACCAGATTTACCTGTGGTGTCTATGATGTTTTGTTCTTTGTTCTTTAATTGCTGGATAAACATTATTAGGGTTGGTAGATCAGCCATTTACTACTACACATGTATGAAATACATTTGCTGCAATCTGCAGCCATAGAACAAACCCAGCATTTAATACTTGTTACTGACAATAACCTTTCTTTTACTGTGAATAAGCTGCTTATTACCACAGCTCTAGTTTTTCATTTTGGATGCAATAATTCAGTACCAGGTCTTACTAGGGATGACTTATACATTAGAATGGATGATGTATAAATTAGAATGTTAGAGGTAGTTTGTTTTGGTCATGCTCCATTCCAAGGTTGCATGAACCCATTTAGATGTGGGGCCAGATTCATTAACAATCGCACGTACATCGGACATATGCACGTCTGTATTCAACAAGTAGTTTCTCAGAAGATACATATGTTGATGAATACGGGAATAGGTCCGCTCTGCTCTAAAAGATAAAATACTGCAGTATACATCCAATACATATGTGGAATATCAAGTCCCAGAACAACGCACAGAAGAATAAAAAAATCAATTAACACAACATGCGCAGCAGCTTGACTATCTAGAGGAAGTAAAAGTCGTAGCAAGGTTTCCGTAGGTGAACCTGCGGAAGGATCATTATCCTCAGCTGCTTTAGTGAAGTAGCTGTGGAGCGCCAACGTGCCAGACAAAAGTGGTCTGCGTGTTACGTCTGACACGCGTGGCGGCATTTGCCGACCCCTGACCTAGATCATCAATCTTTTTTTTACCCCTCCTGTCTACCCTGCTGCATATCTTTGTGTCATCTGCAAAAAGGAATACTTTCCCTTCAATACCATTCGCAATGTCACCAATAAAGATATTAAAAAGCACTGGTCCAAAGTACAGATCCTTGGGGTACTCCATTTACTACACCTCTGTTTTCTGTCACTCATATGGAGTTGTTCTCCTGTCAGAAAGGTAGGGTGGTACTAAACGACCGAAAGATGGACATCAAACAAAATTGCTGCTCTAAGGTATAGAAAGTCCACTCTTCTAGTAAGACAGCATAAACTGAAGTATAAACCTATAACAAATTATCAACAATCTTTATTCTTTACAATATGTATTATTTCTAAATACACATTTATGCATAGGTAAACGGGCTCTTAGGGGGAGATTCAGTGTGATATGTCTCTGGAACAGTCTTCAGAGTCACATGGACACGATGCTCAGGCAGAAATCTCTGCTCATTTTTAGATGTGCCCCATTGAGGTGCACAGAAAAATGAGTGGAGCTTCCTTACCGTTATAGCCAGCAATGTGTGCAGCCTTACATGGAGGCGGTCTGACGGCACATCGCTTCTAATTGAATCTCCCATTTAGTCTCCAAAAGCGAAATCTTTATATGTAGGCTTGACAGTAAATCAGTAAGTACTTCCAAGGACTTATTTACTAACATTTTAGTTAGCGACAAAATTTGAGCTAAACCATAGCAAACAATCAGACTGTTACTATCCTTAAAGGTCATTTCTGAACTGCAAAAAAACATATAGGGGTAAATGTATCAATATGCGGGTTCTTCAACACCCGTGTGTTCAGCCTCTTCCGCGATTAAATTTCAAGCGGCGCTGTATTGTAAAGGGAAGTTAACCCTTTACAATGCAGCACCGCTTGAAATTTAATCGCGGAAGAGGCTGAACACGCGGGTGTTGAAGAACCCGCATATTGATACATTTACCCCATAGTTTCTTTTTTTTCCTTTTCATTGCACAATTTGCCCGACACATGTCAAGGTGATTACCCACTCTCTGGGCTTTGGAACTGCCCCAGTGATGTGTCTTTGCTGGTTTGTGCATAAAAATTTGCACGGTGGAAAGAGTATAAACGGCAACACAAACCCATCTACAACCGCTTTCATTAATTGTAACTTTTATATTTATCTCCTAAAATGCTGGTTGGTTTATACTCATTTATATGTTAAATTAATAATTAGAACAAGGAGACATTAAGACTGCTTTTATGTGAATGAAAGTTCTTATTATATTGTTCCATGTGCTCCTAGAAATGTGCTTTTCCACCAAAGTACATTTGGAAGAAAGAAAATTGGTTCCATAAAAATATAAGACAAGGCCTAGTTTACACTAGCTCTAAATAAGTGGAAATATCAGATCCTTTTCTGGGGAGGAAAATCCTGCTGAGGAGAACTGAGCATATGTAAAACGGATGTGCGTGTTAGGCAAAACAAAGGGTAGAGGGGTGTTTGCACGTGAGAAAGCCTAACGGCAAAAGGGCAGAGCTGATGTAAGAGGAGTAAGTGTGACTCAGAGTGGAGATCATCATCTATATATCGCCACTAATTCCGCAGTGCTATATAGAGAAATCACATCAGTCCCTGCCCCATTGGAGCTTGAAGTCTAAATTACCTAGCATACACACACAGACCAAGAAAGACTAAGGTCAATTTAATAGCAGCCAATTAACCTACTCGTATGTTTTTGTAGTGTGGGAGGAAACCGGAACACCCGGAGGAAAACCCCCACAAACTCAAGATCGCAACAATAGTGAGGGTGTACCAGTGTGACTGGTATAAGAGGAAGTAGGCTAAGCTCCAGTAAAGAGGTGAGTTT
This sequence comes from Mixophyes fleayi, assembly GCF_038048845.1. NCBI lineage: Eukaryota > Metazoa > Chordata > Amphibia > Anura > Limnodynastidae > Mixophyes > Mixophyes fleayi. The sequence continues at coordinate 73,823,801 of NC_134404.1, forward strand.
TCAGAGAGCATTTAATAATTTGAAGACTGGGGGAGAGTCTGATCTGGCATTGGTGGTGAGTTCCCTAGATTGGTAGAGGCACAAGAGAAGTCTTAAATGCAGGAGTGAGAGGTAGTTTTCAGCGAAAAGGCGAACTGTAGATCAGATGTAGATCTATGAAGACTTGAGGAATGAAGTTTGAGATGTGTGAAGGGCTGTTTCTGAAAGCTTTGTAAATTGAATTTTATTCTGGAGGCTATGGGGACCAGATGTGGAGCAACAAGACATAGTATTGCTGTGACATTTAGGATGAATTTAAGTCGAGGTTTCAGTAGTCTAAGCAGTTTTGGTTGCATCTTGGGTAAGAAACATGGGAGTTCTAGCAATATTTCAAATTTGTTGAATTAGAGGATAGAGTCAAGGGCTTGGGCTACTAAAGAAATTGTGGTGTTGATGGTGATAGAGACTTGAAAATTGGTGGTGGCTGTTGGAGGGGGGAAGATTATAAGTTGTTGGTAGTGATGGGACATCCATGTGGAATTACCAGAGAGAGTTGGTCATACAAGATAGTAGAAAAGGGAAGAGTTCAGGGGAGATAATCAGAAGGCTGAAAACAGAGCTTTGTGGTTTCCAAATAGACAGTGGTAGTAGAGGGGAGGTTATGCTATAGGTAGAGACACTGAATGTGTGGTTGGATAAGTAGGAAGTTGTCACACGGCGCTCATTCGGGTTCCATAAATGAAGACCGACACGCTAACCTGTTCCTCATTTACTCATGCTTCAGCTGCTGGCAGTTGGGATTTGGAACACATTTGGGTCTGCGCATGCGCAGATGTTAACCTTAGTGTTCTCTGTATGTTTCCTATTGGCTACCAGCTTTGGCTCCAAACTTGAAAAGGCACTTCCCCCTTCTCAGTGCCTGTTGAGCAAGTTACCTGCCTGATTAGACTTCGTCTGTCTCCTGTGCGTTTACTTTGGATCATCAGCGCCTCCTTGTTCTCCGTTACATTGTTGGCTGGACTGTTCAGGCTGCACCTGTCTCCGCTGTGCGGCTATACTACGGGCTCAACTGCTCAAGCTGCACCTGCCTCCGTTACCTTGCTGGCTGGACTGTTCATGCTGCACCTGTCTCTGCTGTGCAGCTATACTACGGGCTCAACTGCTCAAGCTGCACCTGTCTCCGTTACCTTGCTGGCTGGACTGTTCACGCTGCACCTGTCTCTGCTGTGCAGCTATACTACGGGCTCAACTGCTCAAGCTGCACCTGTCTCCGTTACCTTGCTGGCTGGACTGTTCACGCTGCACCTATCCCTGTAGCGTTGCTGTACTATGGACTGAATTGCTCAAGCTGTGCTTATCTTCATTGTGTCACTTCACTACGGTCTGCACTGTTCAAGCTGCACTTGTCTTCATCATCCTGCTGGCTGAATTGCCCACCATATATCTGTCTTTACTCTGCCATTGGGCTGAAGAGCTTACGCTCTATTGTCTCCATTTGCCCTCTGGCCAAAGAGCTTACGCTCCATCTGCCTTCATTGTTTTTCCCTGTAACATCTGCACTTATCTACTCCCCTAGGGTCTCGACCTGACACTCCTGGTAGGGGCTGTGACCTGCGGGCGGACGCCGCTAAGCCCAAATCACCTTGCGGTGGTCACTGGTGAAGACCATCCGTCCGTTAGACTCCGCGCCCTGCTGGGAGTAGCGCCAAGTTAGGCAGACCCACGAATCCAGTATTACCAAACCGTGACAGTAGTAAACCAGGAAAAAAAGGCCAATGGAGTGAAGGGTGCTGGAGAAGAGGGTGATCAATGGTGTCAAAAGCAGCAGAGAGGTCAAGGAGGATGAATATGAAGAAGTGACCCTTAGACTTTGCATTGGTCACTTATGTGAGGACACCCTCAGTGAACCCTACTATAGGGTACGGAAGCCTGACTGCAGAGAGTTAAGAAAGAAATGAGAAGAGAGAGAGATCGTCAGATGTACATAAGCTGCTCAAGTATTTTGTAGGCAAAGAGGAAGAGAAAAATAGGACAGTTGGATAGAGATTGCATAAAGAGATTGCTTGGTTAGATGATCATTAGGGATTGGTTTGGGTGAGATGTCGCCAGTAGCCATGGGAAGAGCTGGGAGACAAAGATCATATGTTGGGATGACTTGTGGGTGTGAGGTTTGTTTCTGCTTTTGCAGGTCGATGAGTAAGGTGGGTGCAGGGAGCAGAAGAGTTCATGGGTGCATACATGCAAGAAGGGAAGTAGTGAGGGTGAAATAATAATGATAAAGAAAGGAATAGCTGCTTCATTAACTGAATATTAGTGTCAAGGAAAAAAGACACAAAATAATCACAGTAAGTGTAAGCAAGGTGAGGGATACTCCATAAACACACATTTATACACAGAAATCTCTAGCCAAAACACTATCTGTAGTATTAATTGTCATAATTTTTTTAAACCGGTAATTTGATTAAAGACAAAACCCTGTGGGGTTTGTCTTTAATAAAATTGCTGTTTTAAAAAAGTAAGGAAAACCTCGGACAATCTGTGGTTTTTCAGAACCACTGCTTGATAAATATACCCCATAGCGTTAGAAGGAGGCTATGGTCCTATACGGAGTGGGTTGTGAGAGAACCATCATTTATAATCCAGAAACAGGGACTAAGTAGTTTAACTCTATATTGTGGAGACAGCATAGGGTTTTGGTAGGAGGTGGAGTCTAGGTGACCGGGGTAGGCGTCTGTTTCTTTAAACATTAGCCATCTTATCTATTAAGCTGTAAACTCAGTAAACTTATCTTGGACTGAAGAGATCAGGTTCTGGAAATATATTATGCTGAACCACTCGACATAGAAGGTGTTTTGTCAGATTTACAGTGTATCGTTATTATGGATTTTGCCCCATTATTTAAATGTCTCAGCAGTGATTTCTTGTATGTGGACATGGGAATTGTGGTGTGAAGAAGAAGCCAGAAGCACGGGTCTAGTGGGGGTTCAGTACCGATTATTTGTTTGGACACACTAAGGATCTTTTGCAAAAAGGAAACTGTATGAGTGCACTCCCACCAAATATTGCAGAGTGGCATCTCCAACAAGTGGAAGGGGTAGCTGGGGACATTTATTAAGGAAGCTAGGTCATCCGTACCACCGTTTGAATTGGTTTTCTACAACGGAAAGGCTAGAGAAGAATATCCTTGCCATTATAACAATCTTTAGCCAATGATTCTCTTCCTGAGTGATACCCAAGTCTCTGTGCCAAGGCGGTGATGCATAGGTGCTGTCTAGTATAATTTGGTAGAGTTGCGATATTGAGTGTCTCAGAATCTGAGACAAAGAGCAAAGATCTTCAAAGGGAGTTAACTTTCTATGAAGGTTCCCGACCCATGTTTAATTTGGAATCCAATAAATTTAGACGAGAAGTGAAAGGGATTCCTGTAGAACGGGGAAGTAGCAGACCCCATTTGAGTCCACCAGCTGACAGACCATCAGAGAGCCTACAGTACACCAAGTTAGAGTGCATCCCAGGTGGAAACTTTGTCTTTACAGTTGTTTCAATTATCCGGCGTGGTGTTAATGTAATGTCTTGAGTCCAGAAGACAATATTTAGTGATGTGATGATGAAGCACTTTTCCATCTCCACCCAATGCTTGGAATTATTGTTTCTGGTTCACTCCACAATTCTGTTAACATGGTTACATGGTTCTACGTCTCTTTAAGAGATCATGCTTGAAATGTGGTATCTTACCCAGCCCCCCCCCCCAAACACAAAACAAAATCTGTGACGTCTTTTTGAAGATCTATAAAGAATTGAGTCGGAATATGGACGGGTATGGTTTGGTGTATATAGAGAACTTTGGGGAGGATATTCATCCTTTTATAGTGATCCTCCTCAGCCAGGAAAATTTATGAGCTAGCCAAACCTTAAGTTCCAGTTTAAAATTGATTAATTGTGAAGTAAAATTATATATATAACTGTATATATATATATATATATATATATATATATACACACACAAGTTAACCCGTGCATGATACTCATGTATTCTAGTCAAATCAAGCTACTTAGGGTCTTAAAAAGGTTCTTGTCATGCATTTGGGCCTAGCCCAGGCCTCCTCAGGGGAAGAGCGTTACTTCCCGACACAAGCGCCCTTTTTAATGTGTGTTCATGAGGTAAAATTACCTCACGAAAATGAGTTTGACGCCTCAACTCGTAAATTTAGCCTTTATTACCCCTCCCACAGGGGGAAGGGGGGATGATGGAAGTTAACTGACTTCACTATTCTATTTTTTTTGTCAAATAATGTCAGTATACCAAATTTCAGGTCAATTGGATGAGCCCTTTCTGAGAAAATAATTTTTTCCACACACACACACACTAACACACGCCGCTACATGTGTGTTCATGAGGTAAAATTACCTCACGAAACTGAGTTTGAGCCCTCAACTCGTAAATTTAGCTTTTAACTTTTATATATTAGATAATGCTAAGAATTTAGTAGGTCAGTGTATAACTTCGCCCAGCAGGTGGCGCTGCAGCTTGTTTTGTTTTTTTCCACACACAGACTAACACACGCCACTAGGCTTATATATATATTAGATATATATATATATATATATATATATATATAGATAGATAGATAGATAGATTTGATGCATTTTTGGTAAGTTGTATCCCAAGATATTTTATATGGGCTGGATGGCATGAAAATGGGAACGCTTGTTGTAATCCATGAATTACAGAATCAGTGACCGTGATATTAAGGATAAAGGATTTGCAGTAATTAATCTTAAAGTTAGACAATTCACCAAATTTTTTGAATTCTTTCATTAGGATTTTGCTGCAATTTTTTAATGTCATAAGTACACCTACTTTTATGCCAAGTGCATTTCAAGCTGCTCGCCCATTGCACAGCCTTTGGAAACACCCCCATTAAAGCAATCTGCACCTAAATGCGGGTTGGTGAATGCTCCAGTAAGTCCTCAGGGTGGAAAAATTAAAAGCGCCACATCAAAGTCCAACCTAGGACCACAACTTTATTTATCTAAACATTTATTTTTTTCTCCTGAAATACAGGTCAGTTTCGACTAATTTATTGCTTAAATTTATCATGACAGTGAAGTGACTGTATTAAACGTGTCAAATTTGTGTGTTTAAAGTTTTTTATTACATTAGTTGATGTGCTTCCTGCAGAAGTGCGACTAGAAGTTGCAAAGTACGTCCACTATGAGGAAAGCGATTGACTTGATTGCCCGGAACTCAGAGGGGAATGAAAGTCCTTTTGTAGGGAGCAAATTGCTGTCTGCGCTGTAGCAAAGCAGGAACGCCTTGTTAATGCACCTTCTTCACCCCTTTATGTCATCTCACAAAATTAAATCTAATTTTTGCACTTCAGTGCAAAACTAGGTGCACTTATGTGCCTAAAGAACTTAGCACGAAACACCACTTGTCCGCCCAAAACTCCAATTAGCCAGTGTTTGCATCCCCACCCCCATCTTCCCCCTTAAATCCATGTGCTTCACCATAAATCTAGCTGCATTTGCATATAAATAGGCATCTGATGACACATAAGAGTATTTTTGCTGCAGTTTGAGACAAACGGTTCATAAATGGCTCTTAGCGATGCTGTCAACCACACACTTCATGATAATGTTGTGCTCTCACTCTAGTAAGACTATAATCACAGTATAAACGTGTTTATTGAAATGCATTATTTGTAAATGATTTTATTGTTTATTTTAATATTTTATTAAGGTTCCGTCACAAATGTTTGCATTGTTATTGTTCAAGAACAGGAAGGAGGGACTCAAAGTTTTGGGTGGACAGGAGTCGTTGCTGGACTGACACAGTGAGTTTCTTCATCAGCTGCAGTTCAGAGCACTTACATCTTGTTCTTGGTGCAGTGCTGCAGAGCATCGCGCAGAGCATCCAACACACGATCTACATTCGTTTTAGTGGAGTTGTAGCCCATTAGTCCAATACGAAGAGCCTATAAAGTGAAGGCAGATATGTTAGTCTAGTGCTTGTGATGAATAAGGTTAGTTCATATTACTCTGTCTTTACTTATTGATAATTCAATAATGCAAAGTCTTAAAAAGATACGTAGAAAATTAGATTTTGCTATGATGTAATGTGAGTTTCACCCTAGGGCTTGTTCATACATCCAAGCAATGATATGTGAGTGGTAAATGCATGTAACCCACATTATATGCTGAATTGTCACTGTGTTACTCCGAGAATGGACAGTTTTTATACAGCGTATGGTGTCCACACACACAACAGATTTTATAATTTGTACACAGAACAAGCAATATCTAATAAACTTGTTATAGAGTGAATGTGGTGTGAAGAGACTGTTTAATTATAATCATCCAATCAGTCCCCACAATTGTTTTTAAAGATCTTTTCAAATAAATTGCATTGTTTAAGATTTTTTGTGTGCCACAAACATAGGGCCTCATTCATGTTTGGACTTACGTCCGTTTGCATGCCGTATCTTGCATGAAATAGCTCTGCGTTTGCTCAGAAGTGAACCTTATACCAATGAAAGCAATAACATGCATTTCATGTCTGAACACAAATGACACGACTGCCTATGACTTGAGAGGCGGAACGGCGGAGGGAAGGGGTAGACTAACGCTGGCAATTTACCGTAAGGGCGTGCCGATGCCGATGCAGACGATTCAAGTCCTGGGTTTCTCGTAAGTATGCGTGGTTTCAGCCATGTCACCTGCCCCAGCTACAGGTCAGGTGTCAATGCCGACTGATACTGATGACTGACATGACATAGCCTTTGTATTAAAAACTACACGTATGTGTGCCACTAGCTAGCACAGAAATTGTGTGGACTTTATGTGGAATTGACTTTAAAAACACATTGTATGTAAAGTACGCATTAAAATAAACCAATAATTTTAATAAAAATTATACTGTAAGAGTTGTTCATTAATTTTATAATATACATTTTTTTAACGTGTTCTTAGGTGACCTTTCAGTGAACAGACGCTTGTGCGTATATTGCAGTCTGTTATGTGTGTCTACATACGGCAGGTAACGTTTAGGCCAGGGGTGTCCAACCTTTTAGCTTCCCTGGGCCACATTGGAAGACGACGAGTTGGTTTGGGCCGCACATAAAATACACTAACACTAACGATAGCTGATCATCCAAAAAAAACATAGAAAACATAGTTAACATATTAAACATACTTGGAAATGAAGTTAGTAAGAATTAGGAAACCTGTTGCAGAATCATGATTAAAGCAGTAGTCCCATTACCAGCTGCAATTTAACCTACCTGCATCTGTCCCTTAGTGGGGTTCGGGGAATTAAATGCCAAAAACTTTTTTTTCCTCTCTTTCTGCATTTCATTTTTTTTATTGATAATTTTGAAATGGTCACCGATATAGGTAGCATCAGGAGGACTAATAGAAATCTACAGAGATTTAAAGATAGGGTGGCGGGAAAAATGGCTCATGGAGCAGCCTCCGATGAGGGTAACAGTGGGTGATAATTTCACCCTACTCAGCACTGCACATTTAAAATGGTTTAAAATATTAAAAATACAATCATCTCTTAATATTTATATTAGATACATACAGAGAACACAGCTAGTTCATAATTGCATGGTGCAGAAAGTCCAAATTCAGAGTAACAACAATAAGATACTGGATAATCTTTCACTGCTGCTGATAGTTCGTGCGAGTGACTCCTCTGTGCTGCGCTACGCAATGGATGTCGGGTGTGATGACGTCACCCCCGACATTCACTGCGAGCACCGCACGTAGGAGACCAGGGAGGGGCCGGAGCGCCAGCTGACGTGACCGCAAGGTAAGTATTTTCTTTTTTTTTTTTGCAGGATATTTTTTTCATTAACAGCGCTGCCCCCTTGCCACAACCACTGGGCCACATTTACAGTCGCGCTGGGCCGCATGTGGCCCGCGGGCCGCGGGTTGGACAACCCTGGTTTAGGCAGAGCGTACTTACACCCAGATTCAAATCCAAGCGCATCTTGAGATATGTTTGGATTTGAATACAGTCGAGTTCCTACTCTTTTTTTAAAATGCAACATGAATCCGGCCCATAGTGAGGTCTCATTGAACATGATGACTTTGCAAGTAATATTTGTTGTGTGTAAAAGTACTGAAGTAAATAAGCCAAAAATACAAGCTTTATACAACCTTAAAAGACATCTGGTAACACAAAATTATATGTAAACCTTCCCATACCATGAAGTTAATTTAGAATTTAATATTTGGATAATGTCCTGCTAGAGAGTGTATCTAACAAATTAAAAAGGTAATATATGTAAAATTTTCCATACCATGATATATTTTGCTATTGTTTGTCATGCTAGGGAGTGTATAGGACAAACTAAGAAAGATAGGTAAGTAAATGGCCTTCTGGGTCAATTAGATACATTAGTACTGAAATGTCCACTGAAGGCCACAGATGTGGACTAATCCTTTAATATCAGCATTGTAGCTCATATTCCTAGTTCCCTCTGTACCTTTCCAGTAGAGGGCCCCAGCCCCCCAGTAATCTCAATGCTGTGATGCTTCATGATATATGTGGTGATGTCTTTCCAGTTATACCCGTCTGGCACGCTGACTGTTGTCACAGTGGGGAGTCTCAGCGCCTGCAGTGAATAAAGTGTTAATATTTACAAAGTGAAATTGCTGGAATTTTTCCTACAACAATTCAAAGAGAAAAAAAATCCCACAGCAAATACCATTTCATACATGTACTATAGCTCAAACTGGTCAATTTGAGGCATGTCCAGACTTGGTAAATGGAGTCAACTGCAAGAAAAAGTCAAACAAAGGATAAGCTAAATCCTCTTATGTGATATATACACCGATTTCATGCTTCTTTAGCTCTCATAAATGGTAGACTAGAAGCATGTTCTCATACAGTGCTTTGTTGGGAGTGGCCGCGTCTCAGTCCAATAGCAGCAGCATCCCCTGCTACTATGGTAGTGTCTGTACATGTAATATAAACAGTCCCGATGTCTAGTTTATTTAATTGGAAGGGTTGGTACTCTCCGCACTTGGGGCACACTTGCGGAGCCTTATACTGAGTTTGGGGAGAAGGCTTGTATCTTAATGGCTGCTGGGCAGACCAGCAAGGCAGCAACAGGGTAAAAGCAAGATGTTATACAGCACGCGTTAAGCATACTTGCAAGCTCTCCCGGAAAGTCCGGGAGACTCCCAAAATTTGGGTCGGTCTCCGGGAATCCCGAGAGAGCTGGCATTTCTCCCTCATCCTGCAATTCCCTTGGCAAAATGACGCGATTCTCAGTGAATCGCGTCATTTTAGCCCCGCCCCCGCGGCAAAACGTCATTTTACTCGCCCTCAAGTCACGCCCATCTCCCGGACGTCGCCTTCTGGCAAGTATGGCGTTAAGTACACAGCATAAATGATTTCCAGCAACTCTCACTATAAGAGACATCATCATGGCAGGTCCTACTTAGCCAAAACTGAGCTTATCAAAAAATAAAGTCAGTATAAAATACCTATTCATCTGTATGCATAGATGTCTCGTACATGTAGTTTTAAATACATTTTGAATTTTTGGCTTTAGTTTCACTTTCAATGTATTTTATGTGCTAAAATTACATTAATGTGTTATTACTCACAGGGTCCTTCACAAAGAGTTTTAGTCCTAGAGCTTCTAATCCTTTGTGCAGTCTAAGAGCATTCTCGCGGTGGATCTCCCAGGAGCGCTGTAGACCCTGGAAATGGACATAAGTTAGTACTCAGACCTGGCATCAGTAGACCATTATCCCAACTGTGTATTAATATGTATTGGACTTCTTGCATCATCATTTATTTATTTATATAGCGCCAGCAAATTCCGTAGCGCTTTACAATTGGGAACAAACATTAATAAAACAATACTGGGTAATACATACAGACAGAGAGGTAAGAGAATCCTGCTCTATATTGCTCATTTGTAACCCTTCTACTGAGCTGTCTACAGCATGCTCTACCTCCAGTTCTTGGATATGCCACAAACATTAACCCTTAATAGTACATTAATAGTACAGTATTAGTAAAATTGCAAATAGACATACAATACATTGGTGAAATCATCTATAACATTGTGACCCTCTCACTTTCTGTGTCATGCCTTAGGTATTATTTACATTAGCTGTCAATGTGCACAGAAGTTCCTATGACAATGAACTAAGGTGATCCTCAAGAACCAATGTACCAAAAGCTGGCAGCTTGATGATGTCACTGGGTGTGCCACAGGACCACACTGAGCATGCTCCCGCCAGTACATGGGCTGTCCAGCCTCTTAATAATATATATTAAATAGGATATATTCAGAGCTGCAGAAGAAGATGGCTAGATGTAAAATGATGAATATAGAAGTGACTGTACAGCTGTAATAAATGTAAACATGTTTAGTTAACTGTTGTTTGTCATTTATATCTGTTTATTGTGCAGTTGTGTATAGGAGACAAGTCTGCATTAAACCCATTTCCTCTGTACTTAAGAAGTCCCTCACATATTTTTCTATTTAATGCGACTGTGCTCAATTGTCCCACGCTATATGGGAACACTTTGATTGTATAATTAAGTAACAGTGTTCCAATTCTTACAGGGAGTATCTCTACCATACTAACATTGAAGATGTCTTCAAGTTTTATTTATGGCTCTATATCTCTGCCTGTATCTATTTTACTATTGCAGCAGTTCCTGTTGTATTGGTAACCTAATGTAAGCAATAAGTGATTTCAATTTTTTCACACACAGTCCCTAGTGGTGGAGCATAGGTGGGCGTATGGGTTTGCTGGGTGCTCAGGTACATCCTAATGTTGGGTCACATTATTAAACTGACCAGTAGATCACGGAGCTCTATAATGACGATCGCTGACTCTGACATCTGAATTTAGGGAGACTGATTTGTTTTTCTCTGATCAAGGAGCAAAAGGCTCAGGCCTCAGCATTAAATTACTCTGGGGGAAACTGGTGTATGATCAGTTCCCCATCGGCGAGATGGTCAGGTGGATGATAATATAAGAATCAACTAATGGAGAATGATGATGATAATAACGAAAGGAGGTTAATGGAGAATAATGGTCATGATGAAATGGGGTTAATTATGGAAGATGAGGGGTTATAGATGGAAGATGAGGGGTTATAGATAGAAGATGAGGGGTTATAGATGGAGGATGAGGGGTTATAGATGGAGGATGAGGGGTTATAGATGGAGGACGAGGGGTTATAGATGAAGGATGAGGGGTTAAAGATGGAGGATGAGGGGTTATAGATGGAGGATGAGGGGTTATAGATGAAGGATGGGGGGTTATAGATGGAGGACGAGGGGTTATAGATGGAGGATGAGCGGTTATAGATGGAAGATGAGGGGTTATAGATGGAGGATGAGGGGTTATAGATGAAGGATGAGGGGTTATAGATGGAGGATGAGGGGTTATAGATGAAGGATGAGGGGTTATAGATGGAAGATGAGGGGTTATAGATGGAGATGAGTGGTTCTAGTTGGAGGATGAGGGGTTATAGATGGAGGACGAGGGGTTATAGAAGGAGGATAAGGGGTTATAGATGGAGGATGAGGGGTTATAGATGGAGGATGAGGGGTTATAGATGGAAGATGAGGGGTTATAGATGGAGGATGAGGGGTTATAGATGGAAGATGAGGGGTTATAGATGGAAGATGAGGGGTTATAGATGGAGGATGAGGGGTTATGGATGGAGGATGAGGGGTTATAGATGGAAGATGAGGGGTTATAGATGGAGGATGAGGAGTTATAGATGGAGGATGAGGGGTTATAGATTTAGGACGAGGGGTTATGGATGGAGGATAAGGGGTTATAGATGGAGGATGAGGGGTTATAGATGGAGGATGAGGGGTTATAGATGGAAGATGAGGGGTTATAGATGGAGGATGAGGGGTTATAGATGGAAGATGAGGGGTTATAGATGGAGGATGAGGGGTTATAGATGGAGGATGAGGGGTTATAGATGGAAGATGAGGGGTTATAGATGGAGGATGAGGGGTTATAGATGGAGGATGAGGGGTTATAGATTTAGGACGAGGGGTTATGGATGGAGGATAAGGGGTTATAGATGGAGGATGAGGGGTTATAGATGCCAAATCTGTCATTTTCTGGTTCTGTGGGACAATGCTTACTACTACAAAGTAGTAATATAAAGCACATAATCTCATATGATTATTTTAATCTGTGAAATAGAATCACCTGCTCGGCCAGGATAGCCAGTCCTTCTCTCAAGCAGAAAAAGTTGGTCACTGGTCCTGTGTGATGGTACCTGAGAGATATCAATATTGGAAAATCAATACTTCAATACAATCAGCACTGTCATGAATATAGCCTGATCAGAGTAATAAGGAAATAAATATATTAATGTAAATCTTAAAATTTGAAGTTGCTTTAGATAACATGGTTTCCAGCAAATCACTGTGTGTATGCAAATAAGGTATTAACGTATGTTGATGTATGCATCAGAGGCCTGCTTCCATCAACTCAGTTTATTATTGCCCAGTCCACAGATCCTAAGGGCTTTGCTGACATTTCTTTGGCTAGAAAGAGCCTTATATTGGGTCACTACAAGTTAAATGTATAATATTCATTATGATAAATATAATGGATCAAAGAAATACTTTCCATAATCAATGTTTGAGAAGTCTTTGCATAAATTTATAAGCACTAGAACTAGCCAGATAACATGGATCAAAACATATACGTGCACCTAAGGAACCTATAGGGATAATGTCTCTCTCCAAGGAATCCATACAATGTAATCATGTTTCATATGGGTGTGTGGAAGATCATACCAGGCTTGATTTATTAAGGAAAGTAAAGCAAAAAAAAGGAGTAGCTTTGCACCTTGGCAAAACCATGTTTTATTAGAGGGGGTGGTAAATTTAAAATGCGATTGCAGATTTATAGATGGGGTAGGGCATGTCCTAGATCAACTTTGAATTTCAGTGTAAGCATAAAGCTATCAAGTATTTGTGTGCTACATAAAAACACAGCCAGTATTTAACTTATGTGCAAAATAATAAACAAATTTTCGCTTGTTATCTCTCGCCTTGACTACTGTAACCTCCTTCTCTCTGGTCTACCTGATTCTCGCCTTGACCCTCTTAAGTCTATCCTCAATGCTGCTGCCCGCCTCATTTTTCTCTCCCGGCGCTCTATATCTGCAGTCTCCCTCCAACAGTCACTACATTGGTTCCCCATACCCTACAGAATTAAATTTAAACTCCTCACCCTCACCTTTAAAGCTCTTAATCAATCCTCCCCTCCCTACATCTCCAATCTCATCTCTACCTACACTCCTACCCGCCCCCTCCGCTCTGCCCGTGACCACCGCCTCACTACTTCACTGATCACCTCCTCTCACTCTCGTCTTCAGGACTTTGCCCGGGCTGCTCCCCTGCTGTGGAACGATCTTCCACGTTCCATCAGGTTAGCATCTACTCTCAAAGGCTTCAAGCGTGCCCTTAAGACTCATTTCTTTATTCAAGTCTATCAGTCCTCCTAACTTCCTTGTCCTGGCTCTCTCCCCCAGTTAGTACCACCCTAATGGTGTCTCCCCCTTCCCTTTAGGATGTAAGCTCTCATGAGCAGGGCCCTTTTTCCTTGTGTGCTCCTTCTGCTCCTTCACCCTCTGTACCTCTTGGCCTGCTTCCCTAGCCCTGTTTTCCCTGTCTTCTTAAGCTTTGGCCTTCTTCTCGCTGATTTCTACCATCCCTTTCACTATCTGTCCCAGGGTAAAGCAAATCAGATTATATCTGATTTGCTTTACCCTGTCACATGTGTTTATATACATTTTTGTATCATCTTGTGTCTTGGTTCTGTTTTCTGTATATGTAATGTACGGCGCTGCGGACCCTTTGTGGCGCCTTATAAGTCAAAGATAATAATAATAATAATAATAATAATTTGCACCCCTTGCAGTATAACATGGTTTGTCCAGGAGAAAACTTACTCCTTTTTTTTGCCTTACTTTCCTTAATGAATCAGGTCCACCATGTTTAATGTAATTAATGTTATATCTCTGTAGAAAGTTATAATATATTTGTTGAACTCTACTAAAACTGTTTCTTGGACATACTGTCGTAAAGCAAATTAGTATACCAGAACACATCTGGTCTTGATGTCACCGGGGAGGAGTGTTTGGGCAAGAAAGATCAAGATTTAAAAAGTGATGAAAAGTAATGATTTTGGAGTCATTCTTCTGCTGATGAATTGTCAATATTTTCTAGCTTTCCCCAGGTTCCAAATTGCACAAAAAGTAAATGATTGTGCTATTACTGTTTCTGTGTTTTATTTCTCTTTTGTGTTAAAGAACTGTTTTGCATTTATATTTCTAAATTTCAATTTGTTATAACTAATAATGTTTTGTCTTTGTGCCTTTAAAGAATTCACATGTCAGTCACATTTTTATAACACTACATCTATGTTTGGTTTACAGTATTTCTGATTAAATTAGGTTGTGATTGCAGTTTGGGATCAGTCAGGGAGTAACTGAAGACTTCCTAATAGTGTCAGCTCTTGGACTAAATCATGGTGGTGGCATGACCTTGTGTTGTTTTAATTAACTCTTTTACATCCATATTTCATGACAATCACAAACATTGTAATTAACATTTTATTTGTATTGATTATACTAGTACTTTTTAGGCAGTGCAGCCTAAAGTTTGTTACTTCACCCAAGCCCTTATCATGCTGTATATTCATGTGATGTCAGTTTGACATGAAAAGTTTCTGTGTTTGTTAGTGCTACTTAATTGTAATTAATCTCCATGGTGTGCAATGAATAGATTGCACTGCTTCACTAACTATCCTTAAGTGGTGCTGCAGCAAGGGTGGGGGGTGATCTGTAAACACCCTTTAGAAAAACTTCCATATAGCCCATGCTAATTATATTACCAAACAATTCTCCAGATACAGAAATACATACTGTAAAGTCACTGTAGTGAAACCTGTCTGGTTTTCATCAATGTAGGGCATTTGTACCATGCAAGACAAATTCTGGCATTTACGGGATTTCACGTTTATAGGTTGGTTAATGCTCATGATGATTGCCATGAAGTTATTGTGGGTCCTTGATATTGTGACTCACACTCTTGGTTTTCCATCACAACCCCAGTAGTTTGAAAGCCAGGTCAAGTCCAGATACAACGACGGTGGTTTCGTCTTACGGCTGAATATCTTCTTACTATGCAGAAAATCAAACCAATGGTGTCACTAAAATATTTATTTTAGCATTGCGGCAATATTATACTTTTGTCTTTGCTGTTTACTACATTAACCAAATATAACAAAAATATTTTCTGATTATACTTGGCACAACCTTAAGTAGTTTAGTTTATCTTCCAAGTGTCGAACATTTTACATATTATTGTATACGCAAATCGTTCCAAACATTTTAGAAATACTTTTCAGTAACATTGCTGCTGGATATATCAATGCAGATCATGGGGTAAATGTATCAAAGTCCGGTTTTTTCATCTCGCGGGAGATCGGCGTCTTTGCAGCTAAAAATTTAAAGTGGCGATGGCTTATAAAGGCAAGTTTGCCTTTACAAGCCATCGTCGAAAAAACCGGACTTTGATACATTTACCCCCATGTGTAGTACAGATTAAGCCTGCAGGGAGCAAAGTTACTAGTTTAGGGTGTATTTATTCACAATGCCTAGGGCAATGTCAACTGAACAGAGGGAGGTCCTGCCGTATTTGCTGTGCATTATTATCCTACTTTGTCATGGCGGTGCCCACTTCACTTCATTGGTCTAATAGTAACATGAGCCTACAAGACTAAAGGTCATATATATATATTACAGCAAAAAATAAATAAATTATCCGGGTACCATTGAACTGGATGTGTTTGGAACATTGCACTTTCTATATATTATTATTATTATTATATTTTATGAAATATTTTTATTTTTATGAAAACTATACACACAAGAGTTGTAGACAATTGTAAGTTGTTAGATGGGGCTCTACTGCCATCTACTGTTTAAAGTCATTGCTAGTTTCCTTTGTTAAGGAATTGCTAATGATGTGAAGAAGAAGAAGCTGTTGAGTATAAAGAAAACGATAATGCTGAAAACTTGTTACAAAAGGATTTCACCACAGGTTGTATGGGTATTTTTGTTGCTAGATCTGGTAAATAAAGTATTTTTTAAATTTGTTTCCAGCTACTTTGTAAATCACATAATTCCCCCCTCATTTAGGAGAATCTTGATAACAGATGTCTGCTTCAAGTAATAGACTAAATCATACTGTACCTTGCTGCTTCACTGAATGATATAGGTGCTGTGCCTGGAGGAGCATTTAATACCTTCTGAGATCCAGAGTATAAGATATCAATTCCTAGGAGAGACACAATAATAATACATAGATGGACAGTGGAGAGAGCACAGTTAATATAATATCTCTATATATTATAGAGCATAATATCAGCAAAATATATTTTGTTATTTTTTACTAGCATATTTAGCATAATTATAATAATTATTTATATAACACCTTTATATGGCAGCCTTTTGACATCACTGCCCCAAAAACGTTCAATTTTACTTTGATTACTCAGTTATCGTGCAACGTGGTATTTTTTGGGCCACACTCGCCAATTTATGTACTGACACAGCAGGGCCATTTAATACACCATTAGACCTCCTGGTAACAGAATACCTGTGAGTACATATATATAAAACACCCTGTTAAGTTTATATATGAGTATGCTTCTTACCCTGTTTGTCCATGTAGATGGGAGCGCCTCCCAAGGATGCCACAGAGTCTACCAGAAGCAGACATTTATATCTGTAAATAGCACATAGAGGTCAGACATGAAGCTACTTTGATCAAAGATTAGAATATGTCATGTTCACTGAATGTGAGATAACTTGTCACATCTAATTCCAATACATGTGTGTCTCAGCAGATTGTGAGTTCTTTGTAGCCAACCTGTGGTGCTCCAGTTATTATCAAACTATAACTTCAAGCAGGCTCTTCCAGTCAGAAAGTTAGTGTGGTATCGCCAACTACTAGTAGTTCACCCAAAACTTTAAGACTTGTGAATAGTAACAATGACATTATTTTATTACATGTATAGATATGTGTATTGTCAGGGATTCACAGTCCATACTACAAATGTAAGACGTATGCTTTATAGTGATACGTGTATCTTTGTATAGCTGCCTTAGATAATGGTACAATGCTAGTGCTGTCCACTGCTACTTATACCACCAGGATATCGTCACTCCTCTCCTACATATAAATGGGTAAGTAGTCATTTATTTATTTGGCTGAGCTAATGACTACCCGGTGATGCTGGTGCCAATTAAGAAAATATGTTACCAATCTGGACCCTGCATTTGGCTACTAAACATTCCATTATAATGCACAGCGGCTGTACCTTAATGTTCCCTGTCAGCGGTTTAAAGTACAGGGACCGTTACAATGCTGTGATCAGAGGACTTACTGTCAATATTCAGCTCCCTGTGGAACTCTTCACTGCGACTAAGTAAAGAGAACTGTTTAAACCCTTTTTAATAAGACAATGGAATCTGGATACAATCTATTCTGCTCATACTCCTCAATTGCTCATCATAAATAAAGGCTGAGCCTAAGAATTGGGGGATGTGAAAGGTGCTGTGTGATTATCCAGACAGGGAGGTCTGTGAAGTCTACTGATTCACAGAGGATATCAGTGCCAAACAGCCCGATAATAAACATATTCATTAGTTCTAAATTGTGCTACAGTATAGATTGCATACAACTGTTACTTTTTAATGCTGCTTTCCCTTCCACAGTTGAAGTTTCACATACCGGTGACATAGGTCTCCTACACCATCTAATGGCTGCACCACTCCACTGGATGATTCTCCATGAGTGATGAAGAAGAGAGAGGGCTTGTGTTCTGCTAGACCCTGTAGACAAAGAGAGCAATAGTAAATAAAGTGCAAAACATAAAACTCTACAGCATTTTATCACATCTTGAAATTTGTATGATTACACGGAAAATGATGATATTTCTTACATCTCCTTTTTATTAATCTCCAAATGATCCTAATTCACGCACCACTCAAAAGTTATTATTCCTTGTTTGCATGTATAGTAATGCGATTTTCACAAGGCTTGGAACTTTGGTTAATGAGACAATTATGAACCTTTATGTTTTGGTATGGACACATATCATTTTGACAATATATGGCAGACAAGTATGTAAATTTGCAAAGCAAAATAAGATTCATTAACATCTCACAACCCATTGTTAGTAACAGGAACAAACGAAAATGTGTTTAGCTATCAAGATGAGTTCAATTTATGGAGTAGATAATTTACACCCCTTGGCACCTAGGGAGCTTAGTTTCTATATAGTTAAACAATTTATTTGTCCCTTGACGGACTCATTAAAATTGATCGGGAGGAAACAATGTCAAAGCTTATTAATACATAATATTTACAAATAGCTTTTGGTCAAATAAATTGCTGGTCATCAATAACAGCAAAATGACAGTGTAACATAAATACCTTTTCTATTTCTTGTAACGTGAATCCTTCACCAGGTGGTTTTGTCAAGAGACGCACATCAGCACCTAAGTTACACAGAAAGAGCATTTACTATAGCGTAAAAACACATTTGTAAGGGGTTCTTACACTCTTATAACCAGGACCCAGGTTATCTGTATGAATCAGATTAAAAATAGTATTTCTTTAACCTATATGATTGTGCTTCACAGGTGGCACAGCTCCTGGAATGGATGGGGTAGGGAGGCTCTGAAAAAATGCTTGTCATAATATTTGGGATTAGAACATGCACTGTTACAGACTTGACAGGGGAGAAGGATTAAGATACGCATCATGTGTTATTAAACAAAGTGGGATCTATGGTGGGATGCCACACACTTACTTGGTAGCATATACCCTGTTGTGGCTCAGTGGAAAACTTGCTGCACTAAAATGGGTAGGGAAAATTATGAACCAGATATTGGTGTAAATTTATCAAGCTGCGGGTTTTGAGATGGAGATGTTGCATATAGAAACCAATCAGATTCTAGGGCCTGATTCATCAAGGTAAGCAAACTCATGTTTCATACTTTGAGTGACGCAAACCCTTATATTTGCGTTGGAGTTTGAGATTGAGTTGACTTTGAGTGCCGTATCTGCTCTGTTTGCGCTGCGTATGTGGTGTTTTACGTAGCTCAGGTCCCGTTTAGCAGATGCGTATGAGTTTGCGTACCTTGATGAATCAGGCCTCTAGTTATCATTTATTTGGTACATTCTACAAAATGACAGCTAGAATCTGATTGGTTGCTATAGGCAACATCTCCACTTTTTCAAACCCGCAGCTTGATAAATGTTCGCCATGGTGTTATTAAAGGTGGTACAGGTATAAATGTGAGATCAGCTAAAGTCTGTTGACCCCAACCTGAGTTTTTTTTTAGATATTTACTACTTCATTATGGTTTGGGGGCAGGAAACTGATTCTTGCTGATGCTCCTAGGAAAAGAAAAACCTCTTCTAGCAGCAGTGCTTCGTAAACTAATCTCTGGGATTTTTGCATTCTTGATAAGTGAAATAGCTACAGATAACCTGTAGGTATGTGATTAAAAGCCGCATCACTTGCACCAACTACAGGTCAGGTGCAGGGCCGGACTGGGACTACAAATCAGCCCTGGCATTTACAGCACTCAGGCCCACCTGCTGTGGGCTCCATGCACGACATTGTTGCACGTGATGTGACGTCGCTGGTGCAGTGCAACATGAAGCACCGATACAAACTTATGTATGGTCTTCTGCCCACATGATCATTTCCCTTGTTCTGCAAAGCACCTGGAGCACAAGGGAAATGCATAAAACACACTCTTATAATACATCAATAACCCCCCACATTACAGCAACCAACATGACCCCCCACATTACAGCAACCAACATGACCCCCCACATTACAGCAACCAACATCACCCCCCACATTACAGCTACCAACATGACCCCCCACATTACAGCAACCAGCATGACCCCCCACATTACATCATCCAGCATCACCCCCACATTACAGCAACCAGCATCACTCCCCACATTACAGCAACCAACATGACCCCCCACATTACAGCAATACCATCTCCTACTTATTAGAAATACTAATCCCCAAACACTACAACATTACCACCACCCTCACACTACACTAATACCACCAATTATACGGGCGCCACTGTAGGGAACCAATGTTCTGCTTTTTTCAAATCTCCCACAAAATAGCAGCAGAGTAGTTGCACTTATATATTTAACATGTACCCCTTTCTCTCAATTAAGCTGGAATGGCAGAATTTTCATGAACCATTCCACATGAAATAAAACGCTAACAAATATATCAGAAAAATAACTGTTGAATGATCACCTGAACCCTACACGGCCACATTAAAAGTATTTCTATCTACAGCAAAATGTCAGAGGAAAATAATCTTTTTACTACAGTAATTGGATAAGAGTCTTATCTATTTGTTTTAAATAACACAGTATATAAACTAAGGGGGAAGGAGGGGGTGGGTGAGAGCTAATTGGATGTGAGCCATCAGTTTGATTAGATAAGAAACATTTAGATTACCTGGAGACGTCTGCCCCCTTGATTCCCAGGCAGGACGACCAAGAGGAATTTTGGGCCTCGGTACAGCAACTTCTTGGAGCCCCCTCATTAGTCCACAATGACAAAGACTTGTGCAGAAAAAGGACTAGGGCACACCCCTTTGGCAGAAGTTCACATTATGCCACACCGTAGTGCTCCCAGTTCATATTATGCCACACAGTAGTGCCCCCAATTGATATGCCACATAGTAGTGCCCCCAAGTTCAAACTATGCCACAATAGTACCCCCAGGTTCAAATTATGCCACAATAGTGCTCCCAGGTTCAAATTATGCCACACAGTAGTTCCCCAGGTTCAAATTATGCCACAATAGTGCCAACATGTTGAAATTATGCCATGATAGTGCCAACATGTTGAAATTATGCCACATTAGTGCCAACATGTTCAATTTATGCCACACAGCAGTGCCCCCAATTGATATGCCACATAGTAGTTTCCACGAGTTCAAAATATGCCACAATAGTGCCCTAGGTTCACATTATGCCACAATAGCGCCCCCAGGTTCAAATTATACCACAATAGTGCCCTTATGTTCAAATTATGCCACAATAGTGCCATTTTCAATTTATGCCACACAATAGTGCCCCTAGGTTCAATTTATGCCATACAGTAGTGCCCCCAGGTTCAATTTATGCCACACAGGAGTACCCCAGGTTCAATTTATGCCCCACAGTAGTGCCCCCAGGTTCAAAATATGCCCCACAGTAGTGCCCCCAGGTTCAAATTATGCCCCACAGTAGTGCCCCCCAGGTTCAAATTATGCCCCACAGTAGTTCCCCCAGGTTCAAATTATGACAAAATAGCTCCAACATAGTAGTAATCAAAAACACATTGCACATATCAAAATATATACATACCTGATTATGGTGCTGTTCTGGGCGCTGAGCAAGGAGGGACCTGCAGCTGTCAGCTTCTGCGTGATGGGAGCACCTGCCGGCGAGCAGGAGACAGAAGAGGCTCTGAGTATTTGGGAAGGGAAGGGGGGGACGGAGCAGTCCTGGGCTGATCCGCGCGCGCGGCACTGATAGTAAGGTGGCTGGTTCCTGGGGAGGAGCCAGCCACCCAGAAGTCAGGGAGTGTTGGGGCCGATCACTAATAGGCTAGGGCCGGCCCCTTTAGCTCTGCTGTATACACTGCCTTGCCGGGACCTGAAATGGCAGTCAGGTCCTGGAAGGCAGTGATAGCGAATTCACAGCGGCCCATCTGGCCATCGGCCCTTCTGGCATTTGTCAGATGGCCAGTCTGGCCCTGGTCAGATGTAAGTGCAGAGTGAAGTGATGACGGTCACATATGTATGCTAGAACATGTGTTTACAATCAAGAACAACTTTAAAAATGTAAGTTATGTACAGGAGACATCAATATGAGAAATGTATTTCATGGGGGGGGTGAGAAAGAAACAGACTTTTTTTTTATGTTTTTTCATTAATGACTACATTATTTTTTTTCCTGTGTGGTCTCCTGGGACTATATATGTATTCTATATATCCTGCAGTGTATTGTTTGTCAGAGTACAGCGTACCTAGACCAGTTTTCAACAAGAGACATTTCCTCAGATCTACTTGTAGTTGAGTATGGACGTGTGTATGTGCGATTTACGTTTCTTTTACAAGAACCACACATTATGTTCATTTTGCTTTCCTTAATGAATCAGGTCCATGGTGTTTATCACACACTACTTGCAGAAGTGCATTACTTTTGGAAAAAAAATGTGTAGCTAAAGTTTATATGCCTAGATGTGTTTTACAAATATATTTAAGCTGGCTACACACTGTGAAAGTTTATTGTACAATACTGGCCCCATTACTGATAATAATCTGATCGGAATTAATCAGACTATTATGGACATGTGGGTAAATGTGGTTGGAAGGAATACACTGCAGATATATCAGCCTTTGTGTCCTGTAGTAACAGGCCTCAGTAATTCCACCTACCTGTGTGACAAATCTTGACAAAGCCAACTTTAATGATTGGATTGTACTCTGTATATGCAAATCAGTCTTAGCTAATCGGTACATTTGCTCTCTGTATGTCTTTGGCAGTTTGTTGTTTCTGGATGAATAGGATACTTGTCAACTTTTTCATCTTTGCCTCTGGGAGTTCCTGGAGGGGGTAGGTATGGGCGATGGGGGAGGGGCTTGGCAAATTGCGTTATTTTGGACTAAAATGTAGGGATGTGCACCGGCCACTTTTGGTGTCTCATGTTTTGTGTTTTAGATTCCTATTTGCTTGAGGTTTTGGGTTCGGATTTGTTTCGCAAAACACCTGACGAAAGGTTTTGGTTCGGATTTAAGGTTTTGGATTCGGATTTATTTTGAAAAAAACATAAAAAGTGTTAAAATCAAGTGGTTTATTTTCACTCCTACGCTATTATTAACCTCAATAACATTCAATAACAATCATTTCCACTAATTCCTAGTCTATTCTGCAGAATCAGTGAACTTTGTAATATTGCAGTACCAATGGACCTATACTGCAGGATTGTTTTTGGATATTTTTTTTTAATTTCTTTTTTTTATAACTTTTTTTTACATTTTTTCGTGCTGTGCTGTGCTCAGTCCAGTGGTGCTGTGTCCTGTGGTCTGTCCTTCTGAGTTCAGTGGTGCTGCTGGGTCCTGTGCTGTGTCCTTCTAAGGGCATTGTTATTTCCCCAGCACAGCACAGCACAGCACGAGATATAGCAGGACAGAGGACCACCTAACACAACCTCTCTACCCTGATCAATGCCCGAGTGAAGATGGCGGCGGCTAGCGGGGAATTTATAGGATCCGAGTATCGCGAGATCCGACAGCGGGATTATGGCTCAGAGCCTCGGTTTCAGTTTTGCAATTGGCGTGAATACCCGGATCTGTCTCGAATCCGGCTCATCTCTACTAAAATGACGCGATTCCATGAGAATCACGTCATTGCAGCTTTAACTCTGCCAACTTCACTAGGAAGAATGATGAATAGACTGATTGGTAAACAGTTCTTTCAATATTTGGTGCTGTGTGTTTGGCAGAATTGGTCAGTGATGAAGCAGAAACAAATCCAGTGAACGCATACATTGCAGAATGGCCCATTCAGCTTTTTCATGTTTGTCTGATCAGATAATTTTGTAAATTTGGTTGTAGATTTACCAAAAATCATGTTAGGTGGTGATTTTAAACCCCCACACATCGCCACCTGCTCTTCAGAGCCTGTGCGGGGGGTGGAGCATACACAATGAAGCCCCATTTGGGCTTTCAGTTTTGGACCATCTTCATATAGGCCCATAGAGCATTTTTGGACTGTAACTGTTCCTGAAATTTTGTCCAAAACACTGAATGCAAAAATAAACATGCAGAACCATTCAACCACTGCTACTATCTGATTTATCCTTTAAGGTCATAACAATGTCTGAGATATATGGAAATGTTCAGCAAACTGTATAATGTATCCCCAGGATATTGGTAATGGATATATTTACCAGGAAGAATAGGGAGGGAGAAGTTTGAAGATTAGGCAGTTCAGGAGTGAGATTTGTTAAATCCCCATTATTATGTGATGTGACACAGAATCTGATAAATGCCATCAGAATTACTCTATCACTACATAGTAAAAAAATTGTGAATCCCCATAAAACATGTTTCTCCTTCATCCACTCTGGGGGACACTGCTACCATGGGGTTGTATGAGGGCACATGGAGTTGGCACTTAAATAGTTAACAACTAAGTTTGCTGCTGACTCCTCCCCTCTGCAATCCCACAGACCTCAGTTTTGTTTAAGTACCCAAGGAGTTGGGCTGCATTTAGTACTGCTTAGCAGTACTTGCTGCTTAGGTTTAGATTTTATTATTTTTATTAGATTATTGGTATGAGCGTAGGTGAGGATGGATGTATTTAATATTTTTTTCCTCACATATTTCAAATGGAGCAATGCTCCATTTTCCTTTAAAAAAGAAGAATATTTATAAAAGAAAGACCTCACAGCTCAGTGTGGTGGTTATTGATCAAGAGCAGTGACAGCGCTAAGCGACTGTCACTGCACTGTCCCGACGGGTCCGGCGCTGCCACAGGCAGAGAGTGCCGCACTCCGTCCGAGGACCGGACATACTGGGAAATACCAAGTCCCCCGCTGAGGCGGAGGGGGGACTTGGATCTCATAGAGCCCTAGGAAGAATCCTGAATGGGCATTGATACAGGAGCACAATGCAGTTTGGCAGCCTGAGCTGATGGAGGCTTCCTATGGGCGTTTGAACCATCAGACAGCGGGGAGTGAGTGAGAGATTCTCCGGCTGTCAGTGGTATGCCCCGGAGCGGGAGATATTCGCACCTTTTCCTGTCATTGCAGTCGGACTTCAGAGGCACCTCAGAGAGTTCTCCTGCTGCTGGCTTCTCCTCACAATTACTCCTTGTGTCAGCTAAGTACCCCATAGGGGATATATATTAAAAAAAAAGGAAAAAAACAAAACAAAACACCAGTGCTGGGAGTGTAAAGGAGACCCCTTTCCCCCCCTGCTGATTGGTATGCTCAAAAGGTGGGAAAATTCAGCTAGAGTTTACCTCAGAGGACTCCTGACTGAAATAATGGAGAATCAATCTGCTGCTGGCTTCACTTCATTGACAATTGCTGCCCAGACTGCTCACTCTGTGGGTACTACGGGTATCACTGCTACTGATCAGCAGTATATACTGTGTGTGACTGACAGGCTGCTCTTTATCAGCAGTATACTGTGTGTGACTGACAGGCTGCTCTCTATCTGTGGATACTACAGATATCACTGCTACTGATCAGCAGTATATACTGTGTGTGACTGACAGGCTGCTCTCTATCTGTGGATACTACAGGTATCACTGCTACTGATCAGCAGTATATACTGTGTGGGACTGACAGGCTGCTCTCTATCTGTGGATACTACAGGTATCACTGCTACTGATCAGCAGTATATACTGTGTGTGACTGACAGGCTGCTCTCTATCTGTGGGTACTACGGGTATCACTGCCACTAATCAGCAGTATTCTGTGTGTAACTGACAGGCTGCTCTCTACCAGCAGTATATACTGTGTGTGACTGACAGGCTGCTCTCTATCAGCAGTATATACTGTGTGTGACTGACAGGCTGCTCTCTATCAGCAGTATATACTGTGTGTGACTGACTGACAGGCTGTTCTCTATCAACAGTAGACTGTGTCTGTCTGACAGGTTGCTTTCTATCTGCGGGTACTCTGCCCTAGACATGGTTCTGGAGGGATGAGTACCTTACACATATCTGTACAAATAGATTTCTGTAGCATATTTACCAATTCCTTCACATAGTTATCAACTTATTGTTGAGATTCTTCTATTGTAAGGATTATTCTGATATATATATATATATATATATATATATATATATATATATATATATATATGGATACAGGATTGTGTTGGGTCCAGAGTGGAGAAACACTGGGGGCTTCATTCAAACCTGTTCTTGGTGCCCAAAACAGGACTGATCATTTCTAAACCTCAAGGGGCTAAAACAACATCTACGAGTAGACAAGTTTCGGATGGGATCAGTCCTTTGTTTTGACAGTAGGAAGCTCCCATTATCAATTCAGGGCTTTCCCCTTTGGCTTTCCAGAGCCCAGAGAGTTTTCACAAAGATTATGGCGGTAATGGCAGAACATTTACATGCCTTGTGAGAGAATATTATTCCGCATTTGGACTATTTTCTCCTTAAAGACTTATCAGGTCCTTTTCTCTATTAACATCTGACCCTGTCTATTCGAATTCTGGAGCAACACGGTTGGATAATTAATTATTCCAGATCCCAGTTGATGCCCTCACAGAGGATGAGGTTTCTAGGATTAATAATGGACACCACTTTTCAGAAGTTTTTTTTCCAGAACCTTCTCTACAGATCCCCACAACTCTCGGTTAATCCTGAGTCACCCTGGTCCTTCCATGTGCTTGGGCATAGGGATTCTAAGGTTGATGTTCGAAACCATCCCATACGGTTGTTTCCACTCTCGCACGTTACAGTGGAATCTACTAAGACATTGGTCATGTACCCCTTTTTCATCTGGTGACCCAACGAATCAGACTCTCCAGGGAGATTGTCAACCTCTGAAATGGTGGCTAGTTCAAGAGCTTCTGATGATGGGCCGATCTTTTGTCCTGTTGTCTTGGATTCTGGTGACCACAGATGCCAGTCTGAAGGGCTGGGGAGCTGTTGTTCTCCAGCTTCGTCTCCAGGGTCTTTGGAAAGACAGGGAGGCGCTTCGGCCCATAGATGTTCTCGAGCTAAGAGCCATGCTGTTAGCCCTCCAGGGAACTCAGTCTCTCCTTCAAGGAAAACCAGTCCACCTCCAATTCTTCAATGTCACTGCAGTGGCATATGTAAATTGCCAAGGAGGAACAAGACGTGCAGAAGCTATGCAGGTAGCGGAACAGGTCTTCTTGTGGGTGGAGAAATTTGTTCCAGTGATTTCGGCAGTGTTCATTTCCAGAGTGAACAACTAGAAGCGGATTATCTCAGCAGGCATGCAATCCTGCCGGGAGAATGGGAACTGCATTCTCAGGTGTTTCAGAGTTAGTTTGGAAATGGGCCTGCCAGATCTGGATCACTAGGTTCCAAGATTCTGCGCAAGAACCAGAGTTTCTCTGGCTGTGGAGGTAATGTCCATGAGGTTGGACTCCTGTTTAGGATATCACTTTCCACCAATTCCGATGATTCCTCAGGTCCTAAGACGAGTACTGTTGGAAAGTTTTCTGATCATTCTGGTGGCACCAAATTGGCTTGGTTGTCTCTGATTCGCCAACATCTTGCTGCTAGAGGAAGGGTCAGGCTGGGCTTTTCAGTCATGAACCATTTACACCATCCACACTTGCCTCGGCTGGCTTTAATGGCGTGGCTGTTGAAGCCAACCTCTGACGGTCGATGAGGTTCTCTTCCAGGGTAGTGCAGACCCTCATAAAGGCTCGGAAGCCGGTATCAGCTAAGATCTATCACAAGGTGTGGAGGATCTATGTACTGTAGGGAAGAAGTGTCATAACCCTACCTTTTTCAGATTAGACATTTTCTGGTCTTTCTTCAGGATGGGTTAAAGATGGGACTAAGATTGAGTTTTTTGAAGGTTCAGGTCTCTGCACTTTCTATTTTCTTTCAGCGCCAGTTGGCTTTCCTCCCTGATGTTTGTACTTTTCTTCAAGGGGTTATTCATGTTCAGTTTCCCAACGTTTCTCCATTGGCCCCGGGGGATTTGAACTTCGTTATTGAGGTTCTTCAGCAGCCTCCAATCGAACCCCTGGAGTCGACTGATCTGCGTTTCTTGACGTGGAAGGTGGTGTTTTTGCTGGCCATTGAATCTACCAACGTGTGTCGGAGCTTTGAGTCTTGTCCCGTAGGGGTCTTTATCTGGTGTTCCATGAGAATAGGACGGTTCATAAGACTGTACCTACTGTCTTGCCTAGGGTGGTTCCTGGTTTTTATTTAAATCATGAGATAGTGATTCCGGCCTTTAGAGAAAGGATTGCTCCTTCTGGGCCTTCTTCCTCTGTTAGTCTGGACGTGGTCTGGGCTTTACGGGTTTATGTGGACAGGACCTCTGCTGGTTTCAGGACTGACTCTCTTTTTGTTATTTACGAATTTCATAGGAGAGGTTGGCCATCCACCAAGCAGGCCATTGCTCGTCGGATCAGATCTATGATTAAGCTTGCTTATGTGTAGAAATCTACCTGTGCCTCAGGTTCTTACGGTGCACTCTACTTGTGCGGTGTGGGGCTTCCTGGGCTGCTCACCATGGGGCATCTGCAGAGCAGCTGGGTAGGGTGGCAACCTGGTCCTCAGTTCATACCTTTACGAGGTTTTGCCTGTTCAACATTTTTGCGTCTGCGGACGCCAATTTCGTCCGCAGTGTTTTGCGAGCTAGTAAACCAGAGAATTCCCTCCCTTGGGGGCTACTTTAGAAGGTCCCCATGGTAGCAGTGTCCCCCAGAGAGGATGAAGTAGAAAAGAAGATTTTTGTACTTGCGTTAAATCTCTTTCTCCGATTCCATCTGGGGGACACTGCGTTCCCTCCCTTTTGCTGTTCTACAATTAGTTGTGTTGTTGAGCCCTTTTCTTGGGACTTTAGAATTACTGAGGTCTGTGGGATTGCAGAGGGGAGGAGTCAGCAGCAAACTTAGTTGTTAACTATTTAAGTGCCAACTCCATGCGCCCTCATACAACCCCATGGTAGCAGTCAGAGCCGTAACGACGGCGGTGCGGCCGCCCAGGGCGCAAGCCTAGTAAGGGCGCAACACCCGTCCGCACGCCCGTCCGCCCGTTACATCCCCGATGGAGTGGCAATCTAGTCCTTCAGTGGCAGCACCGCAGGACTACTTTGCCCATTGAAGACAGCAGCGCAAGGAGCAGGGTGCCGGCTTCCTGCTCCTGCAGTGTCCTGACGTACAAATATTGACGTCAGGACGCTGTCAGAACAGGCGACGAGGAGCCGGCACTGAAGGAAGAAGATGACAGATGTATGGTAAGTAAAACGCTGCTGTATAAATAAGGAAAAGAGAGAGGGCGCAGAGGAGTTGAAATGACCGTAGATAATGTTTATAGCTCCTCCGTGATTGTGTCACATAGAACTGTGTAGATGCACTAGATGCACAGAAGCAGTATTCGATTTTGCAGAAAAACTGTGTAACAAAAATCAAAAAGAGGTTTCTTACCCTACATTTCCCTATGGAAGTCCCGGGACTCAGTGCAAATTGATGCACCGAGTCCCGGGACTTCCATAGGGAAATGTAGGGTAAGAAACCTCTTTTTGATTTTTGTTACACCGTTTTTCTGCAAAATCGAATACTGCTTCTGTGCATCTACACAGTTCTACGTGACACAATCACGGAGGAGCTATAAACATTATCTACGGTCATTTCAACTCCTCTGCGCCCTCTCTCTTTTCCTTATTTATATTGTTATTTAAAAGGTGCTGCACACACATCAGAGAGCGCTTACCTTTCTTTATTTATATTTAAAACACTGCTGTACTGGTGAGAAGAGGGGGCAGGAGAGGAGAGAAGCGGAGCGAGGGGGCTGTGAGAGAGGTCTGGAGAGAAAGGTCGCTGTGAGAGAGGGCTGGTGAGAGGTCTGGAGAGAGGGGGCTGTGAGAGAGGTCTGTGAGAAAGGGCTGGTGAGAGGTCTGGAAAGAAAGTTGTCAGGAGTGAATGGGTGTATGGAGAGAAGGAGTGATGTATCAAATTTGAATTTTGTGCCTAGTTTATTTATCCAATATATGGTTCTCGGGTAGGATAGATACTGGATGTACACATTAAGTCGGAGTTTCGTAGCTGATTTATAGCCTTATTTTTTCCCCTCCAAGCATTAAGCTATAAAATACTTTTAGACACACACAAAACTAGGGGGCGTTAAAGTGTACCTTTAATTTACTGCTTATTACTTTTTAACTACAGGTAAAGTGTACTTGTATATGTATGTGTGTATATAAGTCAGGTAATGCTTTGAATAAACGGAACTTTGAATACGTTTTTCTGGACTCTGACACATGTGTAAGAGATTTTAATTGGATTAGCATGAGGGAATGGCTGTTTAATCCAGTAATGAAGACATATCCCCACTGCTCTGACAAAGACCCAGGACAGGTTGAAACGTGTCTGTAGAATAGGTTAATTTGGTGGAGTACTTGGGTCTTCACACTTGAGAGTGTTTGGATACAGCAGCTCTAACAGAGGAGGAATTGTGGGATTAACATATTTTCTCCCTGTTTTACATGCTAAATACAAGCTCTTGCTTATGGAAATGACAATACAACTTAAATGGGATATTATCTAATTCAAAGTTTTATAGTTATGTTACAAATTTCATTCCATACCTGCTCTTTTTATTGTGAGTTATAATAAAGGGTTAAACACTAGGAAAGTCATTGTTCTCTCTTTTTTTTCTTTTCTGAGATATACTAAATAAATAGAGAAAGCAAAAAGTAACAAATGTTCACCCAATCTAGATCTTCATCCCCTGAATCACACCTCAAGAAGGGGAATACTGTACAGCTGTGCAACATGTCATGTTCAATGCAATTTCAACACAGAGCCGTAACGAGGCATGAGCGGGCGGTGCTGTCGCCCAGGGCGCAAGGCCAAGGAGGCGCAGCAGCTGCCCGCTACCTGCCTCTGTACCTTCAGCCCTTAAGTTCCGCAGTGGAACTCATGTGCGTTCCACTGACAGGAAGTTAGGCATTTTACATACAGTTTATGTAAAATAAATATATACTTTGTCCTCTACATAAAACAACTAAACTTATGAATTTCTTCAGCAGTGCTGTACAGAGAACTCATTTACATCACTCCCTGCCCCATTGGGGCTTACAGTCTAAATTCCCTAACACACAGACACATTCTTATTTGATTATTAAGTGCATGAAATATTATAATACCTTTCGCTATATATTTTTTGCATACTTTAAATGGTCATTAGGGCAGAGAGCCGGTTGTTAATTTATTTCAATCTCACCACTGTATGTATATGTATATATATATATATATATATATATATATATATATATATATATATATATATGTATAATATATATATATATATATATATATGTATATATATATATATATATATGTATAATATATATATATATGTGTATAATATATATATATATATATATATATATATATATCTATATATATATCATGCATTTGCAAATATGTGTAACAGAATTCTTTCAGTAAAGTGCTAGCCACACCCACACATTAGGTTGGCCACACCCACTTGCCAAATGCCACTCCCACTTAGATGGGGGGCGCCGGTGCCCTGTCTCGCCCAGGGCACTAAAATGTCTAGTTACGGCACTGGTAGCAGTGTCCCCCAGATGGAATCGGAGAAAGAGATTTAACGTAAGTACAAAAATCTTCTTTTAAACAGTAAGGTTAGGATTATAAAACTTCACATAAGTAATGTAACCACCCCATTAGAAGTATTACAATTTAAGTAAGGACAATTATGCCTATACAATATACTTATTTTCCATTGATAAACAGTATATAAAGATGTAAAGGCATCCTGATGGGTGATAATGTATTTTATTCACCAGGACAGGAAG
Organism: Mixophyes fleayi; assembly: GCF_038048845.1. Classification (NCBI taxonomy): domain Eukaryota; kingdom Metazoa; phylum Chordata; class Amphibia; order Anura; family Limnodynastidae; genus Mixophyes; species Mixophyes fleayi. Next base: position 73,855,477 of record NC_134404.1, read on the forward strand.
GAGGGGGAGTCATATAACTCAGAAGAATAAAACATGTTATTACGTTTTTTTGGTTGTACCAGAGGCAGTTAAAACAACTACTGTAAAGGGTTTTTTTTTTTACAAAAGTGGTTTTGTAACTTTCATGTATGTATTGCTTTGGTGGCCAGTGGGGACTCACATGCCAAACTCAGGTGGTGGTTAGATAAAGTAGTAGTGGATACCCGTCAGAGGCGGTAATGCAGGACCTTTGTAAAGGCTACAGTGGTAATGGAACATTGCCACTTTAAAGTAGTTTAAATGTGCAACAGGGTGGCCTTGCTGTCACCAGTAAGATAAATGGGTAAATCTCCAAACAGAGTGTGTCCTGGGGTCAAAGAATTAGGTGAAATAACATGGTTTGACTAAGACGGATGCTTATGTTTCTTCCCATCTCCACAGGTTATCAAGAACAGGATTCCTAAACTTCACCTCCCTAATTGATACACAGATCTTGAAAAGGAGGAGATAGAGCAAAAGAATACATTATTTAACTAATAAAGCATTTTTTCATTGGTTTTCTTTTGCTATCAACATCCTGAGATGATGATAACAGAAGGAGGATTGCTGCGGTACATTATTAAAAAGGCTTCCCATTGGCAAGTTTTTGCCAGCGTGACCCAGCAAATCTTGTCGACTGTCGCTGGCAGTGAGCCCTTAAAAACATGGGCGAAGCCTTATCTTCAGTTTTTTCACTGAAGATAGGACTTTTTGCCCTATAATAAATAGACCCGTAAGAAAGAGATCAATAATGGAAGTTAATGTACCTACGGAGATATTGTATTATCTATGTTGAACCGTTATATGTACTGTGTGTAAGTTTATATTATTGAAGATATAGGACCTCATTTAGAGTCGGACGCAAAGTCCGTTTTAGGCGCATCCAACAAAAAAACACTACAACGCATGTGCAGAAAGCACCATATCCGCCTGCTTCTTGGACGCAATTAACACTTGCGATAGCTTGTGACTCACTACGAGAGAATGGGCGGAATGTGGAATTGTGAAGGCGTGACCATGTAAATACATCCTAGTCACAGTGAGGCGCAGATACAACACACGTCAAAACAGGTCTAAAGCTGTGCGGCAGGAATTAGGTGGTGCAAGTGGTTAGCTAGCTGCAGGAACTGCTCACAGCTCGATGGGGTAATACGAGTGGGACGCAACTGGGGTTGCTTGCCACTCATAATACCCTACCAAGCTGCGGCACACTCCCACTCCTACACTTCTTAAACGGACTTTGCGTCCGACTCTAAATGAGGTTCATAATGTTATAGATTTATGTAATTAAAATATACCATTTTATACATACGTAACTGTATTGTGATTGTGGGTTTTCTATAGTATATGTAGCCTTGATACAGTAACTTTTGTGTTCTTACAAAGTTGATGTAAATAATGAAGGAGTGGATTTGGTGTGGTATAAATAGCACAAAGGAAAGTGTGGAAATGTGTGGAATTAAACAATGGGGTATCCTAGGAAGAGTAAAATGTAAATTATAGTTAATAATAGTGATTATGATTTTGATTATTATTATGATGTGCCATACCTGGACACTTTTACAATGGTATTATACATTTTAGAGCCCAGTAGAAACTTTTAAGAGCCAGCGCATTATTTCATTTCTACAGTATAGATCTATGCATGAGACCGCAAAGAGAGATATTTTTAAAGAGTATAGTATCAGGGAGCTTAGTTGTAGCAGATGGATAGTTATGAGGTTGTAATGATCAAATGTACATAACTCCTTGGTTGTTAGTGCTTGGAATAAATTACCTTGCTTATTGGACTTATTGGGGTATATTTACTAAACTGCAGGTTTCAAAAAGTGGAGATGTTGCCTATAGCAACCAATCAGATTCTAGTTAACATTTATTTAGTACATTCTACAAAATGACAGCTAGAATCTGATTGGTTGCGGAAACCCGCAGTTTAGTAAATATAGCCCATTGTTACAGCATCACAGTTCTAAGGGTGAAAGATGAATTAGTATCTAGGAACAATACATTTAATTTCCAGACTTCACCTGTAGTTTCAAGTGGGTTAAATATTAATGTGAATGTTTGGCAGATGTCAAATAAGACAACCAGTGCAGAGTCCAGGCCAACACTAGTGGGAACTGACCAGGTGCATGTTCTAAAAAACAAGATCATGCCAATAATTAACTGGTTTGTGTACTGAAGTACAAACTCAGCTCATTCCTGTAATATCCTGAGCACAGGCTATGTTTTGGCAGCTGGTCACTGCATGTTCCTGTGGGCATTCCTAGTTAGCCATCAGGTTTAGAACAACTTATACCCCATTCACACTGCCTAAAAGACCTGATTTTTTGCTGGGGCGAGTCCCGACAACCCGGGTCTAGGCTCACTGTGAACGGGTCCCGGGGCATCTACCCAGGTCGGATGACCAGGGAATTAGACCCAGGTCTTTTTGGAGGGATATTCCCGGGTCTGACCCGGGTAGCCGCCAGTGTAAATGGTGAAACCCGGGTTTTTCAAACCGTGTCTCACCGAACACCAATGTAATCACAATCAGAGCTCCTCTTGTAATGTTGCCATTGACACCCAGGCAGACCCGGGGTCAGTGTGACCACGGTCTACCTGGGTATTTGCCTGGGTGTCCTGCACTGTCCACCGCCAATATCCCTGGTTCATACACCCTGGATATTTCTGGGGTGGCAAAGTAAGATGTACAACTCTGAAGACAGAATAGCAGAACGTCAGGGGGCCTTAATCTTATAAATCAGTAAGACTTCATCCTCCGCACAGGACTGCCTGATGGTATAAATACATGACTGAAAAGCGTGGGAACATAAACTAATGTATTTAGTATAAGCTGCTGCAGGAGGAGCGGTAGAAGCCCAAGCATTGATGTCATAGGAAAGTGAAAACCACCTTTACATTGCATTCTCTTAGTAATACTAGTACTGAACACTACCATGGTGCCAGCAGCAGTAGCATATTGTTTCCCAACCATTAATTGTGTATGGAAGTTTGGTGAGTTAGCAGATGCTCATACAAGGATTTATACAGGTTTTAATTGAGGATTTCATGAGTTGTGATAGCCGTCATGTGTGACTTTGTGAGTAAAGGTTGCATTCATGTGTACGGTCCAGACTATACAGCAGCTGGCATATGAACTGTAGTCAGCCTTTACTCCCAAGTACAGTCATTTATGTCTGCACCAAATGTTGACACAAGCACATGCAATAGCATCATATGAGTTCTGGGATGGCCAACTGGGATTGGCGTAAGAATGAATAGCATGCATAATTGCAGAAGTTATTTAGCCATTAGGAACAGACAAAACCACTACTGACCTTTAACATACCTCATAGCCTTAATATTACTGAGCCAAATAGTATATTGTCTTGAAGAAACTAAACCAATTCTCCTCATAATGTTTGTTATGTGTCCCATTTCTTTGATGACAGTGGTCACCTTCATGAAGGTGCTTTGCAGCCAGGGCATAGCATGTCCGAGGTAACAGACAAGCTGAAAGGTGCAGTGGGAGGAACAGTAAGACAGAACAAGACATTGAACAGTAAGACAGAACAAGACATTGGACAGTAAGACAGAATAAGAAACTGAACAATAAGACAGAACAAGACATAGAACAGTAAGACAGAACAAGACATAGAACAATAAGACAGAACAAGACATAGAACAGTAAGACAGAACAAAACATAGAACAGTAAGACAGAATAAGACATAGAACAGTAAGACAGAACAAGACATAGAACAGTAAGACAGAACAAGACATTGAACAGTAAGACAAAACAAGACATTGAACAGTAAGACAGAACAAGACATTGAACAGTAAGACAGAATAAGACATAGAACAGTAATACAGAACAAGACATTGAACAGTAAGATAGAACAATATATAGAACAGTAAGACAGAACAAGACATAGAACAGTAAGACAGAATAAGACATAGAACAGTAAGACAGAACAACACATAGAACAGTAAGACAGAATAAGACATAGAACAGTAAGACAGAACAAGACATAGAACAGTAAGACAGAACAAGACATTGAACAGTAAGACAGAACAAGACATTGAACAGTAAAACAGAACAAGAGATAGAACAGTAAGACAGAACAAGACATAGAACAGTAAGACAGAACAACACATAGAACAGTAAGACAGAACAACACATAGAACAGTAAGACAGAACAACACATAGAACAGTAAGACATAGAACAGTAAGACAGAACAAGACATAGAACAGTAAGACAGAACAAGACATAGAACAGTAAGACAGAACAACACATAGAACAGTAAGACAGAATAAGACATAGAACAGTAAGACAGAACAAGACATAGAACAGTAAGACAGAACAAGACATTGAACAGTAAGACAGAACAAGACATTGAACAGTAAAACAGAACAAGAGATAGAACAGTAAGACAGAACAAGACATAGAACAGTAAGACAGAACAACACATAGAACAGTAAGACAGAACAACACATAGAACAGTAAGACAGAATAAGACATAGAACAGTAAGACAGAACAAGACATAGAACAGTAAGACAGAACAAGACATTGAACAGTAAGACAGAACAAGACATTGAACAGTAAGATAGAACAAGATATAGAACAGTAAGACAGAACAAGACATAGAACAGTAAGACAGAACAACACATAGAACAGTAAGACAGAACAAGACATAGAACAGTAAGACAGAACAAGACATAGAACAGTAAGACAGAACAAGACATAAAACAGTAAGACAGAACAAGACATTGAACAGTTAGACAGAACAAGACATAGAACAGTAAGACAGAACAAGACATAGAACAGTAAGACAGAACAAGACATAGAACAGTAAGACAGAACAAGACATAGAACTGTAAGACAAAACAAGACATTGAACAGTAAGATAGAACAAGACATAGAACAGTAAAACAGAACAAGAGATAGAACAGTAAGACAGAACAAGACATAGAACAGTAAGACAGAACAAGACATAGAACAGTAAGACAGAACAAGACATAGAACTGTAAGACAAAACAAGACATTGAACAGTAAGATAGAACAAGACATAGAACAGTAAAACAGAACAAGAGATAGAACAGTAAGACAGAACAAGACATAGAACAGTAAGACAGAACAAGACATAGAACAGTAAGACAGAACAAGACATAGAACTGTAAGACAAAACAAGACATTGAACAGTAAGATAGAACAAGACATAGAACAGTAAAACAGAACAAGAGATAGAACAGTAAGACAGAACAAGACATAGAACAGTAAGACAGAACAAGACAGAACTGTAAGACAAAACAAGACATTGAACAGTAAGACAGAACAAGACATAGAACAGTAAGACAGAACAAGACATAGAACAGTAAGACAGAACAAGACATAGAACAGTAAGACAGAACAAGACATAGAACAGTAAGACATAACAAGACATAGAACAGTAAGACAGAACAAGACATAGAACAGTAAGACAGAACAAAACATAGAACAGTAAGACAGAACAAGACATAGAACAGTAAGACAGAACAAGACATAGAACAGTAAGACATAACAAGACATAGAACAGTAAGACAGAACAAGACATAGAACAGTAAGACAGAACAAGACTTTGAACAGTAAGACAGAACAAAATATTTTACCTCCCTGATTCATCTATTACAATTTTAAGTTTTAATTCCCACTTAATACGTACAGTAAATTTGGAGTTTTGAGATGATCATATATTGTATTGAGGTTTGTACAGGTTACAGACAACATTTGTACCATCCATGTTAAAAAAATAACTATTTTGATTCTGTGCTGGAAATGTAAACACTGAATACATTTAGCAGCTCCCAGGATGCACATAATGTATGTACCATTTTACCATTTATACTTGGAGCAGCTCTCTCCTATTTCACATCAAGGAGACTGACACATCTGTCCTCCTTACCTATTCTCTCAGCAATATCAGCAGCTCGCTCCCCCCAAATGCCTTTTGAAGCAATAAGGACTACGTCGCCTTTCTCCACCACGTTAAAAAAGGCAGTCTCCATTGCACAATGTCCCGAGCCACTCACAGCCAGTGTCAGGGTGTTCTGTGTCTGGAAGGCATACTGTATTCCTAGTTTAATGTCATCCATTATCTGCAATAGAGAAATAATACAGTGTGTATAATTGTGACACATCTATAGTGATACACAGCCACATACTCCAGCCATGGTTCTCTAAAAAATAAAAATATCTGCATAATAGCTAAGCACACACATTCCTTTCTTGTCACAGTGAGGGGTATATTTACTAAACTGCGGGTTTGAAAAAGTGGAAATGTTGCCTATAGCAACCAATCAGATTCTAGCTGCCATTTATTTAGTTCCTGCAACAAAATGACAGCTAGAATCTGATTGGTTGCTATAGGCAACATCTCCACTTTTTCAAACCCGCAGTTTAGTAAATCTAGCCCTGAGTGTCTGGTTGTGGTCCAAAACTTTGTATTAGAGAGTAAAAGTATACGAATAAAATGAGCAGGGAGTTGAAGGTGATATGTATAGGGGTTATTTTACCTTTATTTTTCAGTAATTGTTAAGTAAAACTATTAGACATAATTATTTGTTGTAGAGACTATTGTTTAGGTCTATATATTAATAGTGGTCAAAGTAACTACATAGCTTGTACTGCAAATATGGAGTAAAACATCATCCATCAGTAGAACAGTGCCACACAATACACACAAATCCTGAAAATATGAAGATGTTTACTATAAGTAAGATAAGGCATGCAGAAAGTTCAAGTTGTATTGTGCTTCCAAGCACTCTGTATAGGGTATCCTTTCCTGGCAAGTCCACCACATGTGAAGAACAATACCAGTTTTGTAAAGGACCATTAAACCTTGACATTTTATTTTTCATATCTGAAGTATTTAAGTGTTTTATGTAGGGGAGGAGCCGCTGGAACACCGCCTGGCCTGTTGGTCTGGTAAGGTAAGAGAACAGGAGGGAGAGGAGAGAGAAGTGGAGGGGGAAGGGAGGAGCAGGGGAGGGGGGTTAAGAGAACCATGGGTCGTGAGGCACTGTAAGAGAACCATAGGGGGTGAGGTAAGGTAAGAGAACCATGGGTGGTGAGGTAAGAGAACTAAGGGGGTGAGGTAAGGTAAGAGAACCATGGGTCGTGAGGTAGGGTAAGAGAACCATTGGTCATGAGGTAAGGTAAGAGAATCATAGGTGATGAGGCAGGGCCGTAACGAGAGTGGTGTGGGCAGTGCCGTCGCCCAGGGCGCAAGGCCAAGGGGGCGTAGCAGCCGCCCGCTACCTGCCTCCATACCTTCAGCCCTTAAGTTCCGCATAAGGGCTGAAGAGAGAGATTAACATGAACTTACAAGAGCTTGGTGCTTCTTCCCTTAAGTTCCGCAGTGGAACGGTTCCACTGACAGGAAGTTCGGCATTTGGAACGCAAACTTGCATTCCAAATGCCGAACTTCCTGTCAGTGGAACGTTCCACTGCGGAACTGAAGGGATGAAAAATCTCTCTCTCTCTACCTAATGATGTAAAAGAAAGAAAATCAGCCACCATTCAAAGGGAAAAAGTTGGGTCAAATGCTATGCTATTTTATCTGGGCAGAGGACCTATGTCTGTTTTTGTTTATACAATGTAAGTCCCATGACTCTTGCACCCCATTCTTTACATTAATTAATTCCAACTTGTGTCAGGTGAGTCCCAGGTCTCCCATGGCTGCTAGTGCTAGGGAAAGACTTGCCTTTGAAAGCTGTGTGCAGGTAAGCCTTAAGCCCAGATAAAATAGCATAGCATTTGATCATGTTAGGACTGACCAGAATGGGAAGACTTTGGCGTGAGTTGGTCAGCTTAAACATATATTGCAATATGTGGAACTAACATTCCCTGTTTTTAATATAGAACAGTACTTGATACAGCATTAATTATGTGTTTGAAGAGTGCAGAGTATCCCTGTTTTTAAGTAGAAGAGCTGTGAAGGGTGAGGTAAGGTAAGTGAACCATTGCTGCTGAGGTAAGGTAAGGTAACCATGGGCGGTGAGGTAAGGTAACATAACCATGGACGGTAAGGTAAGTAGATGAACTGTGAAGGGTGAGGTAAGGTAAGAGCACCATGGCTGCTGAGGTAAGTAAGAGAACTGTGAAGTGTGAGGTAAGGTAAGAGAACCATGGCTGCTGAGGTAAGGTAAGCGAATCATGGGCGGTGAGGTAAGGCAAGATAACCATGGATGGTAAGGTAAGTAGAAGAACTGTGAAGGGTGAGGTAAGGTAAGAGAACCATTGCTGCTGAGGTAAGGTTAGAGAATCATGGGCGGTGAGGTAAGGCAAGATAACCATGGACGGTAAGGTAAGTAGAAGAACTGTGAAGGGTGAGGTAAGGTAAGAGAACCATGGGCGGTGAGGTAAGAGAACTGTGAAGGGTAAGGTAAGAGAACCATGCGTGGTGAGATAAGGTAAGGTAAGAGAACTGGTGAGGGGTGAGACAACCATGGGGGAAGGGGCAAGCTTGCTGTGTCTGTATTGTGTGAGAGAGGATGATTAAAGGGGCATTCTGATATAGGGATTATGAGGAGAGGAGTTTGACGAGTGAGACAATGCGATGGAGAAGGGTAATGATTGAGGGGTGGGAGGGAGCATAGTAAATGTACTTGTGGGGAGGATATGTACATGTTTATATATATAGAGAGAACAAACAAGATATCTACAGATGGCGCTTACCCAACATATGGAAGATAACACAAATACAAAATTGCATGTGCGTGTATAAGGCAATAAATAAATAAATAGATGAATATATAATAGTAAAAGCAACACCTCCACAATGTGCGTGTGGCAGCCAACCTTAAAAGCGGATGGTTAGTCCGATAACATAGTAGGATATAAATGGTAAAGGCGCCTTCAGGTGTATACAATGTATATAAACATATAAGCACAAATGTACACAGAAATAGTCCAGAGTAGTTAGAACAGGACGGTGTCTGTATCTGCACCGCAGGTGACTAAAAATCACTGTAGTACAGGATAAATATATTCAAAAGTTGATCGTGCAGAATAAATAGAAGTGGTGTGCGTATCAGATATATAAAATCAAACCGCTTATCTGTATAGTAGCTCCTTAGAAATCCCGGAGTATGATCTGCAACCAATTCTCCTTAACGATGGATAAAATGTATGTTCTAAAACAACCGCGACACCAAACTTATCCGCTCATCATAAAAGGAAATATATAAAAAGCCATATGGTGTAGTATTTTTCATATAAACATTTTATTCAAGTATAGCATTTAGAGTACAAACTCACAATATATATGCTTTAAATAGGCTTATCTGTAAGTGACTGGTCTGCAGTCTCATCCCCTTGTATAGTAGAAGTCTCTCAGCAGGCTCCACACAGAAGCTCAGTGCAGGATATTCTAATGGTATGTGTCTCAGGGTGTAGCAGTACAGCCAGTGGTCTTCCAGATGTGGTGTAGGGGCTCAACGCGTTTCGTTCATTGAAAGAACTTCATCAGGAGTAATAGAGTGGCTTGTGTGAAAGTTTAGGTCTGTTTTATGCGATGCGCGGCGCCATTTTGGGCCCGCGTCATCGATGACGTCATCGCGCATGCGCGAAACGGCAATCTAGCCCGCGATATAGCGGCTGTGCATTAGACACTATTTTGTGGATGATGCAGTAGGATTCTTTTATAGGGACATCTATCCTGTGCCTTTGAAGGTTTTTAAAAAGGTGGAAAGAGTAGGTATGCAGCAGGAGTTTACAAAGTGTGGGCAGTATCCCTATAAAGGGATACATCGGTGGCCATGTTGGATGAGGGCAACCTGTGTGGAGCCCACGTGATATTGTCAAAATGACATTTTTAATGTCATAATTGCAAGTCCCTATATATCTATATAAACATAGGGGTCATGTTGCCATGAGTACACATATATAAATATATATAATATGTATATGATATACAGTACATGTGGTGAGTATTGAATAAAGTATAGCATACCAATAAAGCATATACAGAGGACATATAAAACATATTAATAAAAGGCATATAAAAAAACATATTAAGACATATTAATAAAAACAATGGTTAATACACTCCTAAAAAGGTATTAATAAAATAAAGGAATCTATGGAATTAATAATAATAATGTTTATATATATATATATATTTATAAGGTAAGATTTTTAAAAAACTTTTGTAACTCTAGCCACACCCCTGTGACAGTAGCCATGCCTCCGTATGCGGGCTAGGGGAACCCTGCAATAGATGCTACATAGGGCCTGCCCAAATCCAGAAATATATTCATTATTTCAGCATCATTTAACAAAGTTGTTGAGAAAGGTGGATTTCTTGATAGTAAAAAAAATAAATATAGAAACAATTATAATTAATGTAAGCTTTATCTCCACCCAAGTGTCAAGAGACACACTTCATGGAGAGGTGTTACTGTGCCTTTAACAGTTAGATGGAACTGCCAATTTTCTAATTGACGTACAGACATTAGAACTGAAATATTTTCTAAATGTTGACAGTACATTAGTTAACATTTGCTTTAGATCATTTATTGTAAGTGTTAACTAATGGTTACAAGACAGCATAATAACTGCTTTTCTTTAATTCCCATTTCTTTATTTCCAGACCGGCCCTAGACATACAATTACTGTAAGGACATTTAAATACAATTATTTTCTAGTTGGTTTCTTACAATTACAATGTAGAGACCAAGGAAGAGCTTTAGTGGAGTGGGCCAAGAAATCCAACAAACCCAATTTTGATTCACAAAAGAAATCCTTTTGTTGTATATACTGAGTATTCAGGAAATTATCACCAATAGCTGTTTATAGTGCTTGATAGCATTAATGTAAAACATAACTATTCTGAAGACTCAAACAAACACTAAGAGAAGACTAATAGTCAGACTATGTAGATTGCACTTATTAGTGTGTACCCATCCATGGGCTGTTCTACTGGTTGGATCTCTCCCCCTGCACTTAAATATATGATTGTATTTTCTCTTGGTGTATTCTTACCTTGAACATCACAGGATGTAATGGATTAATTATAGCTTGTGTTCCGGCACTCTGGGTTCGAGGAGGCACATTAGAGGGACCAGGTCCCAGCATGAGCATTTGAGGAACATATAGAGGCAGCAGTAGACATTCTGGGCTGCTCACAGACAGCAAGGAAGACATGTTTCTCTGCCAGTTATGGAGCGTATAACAGGTATCAGAAACACAGTTTCACTGTCTTTTATACAGTCTATTCATTAACTCAATCTAACGTTTCATTAACTCATTAACTTAAGCTATCATTAATCTGCTCAACCATGTTCTTTGTGGCAGCCAATCCAAAATATTCCAGACATACACATACTTCTTAGAAACAAATTCCAGGTATCAAAGGTAAGTAAAGTAAAGGAAAATCTTCCTTCTTTAGTACTGTAACTAAAAATCCTGCCAGTATTATCTCTTCACTGTGAGCTGATTGACAGGATCTGTATCCACGAGGGTGGCCAATCTGGACATATCCATCTGGATGGCTTTCATTCCGAGTATGCGGATTATATGGAGACCTGTTAATGTAGTCAACAGATGACTGAATACACAAGCCAACAGTGGTCGTCTGTCAGACGGATTTATGAGCATGCTTTAAAATGATCTGTGTGCTTTCCAAAGTTGGCATTATTTTTACATTTATATAATTATATTATATTATATAATAAAGGTTCAATTATAATTAATTTTACACAACATATTTATGAATTATTTTGATACTACTCATGGACCCTGGCCAAACCTCCTCTAATGTCTAGTAGGGCGACCAATTTATCTGCACCCACTGAGCCTGAGTATATTTTGTCAGACGATCCTGACTAACCAGCTGTGCCAATCTCACTATACATAATTTTGATATGCCAGGGCAGTGTACCTACCTACTGTTACATAGGATTCTCAGCTGTAGTTAGATACTTGATGTGGATTTCAATCCAGACCCAATCCTGGGAAATTGTTCCTGTGTAACTGAGCAGCTGTGTAACTGAGCAGCGGTTTAGTATACCACTTAGGGCAACAGAGCCCTAATTCACGCAGGACTACCACCCTAGCCCCACACACACATATGGCAGCGTTAATAAATAGATCACTGATTGGTGACTGAGCTCCTACAATAGTGATCTCCGTGGCCTCCTTGGTGGCAGCAGCTACCACCACAACTTTTCAATGTCATGTCTTCTCCTTCAGTTGTCTCTCCTCATCCCACTCGTACCAGAGCTACGTAATATGTTGGTGCTTTATAAACAAATGATGATAATAATATAATATGCTTTTTCTGTGTCTGTTTATGCATGTCTGTAGCTAAGTGCTATGCATACATTTATGTATATCTTCTCTCAGGGTGCACCTATTTGATTGCTAAATAGTAAGGTGAAAAATACATCCCATTACAGGTATGGTGAGGTGATAAATACATCCCATTATAGGTATAGTAAGGTGAAAAATACATCTTATTATAGGTATGGTGAGGTGACAAATACATCCCATTATAGGTATGGTGAGGTGACAAGTACATCCCATTATAGGTATGGTGAGGTGACAAGTACATCCCATTATAGGTATGGTGAGGTGACAAATACATCCCATTATAGGTATGGTAAGGTGACAAGTACATCCCATTATAGGTATGGTGAGGTGACAAATACATCCCATTATAGGTATGGTGAGGTGACAAATACATCCCATTACAGGTATGGTGAGGTGACAAATACATCCCATTATAGGTTTAGTAAGGTGAAAAATACATTTTATTATAGGTATGGTAAGGTGACAAGTACATCCCATTATAGGTATGGTGAGGTGACAAATACATCCCATTATAGGTATGGTGAGGTGACAAGTACATCCCATTATAGGTATGGTGAGGTGACAAATACATCCCATTATAGGTATGGTGAGGTGACAAGTACATCCCATTATAGGTATGGTGAGGTGACAAGTACATCCCATTATAGGTATGGTGAGGTGACAAATACATCCCATTATAGGTATGGTAAGGTTACAAGTACATCCCATTATAGGTATGGTGAGGTGACAAATACATCCCATTATAGGTATGGTGAGGTGACAAATACATCCCATTACAGGTATGGTAAGGTGACAAGTACATCCCATTATAGGTATGGTAAGGTGACAAGTACATCCCATTATAGGTATGGTGAGGTGACAAATACATCCCATTATAGGTTTAGTAAGGTGAAAAATACATTTTATTATAGGTATGGTAAGGTGACAAGTACATCCCATTATAGGTATGGTGAGGTGACAAATACATCCCATTATAGGTATGGTGAGGTGACAAATACATCCCATTATAGGTATGGCAAGGTGAAAATATAGGCAGGGCCGCCAAAAGAAATTTGAGGCCCTCGCACACCAACTATTTTGCCCTCCCCCTTCCCCTCCATAGATGAGAAGAAAGGTTTTTTTTTTAAATAAAGTCTTTTTTTTTAAAAAAAAAAACCCTTGATTGCCAGTGGAGGTCAGGGGCCCACCGGCAAACCCAGGCCCTGGTAATTCGTATCCGCCCCCCCCACCCTCTCGGCGCCCCTGGGTATAGGTGTGAAACCTGATATCCGTCACCTCAGAGGTGGTAGACAATACTTGTCTTTTAATGAGGAAGAAAAGGCTGTGCGCCCTCCTTCAATGCAGGGAACATTATGTAAGTGTTCCCTCTCCAAATTTATTTAAACAATCCTATCTAATGAAATTAAATCTCCTTTTGACACTTTATTGCAAACATAGGTGTACTTGTACGCCTGATCTGCACTTACCCGGTCACACCCTTGTTCTACCTATTGAGCGGTGTAAACTGCACTCCTGCAGACACCATCATCTTGACACCTCAGTTCAATCTGATTTTTACAGAATGATCTGTATTGTGTATTAATTATGTTTTAGTTCTCTTTTGGTGTTTGAAGCTATGTTGTATTATAGTTTGGATCCAGAAACAAGGTCAGATTTACATCAATGGAGCCAGTAGACACAAAATTGAATGCTTCTCAAGCCGGCTATAGCAGTTTGCTCCACCCTTTTACAAAACATTCTGTAGCCATTGTGTCTCAGAGTACATTATAGTTTCACTACCAAGATAATTCATCTTGATTTTTCTCACTCTACGAGGCAGATTCAACTCAGCGTGAGGTGCCTCAATGTTCAGATGTGCACATTGTCGGCTATAACGTTAAGAAATCTCTGCTCATTTTTCAGTGCACCTCTATGGGATGCGACTGAAAACGAGCGGAGATTTCTGTAAAAACTCTGGCGCGGTGCAGAGACACATTGCGTCACCTTGCTCCGGATTCAATCTGCCCCTAGGGTGGGAATTCAATTAGCCGCAATGTTCCTCAGAACATCACAGCTGCTCATTTTTAACATTACTATGGTAAAATGTCCACTCAATGAAGATTTCTGTAAAAATCCTACAGCAGCAGTGTTTTGAAGAACATCGCGGCTAATTAAATTACCCCTTAAGATAGGGTTTCCCAAATCCAGTCATCAGGGCTCCCTAACAGTGCAGGTTTTCCATATCTCCTTGCTGGAGCACAGGTGTATTCATTACTGACTGACACATTGTAACAGATCCACAGGTGGTCCTAATTATGTCACATGTGATCCGGGAAACCTGCACTGTTGGGGAGCCCTGAGGACTGGGTTTGGGAAACCCTGCCATAAGATTTACTGATAATGTAACAAAGGGTTTGACAAACTTTTTTATTTTATTTTATTTTTTATAACTTTATTTGTAAGATACATCACATAATATACAATGACCCAGTATTGACATTAGGGGTAAATAAATTAGACATCATATAAATTGAACATCAAAATGGATCAATTTCTTAACTATAATAATGTAATGATAGTATATAATAATAATCATATAATATATAGCATTATAAGAATATAATAATAGGATGATCATATAATACAAAGAGATTATAAATATTATATACATTTCGATAAACAGTTATTCAAGAATCTCAATGAAATATATAGATATGTGTTGATATTTGTACTTATTTACTAGGAGTAGGAGGGAAAAAAGAGAAAGCATGGTGTAGGGATGGGGAGGTCTATGATCTAACCTGGGATTCCTGGTGGCCTGTGGGTATTAAAGGAATGGAAGGTAAACTAATAATAATGCAAATTTGGTTTATAGGAAGAAGGTCAGTATGTCTTGATTGTGGTTTTAGGATGTATTTGAAGTACAGAAGTTATTGAATAGTAACCAATCATACCACATTTTGGAAAATATGTGAGATTTTTTATTTAAATATGCAGATATGTTTTCCATGGATGCCAAATACCAAATTTTATTAAGGAGAACTTGTCTAGAAGAATATCTGTGTTTTTTGGTGCACCTGTTTGCATTGAGGATTTGAACAGATAGTGTTTTGAAGTAATCATCTAGGACCTCCAGAGGAGAACCCAGAAGAAAAGACCATGGACATTTAGTAATTGAAATTGAGGTAATTTCACTTATCAAAGCTGCGACATCATCCCAAATAGGAATAATATTTGGGCAGGACCACCAGAGATGGAGAAAGGATCCTTGATTCCCACAACCTCTCCAACATAAGTCAGAAGTGGTTCTATAAATATTTTTCAGTTTGGTGGGAACCAGGTACCATGTACAGTATATTTTGTATGCATTTTCTTTAAGGGAGAAATAGGGGTTTTAGAGATCGTTTACCTAATTTTTGGCCAATTAATCTTATCTGGTGGTCTGCCCAAGTCAGCTTCACATTTAAGTTCATGAATAGCGGTGGTGAATTGTAAGGAGGAGGTGAGGAGATTATATAAAGTGGATATAATTCCTTTATATAAGGGTGTATGAATACATTATAAGGTATATTTACTAAACTGTGGGTTGGAAAAAGTGGAGATGTTGCCTATAGCAACCAATCAGATTCTAGCTGTCATTTTGTAGAATGTACTAAATAAATGAAAGCTAGAATCTGATTGGTTGCTATCGGCAACATCTCCACTTTTTCAAGCCCGCAGTTTAGTAAACATAGGAGTTAAAGATCTAGTTATATCAGGTTTTGGAAGGGAGTCATTATAATGTCTAACTTGTAAGTAAGAAAATGGGTTAATAATTGGAATGTTAAATTTTCCTTGCATCTCCGGCAGCGAGATACATTGACCTGAGGCCAACTTATCTCTAACTACCCTGACTGTTTTCTCCTGTCAGGATCTAAGTCCAGAGAGGCAATGTCCCAGGGTGAAGGCAGAGAGGCGATATAGGGGAGGGAATTGACGTGGTTTTAAACTGGTGTCTACAATAGTCCTATATTTCAACAGGTGAATGAAACAACAAAATTACTTTTTAGTAGGTCTGTCACCACTCGGAACATATAATATTGA